>NW_027526445.1:83733500-84933500 GCF_048455015.1 Haemaphysalis longicornis
CGTGGTGGCTGTCCGTATCACGGTTTACTTTCTTGGCGTAGTATGCGGCACGAATAAGACGGCGTTTGGGATTGCGTTCCTTGTCCATGTGGCGGGGGGGAATAGGTGCTACGGTAATATGTTGGAGTATTTTGCTGTCTAGAGGAGTTGTTTGAGGTCGGGGAGGACGGGACGGGTATCCTAATGTGCGTAAGATATGAAGACCTGTGGCAGTTTCGGAGAGGCGTTCACGTTGGTGGTTGCGCTGGAGGTCAATTATGTCAGTCACCGTCGGGAGAACACCAAGTTTCGAAAGTCGGGTTGTGCTAGTGGTAATAAGAAGACCCAGAGATATTTTGGTCGCTTTGCGGATTAGAGCGTCAAGCCGCCCTTCCAAGGTGCGCGTTAGGACGACGTACGGCGCTTCATAGCGAATGCGGGAGAGGATAAGAGCATCGCGGAGTTGAAGAAGGTCCTGTTCTTCGAGTCCCCTGGCGCGTGTAGTGACACGGCGCATCATGTTAAGAATGGGTTCGGCCTGACGGAGAATATGCTGTACAGCCAAACCTCCTCCTCCATCAGACTGCATGTGAAGGCCAAGAACTTTCGAAGTTTTTTGGGTGTAGATGGTGTTGTCATGGTGATGAAGGACAACTTGAGGTGGTTTCCAATTACGGGAGTGCACAAGCAGCAACGAAGTTTTCTCAGCCGAGCAAGCTAGACCGATAGTGTGAGCTGCTTGATCAACAGCTCTGAGGGCGTCTTGAAGGGTGTCTTGAATGAATGAATCCCGGACTGCCGCGTTTAAAGGGACCCTGCAACACTCTTTGAGCAGTACAAGTAAACCTGCGCGACGTTTAGATTACACTGCCAGGAATACCTGAGCCAAATATTACACGTGCACGTGAAGCGGTGAGCGCGCAAATCGATGTGAAAGACGCGGAAAAACAAACCCCTCTCTCTTCAGTTGTCCTCATTATGCATGGCCTAAGGGACGTCACATAGACCATGGCTGCCCGATCTGCTGTCACTGGTCAACTTCGCGGCTAGATTCCCCCATTTCCGTCGTCGTCATCACTGTGTGCGAACCTCTTCTATGCCTGAACCTGTAGGCACAGTTTTGCCGTTTATTTTGTGTTTTGAGTGAGCGCGGAGTTTGAGTGATAAGCTCAATACTTCCCTTTCAACGGGATCACTCGACTACAAACGTTTATTGCTTCAAAAACGCCCTACCAGCCCGAGCGCGCACTTGCGAGCAGGCACCCATGTCTGCTTTTTTGTGGCACCAGACCGGAAATAGGCCCCTCCGTGTTGCGGAGAAAAGGAGAAAACTACCCGGCATGTGACATATCGAAGGCCGCCGAAGAGAACGCCGCGAGCCGCCCCCCTCTCCGGGAGAGAGCGCGCAGCTTTCGACGCCTTGTCCACGCTAGAGTTGAGAGGGAACGATTATGCGCGATTTCTCATCGCGCGTAGTTTCGTTAATTGTGAACGGATTTTCATAATTCTTGCGGGAGGAGATTTCTGGTATAATAGACTTTATCCCAAAATACAGTACTAGTAGTCGATGGCAAGTGTTGCAGGGTCCCTTTAATCCAGATAGTAATGTCGTCGGCATACAGAGAGTACTGAATTTCTGGGAAAGATTGTAGAGCACGGTGGATACGGCGCATGGCGAGGTTAAATAATGTAGGAGAGAGGACCGCACCCTGAAGAATGCCTCTTTGAGGGTGAGGTACCGGGTCAAGCTTGTGGTCGCCAATTTGAATGGTCAGGGTACGAGATTGAAGAAAGTCCCGGACGTAACTGTACATGTTCGAGCCACAATTTGTATCTGCTAGTTCTGAGAGCATAGCGTCGTGATGCACATAGTCAAATGCCTTCATTAGGTCTATAGCGAGGAAGGCTTTCAGCTGGGCTGAGCTGGGAGACTGAAGAATGTCCTCGTATATGCGAAGCAGTGTGTCTCGAGTAGACTGCTGTGAGCGATATCCAATCATAGAGTGAGGGAGTGCTTGGGTATCCTCTACATGTTGCTGAAGGCGATTTAGGGCCATACGCTCCATAACTTTGCCAACGTGAGAGGTCAGTGTTATTGGACGGAGATTAGGGAGATCTAGAGGTTTGCCGGGCTACGGGATGAAGATTATGTGGCCCTTCTTCCATCGTTGCAGAGTGGTATTTGTCCTGTCCAAATGAGGTTGATGGCATGTAAGAGAATGTGTTGGTCAGCATCTGACATATTCCGAAGTAGGGCGGTAGTTACAGAGTCGGGACCAGGACATTTGCTGCCTCTACACATACGGAGGGCGATGCGAAGCTCAGCCAAGGTGAATTGCTCATCAAATTCGGGGTTTGGAGAGCTATTATTCTCAGAATACCGAGGCTGACACAAGGAAGGGATATAAAGTTTCTCCATGGTGTCCAGTAGAGCGGCTGGGTCCATGTGTTGAGTGGTGAGACGATTCATCTTCTGGGTGGTCATAATCTTTATGGAGTCGGGATTTATTAAAGCTCTGAGTATACGCCACGTCTTGCTAGTGCTCAGGGTGTTCCTACGTTCATCACACATGGTATTCCAGTGTTCCCTGCGGATGTCGTTACAGTATTCTTGAATGTGCTCGTTAAGTATATTGATTCGGGCGCGGAGTCTACGGTTTGTTTTGCAGCGAGTCCACCGCTTCACGAGAGAAGCGCGGGCTTCCCAACAGTGTGACAGGTGGGCATCTATGTGAGGAGTGTCCTCGTTCGTGGCAAGAACCTTGGTATGCTTATCAAGAGCATGCATAAGTTGCTGTGCCCAGGTAGGTACGTCTCTGAAAGGGGGGTCGCAGCGCTGTTGTCGATATTTGTGCCAATCGGTGATGTGACCAGATATCCACTTGATTCATTTTGGAGATGCGGAGACCGTGAAGCGTAATATGGCATGGTCACTGCTCATATATTCTTGAGTGTGTTCCCATCGTAGAAGGAGAACTCGAGTAGCGAAAGTGAGGTCGGGGTTGGTATTGCGTTCCACGGGCTTAGTACGTGTCAATAACCCGAGCTTTTTTGGGGGAAAGCCAGAACGGAGTAACTCAGATCGGGTTAGTTATTTATCTTCGCGTCTCTCACACTTGATCTATTAATGACTTGGCACGCATTCGCCCAGTCACGAACATAATGTGAAATTAGCACGAACATAATGTGACACCCTCTCATTCGAACCTGCGTTGCAGTTTTGTCTGTGTTCTGAAAACCCTTCAATGGAGACCTCCCGCAAATGGACGAAATTGTCACCGACAGGTCTCTCTCCATGTATTTCTTCCCCGTTCAAAAAGTAACCCAGAGTCCAGACTACAGACGTGTATTTTGTTGCCGGAAAGGGTAAATACAGGCATTCTGTTTTCCTATTGTGAACACGGATCCACAAATTAAGAAAATGGATCAAATGAATGGTGGCCACCAGTTCTATTGGGTGAAATTGTTCACGGTTGTATTGTTGGGCGAAACATACAAAGTTGAAGCATGCATTTATCTCCGAACACTGTTCCTTCCAGCACAATTAAGCTAGGCCGCAAATATTGGTGTTTAGCTAACAACACACTTGCGTAGTCATAGCCGGGTGAAACCCCATAATATTGCAGGGAGCGGCATACGGGTGAAAGAGAAAGTCCTAATGGTCAGGACAAGACACCATGGCGATAATAGTTGGGGCCAATATTGGCTGCGGATAAATGACAAGGCTCTAGGCTTTTCAGGGCACTTCGGCGAATGCAATGGCTTGTGTTAAGCGGAAATGAAACGATATTTCCTTCACCTAAGAAAGCGAATACGCCGATTCAAAGGTGAGATGCCTTAAGCATATGTCAAATTGCGAAAATATCTGCTATAGAACCCTACTACTCTACAGATATCCTTCCAGTCGTGGTGCTTTTTGAAGCTCTTCGATGTCTTGGTACAAAAACCAAAGTGAGGGAGCATTACCGTTCGACAATTATTTCTTGTTGTTTATGTTCTTGGCCTTGACTAGTTATAAGGAATACTCACATTAAAGGAGATTTTTGGAGGACTGGAAGCATCCTTATCAACGGGACATGACTCTGTTTTGTTTGTTTTGTTCTGATTAAATGTGTTTAATTTGTGCTTGAAATCAGCTACCAAACCTTTTGATTCCTTAAGCCAACCGACATCTCAGGCTCTTCCAGACGGGCATTTTGCAGGCTCTCTGTGCTGCAATAAAGCCGGAAATTCGGAGTACCAATTTCCGAATGCTTTCATCAAATAAAGCTTTGATCACAATCAGGCAGAATGGTCTGATTGTGATGGTGCAATATTAATTAATTTGAATTGCAAACGCATTCATAATATCTTTATGTTTGCAATTGTATAATTGTCTGTTCCGACTGCTCTCAATAAAGCTGTTTTATTAGCTATTGGTGTCTCCTAACGCGATAGTGAGGGTGTGGACACTGCCTAACTTAGCCCTAAAAGGTGAATAAAAAGTACAGATACCCTTTTTATACCTTTATTTACTAATCTGTCCCGAGTTTCCACATTTGGCTATCCTGTTTAGGGTCATTTCAACTTTTACAAAATACTTCCACCATATTACAAATGGTTGTGTGATGACTGGATCCTTGTTAAGCCTGTATACTGCTCAGATAATGCAAATTCTTAGGGCAGTGGTCGCCGTCAATTCACCTACTCGCCCTTTTAATTGTAAGAAATATTTTGTGTTAACAAGTTTTTAGCAGACCATAAAACGTCGTTTTTTTATATATCTATCCTGAGTAGAGGAGTTTTCGTCAGGTTGTAAAGATTGCGGGTCAATAGTGCTACCCTTTCTTAGCGGCAAACCTCTGTAGGCATTACGTGAGCAGCAGAGCGGGGCATTTATTCTGGACACGTCCAGCGGTAACTTCGATAATATCCTTTTTATAGTATTTTCAATACACTATTGGTTGTGGAACGTATTCACCGAGAATGATGTATTCATTTCATTTCATTTCATACAACCGCTAGGCCAACGTGTAAGCAAATGCCTGAACAAAGAAATGCACGAACAAAAGGCTGCAACAATACGAAACTTGTGTCAAACGTCTGAAACGCAACATTACTAGAAACATAATGCTAATTATATTTTATCCAAAATACTACGGGGCAGCTGAAATGAGCAGCGTTTGATTAAACAGAGAGATATAAAATTAGGGTGATGGGGAAAAAACGTGAAGTTCCTCATAAAGTAGACACATATTCCTAGACACGGAAACAGATGCCTCTTTCGTGTGCTCCAAGAAAACTACAACCAAAAGGTATCAAAAGATAACGGTGACAGTGCCGCAGCAGCAAAATTGAACAAAATTGCGAAAGTTTCTTTTTGCGTTCATTTGTTATAAGGGAGAGAAAGTAACTAGCGTGAGTAATTACATTACAGGTATAGGGAAAACAGGAAAACAAGTAAGCTGGCGAGGCGTAAGGATATCGTCGCTTCTAGGTAACCTTTGGGGCCACGAAAGCAGGATACACATTCAGTGTTCTTGTCTGTGCCCTTAAGTTTCGCTTTTGTCGAATGCTAGCGTTTTACGACCTAAAGAAATCCTTGAAGCACACGCATTGCACAAGCGAATTAAGTATTCTTCCACCAGATAAATGAATTGGTATCTTGACCAATCAAGACTAACTTTGTATACATGCAAAGTGGTATGGGTGTTAGGGGTTTTCCACATTGTTTTCGTGATGTTCTGTATACAAAATCTCCAATTCCGCCACAACTAACGAAACACGTTCATGATAGCGCCACTGTTGTCAGGCTTATCCTGCAGCGTGCCCACACAGTTGTTTCACAAAAGTTTCACTACGAACTGGGCAGGAGTGCTTTTCCACTTTGAATAATAATTTTGCTTCTTTAAATGTTATGTGTTTCTCCAAGATAAAAACATGTCCTCTTTAGCACCATCTATGGTTGCACTTTCTCTTCCCGGCCCTAGAATTGTTTGGGAACTTTATTCGCGTACGTACCAACCGGCTCAACAACATTTTATTTCGCGCACTTCGCTTATATTGGTTCATATCTACTGCTGTCAAACTTAAGCAGTAAAAAAGCTCACAGTGGTAATCAGTTTCCAGCATTTTATAAAACTCAGCACAGGCGTTATCAGCGGTATTGGACTAAAAATAGAATAGGAAATATCCCGGAAAATTTGACATATTTGGTTGCCTGTATGACATTAGCTGTTGGCTTGCCCTATGAGTATTGCAAAACGTGTTCACTTTCACAGGCGCAAGCAAGAGACGTACGTCAACCCCAAAGACGGTGCGAAGCACAGGATGTAAAGTTTTGATTGGCCTAAGAAAGTCCGCCATGATTATTATTAGGAGACGAATTCGACACTACAACTTAACCGAAAAGAAATTAGTGTCGTCCACCCTATAGAACAATTACCTCATAAGCAGTTTTGTTACCCATATTTCTCTCCTAAACCACAATAACATGGGGTGGAGCGGCTGTCTTGACCTATTGCAGATGGGAAGCCACACTGCACATCAAGAAGGAACATGCCATAGTGCCTTAAGAAAACTTCAAGAACCTTGATCTACCCACAGGCAGTGCTTCAATCGGAATATCGTGTGTGTGCTGCCATGCTGGCTGTTTAAAAGTTAGTGTGGAATATGTTTTGTACCATACAGAAAAGTTGATTCGCCATATACATTCTCTATAAACCGTAAATAGCAGCACGCCCATTCCCTCTTATGAAACGAAGCATTTTGAACATAGAATACATACCACGACAGGTAAGCAAGCAAAGCCAACATGACCTAAATCGGTTACTGTTGCCGCCATATCCACGGTAGTAAAATTGTTCGCAGAGATCCTGTAAATAGTCGTAGGCATAACGAGGAATTTTCCGTGCGCCATATCCAGCAATTTTTCCCAAGTAACAAAACTTCGGCTTCTTGGAGCGTTCTGTAGACAATGAAATGTGTAAAATGCGCCTCTTAGTAAGCACACCCTCTACGCAACATAAATCACGCAACCTGTAAAGTCCTAATAGAAAATATTAATCCTTACGAAGTATTTTTCATTCGCTGGTGCAAGCGTTTTGTCTTTTTTATCTCTATTACAGGGGGGAAATGCGTGCTTCTGGTGTAACTCCTCGAGGAATGTCGAATAAGTTTATCTATGAAGCAATTGCTAAGCTATTTCGAAATATGTTAAATGTTAAGGTAAGATAACAGCAATGAACAGGGAAGGACATTCAGTTAATGGGAAAACAATCTCGATATTTGCGTGCTCAATTGGTTTGCTCTTAGGATAAAACAATTCCGTCAATAAATCTTCGAAGTATAATTTGTTATGTTGGCGCCAAGGTGTAATGATTCTCCTCAATATGTACCAAGGTTGTGTTCTGCGTGAGTGATATGGAAACCTCTGTTGAGAATTCTCTGGGACTGCATGGTTCCACGGAAGAAGGCTTCAGTGCCGCAGTCGGCAAAAATACCGCCCTGTAATTGTCGTGGCATCTGTTGTCTGGTTCAGAAGGTGGATTCTCGTGTGCAAAGTCCATATTAACCGACGGATTTGGACTGCTGTTCTTGGGCTAGGAGAACGGCGCGTTACCACAGGGAAGGCGCCAAACGTTTCTAAAAGCAGGATAGAAGTTGACTTTGTTCTTTCTTTATAAGCGCACGTAGCCAATAATGCGACATCTTTGGAAATCCGTCTAGTCCTTAACGGGTGATTAAGCGCGGGATACTGCCGCCTGATACAAGTGAAGCCAGGCTTGCATCGCCATGGGCGCTTACCACTGTACCGCGAGCCAGCTGTCCATCCTCAAACGCCGCACGAAGGTACTATAACAGTACAGGCTCTCAAGAAGGATGCACCCGCGGCACCGACCGAAGGTATGCAAATCAGCCGCACAATTGGACGACTGCATCTCCATTACAACACGCGACCCAGCTGCGCGGGATACTTCCGTGCTCTTTTCAGCTACGATTGCAACCTGTACTTTGGAACGCCCAACAAGCGCTGTACGACATTCTGTAGAAGTGCAAGGTGTTAAAAAACTTCCCGGTGTCGCCGCAACGACACCGGAGCAGTGCAACCTCATGGTGACCAGCGATGTCCTGCAAATCATTGTAACCTCTACAATAGGGAAGTTAGAGCGGCAGCTGGACATGACATTGCGAAATAGGAACGCCACCTACAATGGAAGAGCGACAACCACCCCTGCTCATGTATTCCCGTTTTATGAGAGCAATAAACGTTTATTCTTGCCATTCCTCTGAATTGGAAAGTTAAAGTAGTAAACATGTGTCTTTCCCGTGGTGTTAGAGGTAGAATAGAAGCAAAGAAAGTGATGCAAATTTTGTGTGGCAAAAATGAGTCAGATTGAAGCAATTTCCGCAAAAGGCACAATAAAAAACGAAATGTAGCGGTAAAGAAGTATTTTTAATACGTAAATTAAACATTTCATTTGTCAAGCATGTAGGGCAATTGTGGTGCGGCTCCGAGGATTTTTCGAACCGACAGTGTTTTTCCCGATATTCTTTATAATAGTAGATATGACGGTAACGTTTCCCTTGACTGAAGAAAGTGTGAACTATTGTGAATTTAGTCCGACCTGCAACAGTCAATGGAGTACTAGACGTTAGTCTGGATGGACTGAAACACCGCATATCAAGTCAAAGATATTGCGGAAGCTTTCAAAGAAGAGCTCTTCTTCAAATAGCTATGGTGTTAAAAGAGCCACTGTGCTAGCTAATGCGTGGAACCGGTTCTCATCGTGCACTAACCCCCATTTCGCCAACGGCCAGTAAGCGTTACACTTTATATACCAGACTCCTTTTAGTTACCACACCACGTCCAAAGTCGCTACTTGCACGTGGTCACAGTTTGATACCCCTAACTCCGGCAAAGCACAAGGACTCCGGTAACACTATAGCGTCCTGCTGTAAACAAGGTATATTCCGTTCGAAGAAGTAACATGCGTCTATGCTGTGGGATTTAAAGTTGTTTGTACAGTGTTGTCACCACGCACTCACTGCATGGTACCATTCTCCCTGAAAACTGCAAATTCATGCTCTGGGAGAGTGAAAGGCAATGCAGAGATCGGGCAACTCCTAAGTTGCAACAGAAAGTTTGATTCAGAATCGGCGCTTACACGCACGCACAGACGCACGGGCACACACACACACACAGATACTCACACACAATATAACAATACTTATTTTAACGTTTCGACCGGGACTCCGCCTTTTTCAAAGATACAGGTAGTGCAGATGAGTTGATTTAAAATGCATTTCTGTTGTGTGCTGTGCAAAAAAGTTATGGAAGAAGCTGTAGGCTCTACGCGACACAGATGCATAAAGAAGCACCTTAAAGGAGAGGGGGGTGAAAAAAGAAAAAGGGGGAGTTTGGTGTGGTGCTGGTAATGAGCGGGTATAGAGAACGTTTCCGAGACAGCCGAAGTTTTAGAATAACAGGATATTGTTGCGCCTCGCTGGAGACAATGTGAAAGCGGGCACGTGAGGGTCCGATGGGGGCTCGTTTCTTTGGCGTGCGCGCGCAGTGACTTGCTTTCGGCGGCGGCCGCCTGGTACAGCCACCTGCTGCTGTTTTTTGGTAAACGTTGCTGTTACGCGCAGATGGCGAGGTACTGGAGCTTAAATATACGGAAATATACAATGAACGAAATGAAATTCAGCCATTACGGGAAATACAGGATGAAAGAAAGAGAGGAAAGAGGGAGAGAAAAGATACCTCTCTTACTTTCTTTCTTTTCATATTTTTAACTTGCATTTGGCGTCCGTGATTTATTTTGGCCTCCGCCCTCTTCTTATGTTGACACAATAATATAGGACGGCTTCTATTTCCCGACCATAAAATTGTCTTCGCAGCAATGTATTTGTGTTAAAGATGAAGGCGATATTAGTGGATCGTAGTAAGCTGTGCCTGGATGAGGTGCCTTTCCCTCAATGCGGGTGCCTCGTGAAGCAGGTTCAGCTTCGAAAGGAGTATCATTCAAATGGTAAATCGAACTGATGATGGTTTGATTTTATTGGCGCAAGGCCGACATGGGCAAAGAGCGCCAAACACAGGTAAATCGAACTCTTGTTTTGTTGAAAATATGCCGAAAATAGTTATATGACAGATGACCGCTAAAATGGCTCCAACATTACGCAGAGTTTTAGGTAATTCTCAAATTACACATTTCCCACTGAAGTCGCAAATATTGTGGAATTTTCACATGCTGAGTATATGGATTTCTACGGGTTGTAAATAGACAGCCACTTGTTTTTCTACTTGAATAAAGCTAGTTCTTCAAATTTTCATACAGGCAATGATCGAGAAAAATTCTAATTTGCGAATTACAAACAAACGTGAGTTCCTTGGGCCACGACGCGGTCAAAGCATATTGCCATTTACATTAAAGGTGGGCATCGGAGCTTCCCGCATGAACCATTTTACAAAATTGAAATGCGTGGCATGTTTCTCACCGGTAACACTTTGTTCATTTCAAATCTCTTTAAAGCTTTTTAAAACACCTTGTTTAGCTTGTATTCAGAGAGTTTACAGAGGAACCAGATTTATAAAATCGTCCGATAACTTTTAACCTAAAACAATTATTACATAACGTTTTTACGCTCTTCACATAAATTGCTGGGCTTGGCATAGTAACATTGTGCAATATTGTTCTTGGGATTTTGTGCTCTGTCTAATAATTAATAAAAAGACAATTTGTGTATGCTCTGTTCATGAAGAATTATACTTCGTGATGTTTGGAATCCGAGCGCTTGCAACATTGTCATTACCAAATTTAGGCAACCAAAGGTGTTATACCCAAGTGTTAACCCGGTAAGTAACAGCAGCGTTGTTATGGTGATAGCCACCACGGCAAATGTATTTTTCTCATAATTCACGGGAACATTTTTAATCGCATCTCACTATCAATCGGCGCGCTTTCCGGGCAGTACAGTTGCTTTATCCATGCTGAAAACCTTCTCGTTTCTGACATAATTTTTCATGAAAGAAAAACAGGCTTTTGTAATTTTGTTCCAACTAGCTGTGGATGTCATTATAGCAAGCACTTCCATCAGGCGATTATATGTTTCTCGGCAAGGTGTCCACTTTGTGAAGCGCAGTTTTTCGTCTGAACGATTCGCAGGGCTTGTCTTGAAGCCTCCTCGAATAAGTCTTTTAAAGAAAAGTTAAGTTAGTACGTCGAAATAGAAGTTGCAAAAAATAATTTGCGAGCAGGCTCTAACGCCAAAAAATTGCAGAATTAAGGAGAAGGGATTTCCATAACTGCGGACACATCGTTTGTGGTAAATTAGAATTTTTCCCACGAATTGGTTAAAATTTTATGTAAATGGAGTGTGGTAGCTTCGTCTGTAAGAATGCTATAATTACTGCATTTAGATTTTAACGATGCATCATATTTACATAAATAATATTCAGTATGCTGAAAGGAAATGTTCTGGTAGGGATGGCCTTTACCGTATCATTGATTAGATGTTAACTTCGTCACAGTCTTTATGGCAATTCAAAAGTATGAAATTTTACTAGCCTTTAATGACGCAGTTGGTTTTTTTCTTGTAGCCTTTTCTAAAGATACAAATTTTCAAATCTTGGTTTTAGGCATGTATTTTAAAAACAGCATTGCAGTTATACGAACTTATCGAAGGGCAAAGGACCTTTTTCTTTACTCCCACTTTATTTCTGTTGTGAACACTGTTCGTGGGTTTATGGCAATCAGTTTAACCGTAAGTGGAAAGTGGTCCTAAAACGTCGCGTTTTACACCAAGGGCTGTGTCTGTAACGCTCTAGTTTTGTGAAAATTTGGATAGGTTAAAACGATTCTTGGATATGAAAAAAACTATAGTTTTACACGCCACACGTGTTTCCAGCAGTAATGTCGATAAAAAAAACGCTCTTGAGAAGGAATTGAGTTTTTACAAGAAAAGTGGATTAGAATAACTCTATCTAATTTCAGAACCCTTAGTAGGTATTATAGGACTGCAGGGCTGTCCAAAATTTATCGCCACCGAGTTGAAAACAAAAAGGTCCGAAAACTGCTCATTTACCTTTGATTTTTTTCTTTAATTTTTTTTTTACAAGTACACTAATGTGAATTACGAAACCTATATTTGTAACTGCATTTTGGACAACAAATCAAATAAACCCTATGGTTCACTGTGTATTGCAAACTTCCGCATACCAGAAAAAACTATAATACGCTGTACTTGATTGCTGTAGCAATTCCCCAGTTATTCATATATATACTACCGTCTTGAACTATGATTTTGCGATTTAAATGTAATGAAAGGATTTTCATGTGCAGTTACAATGGTGTGAAGGGTATTTTTTATGCAGAACGCTGTTACAATCGTACCAGGCATATTTGCCGGAATGGAGTATATGTGCTTTTGGTAAACGTTTCTACCTGAAATTGTATTTCTTTTACATCGTTGACTATCATGTTTGCCTTAGACGCTACTTTTGGCCGCGTATTCCTAAAGGTGCACCAATTAGCAGGCAGCAATTTCGCATCTAGATTTTTGTATGCTGAACAAGATTTGTCTTTCAATGCTGCTGCTGATGAGCTGTTATTGTGCCATCAAGTGTTCAAAGGTGAGCACATGTGTACAGAGTGCTTGAATGTTCATTAACTGAAACGATGATTGACTTAGATTCGGTTTTAACGCACTTTCGAGGTTGCTTGCCGGAAAAGGTGAGTTGAAACCGAGCGGTAAGGGGGCCCAGTAGTCACAGTGTCTGCGAGTTGTAAGCGACCACGTAAAACAGCGTCACCTCCTACTTTCGGCAACCTGGCGGTGTCAACAACACGCGTTCCGCGTACTGTTGCATGGAAGAGGACAATAGGCTCACCTGAGCTTCGATGAAGGATAATGTGAGAAATCATGGAAACATATTTATAAACGCGGCAATAGGATTACCTGATAAAAATTCGTGAACCGCAAAAATAACTGAGCTAAGAAGTCGAACTGCGTAATAAGATGCATCTTCTCGAACTGGCTTGGAAGACTGAGTCAATTGACGCATTGATTACTACTCATTCGATATGTAACAAATGAGAGGTAATAACGTAGCGCGCAAAGGAAAAAACAAAAGCAAAAAAATGGGTACAAAACAAGCACTTTGTCATCTCGTTCGTTGGCGCGCTGTCTTATTTCCTTAGCTGTGCAAGGATATTATACCAACTCGCCACTTTAAGTGTTGCCATAATCCAGAGCCTACCTTTATTGCATACATTCCTGCTAATTTGGGGAAGTTAGCATTCCAAGATTTCAGGCATTTCATAAATAACGCCAATGCAGGAAGCTTCGTGCTACGACTAACAAACTGCTCGAAGGATGACTTTTACGGGCGAAGGCCGAGGGTTCTACGTTTAATTTCAACATTTTCACGTATGGTTACAGCGTGAGTGTGCGAGTTTGTGCCTGCGGTGTCGCCAGTACCTTCCTGTCGAATACAGCGAATACAGAGGCACACCAAGCAAAGCCGTGTGTTTAACGTTGTTTTTATTTCGAATCACAACTGTGAAGTAGGAACAAGTATTTTGGATTTTTTTAAGTTGTTTTGTATGATGTCTAAATACTGCGGAACACGTTTTTCTGAATTGGCTGATAATTAGCTCAGCGTATCGGCTTGCAGAAAGGTTCATAAGAATTGATCCGTTTCAAGAAGTGGTTCGGTAGGTGATTTATCCGAACAAGGAACAGTAAAATTGATCTATTAGAAACCGAAGCACCACTGAAGTGGAATTATCTTGGTTCGATACATTGCAAGATGCAGAATTTTTTATTTTTCCTCAAACTCGCCTAACGTTTGTTTAATATTTAAGTCCCTATCAAAGTTTATTGCACATAATAACATCAAGGCAACGCAAAATGAGACATCTGATGAGCGGGCTCCACAAAAACACGAAAAAGTAGAAAAATAAATGTTTCGGTGAAACGGTGTAGGACAAGAACATACGCCAGACACTAAGGTAAATTCAAACAAAACCCTTTGCAAAATAACGTCACTCAAATAGAGAAGAATAAATGCTGCTCACCTTCACGACATAAAACGAAAACCGCATGAACCATCACTAGCACTGTGATAGTAATTTGCATTGCTCGCGAAATATTTAAAACATTTGTTATATAACCCGTTAAACTTCGACACCGTTGCAGTTGTTTACCGAACGTTTTCAGAACTTGCAATGCCCTCTTCTGACACAACGCAGCTGGTATCTTCGGATGAATAGGCATTGTGCGTTGAACTTTTTTGAACAACTGTCAGTGACGCCTTCTTTAAAAAATGTATTTTATCTTGACAGTGTTTTTAAGCATGTTTTCTAGTTTAGGTGTTCATTTTATTTACCATTGCAGTTTTTTATTTTTATTTTAGTTTATCATGCCTGATTGAGGATAAGGAGACAAATTGAATACGTTCTTACTGGATGCAGCGCACCTGGGCAGTGGGTGGTGACTCATGACCAAACACGATTTTGTGGCGCCAGAGATGTGTTTACCAGTGTATATTTTTCGGTGATACGTTTCAGTAGCCCCACCTGGGTTCCTACTGCAGCTTCCGGAGTGTCGCCTCTGTCGTCAGCTTCCCCCGGATTGTGGCCCAAAGCCTTGCACGTGTTATAAATCGCCTGTTTTGATTCCTCGGTAGTTAAAAATGCTTATTCCCAGTACTTCGGTTATTTTGCCAGCATCTAACATATTATTATAACTTCAAGACGCATGCCATGCAAGTTTGCAACGCACGAGGACCGAGAGAGCAACTGTCTTAACACTATTGGTCAGATGATCATGTTCAACTGTTCCTTTCTGAAATATTTGCGAGATCCCTGGCTAAGAGCTCCTGGGTAAGTATTCAAAATTAGTGCGCTTTCTTAAATTACATTTTAAATGCTTTCATTAAGAGGCAACAGGGCCAGACACCATAATGGTCTTTCCTTATAATCATCAAAAATAGTTCCCCCCTCCCTTCTCTTTCTCAATATGTGCGCCTAAACCTGCCCGCACAGCGAAAAATTGAACGGTTGGCTTCTAATTCTTTCTTTCTTCTTCAGTTCTGTCAGATTAATGTTTTTTTATCACTGATCAAGGCGATAATTTTTCTGCACCGTCGCAAGGATTTTTGTAGGGAGTTCAGATATATTTACGAGGTCGCAAAGTTTGTATGAGTACTTTATTCAGGTTGCACGGCAGAAATTCTCTTCTTCACAAACAGGCAGGTAAAGCTGGCCCTATGAGCTGCCTAAACACGGGGGCCGCAATTATGCCACGCTGTTGTTGCCCGATCAGTAGTTGTAGATACGGTAAACATTTTGCAATTCAGGAACACATTCAAGACATTAAACTAAAGTTAGGCAACTTTCAGGCTAATTACTGAGTATATTCACTACATATTGTATGGTTTTTATTAAGTTTTTCAGTGCATTGATGTTTGACGAAAAAATAAATAAAATATGAAATAAAACGTAATGGGAGTAGAGGCCACAAAACAGTTCTGGTATTTTGTGACGAGCGTCAGTCATGTGGGAGTAATTTACAAAGCTCACTTCAGCACACCTTGGTGCCGTCTGGTGTGTCACTTCGATGCTCTCGGAAACTAACTTATCAGATCCCGTGCTGCAGCCCGCACAGTAGCCGATAATACGAATGAAGCCGCCGCAGCCTATCTTCCAGGATATCATTCACTACGTTCCCCAGAGTGCCTGGTGCCGATTTTAACTCGCCGTCACCAGGTCATGTCATCCTACATGAGACGTTGCTGGGCAGATCGACCCCCTTAATGCATGTGATTGGTAAATGAAAAAAAAAACCGTCCGGAGTATTTTACGATGGCTAGCGTGCGTTTATACTTGCAGTGAAAGCTGTTTTCTTTGAGTTAGAGATAAACGAACGCAAAGTAATAATAAGAATGATAATTTTCTTTGTACCAGGGTTTTCTAGAGGAGGACAAGGTGAAGCAGACGAGTGTGGTATTTCAATTGATTTATGCTCCTTCGATCACTGAAACGCGCAATCCGAATTTTTCGAGGATGAGATATAGTGCACCGATATGCACTCCTCTTTATGATTTGCACGGCACATTTACGACGCTCGATGAATGAGCGCGGTTATTTTTCTTTACGAGTATTTGTACTTCCACTCCTATATGGCCAAAATAGATACCTGCACAGGAGAGGTGCCGGAGGAGTAAACTTCATGCATGCGAGCCTTAGTTGCTGATGTCTCGGCAATAGCATTATGGGGGGGGGGAGATGGAGCAGGATGGGTTAAAAAGTGTTCGGTCCTTATCTGCGTGCCTTCGCTAACAAAACGAAATGGCAGCTTCGCGAATATAAAACAGGGTGTGGAAATGACAAGTACACTGCGAGAACTGAGCGTATATAAAAAAAGATGCGGCCATAAAACAAGCGGGAACAACGAGAAAATTGGCAAACTAAGGATGGTGCACGCTCGTAATGCCTTTAAACAACATCTGGGTGTTATTCCCTATTACGAACCTTAATCGGCTTATTCAATACAACAATTGATTTGACTGCTTCAGCCACAGCCTGTCTCAAACTAAAATATGACTTATTTGCTGTGTACGTTGTGTACATATCATTCACAAGATTTATTTTCCTGAAGTGGAACTCCCCAGCCCTAATGAAGCACGTGTGCCCGGACGTGTACACGAGTGACCTATGCCGCACATGCCAGAAGGAGAGAGCCATAGCGGCTCACGTCCTATGGGACTGCAGCAAAAATCCACACGAAGCAGCAACGAGGAAGACGATCCCGCCGCTGCTAGAAGCAGCGACGAGGAGCTACGACAGGGAGACCCCGATCCAGGCAGTCCAGCAGGTCTCGGCCGCACTCGAAAGGCAGCGACCCAGCGAACCCGAGGGAAGACTGCCGCTCCAGACCAGGGGCAGGCGTGGTCGACCCGAGGAAGTAGCGGGGCCGCGGCCAAAGTAGAGGCGACACCAACCGAGATGACGTCAAGGCCGCGTCGCGGCGAAGTACCCTAACAATACCAGGGCGACAAGCCGTCTGCAGGCACTATCAATAAAGTTGTCGTACCGTACCGTACCTGAAGTGGAACTGCTCGTTTCTGGTAAGCTTCTGTGCGAAAATAGACACGTAGAACTGCACTTGTTTTGTTCATTTGCTGCTCCTTTCTCCTGCCCTGTTTGTACGAGTTTATTTTGTTCTAGCGCTGTTCTCTACTGTGGAAAGTTCTGAATCTTCTTATTGGTTTTCTTTAAAAATGTGTTTTGGCTCCCAGCCCTTTCTTTTTATTGGATCTTAACCTGCCATAGCTTTTCTGAAGCAAGTCAGTTCCAACCTTGTGTCCCCCTTTCTTTATTATAAGATAGGGGGACATGGATTAAAGGGAGAAGAGAGCTTCAATGACGGTAACAGATCACGCACTACTTTTTTGGTGTTTGGAAATTCTGAAAGCTTTAGTTTCCCAACCAAACCAGAATGGTACTGCGAGCTTTGTATGATACCCTACTAAGCTTTGGCCACGGAATACATATTTGCGATTTTAAGAAAGCCACAGGAGTGACAATATGGCTTTTCTGACGTCCCTTAAGCCTGGAACCAATGCCCAATCTCCTAAGCTTACCTAGAAAGAGGAGAAATCTCTTGAGGGAGTTTCTTGATGTACATAACCTAATTATATTAGGCATAGGTATTTCATGGCTATTAAATCGAAGCTGACTTAGAAGTCGCACTAAGGGCCACTACCTAAAAGATTTCAATTTGGTGCAAATAGATGACACACGTGCTGCAAGGGCTTTGCATACAGGCAGTAACACTATTTGAAAAAGTATGTTTGTTCAGCATAAAGTACAGTAAAATTACGATTTCTTTTGCACGCATTTTTTCGTAACATTGTCCACTTCGAACTTCTATTTGCTAGGAAAGCACGCGCTTGTAAATAACACCTGAACAGAACGCGATCCCACAATCAGCTGACGCATTCAGGGGGGAGATAGGGGAGTGTGCAAAGTAAACATAGCGCGGTAGAGACCAGACAACAAGCCATTGATTTCGCAGGACTAGAGTTGGAGAACAACCGAAATATTTTGCAACACCGAAAACAATGTTTACAGAAACAGCGCATGCAGGAGCCGGGGTAGCAATCAGGAAAAAAATTAGGGGGAAAAAATTGGCCGCGTATCTGCTTTCTTTCGTTTCAACCGTACACAAAAGACGATCGTCACCTTGCGCCCTTGACAAGTAAATGCCCCCCTCTCTTTTCCACCCACTCCTTATGCTGTTCCTCTCCCGTCTTCCTCCTCCCAAGATAAACAGGTTAGGGGTTTGCTCAAGTCAATTTATAATTACCACGTTCCACGTCTCCGGGCGGGCTTCCTCGATGTCGTACGTGTAGACACTGCCGCACGTTGTAAAAGAGCATGAATCTGGGCAACCTAGTACAAGGTTTATAGAACCACGTTTCGTTCCAGGCTAAATGTGGAAACAATCTAGTGGAACGTTTTGTTACTGTTGCCGTGGGATTTCTTAAAATGCCACCAGGAGCTACAGTGGCACGGGGAAAAGGTGAGAAGCAACTGATTTTCTACAGTGGATGTAGTATTTCACAAAATCAAGCATTCATAATTTTTAATTCAAGAAAACATTGCAACTATCACTTATGTATTGATTTTCTGTTCCATGTTTGGGTACTTTTTGCCCTTGCTTAACAATGTTCACAAGTAGGAATATTGTCACCAGACCTGGACTGCTACATTTGTGTTGTGTTGTGTTGTGTTTTGTGGCACATAAGCAACTAAGGACTGCTACATTTGGCTGTGCGTATATAAAACTATTGCGCGGTTTGGTTAACTTTGGGCGTGTGGGTGAATGGAGTCATAGACAGACAGACAGACAGACAGACAGACAGACAGACAGACAGACAGACAGACAGACAGACAGACAGACAGACAGACAGAAATATAAAAATTTGTGCTTTAAGTAGCCCAAGAAAGACTATCGTCTTCAGAAAACAATCACGCGTGAGTGATTTCTTTTTACAGGAAGAAGGAAACGAAATAGACCGAGGATGTGAAAAATGCATTGTAAATATTTCTCCAGTTATGAACAAACGGTGTAACTGTAATCTTACGGTTCATGCGACGCGTGCATGCGTGCGGGCGTATGTTTTGCGCGTGTGTGCGCGCCTGCATGCGTGCGTGCGTGCGCATATGTGTGTGTGCGTCTGTGCGTGCGTGCGTGTGCGTGTGTGCTATGCAGCAGAATATTATTTTGTTGGCGGACCTGCAGAAATTGTTGAAACCGACCTAAACTAGCTTCCTCCGCACTGACTTTTTTATAAGGACAGAAATGCGGCAATGAAAAATGGGTGCATCAATTCTTTGTCTTCATGATTTGGTTTACACCAACAAATATTAAACTAAGTTTAAACCACGATTACTTTGTGGACGAAGGGGTTACAACGCCGTGTCCTGTGTACGAGCACAGCCTCTTTGCTTGAAACGACGTTTTGGTATTGTGCTGAATTTCTAACGCGTTGATAAAAAAAAACGCTATACTGGTTAGAAGGCTGGTGTAAAACACGCAAGCGCCTTTTAAACACAGTAAGTTATTTCGACCTTCATCTACAATTTTGGAGGCCCATACTGGACGTCGGCATACTTTTATGCCATGGCAACGCAAATTCATGTGATACAATACCATGGAGTGTTAAGCAAAGTTGCAGAAACTGTTTTGCCATCTTCTTACGTACTATTACCGGTAATCGTAATGCCTTGTGACAAAACCGGCAACACGGAAGGCCTGGAAATTGTTTTCTTGCATTTTTGCCAGTTTGCGTTCTTAGCGACTGGCTGTTTTTTGTTCGAAAGGTTGCCCGATTGAGAAGTGACGCCGAATTCGAACTTCTTGCGCTCCCCGCAAGACCGCCTTCGCAAAGAATAGGGCGACGCCGGCCATGTTTTGTCCGGAGCGGTATGAAAACTGTACTTTAGAACAGTCTTTCAACTGGTGCATGCGGTTTTAAGTCTTTTAATACAATAAAAGTTAACTTCACGCAAGACCTGGTGCGGGTAAGAATCAAAAATACACCGAGCGCAGAGATATAGCACAGAGAGTGATCCTGAGTGAAGCAGACGACAAATGCTAGAATAAATAAGCTGATGTCACGGATACGCGCTTCGCAGCGGCGCCCATGGTAGCGCTTTCCGGCAATAGAGGTGCAATGATTTTCAAAGGGGGCATTATCGTGATTGTGTGGTGGGAACCTTGAACTAACTGTGAGTGGGAACGGTCGTGGCAGGATGTGCAGACTCTACAGAGTCCACTGCTTCATTTTTTTTAGGTTTTTGCCAGTCTGGGCAACCATTACCTAAACTTGCATGCGCCTTCCTGACGCCACGATTTAAACTCGCCCTACAAGCCACATGACGAACCCTACCACATTTGCAGGTCCACCAAATCATCGACGTTCTGGGACATGCCCGCTGCCATGTGGTCCCAGCCGGCTAGTGGAGGATCAGCTGGCCTTATCTCTTACGACATGGCACAGCAGGGGCACGTACGTGAAGGAAAACGGACACAAAACCATCCTTGACTTCGTTACCATTCAGTGGTTTCAGCGAATCCGGCAGCGGCATTATGTGCAGACGCTGAAGTGGCCTCTTCGCCATTTTTAAACGCTATACAAATGATGACTATTTTTTACTGCCTCTTCCGCACCACGCCTGCGAATGGATTTTGAGTGTTATCTCTAGTGCAAAACTTTCCTGAAACTTTTGTCGCTTTTGTCACGTGACGTTCAAACCAATTCCGGCTCTACATCCAAAACATTACTGATGTTATGACACATCCTAGCAGGACAAACAAGCATTTGCAAATACATTTGATCCATCACCACAACGGTGACAGCACTCGAAGCCCGTATAACCAAATTAGAATTTGGTGTCACTGAAAATAATGACCTTGTGAAACGTGTACGGAAACTAGATATCAAAATGGATAATCTAAGCAAAAAACAGCACACACATTTGATTGAAAAAAGGTATCTTAGAAATGCGATCACCACGGAACAGCCTTGCAATACATGGATTCCTGGAGCAATGTGACGAGGATACGGAGCAGCTACGTTATTCCGTGGCGGACCGTATATGAACAAAACACGATATTCAACGTGACCACATCAAACGGTGTCATCGCCTCGGAACACGCAGAGGCGCAAAACAAAGAATAGTTGTTATCAGCGACTTCCTTTTCGAACCAAGTCTAGCATCTTATGCAAGGCTAGCAAGCTTAAAGAAACGGATGTTTTCTTTAAACAAGATTTTTCAGTCAGGCTGAGACAAATCCACAATATCTATTGCAACATTCTACTGAGCTAAGTAGCCGAAAAATTGCGCCTAAAGTGCGTCAGTACATAGGTGGCAGTTTCCGCTATGTATGAGACTACGTCAGCAAATAAATTTTTGAAGCTTCTATTAGTTGCCTTCCCCGCAGCAATAAAAGACCGTTCGGCAAACAACGTAAGTTAGTGCTTCTGAATGTAATGCCGCCTATTCGTGAAGTAGAATCCCGTGAGGCAACCAACTCAGCAGCAGTATAAGATGTCTTGTGGTCTAGTGGGAATCTTCGGGTAACGCATAGGCTTATAATTACCGCAGCCGCGGAGGACCTGCATGCCCTCACCGAGCCATTAGTATATACATGTACAGTTTCGCCGTACTTGCCTGTCTAGAACGCTAGATTCAACTGTTTGATGGCTATTGATGGCAAAGAGGACTTCATCCCAATTCCCGGGATGGAAAGGTGGATTGATGGTTTTTATTGTACCCACAGATGGTTCTGTGAAACCACTATTGGGCGGTACCTGATGGAATTCTATGTTGGTGTCGCGAAATGGCTGCCGCAAAACTACTTCTCGAACACGTAGTAGGAATAGCCGATAATTGATGGTGTTCATGCCTCGTGAAACAATAACGACAGACTCAAAGGAATTCGCACAAAATAAGTGCGTTCATTAGAAAAACACGTGCCTCGGCAATTGTGCCTACAGTAGAGGTACATTGTGATAGTAACAAGCATATTCTGAGGGCTTGTGCTTGCAAACCCTCTAATGTACGCCCGGAAGAAGTTCGCAAGTTGAGCTTACATTCTCTTATGCAACCGGAAAGGGTGTTGAATGTTTTGAGGACTTTGTTGCAAGTTGAGATTGGCAAATAAGACTACATTCTCAAGCCTCTGTTCATTCCTTTGATAAAGAATCAGCGTAGCAGACGCGGTTTTTCACGCAGAAGGATGGCAGCCACTGTCTCATAGGTCCACGTTTTGAGCAGCGACGGCTTCATGATAAGGTCCCCCCGGATAGCGAGTAGCTTAATTACGATGTCAAGAGCTACTAGTCACATGGTGTAGTAAGTTTAGTAACGCCTTCACAGATTTCTATTTTGATGAAAAGTCTTTTCATCCTAGGAATTCGGTTACTCTCAAATTGCCATGATGATTTCTCGGTGCTTTCGATGAGCAGAGACGCTGGTTTTTATCATTACAGGAGATCTGCTTCCGGCGGTGCGTTCGGCATTGTCAGCTTTCACATTTGCTGACCGCTGCAGCACCTTCACGTTAAACAATAAATCCAGAACACACCCAAATGCCATCTGAAATCTGTCAGATATTGTTTGGAAATCTAGAAAATCACGCACCGCTGGTGAAATTTATGGTTAAAATTCCAAACAAAAATTCTCTTTCACTTTTTGAAGAATGAAGATTAGCCTACCTGAGTGCAGTACAAAAGCTCACAAACAAAGTAAGTTTGTAGGCAATTTCAATTTTGACCTAGCTAATCAACTGAGTCGGAACGGGAAGAAATAGATTTTTTTCCTAGCCGACAAACATGGATGTGTCTGCTTTACCTCTACATCGTAGATATCTTGCTGTCCGGTTAGCACACCACCTGAATCCGCACAACCACGAAGTGCAGCTGTCAGGCCCTGTCGTCTTTTAGGCATCGGCGTGGAATTCTCCCTACAGTGCACCGGGCATGTTAACGGCAAGTCGCAAATTTTCGCTGCGCGTGGACGTCTCCCAAAATTGCTCTTCCCTCCCGACAGATCACAAATATTCGAAAACAGCAATGTGCGCGTCCTTTGACGTGAAATACTTCGTCTAAAGCATCACTCAGGAAGCCTTCACGGTGAACAGAAAATCACGGGCCGAAATGTAACAACAGCGACGCATTAAAAATAAAACCGAAGACGCGTTTTTTGGGGCGAAAAATTGTCGCAGTCAGCCGAATGATTCCGCGAAGCTACAGGTTTAAATAAATTCACAAACAGTTTCGCTAGCGATAACATAATTGACAGAGCTGCCCAGAAGACAGTAGTGTAGTCACAACTTACACGGAGTATTTTCTGAAAACTTCTAGGATGGTACCTTGGCGACTGGAAACACCAATTCAGAGCGAAGTGTTTATTAGCTGTATGCAGAACATACCACAAACAGCGGTCTTTTTGCAAAGCTCAATAAAAGCATTTATAATACACAGTTCATTAATTTGAAAAATGACAAAAAAGAATTACATTCTTGGCCGGATTATCAACCATGGAATAACAGCCTAATGTTTCCCCACGACTAAGTAAAATTGGTAGGCAGGTGGCGGTGGACATAAGGTCAAGGATAACAGTACGAACCATAGTTACGTTTAGCCTACCTTTGGTCAGCAGAATGGAGTCATGTGCGTCTATCCAGTTCCTGTTTCTCACCTCTACTTTGAACAATTTGAACATTCTAAGCGCTGGTTCCTCATCCTCATTCAAGCAAAGCCAACTCCAACCAACACACAGCATAGTCTGTGAGCTTTCTAGTGAGTTTTGTAGAGCAGATAAGTGTTCCGTATTTTATCACCTCCCATTAGAACTTCTCGACCCCTCTTTTTTGTAGTGCTGGTATTTTCTTCATTTTAAGAAGTATTTCTGCGGCATCTACTGTGCCTTCTAGAATATCCGTTTTCAAATCCCGGGACGAAGGTACAGCCGCTGAAAAGTTGCTGATACCACCTGGCTGGCTTAAGAAAAAGATTATTCAAAAATGCATCTTGCCAAGAACAATGCTTTACTGTGCGCATATATATGTTTTATGGTAACAGCTGGGAGCATTTTAATGTGTTACCTTGTTTTGCTTGCTAATACGCTTGTTCTTTCGCACGTGCTATATCCTCGCCTAATAAGGACTTGTGTGGCTTTTTTGTCCCTTTCGCATAGATATCTTTCGTCTAAGTGACAGTGTCTTCGATCTTATCTCATCTTTCTAGAAACGAGACCAAGCAGTAAAGTGCATTGAAAGTGAGCCCTGTGGTCTTTTGTTCAGAGACTACCGTCTGTGCAGTCATTTTGTTCATTCCCTCTTCGACAATTGTGTAGTGTTCAAGTGTTCTTTTCGCAAAGCAGAAGTTGGCTCCAATAAACGTTACATTTAACAACCCGGCGTTTATTTTCGTTACGTGGCATCAAGTCAAGGTGATGGGGTCAAGTACCCTAAGTCCCTTCAAGCCGATACCAATCCTATATTGTTCCTGCCGCCGACTACGAGGGCTCTTTTACGAACACGGTTTCATTACGTACATTTCAAAGCAGTGGCAGCGACTGTGAATAGGGCTGCAGATACGTCATTTGTCTTTCCGCAGCAATCACGGAGCCACCGTTATTTCCCTGGTCACCTTTGCAAGATCATGAAGAGTGGCAGACACCGGTCAAGCGCGTCAAGAATTTTAACCGATGGAACTTCGACAAAACACAAAGGAAAGATTTTATCTTGAGAAATGTTGGCAACCAATGTGATTCTAGACGGAGGCTGCAAAAAAAAAAGATACACTTTCGTAGACACCGAATGTGGAGAGTTGTTGCTAGGCATGCACGCAACAGCCATATAAAGAGTTCTATGTTGTTTGCAGGGGAAACATGCCTTTCCGGTGGCATTCCCTGATAGTACAGAATACAAGCAAGTGCCCTCTTAAATTATGACTTGTGCTCCTCGCTGAGCTCGGTGTTCAACCCCCCTCCCGCCCGTTGTTTCATTGCAGACTTCGTGTGCGAGGCTGTCATATTTTAAAGAACCCCGACATGCCTCAACAGGAACGTCAACCACTTCCCAGCAAAGCCTGTAGGCGCCGCAGGAGTCCCAAGGGGTTTCTTACCGTAATGAATCTGCGTCCTGACTAATTTGAGGTGTTAAATAATTGAGACCCGCAGAAACCAGTAGAGACAGATAAGGTGCGCCCCTCCAACACCTATCCGGAAGTAAGAGTGTGCCTTCGTACCAGCATCTGGTGTTGCTTGGCTACCACCTGCGCTGCAACACCCGGCGCCAAAAGAGAGAGAAGGCGTCTTCCGCGGTCACCGCTGCCGAGAACCAGAGAACATCTGTTGCTGCCGAAAAGGAAATCCCAGCCCGCCAGCTTTATCCGTTGGGGAACCGCACGCGTTGCCCGGCCAATGATACAGTGGGATCGACACGTACCTGTCTCTTACAAACCATGTACGAAAGCGCTTCGTGCTTCCGTTGTCGCCCTACCGACATGTGTCAACCAGCCGCCGAAGCAGCACAGACTTCGCATGTGCAAGACTGCCCAGCCCAGGAAGGGGAAACTAAAATTTGAATCTTGCGGCAGGTGAAGATTGACAACGCCGTAAAAGCAATAAACTTCAAACCACCCAAGGACGCACGATAGAGAAAGATTCTTGACGCATCCAAAATGCCACGCTTTCAGCAAGCCGTGTCATGATCGCTCAATAAGAAGAAAACCGCACGGAGTTACGCTTGCCCGATGTGATCAAACCCGAAACTAGCAAAGCTCTTCATTTTGCAAAATCTGGCTAGTGTAAGGTCGCACGATTCTGTAACGTGACTCGTCACTTCCAAAGCAATAAAGGAGCTTTCGCTAACCGCGCTTACCTAGGATTCGGGTAATTCAACTTAGGTGTTTCCAGCTACTCCTCAAGTGTGCAACGACTCTCTGCACATTGTGTCAGCCGCTGCCAAGAATCCGCCTGGTACGGACTATATATTTTGCTCCTACCGCGGTAGTCTGTTTCGTAAGCGCGGTATTGTTGGTGGAAGCAGCCCTACGTTAATTTCTCCAAGTAAGCTGTGAGTTGTTCGTGATATCTTTCGATAGCAAACGGAACCCACCAGATCGTCTACTCAACCTTTCCACCGACAGATCAACCTTACAATGCTTTTGTCGTGCTGCGGGTACGTATCAGTCCGTATCAGTAAGCTAGCAGAGGAAAAAGAAAACAAGAATCTGATCTCAAAAAAGACACAGTTATGTGAGTTAGGGTGGGTGGCAATTGTGGTTATTGAAAGAAATGGAGACATTGGACACAAAACTTTCTTTTTTTACTGTATCGAAAACGGCTGCCTATTACTACCCAAGTTCAGCGTACTTGCACGACACCTTCCTTAATGCAGCCGCAACAAAGGAACACTTCCGCAAGGATCCCACATGATTTACCATGACAAGCAATGTGTGCACACATCCGGCATATACCAATGGCGTGATTACCTGCGGGGCCTCTATATTAAACGGTTTTGTCCGGACACGAGCTACCAAATCTTCAGTTCCTTCAATGAGATAAAGTCCACGCCAAAATAAGACATGGCTTTATATCAACCAAAATCGCTCTCATTAAATGAGGAAACACGCAGCCCAAAATTTCCTTCGAGGCCGCCTCCAAATAGGGAATCTACATCAATCACTCTTACTCAACAACGGGAGTAAGATAGTCATTTGGTAATCTACTAGTTACATCAGGAAAACCAACGTCCACGCAAGACGAGTGGAAGAAAAAACTATAATATATCTATTCACCACTGCTTTTTGCCCTTCCATGACGCAGGACGGGTCTATTGCGGCGCTGATATTACTCGAAGTGTTGGGCGTGCAGAAACAACACTACTTGAACAGTGAGAAAACTATGACAAACGTCGGGATAGTCCCAGCCTTTTATTGCAAAAACTGGAGGTAAAGTCGAAATTTGAAAACACTTTGGTCGTCCTGAAAAACCCCAGAACTTGCATCATCGTAGGCAATGCAATACGGTACCGCACCACTCTTGCGTTCATCAATGCGAGGTCAACACCCTTGTTATATTTCTCTGAGAGGGCAAAAAAATGGGCTGGTGATTACCATACTTCCTAGTGCTACATACGAGCATACCATCAGTGCGCTAAGGCAACACTCACCCATGGGTTCTCTCTGCGGCCGCGATGATGAGCCTCTGCGTCGGCGGCGCGAAGTGCGTCTCAGGAAGATACTGTGACGCGCGACTTAGGCAGGGAACGGACACCATCGTCCCGCGTACGCCCCCCTCACGTTTTAGCCACCGTCGCGTCTGGTGCGGGCACAGCATATTGCCAACCCCTTCCCACCGCGCACTTTAAGAGCGCTTGTGCCGCCACGGCAAACCGTCCTCCCCTCACAAATTCGTGACACTCACCTCCTTTTCTTTCTTTCATTCTTAGGTCTTGCCTTAGTTTCTTGGTTACGAAGGCTACGCGGATCAGCCGAGAGACGGGTGATGGAGGGCTGCGCCCTAAAAATATGTGCTGTTGAGCACGACGACAGATTTCGATTCCATGCCCCGGCGACCGCTTTTCTGATGTAGGCGGGAAGCAATAAAATTACACCATCTTCCCGTAGGGGAACCCTGAGTAATATGTGAAGCAAGCACGGGGTAGGTTCAAGTGCCCATTAATTTTCAGTTCGTCGTTTCCGTGAGGTTGAGGTACGTAGTTACCTTTTATATTCACCGTTTGGTTTCCATGGTAACTACCAGATTTTTCACTTACCAGAACTACGAAATGGGTAATTCCGTTGACCCCTTGGCTGTTTCTCATACTACTCAAGGTTCCCCTACGGGAAGATGGTTTAATTTATTTGTACAGGCGGGGGGGGGGGTGTTAGAGTGAAGAGGCAATCAAGAGAGAGAGATGGAGACGTTGTACGTGGTTTGAGTTTGTCTTTATTTAGGCATTATTATCATCATGTTCAACGTAGGTGACGTCGAGCTGTGGTTGGTGTTCCGCTTTGATTATGACCGCCTTATGGTCTGTGAACTGTAAATTCAAGGGCTGTTGTAGTGGATGAACACTAAAGTTGCTGAAGATAAGGTCGATGAACGTTCCCCGTATGGTTGTGGGCTGCTTGTAATCACGGCCTGCCGATACTCGCCGACGCACCCCGCTGACGACGACGATGAAACGTCGAAGGCGCGTGAAGCGTGCTCGGCTTGTGCCGGCCCAGGAAGACACCGGCAACACTGTCGCTCCAGGAGCCCTTAAAGCGAAAGCGTGCTGGTCTCGTGACGGCCCAGGGAGACACCGGCAACACTGTCGCTTCAGGAGCCATAGAAGTGTAAGAAACCTCAGGGCGTTCAGCAAGCCGAGCATGCGCAGTGGGGGTGTGGACGGCGCAACAACGACAATGACAAGGAAGGGACATAGCCCCGACCATGAGATACTTCGCATCTAAAAACGGCCGCGGGTTTGAGATTTCGGCGCACATTAAAATCCCCAGGTGGAAGAAAATAATGTTGAGCCCTCCACTACAGCTTGCCTCATCGCCTGGGTAGCGTCGGCGCGTTAAAACCCACAATCAATGAATCAATCAATGAATCAATTATCCTTTTAAAATACTAGTGCCAGCACAAGAAGCTGACGCCTTTTTTGCATTATTCATCACTTGAATTTTTAACCATTAACCTTGTAGGACTTGACAATTTTATTTATCGGAATAACAAACCTTTACAATATGATCATAATATGGAGAGTAGATACTCGTAGACTTTGGCCACCAGTGCTGTAGCCTAGTGCGCCAACCATAGCGCTATCATAATGAAAGTCACAAAAAAAGATTTTCCGAAGGGCCTGTCTGTGACAGGCGACCGCTACGGTACACGCGAAGAACAGGTCCATGTGGCGAAGAGGTCTTTCTGTGCAAAGCTTCCGCGCGATTGCGGCCAGCTGTTGTTTCGGGACGGTGTGTATCATGACACAGGAAAAAAGCGAAAACACTCATAAAATATGTAATAGCCAGGAAGACTTTTGGTGTTCACCTGCCTGGTGTTCACGTTCCTATCAAACAAAAATATAAAGTGCTAGAGGAATAGGTTTCTTTTTGTCCAAATGGAATGGTAAAAACAAAGTTTATAATGCTCTTTATGGCAAAAGATCCCCCAAAAACTCCAATAAACTCATCGGGCACCTGTATAAAGAATTCACAATTAATGTCTAAACGCCCTCACACCCCCCCCCCCCCCAAAAAAAAAGGACATGGAAACCGTTCTTAATAATTTGTTAATTTTGGTACCTGCAAATTCGCAGCTCGAAGAATAAGTTGATTTATTCCATGTATGAATAATAAAAAAAAAGAAAGTGTTTGAATAATGCAATTTCATCATTTAGTTATAATTTCTAAGGTTGCATAACCATTGACAGACAGTTAACACTTCATACACTAGCGTCTTTCCATGTCTATTCTTCCTCAAAACAGTTTTTTTTTTACTTTGTTGCAGTGGGTTAATCGCGAACGTCATGAACAGTGCTCCTCAGTGCCCGCCATGTGTATACTTGTTTGTTGAGTTTGGAAATAGTACTGTTGTGTTTTTCAAAACTTCCATGAATTGGCACCATGAGGTTTGGCTTTGCAAATCTGAAAAGTAAGGAAATATATCATCACTGGCTTCTGCCTTCTCGCCGCAATTTTAGAACAGATGACCGTTATTAAAAAATGTTTCTCCACCTTTCTGAGCGGCGACAGAAAGCAAAAATATTCAATAGTGCGCAGAAGTAAACATTGAGCAACATATCATTACAAACGCGTGCGCTTAATGCGAAAAAAGTGGTTTTGGACCGAGCTAAATTAAATCGCGGAAGAACAATGATACCGCTACCGTGTACCACGCTGAACATTGGAGAAGCTTACGTTTAGGGTCAAGGGTCGAAACGAGGTGGCAGCTTAAAAAACCGGGGCTAGACACTCGGAATATGCGGGCACAATATTTGTGAAAATGTGAGCCCAATTCATCGTGTAATAGTGTTTTCTTCAAATAAAAACCTGCAATGGCTTGTCTAAACCCTTATCGACGTAAAAATCAGTCGGGAGTTCTAACAATTTTTTTCACAAACGAAGGGGCCGTGTATATGACTTCGAGCTCGAGTTACTGTTACAAAGAGCCCATCAGCTTAAAGTTGCCATCTTGCGATACAACTCACCTATTCCAATCCTAGCTGAAATGCGGCTGTTGTGATACAGAGTTAGGCAAAAGTGGGTACACTCTTTATCCTAACACAACAGCAGAAATCCTCGTCCTTCAGATGCCGATACTATTTCTTATCAGCATATATTTTCTATCTATCGAAAATTAAAAGCGATATCCTAAGTTCCCGATAATGCTCAGATTGTATTCCTGCGCAGATGTGCCATGCCTTTGGATAATGTCTTAATATATTTCGTGGGTCCCTTATAACTGGGCAAGTTCTTAACGACCGGATCATTTCCCGAGTTCGAACCTATTTCAAATCATTAAAATCTATGCGTTCCAAAAAAAAAGTCGCCACCCCGCCCTGCGAAACTGGATATCCAGCGACGCTGTTGTAAACCGTTAAAACGGTGATGGGAGAGGGTATGAAATGTTCCTCGTCGTCTACGGGTTTGTAGCTTACGCTCGCATTCTCTGGCGACATCTGCGTCCTACCTAACGTGAAGCATCCGGTCGGCGTCTTGGGCAAGAAATAGTTCATCAAGCGTTCCAACATAATCGGCAACCATATCCTTTGCCGGGAACACACCGTGTGGGTGAGGAAGGGGACGGTTCCCGACGTTAACAGGCGCCTTATGATGCATAATGCAGTTTAGATCCTTGTTTTCAGTTCCTTTTAAAGAATAGTGATCTTTATATTGTATGCCTAACTAGTCTCACGCATGCGCTCAGTGTCTTAGGCGAGAGCGGCTGTGTCCGGCCGCGGTTTTTTGTTTACGGCACGATAGTTTTTGACACACTAGAGGCTGACGTCTTCGGTGTAATAACGGAAGACAGTCATCCCAACGGCATACAGTGGTTCTTTCAACGTAACGCCTTGCTAACGAAGGTCCAGCGCAAATTTAGAAGAGCACCCTTCACAGCCATTCAATAAGTTATTGTTATACAATCCTTCTCTTCGGTTTTAAACCACAAACGCCAAATTTACGCACAATTTTAAATTGAACTTACAGCTCTGGCAAGGTCAACCATCGCAATCTGAAGTTAAAATTCAGAAAAATTTGTAGCTATATTTATTCTCTTTGTTTTATTGACGGCGCGCTACCTCACTTATTTACGAAAGTTCTCCTGTTTGTAGAGGAAGAATCGGCGTTTGCTATAATGCGCTTTGAAGTTGTCAGAGAAATGGCTTGAGCGCATTTCCGTTTCAACAGTTAGTAATAATATCGTGTATAAAGTTAGACGGGGGGGAGGGGGCAAATGCAGTTGCTTGCTCACGGCTGGGTCCTCAGATGGGCATCAGCTGTTCAAATGTACAGCTGACTTTTTTAGAAGACTAAGTTGCTTATATTCATGGTGGGCACATCTCCCCTGGTTTTGACAAAGATAAAAGTTTTCTAGTGCACCACACGCTCAAAAACCGCCATTTAAATTAAACTATACGTTTGGATGACAGCCGTTAAAATAAGTAACGTCGGAGAAAGATGTGTATTTTCCACTATTATAATATTTATCTTTTACGATAACTTCGATAACGTATGCTCTTCTGGAGTTACAAATTTATGTTTAAATATATAAACCTACACTATGTCCCTAACAAGACATCGACTTATTATTTTTGGTTTACCTAAGCTTAGTTAAGGGTGTATAATTTGATATCCATTTAAAAATTTCAATACCAACGATTATGTTATGAATATCTTCCGAACACTGTAGGATTTTTATTTTTAATATTCAACTTACCCCCCCATCCCCAGCACCTGAAATTTGCTTTGTTCAAAGAGTTTCCTTTGCTTCATCAGCGTCGGGGAATACTTCGTTTGAACTTTGTTCCCCCCTCGCCAATAGAAAGCTTAAGCTGAACCCCAGCAACTACCTTAATCACCTGTCAATGACCAACCCATCATGATCGCATAAAAAAAGTTGTGGTCGAAGGGAAGAACAATATTTCAACAGCGGCGCTGTGTAGGGGCCCGCAATATCCTGTTATGATACTTGTCAGCGCAGGGTGGGGCGATGCGCCACCACCCCTGCTAAGGTACCCCGCTGGGGCTAATGATAACGCCACCGCATCGACGGCCGTCCAGGCCATGGTACAGGCAGGCCAAAAGATAGCGCCACCGCATCGATGGCTGTCCAGTCCAAGATGTCCGCACGATGTGCACTTGAACCTCCCTCACTACTTCATCATTATCATTACCACCCTATCTATGCCCACTGCAGGGCAAAGCCCTCTGCGTTTATTATCCAATTTATCCCGCAATTTTCTTTATCTCATCTGCCCATCCAACTTTCTGCCGCCCCCTGCCACGCCTGCCTTCTCTAGGGGTCCACTCTTTTACCGTTCTCTCTTCTCTGTTACCCTGAGTTTCGAACGATTATATTGCCATCGCATTACATGCCCTGCCAACGTCCATTTCTTCCTAATATATAATAATATATCCTAAAAAACCCCTGTGTTCTCTGACTCACTCCACTCTCTTTTTGTCCTTTACCGTTACAGCTATCATCTTTTGTTCCATTGCTCGCTGAATCGTCTTTAATTTAAGTTGAACCCTCTTAGTGAGCCCCCAAGTTTCTGCCCCGTAGGTGAGTACCGGTAATATGCAGCTGTCATACACTATCTTCTTCAGGCAATGGTAGGCTGATATTCATTATCTGATAATGACCGTCGAATGCACTCCACCCCATTCTTATCCTTCGGATTATGGCTGCCTCATGGTTGGGATCCAGGGATACAACTTGGCCTAAGTAAATATATTCTTTTACCACTTCCACTACCTCGCCCCCTATCCCAAACTGCTGTGCTATACTGAGGTTATTGATCATTAATTTATTTTCTTGCATAATAATTTTCAGGGCCACGGTTCTACTCTGTTCGTGTAGTTCGGAAAGCATGCTTTGCAATACGTCCCCCCAGTTACTTAGCAAGGCAACGGCATCAGCGAATCTGAGGTTACTGAGGTATTCTCCATTAACCCTTACGCACCCACCTAGTCACAATCCAACGTCCCCAATACTTGTTGTAAACATGCCGTGAATAACATTGGATAGATTGTGTCTCCTCTTTTAACGCCCTTCCTTATAGGTATGTAGGCGGCCGATGAGGCGGTGCGGCTAGCCCAGGTTTATTGAGTTTGCGCTGGCCGTGCCATGGTCAGGACGAGGCGAGTAGAAACGGGGTGTCGTTCCAGACCGGGTCACCACTGTCGGGAACCGCGGGGTCGCAGCGCAGCGATAGAGAGAGAGAGAGAGAGAGTACCAGAGTGGCAGGATTTCGAAATCGAACTGCCCGTGCCATGCTGACGCACCAAGCACGCGCAACTGGTTTCTTCATTGTCCTCGTCTTTCATAGCCAGCGCCTTGGCAAAGGCTAAGAGCGCAGACAAAAGGGCGCTACAGGTATTTTACGACTCTCTTTATGGAGGAATATGGTAGCTGTGCACCGATTGAAAATATCTTGCGGAATTTTTACATAATACTAGTCTACACCCTGGTTCTGTATTGCCTGAATGACCGCTGACGTTTTTACCGAGTAAAATGCTTTTCCATATTCTGTAAAGGCGATATAGGGATTCAGTACACTTCGCGCCCTTATCTCTCACCCGATTGATCGCATGTGTATGGTCCCATGTTGAACAGACTTTACGAAACCTGCTTGTTCTTTAGGTTGGCCTTATTTTAAGGTGGCAGAAATTCTGCTAGCGATTACATTGGTAAGTGTCTTGTAGACGACTGACAGTAAACTGACCGGCCTGTAATTGTTTAAGTCCTACATGTCACCTTTCTTGTGGATTAAGATGATGTTCCCGTTCTCAGAAGGTTCCAGTACAATCGCGTGTACTAGTTTGGCAGTTCGCCTAGACATCTCGTCAATGCTTTCAGGCTGCCTTCGTGCTTTACAGGTAAATCGATCCTTTCCATCTTATACTTCTCCTATGTCAGCTGTATTTCGACAATTGATTGACTTTGCAATCTCCGCTTGTTCTACACTGTCAGCTGAGGTGGAGTTTGACATAGTTTGCTGTTCCATTGTTTCCTGTGTTGTAAAGTCTGCTCCCTCGGTAACAGCTCAATATAACCTCTGTGCGTGATCCTGAATTCTGCAACTCAGCGTATTACTGTTAGATCATTTAACGGCTTCTTACGTAATAGCCTGTTACGGTCCCTTCTCAAATCTAGACTAATAACCTATCTTATCATAAGGTGGTCACTACATCTTACCCTTCCGAGCACTTCCACATCCTGCCCGACGACAGTATTATGGCATATTATGAAGTCTGCTTCATTTTTATGCTCCCCATTCGGGCTCCTCCAGATTCCACTTCCACCTCTCCCATTTGCAGAAGGAGGTGTTCGTGATGCGTAGATTATTCCGTTCTGCGAGCTCGACCAGTAGGTCCCAGATGCTATTTCTGCAGCACCAACCATAGTTCCCAACTGCCTTGTATCCAGCCTGATTCTTGCCTACTTTAGCATTGAGGTCAGCATAACTATGGTTTACGGCGTTTTTACTTTATCTATTGCTTATTCCAGATTTTCATAAAAGCGTTGATCAGTCTGGTCTTCATGGCTGATGGTGAGCGCGTAGCCCTGACCAATCTTGAGTTTGTACCTCTCGTTAAGCCTAATTGCAAGACCGGCTACCCTTTATTAATGGTATAGCATTGGTCTATGTGGCCAGCTGTGCTGTTATTCACTAGAAATCCCACTCCAATTCTCTTATGTTCACAAGACCGCGGTAACATAGGACATGTTCATTTTACAGCAACGTAAAGGCTTCAGCGGTCCTCCTAACCTCACTAAGCACTATTACATCCCATTTGATGCACTCTCATTCCTCGAACAACACCCCTAGACTCACCCCTAAACGTTGGCACGTGCAGATTCCAATGGCGGCCTGTCCGGGTCCAGGAATATTTTGCCCCCTATGCTGCGTCACAGGTCTGACCCCCGACGTGGTCAGTTTCTTCGCATCCACTGGAGTGGAAGGGCAATGGGTTAATTGGCGTATTCATGGAAGGTTGTGGCCCTTAAGGCCCCAGGGTGGCTAATCCTGCTCTGCTGAGGGAGAGCATTATCGGCAATGGTCGCCGCAGCCAGACCGCACCCCAGGCCTCGTTCCACAATTTCATCAACAAGTGGTGCTTTTTAACCCGGGGGTAATTGTCCGGCACCGGGATTTGGCCCAGGGTCCTTCTGCACGCCAGCCGATGCTCAACGTCTACGCCACCGCAACACTACATATGCACCGATTAACTCCGTGCCTCAGACTTCCGTGGGTGAGCATTGGTTAGGTGCATGAAGCGCCGGATGGCATTATAACGACCACCGCATCTAATGGAGGTGGCCGCCAGCGGGCCATAGTCGCCAAATCGCAGTATCAATGTCAAACAAACGGCAGCCATTTACTGTCCTCAGGTGCCGTACTCCATCCCGGAATATGCGCCAAAAGTTGTCCCGCCAACTTGGAACATTTACCGCGGGCCTAGAATGGCTTTCGTGAAGAGGCGGCGGCAGTACGTGGACGTTCATGGCTCGTGCGCCACGCCAAGCGCCGCACTAACACTTCATATATACGCCCCAATAAACTATCACACCTCCGCAGCTGATATTCCGCTACTTACATACCACGGCAAGTGGCTTTCTCAGGGACACCCAACCCTGTGCGAGGTAGACGCCACGGTGCCGAAGTCATCTCCGCTGTTTAAACAGAGCTCTCTAGAGTGAGGGTGGCTTTTAATTTTTTCGAGTTTTTCCTAAAGGCAAATGAACAATGAACAATGATCAATGAACTTTATTGACATCATGTACGTAGACAATGCCGGAGGCCGGCAGAAAAAGCCATCTCACATAATGCTTGATGGAGCGGCGGGCCCCCGTTTTGGCACCAGCGTACAACAGTGTTCTACAGTACATAAAAAATAGTAATCCGCTAAGAATAAGATAAATAATAATACCAACGCTTACAGTGCGCCTCTAAGTGTTGACCAAGTTACTTGATTTTCTTTATTCTCACTATGTACTCTTGTTTGCGCCTTCTTGTTGGTAATACACTGTCTGCTTGGACCTCTCAATGGCTGAAATAAGAACATAAATTGATGGCACCGATAACAATTATGCGAAAATGGATAACGCCGCACCTGGTTGACAAGAAATTGTTCATCGATTAGATGCCATGTAAATAAAATACACATTTATTACGGAACTATCCTCCTTGCTGATTTAGAATGCATTTCAGTCAGCGCGTATTCCAGTCGGCACCTTAAGGTATGAATAAGGTACGTAGACACGCGCGTAGAGTTGAGGGCAGGGAGAAGTGGAAAGGATCCCTCCAGGTGAACCCGTAAGGAATGCTGTCTGCAGTATACCCATTAATAGGGTCACAGGCTTCGGAGCATGGGCTCCGTCCTACGCGTAGTGAAATCTTGAAAGTATGCCAGAGCTCCACCGGAAAAAATAAAATGCGTTGCAGAACCCACAGTCGTTGTGAGAGCATCAGAATGTTCCACTTGAGAAAAAGAAGACCGGCACATCTGTAGCCCTACCTCAATACCAGCCCATAACCCTAGATGGACGAACGCGCGCAGTGCATGATAACAACGTGAAATTTTCTGCCATTATGAAAAAAATTAGAGCTGACACAACGGCCACTAACATATAGATCTAACCAGTTTCATCCGACTACCAAGTTCACCATCAATATTATGCGGTAGTTAAAAGCATCATCGTAACACTTCCGAAATCCGCTGTGCATGACTAGTGGGTTTTACTTTGAGCGATGTAGCTTTTAGTCGTATATTTCCACGGATGGAAGGTGATTTGTCTCCTAGCATTTGTTTCCCCGCAATATTTATTTTCATTCCATTTGTTGTCTCACTAAAATCCCGTGGTCCTTAGATAGGGCGGTCATTTTGACATGTTGAATAGAAAACAAATCGGACACAAACAATTACAACGCGAAAGAAAAAGAAACGCAAAAAGCGAAATATAGGCAGTCGCGTTTCAGTTGTTGATATCCAAAAATTACAAGAACGGTGACTGCAGTCTGTTTCCTAGAAGAAGCAACGGGCGCTAAAGAGTAAGATGCTCGCGATAGACGCAAGATAGCGACGCCTTTATGGATTCACCATTATGCCAGGAACTTACTGTAGCACGTTATGAACGTCTAACGGTTAGTAAACCTTTGCTCGATGACTCGCTCCACGAAACCTCTACACCACCTGCACTCCCTCTGCTCAGCTAAAGCATACTGTTAGCTTGGCTTGCCGTTTAGAACTGTTGATTTGGTGCCTTCGAGCGTTAGAAACACTTCCCAAAACAAAATGTTTGTTGGCATGTTTTGAGGATACCTTTCTCTCGGCATCAGCATTCTATGCCGTCTTTACGGCTATACGCCCAGTGGACACACACTCTCACACATACACAGCGATACGCATACGTCTGGGTATGTGTGTGCGTGTGTGTGTGTTTATATCTCATGCTCCGCAATGTGGTTAGAAAAGGGGATTGTTGAACGAATACCGACAGAAAACTTGGAAGTCCAGAAGGCCAAGGGAACTTTGAGGGGATATTTTGACTGAGAAGTTTTCATTTTATGTTAGAAAAGATATATAAAAGCACTGGTCCAGAATCGCGACCTGACCTATGCACTCCGAAACTAGGAAACAGTAGCAACTGGTCACGCTGAGGCCGTGCCATGGTTGAGAGATCATTGACGAGCTAGACCAGCACTGCCACGACTACGAAAAGCACGTCTTCATGCGAACTTTGAACCCGATACGTTGCTTGCCATTGTATTACCCTGTGGCTTTTAAAAATCTCTAGGGACACTGCAAACAGAAATTTCTCAATGGTCTGCCCTCATTATTCTGTCCTTTTTTACTTCGCCACTTTATTCACGTCAGGTTTCCGCCTACCAACAATGTAACAACAAGTAACAACGTCTTTTCTGTCGAAACACTTGTGTGGTTCCCCTCTCACAGTCATCTGTATTCTCACTACCATATTTCTTTTGATGTTAGCAGGAAGTATAACAACACCTACGTGTGCGTGACCATTAGCCCAACCGCTTCTCAGAAGTATTGGATAGGTCAAATGCACCATACAACGAATGATGTGCAGCATCTGGGCCCGTGCCATTAGAGGGCAGTCAAGACCATACTGAATTCAGTCGTCATCTCCTTTAAAAAAATTAAGACAAGAACGAAAACTCGATATAGTAAGGAAGCCATGTTACTTTGTCTAAACGAACATGGAGGAGAGTGACACAACAAAACAGGCCTGCGTAACTCGCCCTTGATAAATTCGTGGTTTAACCTGAATAATTACATTATTTCGTCAATGCAGATAAACTTGTAGAGGTTTTCTTTCAGTATTTCATTTCTCTGCACTAACAATTCCTCATTATGAACTTGCATTTGCACTCTCCTCCGTGAATAGTTTCTTCGTCTCAGGCCCTAAGACGATTGCCACCTTCTCATGAGGGTAGGCGCAATGATGACATTTTCTCCATAAATGCCTCTATTTTTTTACAGCGACAGCACAAACTGTCCAAATCTACTCCTAAATTCAGGCAGTATACACTCCCCACTTTTTTGTTATTATCACAAGGAAAATTTTGTTGGATGGCACTCACACTTTCCAAAACAGGCAGAGATCCATTTTCCTTACCCTTAATATGCAAAAAAGTCATATTTCCAAAGATGGCCACATTCCCTTAGAATATGACAGGGAAATACCTCTCAGCATTCCCTATTTAGAAAACTACACGTTTCAGCTTATTTACTTGCGGTCATTAGTACCTGCATATATCTGCCCAGTTCACCAATTTCTTCCAGTTAGACACTCAAGTATTTTGATATTTTGTCAGTTTTTATTACTATAGGAAAGCCACCACCCGGGATACCGTTTTATCACTCTCCTATTGGCCTAATTTACGAAAAGCGAAACTGAAACATTTCGAGCAGTGCAAAGCTGACGACGGGGAAGCCGTGTTTGGTACATTCTGTCATGGGGGCTGTCTACATGGCACGGTGTCAGCCAATACAAGACCCCCTGTCAGTTTTGCCACCACCACGTGACAATATTTTGTGTTCTTTGCGATTTTAGTTACTTCTCAGGAGGTACGGAATTAGGCCTCAGTAAAAATGCAACATCCGTTTTGTTTTTTCCTTGGTGAAATTAGACGGCGGCCCTTTTTTTCGACAGCCTAGATAGGTTGCGAGCGATTCGCTGCGTGAGGATTTTTTTTGTTAGACAAAGGGACTAGAGATCCGATATGTGACTATACGCTCCTAGAGACGGGGCAAACAGGAAAGTTTGTACAGCGCTGTCGAAGAAAAAATAATTGAGGACGTGTCCATTTGCAGTTGATGTTTGTGCTATGTTGATATCCCAGAGCTACATCAAACCCATCATAGATTTTCATTGAATGCTGAATTTTGTTACACCCTAAAAAAAGCCAAGTGTCTGATTTTTGCACATTCTATTCTCTAAAGCAGAGTGGACTACAAATGCCGACCTTGTTTGTAGGTCCAAGTCACCATGAATATTGTGCAATGCCACAAACTTTTTTTATATTCTACCTCGTTGTGTAGTGGAGATATGGATAGATACAAAAGTGAAAAATTGTTTCGGCCGGTACACATTGTTTGGATTATAGGCAAGCATCAGTTTTAATACAGAAATGCCGTTTGATTCGCACTGTGCACTACGCAAACAAGATAAAAAGGTAAGTATTACTTTATAATGGACATCTCCAGACCTCTATATACTTACATATATTGCAGCATTTCATGCAGTTCTCGCAGCTGTTAAAAGCATTCCGTATAGAGTTGTTTAGTAGATCCCTACAGTTTGTAGAATAATTGTAATAAAGGTAGCAATGGGAATCAGGCTTGTTGCAGTACCATCTCTCCGGTTGGCATATCTTAAGTATGTCTTTCAGGTTTCGTCCTATAGCAAGGGCATCACAACAAAGCTTCTGTAGCAGCAAAATATAATTGCGGTCTCCCATTTACGCCATTTGAAAAGCAATTCCGATAATGTTGTTGAATAGTCACAAAGTCAGGCACTATATCTAGCAGGCAGCACGAACTCAATCAGCGTACCTAATGCCAAGCCTTTCTTAGGCGTGTCTGAACTTTTTACTCTGAGCTTGTGTAGGTGTATTGCAATTGTGCAAACACTTATCTTCGAAGTGTCTAAGCTTCCTAATATCCACTATGGTCGGTGGTTTACAAGTGTAATCCCGTAGAAGTGTATTACTGTGCGCTCAGGCTACAAGTGTAACCTGAACTCCCAGTATTTATACTAGATGACGATGCCTGAAGCGTGGGGCCAAAACAATCTACGAGAAAACAACGAAATCACTTCTTTCATTACAGGTTAGTTATGTCAACTGTTGTAAACAAATACGTAGCAGCAACCGTGGTCTAAATATGGTGCCCTGCCCATACGGCTTCCAGTGGTGCAGCCTGTTGTGCATGTGTCTTGACGCGATCAGCCTTGAGGCGTTATTAGAGTTGTTGCTGTGGCTGTCGCCTGACGCTGAGCACAACCTGGGCCCACCTAAACCCGATATCCAGTCACTCATTACGCCATTTGAGACATTGAAAATGATTTAGCAACTATCCGAAAAGACAAAATGTTAGCACAAATTAAGGTAACTTCGGCCACTCACGAATTGCTCATAGCTTGCCTGGACATATGGCTGAATATGCTAGAATCATTGCCACATGAACCGAGCATTTCCCCTAAAACGGGCACTGTTACCGCCCTAAAGGTAGCAAGCATCGACACGTGCAATCATGTGCTCTGGAATCACCCCCCTTGTCGTGGTTCCGATGTCTGCGCGAGAGAAACATGTAATGAAACACAGGAGAAAGTGATTGCGTTTATTTCAAGCCAGTTTGGTGTGCAATTTGATGCCACCAAAAGCGAGCGAGCGCATCGCATTGTTACATATTCCGAAGACAGGAAGCGTGCTTTTGTTGGAAAGCTTTACAACTTTAAAAGTTCAGAAAACATACTCGCCAGTGGGAAAAAACGGAAGGATACGATTTTTTACACAATAAAAGGTTCGTTTCTTACACCCTGTTTGCAAGATCAAAGCTGCTCACGTTTATTTCCCCTCAAAAGTATCCATTCACGTGTAGACTCGGTAAGTTGCTGCACTTGCGCATAAAGTGCCTCGGACCAATCCTCGGACAGCGTCTTTGAAAGCAATGCTAGATCTCGCCGCCGGAAACAGGACGAAGTTTGCCCTGGAATTCCACTACATATTTCTAATTGACCGTGTGCATGACTGCTTAAGCACTGCCCCTTCGCAATTGTACCTTCCCGTCCATAAACCTCGATACTACTTTGACTAACATACTTAGGAAAATTCCTAAGCCTGACTTCCCTGAAAGCTTTATTGGGGATATCTCGGCCGACGTAGCAGTGTTAACTGAAACGTGGCTGCACCAAGAGATCCAATATAGTGAAACATTTCCCAGCATGTGTGATTTCACGTTATGCGGTCATAACTGTAACAATTGCTGAGGGTGGCATCTTCGTTTTGTCGTCAAAATTACAGTCTTCTCTCATATTTCATGACACTCTCCTAGATTTGATAAATGATTCTATTCTAAGGTACCACCGTAAAAGCAGTCTTCGCCGATTGCTAGCAGCCGCAAAGCCGTAATTGCTCGTTATACAATTTGCTTTGGCTTCATCATACACATGCTAAACGCAAGTGCCCGAATTCTCCGCTTTTCCTATTTGGTGACCTCAAGTACCCTTACATCTTCAAGACATTTCTGTCTTCACCGATTGCTTCCAATTTCAGTAAACGGAAACAGTCCCTCGACGTTGTTCTTGACATAAACTTGCACCAATTCATAACATGGCCTACACAGTGGCAACACACTCGATCTACGACAACATCCGCCCCAAATGACGCAAAATTTAAAACAATGATCCCTTGTCTCAGCGACCATACACTCATGCACGTTGTCATCAAGTTACCTCTAACGATAAGGTCGCCTTCAAAAAGAATTTATTACTGTTAAACAAGAAAAACTTTCAAGCTCCGGATATCGTATTTATCCATTGATTTCAATAGTATTTAACAACGTTTAAGGAACATTAGGGCAACATAATGATGTCATATATACCTACTGTGCTCGTCAAGTCGAATAGCAACAACTACTGGTTTCAAAAATCATTTAAATATGTGTAAATAGGGAAAAGCGCCGTTACAGATCTGCAAAGCAGGCAAACAACCCGGCCTCTTTGGAGCGATACACATAATGTGTCAAACAATACTTTCTGGGACTAGCCAACACCAAATTAATTTTTATTCCGAACACATAAGCATTCTGAAGTCCTATTCAGGCTAATTCGGCCGCATTCTTAATAACAATTTGAAGCGCAACATACTCAAATTACTGGCCCCGACCACAATACGTAGCGCGAAGTCACGTCAACATAAAATGAATATTTTTGCAAAGTCTGTCTAGGTTATGTCAATAGAATCTTCACCTACTTGCCTGACTCTTGCCCTAGCGAAATTTGAGCTATTCAAATTTCCCCTCACCGAACTTCTAACCTTATGCTATGCGATCAGAGCAAACAACTAAAATGACCATATTGTATTAAAGTCACGTTTTACATTTGCTTTTAGCGCAATCTGAAATTGTTCCAGACGATTGTACAATAGGTAAAATTGCCCCTTTGTTTAAATAAGGTATTCGTACAATATCATTCAATTACCCTTCAATTTCTACAATCTGTACATCCAGCAAACATCCACACTCATGTCATGTCGAATAGATTAACCTATTTCCTGCTCATCAACTGGGTTTCCAAAAATCATTCTCATTCGAGAATCAGCTGGCTGACTTCCCTCATGACATCCTTCCGTATACGGATAAAACATTCAAGCACGTGCGATATTTCTAGATTCTTTGAAGGTTTTGGGTACGGCAAAATGTTCTGTTGATTAGTCTGTCCACCATTAGAAAGACTTCTTAACAGGTCACATGCAGTATAACACCCAATAACACAGAATCTAAGCACTGTAAAGTCTTGTGTCCCTCAGGGGGCAGCCTATCCCCCTTCTGGTTCTTAATCAACGTAAATGTCTTGCATAAAAACACAACATCTAAATTAAACATTTTTCCTGAGGACTCTGACGTATACAATCCTATCAGCGGCCCGCTGATACAATGGTCCCTCAAGAAGATCTGGACCTTATTTCCTAGTGGTGGGAAAAATACCCTATTCTACTTAGCCATTCTAAATGCAAACTGTGATTATTCTCCGTAAACATTCGGTCGCGTACTATGCCTGCAATATCAACGCCACTCCAATAGATTCCATGAATAATACAAATATTTCGATGTGCCCTTCACGTCTTCATTGTTTTAGGTGACCCACATCGAAACCATTTACTCCGAGGAATCACGCACACTCAGATATTTCCACCGAAATCTCATAATTGCTTCGAAGAAAAAGAAAACAAAAACAAAGATATTTGCTATTCGTGAAATCGTAACTTGAGCGCGCTTCATCCATTAGGCAGCCTTCGCCAACATATCTTTCCGATAACTCAAATTTCATCTAAAAGCACGACCCTCGCTTTATCACGACTCGGTATTATAATCATGTCAGTATAACTTCACTCAAGCATTCTCTCGGTCTTCCAAGTCTTGTGTCCGCTGAATACTTTCCCGCCTGTGCCTTCGACACACGTTCTTTTATACCCCCTACAACGGAACGCGCTGCTAGTAACAACAATACGAACTTCGACACAGTTGAACCAGAGCCCTCCTACTGCCCGAATCATGAGTCCCCAGTCATCTATGAATAGCTCCTGCTTTCGTCACGCAATAACCCTATCGAAGGCATTACCGGAATACATAGTATTGCGCGCTGGCCGGAACGTTTTTCGTGCCAAAATAATTGCTATCTTTTAGCCTAACCACTCTCGCGTATTCCAAAATCACTACTACAGAAGACGTTAACATGAGATGGAATGCGTAACAACCGAACGGTTTTTTTATAGCCCCTCATTAATACTCTGGCCACCGGCGATGGGATTAGTGAAACGAGCCACCACTCGACATGGTCAATTTTTCATATTAGCTGACTAATAAAAGGGGCACTCAGCGCGTCGTCGCCTACTTATGTCATTGTTGGCACCGAGACCTGGTGCAGTTCCCTGTCCTCATGCTAACGGGAGGGACAGCGGGAAGACGTCGCCGCAGCCGCCGGCTTCCGGTGTGGGTAAAACGCATGGTCAATGTTGCTGTAAAAGGGCCTCAGCCAGATTGAAACCCGCGACGGGAGGACAGTGACCCCCACCGTCGGACTGCACAGCCATTCGTATAACACGAAAGGCCCACAGTTTTCCTAGCGCGTATCCGCATGCACAGCTCCCGGGGAACATGCATCCACTTAACAATGTTCGTGTCTTGCGTATTTGTCTCAGCCAAGTCTTCTCTTTATGCGCATGTGGTTACCATCATCATCATCACCAACACCACAACCATCGTCTCTAAGACCACTGCAGGGCAAAGGACTTCCCCATAGATCTCCATTTATCGCGGCCTTTTGCTAACTGCGACCAATTTTCCCCGCAAACTTCTTGATGTCATCTGCCCATCCAACTTTTTGCCACCACCTTCTATGCTTGCCTTCTCTAGGGATCCATTCTTTTACCCTTAATGACAAACGGTTAATTTGACTTCACATTATATGCGCTGCCCACACCCATTACTTCTGCTTAATTTCTACTAATATATCCTTAACACGCGTTTTTCCGTAACCCACTCCGCTTTCTTCTTGTCCCTCAATGTCAGACCTATCATCTTCCGCTCCATTGCTCGCTGAGTCGTACCCAATTTCAGTAGAACCTTCTTACTGAGCCTCCAAGTTTCTGCCTCGTCGGTGAGAACTGGTAAGAGGCCGCGGTCGTACACTTTCTTTTTCAGGAATAATGGTAGGCTATCATTCCTTATGTTGGAATGCCTGCCGAATGCACTCCACTCCATCCTTATCCTTCTGCTTATCTCTGCCTCATGGTTGGGATCCGCAGCCACAACTTGGCCTAAGTAGATACATTCGCTTACCACATGCACTGCCTCGCCAACTATTTCAAACTGTTGTGCTCTCCCGAGGATATTAAGAAGCAATTTAGTTTCCTGTGTGTTAATTTTCAGGCCCACTATTCTACCCTGCTTGTATAATGTGGTAATCATGCCTTGCACTTCGTCCCCCGAGTTACTTAGCAAGGCAATGTCATCAGGAAATCTGAGGTTAATGAGGTATCCTCCATTAACACTTCAGCTTACCTTATCCAAATCTAATGTTCTCAATACCTCTTGTAAACATGCTGTGAATAAGATTGGAGAGATTCTGTCTCCTTGTGTGACGCATTTTCTTATAGTTATTTTACTGCTCTCCTTATACAGGACAATGGTTGCCGTGTACAAATTGTATATATCCTGTAGTATTCCCACGTATTGGTCGTCTACACCCTTATTCTGCAATGCCTGAATGATGGCTTAGGTTTCGACGAAGTAACATGTTTTCTCATAATCTATGAATGCTATATATAGAGGTTGAGTATACGTCCCGCACTCCTGTATCACCTCATTGATCGTGCGAATGTGGTTCAATGTTGAATAACTTTTACGATACTGTGCTTGTTCATTAGGTTGACTGGAATTTAAAGTGAAGGAAATTGTGTTACGATTACATTCGTAAGGATCTTGTAGACGAAGAACCGTTAGCTGATCAGGGTGTAATTTTGAAAGCCGTTTAGTTCACCTTTCTTATAAATTACGATGGTGTTCGCGTTTTTTCAAGAATGTGGTACACTGGTCGTCATTAGGCATTTCGCATACAGGTGTTCCTGTTTTTGTAGTACAATTTGCCAGCCACCCTTGAAGAGGTCCATTATATCTGATCCTCGCCAGTTTATTTGCCCCTTGCATTTCTTTCAAAATTTGCTTAACTATTTCTCCCGTTACTGATGGGATGTCTATCTCCGATGAAATACTTCCCCGCATGGTAATATTCGGAATTTCGGCGGCTACTGTACAGGCCTCTCAAGAACTCCTGGCTTACTACAACTATTTTATCCCCATCATATAGTAATATATTTGTGACGACCTCGCCTTGATTGCCTTTCAGTGCATACACGTGATTTTTCAGCATGCCTACACTCCTATTCGGTGCTTTTAAGCTGCCTCCGTTGTTTGAAGCATGGTTTGTCTTCTCCATATTATACTTCCGCAAGTCAGATGTCTTATGCTTATTGGTTAACTTCGAAAGCTCCATTACTTCTATTCTGTCAGCTGGGGTGGACATTGCCATGCTTTTTTGTTTTGTAATTCAATTATTCATCTCCTGGGAACGTTTATTAGTATTCTGTCTAGCAATTGTACCTCCGAATTTTAGTTCACCCTTCGTTACAATGCCTGTAATGTCGCTGCCTTTCTGTGTTGTAAGCTGGTTAGATCTGAATATCGGTTCTGCAACGCAATCCTAAATTCTTCAACTTTCCGCCTTACCATTAGCCCATCGATCGGCTTTTTTCGTACTAGTTTGTTGCGGTCCCTCTTCAAATCTAGCCTAATTCGAGATCTTACGGTACGGTGGTCACTACACCTCACCCTTCTGAGCACTTCCGCATGCATTCATACTTTTCCCTGAATCTGCGTACTTTTTTATTCTTCGTCTTCTCATGTATAGTTTTTTTGTGTTTATTATTCTTTTGTTTATTGTGTTATTGTACGCGATTTGCACGTTGTCCAAGCCCCGCTTATGTTCTTCACTACGAATTAGGGCTAAATAAATGGCATGAAATGAAATATTTGATGCACACACCCGTATGTAGGTATATATATATATATATATATATATATATATATATATATATATATATATGTAATGAACAATTGGAGCAGGGAACGGTATGTGCAGAACCATGGCCAATCTACACGCGGGTATGTGCTGCGGACCTGCAGCAGTCATCATCAGTGCCTGTCTGTGCGTCTTGCAAGGTTATCTCTGGCTTCGCCGTTTTTTGAAGAGACTGCTCTTCCTCGCCTCTCGCTTGGACAACTGATCGAATTAAACACCACTGGAAGTGGTGGAGGTGCGGTTTCAACGTCAACCAGCACGAATCCTGGAGCTTCGAAGCCGCAGGCTCCCAATGCCCACTACCCCCGTTGACGCTGTTGATCAACAAGCCCCAGCGATGCCACAGATCGTCTGCGCTGGTTCCATCCGTCAGCGCGATCCCCCATTCTTCAATGGCGAGGGCGATCACGATGCTGAGGATTGGCTCTCGACATACGAGCGGGTGAGTGCTCACAACAAGTGGGATGATCCCGCCAAGTTAAGCAACGTCGAGTTCTATCTCACGCAATTGGCTCAGACGTGGTTTTTGAACAACGCACGTGACTTCAAAATATGGGGCGATTTTAAGACCCGTTTCCTTCAAGCATTTGGCAGCCCGGTCGTACGCAGACTACAAGCAGAACAACGCCTTCGCGGAAGAGCTCACACGCAGGGGGAGAATTTCATCAGCTACATCGAAGAAGTTGTAGATCTGTGCAGGCGCGTCGACAAGGCCATGTCTGAAGCAGATAGGGTGAAGCATATTTTAAAAGGCATCGATGATGATGCGTTCACTGTGTTGCTTGCGAAGGACCCGAAGACCGTGACGGAGGTCGTGAGCCTCTGCCAAAGCTTTGATGAGCTGCGCAGGCAAAGAGTGCTGGTCCGGCGATCTCTGGGGACAAATGCAGAACTCTCCGCTTTGACTTTCACTTCCGAGCACTCTTCACTTGAGACGAAGATAAAGGACTAAGATAAAAGACGAAGATAAAGGACGCCAACTATCGATTGTGCCGTTCGTTCAAGAGCCACGCCAGCGGACGGAGGCACCGGCTTCATGCCTTCCTTCGTCTCTTCAGCGCACCATCCGGGAACAGGTCACCGAGGCCCTGCCAACTAATCGCCAAGTGGTAGCAGCTCCTGCTCCCCTTACTGTTCCCCAGGTAGCTACTGTTGCTCTTCCCCTAGCTTCACCGGCTGCATTAACCGGTCCCCTGACGTATGCTGAGTGTGTCACACAGCCACCCCGACCGTTTACCCATTCGTTCGAACCAACCATCCCAGTGACTGTGCCGTCCAGCTATCAGCAAGTCTCCCAGTTTCGACGTCCAGTGCAAGTGGTCGCGCAGCAATACAATCCGTGGCGCACGCCGGACAATCGCCCCATATGCTACTCTTGTGCATACGCCGGACATGTCGCCCGTTACTGCCGCCGTGTGGTGCCGCATCCTGAGGTTCTCAACACTCCAGGATACACGCCTAGGCACGTTCAGCATCGCGTATCCTCGAGGCCTTCCCCAACGTCATATGAGACCGACCAGCCGACGTTCACCAGTCGCCGATCACCTTCTCCCCGCCGCCGCTCCCTGTCACCTATGCACCGTCTGCCTGCTCCTCCGGAAGTGGGAAACTAATACCCGCAGTTCCAGAGGCACGAACTGCGTACTCCGCGAAAATTCAAAGTCCTCGTGCCTATCCACCGAACGTTATAGATGTAGTTGTTGAAGGAGTCCCTGCCCTCGCTCTAGTCGACACCGGTGCCACCATATCTGTTATAAGTGCTACACTCTGCCGCTCGCTGAAAAAAGTAATGACGCCGCTTTCTGGACTTTCGCTTCGGACTGCAAGTGCAGCACACGTGTCCCCGATAGCAGCATGTACTGCTCGAGTGAGTATTCAAGGCACCTGCTATCCCATTTAATTTGTTGTCTTATCTTCGTGCTCCCATGATGTCATCCTTGGCTGGGATGTTCTCTCATGTCATCACGCTTGTACCGACTGTGCCCGAGCTGAACTGGAACTTTTTCCACAGTGTGACGTCTCCGGTGACACAAAACCTATACTTTCCGAAGACGTCGATATTCCGCCGCGAAGTTCAGTGTTAGTGGCTCTTTCTTGTGGTACCCTGCCGGATGGCCCTGTTCGATTTACGCCATCCGACCTTTTTGTTCGCCGAAAGCATTTATTTGTTCCGTTCGCCGTCCTTACGCTGCGTGCTGAACACACCACGATGTTTATTACCAACCTCACAGAAAACCCTGTCAGTCTGCTTCGCAGCGAGTCGATTGGCCAAATTGAACCTATTTCCTCCATTCTCAGCTTCGACATTTGCAATGCCGCGCCTACCCTGCCGCTAACCGCCCTGACGTCATCCCGTCTCACCGACCAGCTTCTATCCGACGACGTGTTCACCAAGTCTCTCGACACCGCTTTGGATCCTACCCAGCGCAACCAGCTACTGAACTTTTTGCACGCGTTCCGTTCTTCATTTGACTGTCAACAAGCTCCCTTGGGTAGAACGTCAACGGTGGTCCACCATATCGACACTGGGACGCACGCACCTTTGAGGCAGCGACCTTACAGAGTGTCGGCGTCAGAACGCGGGATCATTAATGAACACGTCGAAGACATGCTGCAACGCGACGTCATTCGTCCGTCACAAAGCCCCTGGTCGTCGCCAGTAGTTCTGGTTACAAAAAAAGATGGGTCCCTAAGGTTCTGTGTCGACTATCGACGCCTTAACAAGATTACCCGTAAAGACGTTTATCCCTTACCGCGGATCGATGACGCTCTCGATTGTCTTCACGGTGCCGAATTCTTTTCCTCCCTGGACTTGCGCTCCGGCTACTGGCAGGTGCCGGTGGCTGAGTGTGACCGGCTCAAAACGGCGTTTGTAACCCCCGATGGGCTTTTCGAATTCAACGTCATGCCCTTTGGGCTATGCAACGCGCCAGCCACCTTTGAGAGAATGATGGACAACATCTTGCGCGGCCTCAAATGGCATATCTGCCTCTGCTACTTAGATGATGTCGTTGTGTTCTCTCCTGACTTCGAAACACATCTTGCTCGTTTGCACCAAGTACTGAGCTGTCTCACTGCAGCTGGACTACAGCTTAATCTCAAGAAGTGTCGTTTTGGTGCACGTAAACTAACCATCCTGGGCCACGTTGTTTCGAAAGACGGCGTGTCACCCTATCCCGAAAAACTGCGTGCCGTTGCCAACTTCCCCAAGCCTAATTCAATGAAGACCCTCCGCAGCTTCATAGGGCTATGCTCTTAGTTCCGGCGCTTCGTTCGCAATTTTGCTTCCATCGTCGCCCCACTCACGCGGCTGCTCAACGGCGACACCACTCTATCCGCGTGGTCTTCTGAGTGTGACGACGCCTTCACATCCCTGCGACGTCTACTAACCTGACCCCCTATTCTCCGCCACTACGATCCCAGCGCTCCTACTGCAGTGCACACGGACGCCAGTGGTGTTGGTATCGGTGCCGTGCTCGTTCAGCGCAAGCCCGACTGCGACGAAAATGCCGTTGCGTATGCGAGCAGAACTCTCACCAAGGCTGAGCGCAACTACAGCGTTACTGAAAAAGAATGCCTGGCGATAATTTGGGCCCTTACAAAGTTTCGCCCCTACCTTTACGGCCGGCCCTTTGACGTTGTCACCGACCATCACGCCCTGTGTCGGTTGTCGTCCCTAAAGGATCCCACGGGACGACTGGCCCGTTGGGCCCTCCGCTTACAAGAATATGACATTCGTGTTATCTATCGGTCTGGACGCAAGCATTCTGATGCCGACGCACTCTCGCGCTCCTCTGTGCCTGTTGATGCTGCATGCATTGACACAACGGCTCCCCTATTGTCATCGCTGACCCTCACAGACATGGCCTTGCAGCAATCCATGGATTGCTGCAATCGTTGACTTCTTGTCGGCAGCTTCAAAACGAATTCCGTCTAGGTCCATCCGTCGCCAAGCTGCCCAATTCTCTATTCGAGACAACCTCCTCTACCGCCGGAACTACATGTCAGACGGTCGGAAGTGGTTGCTAGTGGTGCCACGGAGCTTACGAAAAGAGGTGTGTTTCGCCCACCATGCGGATCCGCAGAACGCCCATGCAGGAGTCCTGAAGACTTATACTAGGCTGCGCCACAGGTATTACTGGAGGGGAATGTACGCCTTCATGCGCAAGTACGTTCGCGCATGCCTCGAGTGTCAACAACGCAAGACACCTGCTCCGAAGCCAGCTGGCACGCTGCAGCCCTTGCCGTGCCCCGTTCGTCCATTCGAGCGAGTCGGTATCCACCTCTACGGCCCTTTACCACACACCCCTTCTGGCAATCGCTGGATCATCGTGGCTGTAGATCACCTCACGCGCTACGCTGAAACAGCCGCGTTGCCCGCGGCCGCTGCGCGCGACGTCGGGGGATTTATCCTCCGTTCCCTTGTCCTACGCCACGGTGCACCCCGGGAACTGCTCAGTGACCGGGGGTGGGTATTCTTTTCTGAGGCTGTTAAAGCGCTTCTGACCGAATGCAACATTGTGCATCGCACCACGACCGCATATCATCCGCAAACGAACGGGCTCGCCGAAAGGTTCAACCGTACGTTGGGGGACATGCTTGCGATGTACATCGCTTAAGACCATTCGAACTGGGACATGGTACTCCCCTTTGTGACGTATGCATACAACACGGCGGTACAGAGCACAACCCGTTTTTCACCTTTCTTTTTACTTAACGGCCGCGAACCTTCTTGTACCATGGACACTATCCTACCATACAGCCCTGACGCTTCCGAACGCCGCCATCTTTCCGAAGTGAGGCATCATGCCGAGGAATGCCGACAGCTTGCCCGTTCGTTCACGGCAAATGACCAGGGTGGTCAGAAGCAGCATCATGACCAGAGCCACTCCTCGCCCACTTTTCATGCTGGTGATCTAGTTTGGCTATGGATACCATCTACCACGCCAGGTCTTTCTACGAAGCTGCTTTGCAAATACCACGGCCCTTACCGTGTCATCAGTTCTCCATCACCTGTAAACTACGTGGTTGAACCGTTAACTCCGTCAGCCGATATCCGCTGTCGTGGTCGCGAAACCGTTCATGTCAGCCGCTTAAAGCGATACTACGACCCTCTCGTCCTGGACTCGCCGTAAGTCACCAGGATGGCTCCTTCTTCGGTGGGGGGTGATTGTAATGAACAATTGGAGCAGGGAACGGTATGTGCAGAACCATGGCCAATCTACGCGCGGGTATGTGCTGCGGACCTGCAGCAGTCATCATCAGTGCCTGTCTGTGCGTCTTGCAAGGTTATCTCTGGCTTCGCCGTTTTTTGAAGAGACTGCTCTTCCTCGCCTCTCGCTTGGACAACTGATCGAATTAAACACCATTGGAATATATATATATATATATATATATATATATTTAATTATATATATATATATACATACCGTAAGAATATTCGTCTGCAGCGCCAGTGACGAAAGAGGAACCACAGTATAGGCAGCACTGTCCACCCGCCTTGAGAGGGTACGTGCAGAAACACGAGCATCGTCATCACACCCAAGCGGCAACAATACACTGAAGCCACGTCGGGAACGCTTGGAAAGAAGAAGAAGCTCCTTGTCGCTTTTGCTTCCGGTCAGCACGACAGAGCGGCCTTCGTGAGCTAACTTCGTGGTCACCCAGTCCTTTGGTTGACGAAAAAATCATCCTTACAGGTTTTTGGTGGAGGTGCTGGGATGCTCCTTCCCTTACCCTGGAGCTCTGCAATCGGACACTTCACCCTCCTACAATGCCTCGCGATGATAACACCCCACCTACTCCAGCGCCCATCGTCTGCTCTGGTGCGATCCGTGACCGGGACCCTCCAAAGTACAACGGCATTTATGAGCAAGACGTCGACGACTGGCTTACTGTGTTTGAAGGGGTGAGAACTCCTAACCATTCGGACAACCGCCTCAAGCTCAATAACCTAGAATTTTCTTTGGCTGGGGACACGGAGCAATGGTTCCAAAACAACGTAGCGTGACTTGAAACGGGCCAGAAATTAAAGCCGACTGCAAAACGGTACTTCGCCGCTCCGGTGTGCGAAAATTCCGGTCTGAGCTGCGCTTGCGTGAACGTGCACAAAATTGGATGTAAACTTAGCGCCGTGCACAGAAATTGGATGATAGCGCCATGCCCGAAACGGACAAGATCAAACATATCCTGAAAGGCATCGAACACGATGCCTTCCAAACGCTCCCGGCGAAAGTAACCCAAACTGTGGGAAAGGTCGTTACCATTTGCCAGAGTTTCGACGAGCTGCACAGGGAGCGGGCTCTAACTCGGCGACCCGTCGCACAAGATCACTTGATGTCTACCTTGGCTGCTTATGACAGCGACAGTACCTTGTTTCACCGAATCGAGCAGTTTGTGCGCGAGGAAGTGGCTCGTCAGTTGTCTGTAATCCCTAACGTCCCGGAGCGGAAATATTGTTCCGGAGCTGCACTGCAGTCAACTCCTGTTGTCGCCCCCATGCCCTATGCAGACACTACGCCGACAGCACCAGTCATCACAACTCTGGCTTTTGTCGATTCCATACCCGGCAAGCCGATTGCCGCTCCACCGACCTTTGTTGACTCTGTCCAACGACGACCATGCGCTTACGTCGCGGCCAGATACATACATCGGAGCCCCGTCGTTCTTCCGCCCCGCCTACCACTACGTCCCCCAGTATGGACTGGTCTTATACTCAGTAACCCTTGGAGGACGCTGTACAAACGTCGGATTTGCTTTGCCTGCAGGGCTGCCGGCAATGTGGCCCGCAATTGCCGCCGCAGTATGACACCTGGACGCAACCCTCCCTCGGCTTACGCCTAGGCCCCATCGCAACTCATTCAAAAGGGCACCGCTTATTCGCCATTGACGTCTATGCCCCCTGAAAGCCATGACTTCGCCAGCCGGCGACTTCGTCTCCGCGACGACGCTCGCTGTCTTTCATGAGTCGTCGTCCTGCACCAATGGAAATGGAAAACTAGGCGCCACAGTTCCGGAGGCAAGAACTGCATCGTCGTAGATGTGCCCAAGACCTCCTCCTTCTCCTGCAAACGTCATTAGTGTTGCGATAGATGGCGCCGAAATCTTAGCCCTTGTCGATACTGGAGCCGCAGTTTCTGTCATGGACGCCAAAGTATGCCGCCGCTTGAAGAAGGTCACGATGCCGCACCTTGGGTTCTTATTAAGGACAGCTGCGGCTCATCCAATAGATTCACTTGGCGTGTGCACTGCTCGTGTCGTTATTCGAGACATCATGTACGTTATTCAGTTTGTTGGCCTGCCTTCCTGCTCCCGTGATGTCATACTGGAGTGGGACTTCCTTTCCCAGCATGGAACTGTAATCGACTATGGCCGTGCCGAAGTAGAGCTCTTCCTGTTAATGGATCCGACCGCTGATGTATCGCCCACGACTTCTCCCGCAAAATTAGTCCTCCTGGAAGACGTTAGCATTTCTTCTCAGTCCGCAGTCCTTGCTGCTTTATCCTTTCCATCTCTGTCCAATGTGACAGTACTCTTTACGCCTTCTAGCCGGTTTTACCGACGACGAAATCATTGGCTTCCTTTCCCCCTTCTTCCAATCCGTAACGGCCAAGCTACACTTCCCTTTCTAAGTACGCCTCGTGTACCTGCACCTTGTAACGTGTAGAGTGCGTCGGCCACATCGAGACCGACCCTTCTGTTGCCGCTGTGGATTTCCTGGACAACTTAACAACCATTGTCGTCAGGAGAATTAGCACTCCTGCAGTTGCGGCACCCCCACCGTCTGCAGATGTCTTTCTTCGCGCTGTTTATGACAAGATTTCGTCGTCAGAACGAGACAAAGTATTTGCACAGCTTCGCCGATTTCGGACGTAATTTTATTCGGTCCACACTGGTCTGGGGCTTACCACCACTGTTGAACACACCATCAATACCGGTAGTCTCGCACCCTTACGACAACGTTCCTACCGGGTTTCTCCCACTTAACGGTGCGTAATTCACAAAAAAGGCGAGGACATGCTCCAGCGGGGTGTAATTTTGACCATCCTCAAGTCAATGCCCGTCACCGCTAGTGCTTGCCAAGAAGAAGGACAGTTCTATTCGGTTTTGCGTCGATTACCGATGGCTCAACAAGATAACCCGGATGGACGTATATCCTTTGCCCGAATTGATGGCGCCCTCGATTGTCTTCATTTCTTCAATTGACTTACGCTCAGGTTATTGGGAGGCCCCCTGGAGGAGGCTGATCGTGCAAAAATGGCCTTTGTTACTCAAGATGGGACATCATCCTTCCATTTGTAACATACGCGTAGAAGACAGCCACGCAAGCCAGGACTGGCTTCTCTCCGTTTTTCATTTTGTATGGACGCCAGCCCTCTTGTACGCTAAACACAATACTTATAGCCCTGATGACTCCGAGTGCATGCCCCGCCCATACGTCGCCAAACACGCCGAAGAATGCCGCCAAATAGCGCATTCACTAGCCAATGAAGACCCACATCGACAATAGACACAGTATGACAAAAATACCTCTGCACCAAGCTTCTCATCCGAATCTTTTGTTTGGTGGTGGGTTCCAGCGACTGCTCCTGGCTTGAGCAAAAAGATCCTTTCGCGATAGGATGGTCCCTACCGTGTCGTCAAACGCACCTCTCCAGTCAATAATATTGCTGAGCCTGTTGCCATATCGTCCGACCAGCGACACCGCGGCCGGGATATAGTACACGTCCAGCGCCTCAAACCTTACGTTGACTCTCTCCCAATTTCGACTCCGTGATCGCCAGGATGGCTCTTCTTCCCCGGGGCAATTGTATAGACGTCCGTCACCAGAGCCATTCACGAATTAGCAACCGGAGTGTAGGCAGCACTCTCCACCCTCCTTGACAGGGTACGCGCTGAAACACGAGCATCATCATCGCAGTCAAGTGGCACTAATACACGGCAGCCGCATGGCGACCGCTCGGAACGAAGAAGCTTTTTCTCGGTTTTGGTGTCGGGTCAACACGACAGACCAGACTTCGTGAGCTTAATAAATCCTCCGTACATTATATATGTGTATACAAATGTATATATAAATATATAAATATATGTATATATATGTATATATATATATATACTTATACATATGTTGCAGCGATGGCGTAGAGGTAGAACACCCGCCTCGCGTGCAAAAGGACCATGGTTCGAATCCCGGTGCCGGACAATTCCCACCGGAATAGAAAAAAAATCCCCGTATTGATGGAATGGCACAAAGGGGCTTGGGGTGCGGCCTGACCCCGGCGACCATTGCCGGTAATGCGCTCCATCACCAGAGCCGGATTGGCCACCCTGGTGTAGTAACGGCAACAACCTCCCATGAATACGCCAATTAACCCTCGGCCCTCAGTCCCCAGCGGCTGCGAAGCAACTGAAAACGGCGGCGGTCAGACCTGTGACGCAGCAGAGGGTGCTAAGAATCCCTGGATCCGGACAGGCCGCCAATGGAATTTGAACCTGGCAACGTTTAACGCGCGAACCTTATCTAGCGAAGCAAGTCTCGAGGTGTTCGAGGAATTAGAGGGCATTAAATGGGATGTAATAGGGCTTAGCGAGGCTAGGAGGGCAGACGAAGCCTTCACGGTGCTGAAAAATGGACACGTCCTATGTTACCGTGGTGTAGAGGACAGAAGAGAACTTGGAGTGGGATTTCTAGTCAATAAAATCATAGCTGGCAGCATAGACGAATACTATAGCATTAACGAAAGGGCAGCAGGTCTTGTAATTAGGCTCAATAAGAGGTACAAGCTCAAGGTGGTGCAGGGCTACGCGCTCACATCCAGCCACGACGACCAAGCAGTGGAACGCTTCTATGAAGACGTGGAATCGGCAATAGCTAAAGTAAAAACACAGTATACCGTAGTTATGGGGGACCTCAATGCTAAAGTAGGCAAGAATCAGACTGGAGATAAGGCAGTTGGGAACCATGGTCTGGGCTGTAGAAATAGCTGGGGGGACCTACTAGATGAGTTTGCAGAACGGAATAACCTACCCATAATGAATACCTTATTCTGTAAACGAGAGAGTCGGAAGTGGACCTGGAGGAGCCCGAATGGGGAGCACAAAAATGAAATAGACTTCATATTATGCGATAACCCTGGCGTCGTGCAGGATGTCGAAGTGCTCGGAAGGGAAAGGTGTAGTGACCACCGTATGGTAAGATCTTGAATTAGGCTAGATTTGAGGAGGGACCGCAACCTGCTACTACGAAAGAAGCCGATAAATGAGGTAACAGTAAGACGTAAAGTAGAAGAATTCAGGATCGCGCTGCAGAACCAATATTCCGCCCTTAACGAGGAAGCCGAACTTACGACACAGGAAGCCAGCGACAACCTTAAACGCATTATCACGGAGTGTGCAGTAGAAGTCGGGGGCACTATTGCTAGACAAGATACTGGTAAACCCTCACAGGAGAGGGGAAAGATCTAATCAGGAAACGGCAAACCATGAGAATGTCTACCGCAGCCGACAGAATAGAACTAGCCGAGCTCTTGAAGCTAATCAATAAGCGTAAGACAGCTGACATACGGAAGTATAATTTGGAGAGGATCGAATACGCTGTGAAGAACGGAGGCAGCGTGAAAGCAGTGAAGAGACGTCTTGGCGTGGGGAAAAATCAGATGTATGCACTTAAAGATAAGCAAGGCAATGTCATCACAAATAGGGATAAAATAGTCACAGTGGCCGAGGAGTTCTATAGGGATCCTTACAGTAGCCGGGACATACAGGATAATGGCGAACGAGACAGTAGTTAAGAGGAGATAGACATCCCACCAGTAACGACCGAAGAAGTAAGGAAGGCTTTGAAAGAAATGAAAGGAGGCAAAGCACCTGGTGAGGATCAGATAACAGCAGACCTCTTGAAGGATGGCGGAGAAATTGTACTTGAAAAACTGGCACACCTGTATACGCAATGCCTAATGACCGCAATGGTACCGCAATCTTGGAAGAATGCGAAAATCATCCTAATCCATAAGAAAGGCGACATGAAGGACTTCAAAAATTACAGGCCGATCAGCTTACTGTCAGTCGTCTACAAGATATTTTCCAAGGTAATCGCTAACCGAATCTCTGCAACAATTAATTTCAGTCAACCTAAAGCACAAGCAGGGTTCCGTAAAGGTTATTCAACAATGTACCATATTCCCATGGTCAATGAGGTGATAGAGAAGTGCGCTGAGTATACTGAACCGCTGTATATAGCCTTCATAGATTATGAGAAAGCATTTGGCACGGTCGAATTCCTAGCAGTCATTCAGGCATTATGGAAACAGGGGTAGATGAGCATTATGCAAGAATACTAGAGGATATCTACAATGGGTCTACAGCTACCATCATCCTCCATAGGGAGAGCAATAAAATACCTATAAGGAAGGGTGTCAGACAAGGAGACACAATCTCTCCAATGTTATTCACAGCATGCTTACAAGAAGTATTCAGAACGTTGGATTTGAACAGGTGGAAGTAAGGGTTAATGGAGAATACCTCAGTAACCTCAGATTTGCTGATAACGTTGCGTTGTAAGTAACTCGGGGGACGAATTGCAAAGCATGCTCTCCGCACTGGGTGAACGGAGTGGAACCGTGGGCCTGAAAATAATATGCAGAAAACAAAATAATGACCAATAACCTCGGGACAGCGCAGCAGTTTGAGATAGGTGGCGAGGCAGTGGAAGTGGTAAGCGAATATATCTACTTAGGCCAAGTTGTGACCCCCGATCCCAACCATGAGGCAGAGATAATTAGAAGGATGAGAATGGGGTGGGGTGCATATGGAGGAATTCTCAAATAGTGAATAGCAGCCTACCATTTTCGCTGAAGAAGAAAGTGTATGACAGCTGCATCGTACCGGTACTCACTTACGGTGCAGAAACTTGGAGGCTCACTAAGAGGGTTCAACTTAAATTGAGAACGACTCAGCGGGCAATGGAGCGGAAAATGATAGGTGTAACATAAAGGGACAAGAAGAGAGCGGAGTGGGTCAGGGAGCAAACTGGTGTTAAAGACATATTAGTAGAAATAAGAAGCAGAAATGGACGTGGGCAGGGCATGTAATGCAAAGGCAAGATAACCGCTGGTCATTAAGGGCAACAGAGTGGATCCCTAGAGAAGGCAAGGGTTGCAGGGGGTGGCTGAAAGTTAGATGGGCAGATGAGATCAAGAAGTTTGCGGGGATACATTGGTCACAGTTGGCACAGGACCGAGGTAATTGGAGAATAATGAGAGAGGCCTTTGCCCTGCAGTGGGCGTAGATAGGCTGGTGATGATGATGATCATATATATATATATATATTTATATATATATAGGTATACATATATTTATATATATATGTATATATATATTTATATATATATATGTGTATATATATACACATATATATACATAAATCTATTTATATATATATATTTATATATATATATATATATATATATATATATATATATATATATATATATATACACACATATATATATATATATATATATATATATATATATATATATATATATATATATATATACATATATATATATATATGGTCACGAGAAGACGATGAAGAAGGAAACGCAGAGTGGCTCTCTCCTCCCAACCAACTACGATGCAGCAGATCTGCTGGTACGCTTTGCATGAGCGGCCTCTGGCTTGACCGCCATGTAAATAAGCTGTAAATAGATCGTTCAACATTCTCCGCCATAGTTCGTGTCTTCTGTGGTGCCGCCACGTTACATTTTGGTGGAGTGTTCGGGTTCCTCCCTGTCCTGACCCCAGCTACGCACTTGATCAGCCTCGTCGCAATAATCGACGGGCGTTACCCGCGTCGGCAGCCCAAGCCATGCCACTACCGACACTTAACGATGTCCCGCCGCGCGTATCCCGGCCCATGACAAGACGATCTGGAACACCCATGACCCGATGACGTGAGCAGCCGACGCGAGCTGCCCCCAAACTAGCAGTCCACGTGTTTCCGGATACCTTCGAAGTTTAGTCGGGGACTTAACGAGGTCGTGTCGCGGGACCAGGCATCGCCCACACCATCATCATCCTTTGTGGCGGCAAGGGCTTGATTGTACATGGCCATCTCATCTTTCGTCCTTACCCCATCACCTGCAAAGGCGCCGTGGACCGGGACGGTCGCTTTCAACCTTGGGGCACGTAATGAGAATACTATAAAGAGGGCAACGTAGCGCGGCTCTGTTATCCCAGCCTAGGATACGAACGGAGATCTTGGCGGGCTCTTGCTTGGCCGCCGTGTAAATAAGCAGTAAACAGATCGTTCATCATTGGTCGCCATGGTTCGTGTCTTTTGTGCTGCCGCCGCGTTGCAATATTATGACCAACAAGAACCAGCAAGAACATTTACAGAAGCATCGTCCAGCCACTCGAATTTTAAGAGTAAGGTTTAGATCACAAAAGGTCCGTACTGACTAAACTCACATTGCTTTCAAACTTTCGCGGCAAAAGGGATTCAGAAACATTCTTTCTTAAAGTGGGTATATTCATACAATCGAATCGTGCGCCCAGCGCAACAAGAGAAACAGGGGGAAAAACTCAAGAAAACAGGACAAGAATGTGTCCTAAAAACGCAGGTGTCCTGCTTGCATCATACGACAGAAACTAACCGAGAGGTAGAAGAGTGAAACATAAAGGTGGAAAGCGCAGGCAGTACGGAAGCGGTGGTCTAGCTCTGAACAATGTGTAAGTATCAAGAAATGAGAAAACGATGTATACAAACGTGTTATGCTAGGGAGATACGTGTCGGAAAGCATATACAGGCAGTAAAAGAAGTGTTACACTGGGCGTGGGTGTGTCTTCAAGCTATGTGGAAGAAACCAAAACAATACGTAAAGCGCACCTAATTCAAACATGGCAAAGCACTGCGGTAGGGATTGTGTAGTACTGTTCACGAAAGAATAGCCATCAGAACATTTGCTACACCGAGAAAGGAAAGAAAGGCAACAGTTCCCGAAGAATGCACACAAACACATTTTTTTATGCACAAATACAATAGTTCCAAACAAATGCTGCAAATGCAGCATTATGTCCGAAGGGAAAAGTGCGTTGTCTTGCGGAATGGGGCTGATGAAGCTACTGAGGTGCTGAGAGCATGGGAATCAACTACGTTGTTTTTACATACAGGGTGAAGTCATTTTTGGTGGAATAGAGTTTAGGCTAATCTGATCGGTAATTCCGGTATAGTATAATAACTGACGAGAAAATATACCACCTCATACTACTGATGTCACTAATTTTATTTGCGACATTGGTATCCTCAGTTTAATTGTGGGCGTAAGCTCCTTAGATTACCGGTTTGTTCATTGAAACGAAGCTTTGCTGACGAAAACTTATCAATGAGGTGCGACTCTGAAACCTGGCTATGGTAGAGTGATTTAAAAGCGCAGTACGGAATTGTAGCAGTAGTATGTTCAAATGCATGAAAGAATGCATGAAGGCTTGAAATGTCTTGAGAAAGGCAAACAAGGAGAAGTTTTTATCACAAGAGTGAATATTCAGCCGCTGCCATGAAAACCGCTGATGGCTGTCACCGGTTACGCTTTCAACCGCTGAATTACAAACCGCTGAACGGCTTAACCTTTGAACCACTGAACTTCTGAACCACTGATGTCGTGAACCTTTCAAGCGCTGTCACCTCTGTCAGTGGTTATTGACCGCTCTGAGCGTTATTTCGGTGTAGTTTTTATTGTATTTTATTTTATTTATTTCGGCCATCAGGGCAATACTTTATAGAGGAGAGTGGGTTTAAGGGGGAAAAGCGTGAAAACAGCTGATATTTCAAAACTATTAATAAGCTGGCTCAAGGAATGCAGAAGAAAATTCTTTAGCACATTTCTACATGCATACAGATTTGTACATATATACATTTCGGTGGTAATACACTAATTTGAATACATATCACTGGTAAGGAACTATGTTTGCACAAGATGAGTCTTATTCAAGTAACACTATACAATGCAGAGCCAAACACATTGACATGGTTAATTACATTAATTTGAATACATATCACTGGTAAGGAATTGTGTGTGCACAAAATGAGTCTGGTTCAAGGAACAGGGGAGGGGGGTTAAGAGAATTTATTTAACCCCCGTATCACGGCGCAGCCACTGGTGATAACAGAGCTGCCGTAAGGACAGAAAATTATCCAATCAGTTTGAAATGTAACATGGTCATATTACACACAGCACAAAAGTTTTGACGGGGTCAACAAGCTACTACAAATCCAGTCGCACAAAGTTCACCAGTGTTAGAAAAACAGTTCATAAACTATAGGGACCGGGCGGCCGTTGTATGGCACCACCGTCGCTTCAGCGAACAGCGCCGCCCGTGGCGAACCGCTCGTCAGTGGAATGCCGGTGGCGGTTAGCGCAGCGTAACTGTGCATGGCATTCTGTCGTTTTTCTGCGGTGCTGCTTGGAAATCGTACGTTACCACACGTGCATTTTTCAAATCGGTAAATCTTGAGTGTTGATATGACGTTTACAAGGTGTGCCATGTGTGTGATTTACGTCCATACTCAGTGTTTACAAATAGCAGACGACGCTCAATGCGCCAAGCTGGAAGTCAAGATGGAAGTGAAAGTTCGTTGCTTCATGCAATTTTTTTATGCCTGCATGCAGTTTCGCGTAGCGAGAAGTATACTAATGCTCCCACAAAGCCGGTGTGTGCAACCGATCAAGGAATGCTGCGGCGCTGGCCTTGGGCAGTTGATGGCGAAACGGCGTCGACGTCGTGCACAAGCGAAAGACAAAGTTGGGGGGTGTCTTCTAAGATTTACCTCAAAACATAAATGGTGATGGACGACGCTTTCGTAACTTCCTTACCTTCGGCTGAAACGTGTTTAATTTCACAGAAATGCTCTTACTACAGTCATCGGTAATCGTTGTTAGAATAAATACCCCATGATAGTAGAACGTTATTGCTTGTCCTGGAGAAGCATTGCTTTACAGGAATTGCAGTGGTTGCTGGCTGGTTGGTAAATGGTTTTTCAATAACCAATTCCGGCGTGGCTGAAGGACGCAAGACAGGAAGGTGCCCGAAACCTGTACTCAGCTTCAGAACTGAATGCTGGGGTCCGTTTACAATCTGCCACCTACGGTTGAAAAATCATGCACACCTTCGTCTAACGATGATAAAGGTTTATCGGAAAGCTCTATTGTACGGGTTTCCTTGGTTGACTTCTGGATTTAAACTTTGAATAATTGAGCGTCCAATTTGGCCAGCACGCAGTTTTGTCTTTTGATAGCAGCGTCTTTGACTTTGACCATTTCCCTTTCGATTTCGAAGGAAGAAAGCTTTGCGTTCAACCATCATAATCTTTAGACGCAGGGCTACATGATTTTGCTGTTTAACTTTGAACTTCCATGCCCCCCTCTCCAAATCTAATTTTTGTCTAGCGTGTCTAAAATGTGTCTGTGCTGGAGGACTCCGGCTGATGCACCCATATTTGAGGCAACTAATCGCGCGTTTTTGATGTCTTCACCAGGCATTAGAAGAAGACGCAGGTGGTAAAACGGGAAGAGGAGGGATGGTGAATGGTTTGCAACTTTGGCTCTTGATAAAATGACCACCGCAAATGTGGGATTTCCACTTCAGCTTTCAGGCTCCCATGCTGTCACAGTGTCGCTCAACAGAACCGAAGGCACAAAGTTCACGGTTACAGAAAGTGTAAACTACCGCAACATTTCTACGGTTACACGGTAATCCATCTCGTATGCAGGTGCCTTTCTATTTAAAGCACACGTATCGAGGTTTCCCAGCGCTAAGGCTTGCGTGGAAACCGTAGTCATTGAAACTAGTGAAGATAATTTAAAGGGGTAGAAATGAATAATAACATTGCTAATAGTTTTATTACTACTAAGACCGAGCCAGGCGCAGAACGCTGCAAAAAGCGCTCGTGTCAATGTAGCCCATTCCCAACCTTACAAGCATCCAATAAGTTTGCGTAGCCGTTAGTGCATTTATGAAAAAAATAATACTATTAATAGTAGTTTTATTCGCACTAAGAACGGCTGTTGCCAAGCGCAGATCGGTGCAAAAAGCGCTCATGTCATTACAGCCGATACCCAACTATGGAAGTGTCCGACAAGTTTACGTAGTCATTACTGCATCTAAGAGCCCAACACATGTCTAGACTTTGTTTCACCGCACATATACGCTCACAACACCACTAAAATATTCAAAGCACCGAAGCAAACACGAAAAAAACAGCGGGAGGCTGTGTAATCTAATGCACCGGCTCATTCCACTGACGAGGGGAGCGCCGAGTGCTGGCGCCACCCGTCCAGCTAGCCTGTCCCTATACTAAACTCCGTAGGGCACTACAAAACCGCTATAGATAAACGCTGACCACTATAAAGCGCGCAGACTTACGCAAAAGGAAGGCTTCTTCACCTATAGCTGCCAACTCACGCTCCAAATGAATCATCAGAATCAACCGGACACACCATAGTAGTGGGAACATTGCCCGTTGCGGCCGGGATCGAATACATGCAGTACCACGATTTCTCCACAAAACAAAAGCACCAGAGCACATCAGAAAGTGGACCAACGCATCATTTGAACGAGTGTTCATTCGAAGTGTGCGTCCGAACATCCTGCTTAATACCGCCCAGAACGTTGCCGCTACACGACAGTGAAACAAGAGATGTTTTAATGTTTCAGTGTCGCCGCAGTGCGGACGGCCTGCAGAACGCACAACGCTGAATCTCGCCAGACGGTTAGACGTTGGGAGAACTTCCCAGCCACAAAACCAAACGAAATTCCGAACATCAGCCGGAAGTGCCGCCGAAGTTAGCTGATGCTAACGGACGCCCCGTGACCTTCCTATCTTTTGGTTGTCTAATTGGGTTATTGGCAATTTTTCGCACACTTCACTTGCCATACTTTCGCTAAAACGTATGTTTGGCAAGGAAGACCAGAGATTTCTCGATGTTTTTATAACCTACACGCTTGAAATGGCGGCGGCTGCTCAGCAGTAGGACCGGCGATATGCACGTCATAAAATAATGAACGGGAAGTTACCAGAAAGTACTGTAGCAACGCCCTGCCTGAGACTCGTATGTGCCTACAACGTAGATTACTGCAAGTAACGCCAGCACGCTGCACATCGTTCGCCAACAAGGCAGACTAAAACCACCCATTGACTTGGGCAGCCTCAGCAGTGCTCGTGACCATGTTTCTGGTTTGCCTGCACAGAAGAACGAGCCAAACTTCGTGGCGAACTGTCGGAAGAAATGGCGCGGCGGTTTTTCTACGCGTGCTACATACAAAAACCCCGGCGAGACGGACGACCTAATAAGGGAGCTGCGCTCTGCAAGCGAAAACCTGACCTTTGCTGCTACTGCAAGATGCTGCTAAGTAGTCTCAAGGAGGCGCTTTCACGTACTACGTGCCACTTCGCCCGAGGAATGGAAAACCACTCCAAGTACTCGAACACCCGTCACCCATTCTACGTCGCCCGCCAAGCGAGACGCAAATGTGCCGAAACACACTGCCATTCTTTTCCCCTGTTCAATCGAGCTCCAGGCAGCTCACCGTACTCCTGAAATAGCCGCATAAAGGCTTCGTAGCTGTGCTCGTCCCGAATGAACAGGGACACGTCGTCCGCATACGCAGAAAATTTAACTTGGCCTGTGCTCGCCAACAGAAAGCCGCGGATGGCTGTGCTTGCATCAACACGGTGGAGCAATGGGTCAAGACAAATGACAAAAAGCAAAGGTGACAAGGGGCAGCCCTGCCTTATCCCACTGGTGACAGTGAACGGACTGCTTAAAAGCACGTTGACAAGGAATCCAACGCTCACGTCCGAGTACAACAGCTCGAGCATAGCTACAAAGTATGGTGGAAAGCCATACTGGCGAAAAACGTCCAGCAAGTATCGGTGTTCCACTCTGTCGAAAGCTTTCGGTTGATGGAGAGAGATGAAGCACCCAAAAGCGCTAATCTTAGTCGCGTAACAGAACAAATCGCCCGTCATACAATGCAGAGCCAAACAAGTTTACATTGTAATTTCCACAATGTATCGTGGGAGGTGGTTCAAATCATGGGATGTACGCGGCATAAATAAATTAAAAAAAAACAGTAATAGTAGAACAAGTAAACATTATTAAATACTAATACATGACGCAAATTAAAAACAGTAATCATCCTGATAATAGGGTCGACAATAATTTTAATACTGACTTTGATATTATCAATTTGATTGGGGAGATAGCTCCTAGAGTTACTCCAATTTTTTATACCAAACTTTGCTGTCCAAACCTTATAAATGAGATGAGACACTGGAAGGTCGCGATCGTGAAGGGTTTCCAAGGCTAATACCGAAATGGCGGCTTTAATATGCTCAATTGTACTGAACAAGAGGCTTGAAATGTCTGTCCAAAGGAAAATAAGAACTTTATTATGACAGCGGTTAATATTGCACCGCTTACAAGAGGACGTTTACAAAAGAACGTTTCAGCTTGGCCCGTGTATTGTTGACGAGAAATGCCGCGCTATAAAAGGTTAACGGCGTTGACGGGGTAAGATATAATTTATGTTTAGTTTTGCGTATCAGTATGAAGCCGTGTTTGCGTCGGGCTGCATGTTTGTCGTTTCTGAGAATACAGCACGTCGAGGTTTGTTACTGGACCCGCATTCAGTGATTTGCGGTCGGCTGATGCGAGAGTCAGTGGAAAAGTCACCCCGATTCTAATACATCAGTAGACAACCCTTTGTGATTCGGGATGGATATTTTTTTATGTTAGCGTTGAAGAACGACATTGTAATGTTTCCTTAGTACGTCCGACACTTTCGAGCCGAGGCATCGTGCGTTAACATCAGGTTTGTTTAGGATCCCCATTCGGAGTTTTTTTTTCTTACGGTTTTTGGTCTGGGCCATTTGGTTGGCTGGAATTATATCGTCGTGATTATGGTGCTTCAGTATTTTCTATTGAAGAGGGCAGTCTTATGTCCTGGACAGTTTCGTTTTTAAAATAAGGTTTGTTTGGGGTAAATCTAGATAAAAACGGTGGGCTTGGCTATAAGATCCGTGCATTGTGAGATAATGCGACATCAAAAATTTCTATGTATTGGCCGCGTATCTGCCGGTTTTCAAATAACGGTTAGTTTCAAGCTTGTCGTGAAAAATAGTAAGAGTAACGTCCATTATATTCGACGGGGCAGGGAGTACAAATGAGAATAGGCAATACTATGATGTGCTAGGTGAAATGCCTGAATTACCTATAAGAGCACTGCTTGATACTGGTGTCGTTTTAATAATATGTCGTCAGTCTCTCTTATCTGGTACAAGGGCCTCAAATTTTGATCATCAAGGAAGTGCGTTGCAAGACGTCCCACAACGACATTGGACTAGTTAGTTTTTATTATAGTTCTCGTTGGCGTTTCGCTGGTTTTATATGCAATTGACTCCATGGAAGTCAAAATTGTTTGGGTCAAGGATCGGAGTAAAAAAAATTTGAAGGGTAAAACAATGGGTAGGATTGTCGCACGGCGATTACTCATAAGCAGATAAAACAGCGAATATTGCATCTGTATTTAGCAACTTTAGTTTACGGTCATCCACCGCCCAGGGTGACGAGTAGCATTTATCAGGAACATAAGCTGTTATGATATCTTAGAGAAAGTAATTTCTAGCCGTACTCAAGGTGGTTAAGCTGAAAATATTATTTTGACTGAGGTTGTCAACATATCCCCAGAAGATTTCTTTAAGAGTGCTAATTCGAGAAAAAAGGCCCGTCTGGGGACTTCATCTGTAAGTGATAGTAAAGTGAACTGGGCAAGCTCACGTTTTTGCTTGCATTGTGTAGACTGGCTCAAATTAACACACTTTTCATTGTTTATCCGGTTGGCTAGTCGGCAAATATTTTATGAAGCTCGAAAGAGGAAAACCTACCATGCGCGCTCTGCGGCCGCCGCACCTACTAAAGGCTCTGACGTCAAGAGGAGTTCCACCGTGATTGGACGCCGCCCACGATTAGCATTCAAACGCGTATCGGTTTCGGTTTTGTAAAAAAAAAACATGTTTGACATCCGACTTTATCTGATGCGCAACCTCGATATCTCAGTAATCGTCATGCCGCGCTGTTGTCATGTTGTCGGCTGGAAAATGCCTAAGATAAGCCTCCCAAGACGGCCTGGAATCGTAGCAATGACTAGCTTAGGCCTACGCAGTGCATGTACGCCCTCCGTGTCACCGCAGACGCTCAAATTCTATGCTCTTTTTCTCCCGTATGTAGAGCTTGCCTCACACATGCCTGTATCGTAAACAGCATGTTCGCACCAGGCCAAGGGTCTGCTGATTCTGGCCTGTGCCATCAGCCCGAAAGCAGTCGGTGCTTATGGCAACAGAACCCCAACGAGAACTTGCTAGCGTGTCAGTCTCAGTCTGCGCGCATTCTGCGAACTCGTTCGGGGAGCAGTAAACGTTACAGCCCAAAAATGGTGAACTCAGTATAGAAAACATCGGCTGAAAACGAAACAACAAACTTGAACTCGTTCGCGGAGCAGTAAACGTTACAGCCCAAAAATGGTGAACTAGTATAGAAAACATCGGCTGAAAACGAAACAACAAACTTGAAAAAAATATCCCCGGGGATTCCAACTTGTAACATGCAAAATAACATGCCTAGTGCTCAAGGCCATTTGGCCACGGGCCAACTCTGCTGGCGATGGAAATATGACGTATATAATGTATAGCTGCCTACACTTTTATTTAGTTTAAGCATTTCAAGCAGCTTAGGTGACTATTTTTTGTGTCATGCTCGGGCAGTCATCATCATCATCATCATCATCATCATCATCATCATCATCATCACCAGCCTATCTTCGCCCACTGCAGGGCAAAGGCCTCTCCCATTATTCTCCAATTACCTCGGTCCTGTGCGAACTGTGACCAATTTATCCCCGCAAACTTCTTGATCTCATCTGCCCATCTAACTTTCTGCCGCCCCCTGCAACGCTTGCCTTCTCTAGGGATCCACTCTATTACCCTTAATGACCAGCGGTTATCTTGCCTTCGCATTACATGCCCTGCCCACGTCCATTTCTTCTTCTTAGTTTCTACTAATATGTCTTTAACACCAGTTTGCTCCCTGACCCACTCCGCTCTCTTTTTGTCCCTTAATGTTACACCTATCATTTTCCGCTCCATTTCCCGCTGAGTCGTTCTCAATTTAAGTTGAACCCTCTTGGTGAGCCTCCAAGGTTCTGCCCCGTAGGTGAGTACCGGTAAGATGAAGCTGTCATACACGTTCTTCTTCAGCGACAATGGCAGGCTGCTATTCATTATCTGAGAATGTCTGCCATATGCACCCCACCCCATTCTGATCCTTCTAATTATCTCTGCCTCATGGTTGGCATCTGGGGTCACAACTTGGCCTAAGTAGATATATTCGCTTACCACTTCCACTGGCTCGCCACCTATCTCAAACTGCTGTGCTGTCCCGAGGTTATTGATCATTACTTTAGTTTTCTGCATATTAATTTTCAGGCCCATGGTTCTACCCTGTTCGCACAGTGCGGAAAGCAAGCTTTGCAATTCGTCCCCCGAGTTACTTAGCAAGGCAACGTCATCAGCAAATCTGAGGTTACTGAGGTATTCTCCATTAACCCTTATTCCCACCTGCTCCCAATCCAACGTTCTGAATACTTCTTGTAAGCATGCTGTGAATAACATTGGAGAGATTGTGTCTCCTTGTCTGACACCCTTCTTTAGGTATTTTATTGCTCTCCCTATGGAGGATGATGGTAGCTGTAGACCCATTGTAGATATCCTCTAGTATTCTTACATAGTGCTCATCTACCCCCTGGTTCCGTAATGCCTGAATGACTGCTTGGGTTTCGACCGAGTCAAATGCTTTCTCATAATCTATGAAGGCTATATATAGGGGTTCAGTATACTCAGCGCACTTCTCTATCACCTGATTGATCGTGTGAATATGGTCCATTGTTGGATAACATTTACGGAACCCTGCTTGATCTTTAGGTTGACTGAAATCTAAGGTTGCAGAGATTCGGTTAGCGATTACATTGGTAAATATCTTGTAGACGACTGACAGAAAGCTTATCGGCCTGTAATTTTTCAAATCCTTCAAGTCGCCTTTCTTATGGATTAGGATGATGTTAGTGTTCTTCCAAGATTCCGGTACCATTGCGGTCATTAGGCATTGCGTATTCAGGTCTGCCAGTTTTTCAAGTACAATTTTTCCGCCATCCTTCAAGAGGTCTGCTGTTATCTTATCCTCAACAGGTGCTTTGCCCCCTTTTATTTCTTTCAAAGCCTTCCTTACTTCTTCGGTCGTTAGTAGTTGGTTGTCTATCTCCTCTGAACTACTGTCTCGTTCGGCATTATCCTGTATGTCCCGGCTACTGTACAGATCCCTATAGAACTCCTCCGCAACTGCGACTAATTTATCCCTATTTGTGATGACATTGCCTGCTTAACTTTAAGTGCATACATCAGATTTTTCCCCACGCCAATACGTCTCTTCACTGCTTTCAAGCTACCTCCGTTCTTTACAGCGTATTCGATCATCTCAATATTATACTTCCGTATGTCAGCCGTCTTACGCTTATTGATTAACTTCGAGAGCTCGGCTAGTTCTATTCTGTCAGCTGCAGTAGAGATTCTCATGGTTTACCGTTTCCTGATTAGATCTTTCGTCTCCTGTGAAAGATTACCAGTATCCTGTCAAGCCATAGTGCTCCTGACTTCTGCTGCACACTCCGTGATAATGCGTGTAAGGTTATCGCTGGCTTCCTGTGTGGTAAGCTCGGCTTCCTCGTTAAGGGCGGAATATCGGTTCTGCAGCGCGATCCTGAATTCTTCTACTTTACGTCTTACTGTTAGCTCATTCATCGGCTTCTTTCGTACTAGCTTGTTGCGGTCCCTCCTCAAATCTAGCCTAATTCGAGATCTTACCATACGGTGGTCACTACACCTTACCCTTCCGAGCACTTCCACATCCTGCACGACGCCAGGTTTATCGCATAATATGAAGTCTATTTCATTTTTGTGCTCCCCATTCGGCCTCCTCCAGGTCCACTTCCGACTCTCCCGTTTACAGAAGAAGGTATTCATTATGCGTAGGTTATTCCGTTCTGCAAACACAACTAGTAGGTCCCCCCAGCTATTTCTACAGCCCAGACCATAGTTCCCAACTGCCTTGCCTCCAGCCTGATTCTTGCCTACTTTAGCATTGAAGTCCCCCATAACTACGGTATACTGTGTTTTTACTTTAGCCATTGCCGATTCCACATCTTCATAAAGGCGTTCCACTACTTAGTCGTCGTGGCTGGATGTGGATGCGTAGCCGTGCACCACCTTGAGCTTGTACCTCTTATTGAGCCTAATTACAAGACCTGCTGCCCTTTCGTTAATGCTATAGTATTCGTCTATGCTGCCAGCTATGCTTTTATTGACTAGAAATCCCACTCCCAGTTCTCTTCTGTCCTCTAGACCACGGTAACATAGGACGTGTCTATTTTTCAGCACCGTAAAGGCTTCGCCTGCCCTCCTAACCTCGCTAAGCCCTATTACTGATATGTCATCATCATCATCATCACCAACAATCAAGGGATCATCATCATCAGGATTTGTGCTGCGTGGAATAAAACCGGCTTCCATCTTGCCATGTTGTTCGTGGCTGGTACTCTAAGTATTATTCGCTCGGAAGCGATATAGCAGTGGCGACGAGGATCGCGCTTGCGCTAGGCGAGTAGTCCCACGCAAGAATGAGTGCCGGGCGGCCACCGGAATTCACCGACGAAGAAGGTACGTGGTCTACGTACCGGGTTCGCCTGGAAGCTTACTTCGAAGCTCATAGCATCGAGGAGCCGACGAAGAAGCGAGCACTGCTTATAGCTTCGCTAACGAACAGTGCGGTGCGAGTGGTGCAAGCCCGATGTCACCCGAAACAGGTCAATGAGCTCAGCTACGAGGAAGTGATCGGACATTTGGAAGATCACTACGCTCCGCAACTGAACGAGATTGCTGCCAGTTATGCTTTCTTCAGGCGTTCGCAACAAGAAGGTGAAAGTGCCCAGGATTTCATTGCGGAAATTCGACGGCTAGCAGAGAAGTGTAACTTCGGAACTTCACTGGAGCGCATGTTAGGAGACCGAATTGTTTGCGGTGTGCGGGATGAAGACGTGTGGAGAAATTTACTGACGCAACGAAAGCTCACACTGGAGCACGCAGAAGACTTTGTTGTATCAGCACAGGAAGCGGCTCAGAACGCTAAAAGCATGCAATCTGCAGAACCAGATGCGGTACATCTTGCCCGACAGACGGCCCGTCCATGGAAGTCACGCCCTAAACAGGAGAAGCGCCACACTTGTGGAAGATGTGGTGGCGAATCGCATTCAGAGGACGAATGCAAACACCGTCGCACGGAGTGCCACCGGTGCGGCAAACGAGGGCATCTACGCCGGATGTGCGGACAATGGCGCCAGGGCTCATACGCAATGACAGCGGAAGCACACACAGACTCGGACGAAAATGAAGCCCTGCACACGATAGCAGCGGTTCTTCACCAAGAAGCCAGCATCCGCAAGGTTAAGCCAATTTACAAGGAGATTACCTAGAATAACGTCCCCATTAGAATGCTCGTGGACACGGGATCACCCGTAAGTGTCATTCCCGAAACGGTCTTCCGGAAGTACAAGGCGATGTGGCCACCATTAAGGAACACGCAGCTACGGCTCTCTTGTCTCTTGGGGGAACTTCCAGTCGTCGGACAACTTAGTATGACCGCTGCGTGTGATGGGAAAGATGTCGCTGGCACAGTCATAGTCGTCGGCAGCTCGGGACCATCCTTGTGCGGCAGAGATACAATCAAGGCGTTCAACGAAGTGGGCGTGGCAATGTTGTCTAATGTGGTCGCGAGTGTGCAACCAGTCGAGGTAAAATCGGCCGGAACGAAACTACAACAGCTGCTCAACGAGTACGCCGACGTGTTCGCTCCGGAGCTAGGCCTCTGCAAGGGACCACCGGTGACGTTTCAGCTGAAAGAAAACGCGTGTCCACGGTTTTTCAAGGCCCGCACGGTACCCTACGCCTTGAGGGATAAGATGTCGGACGCGCTAGACCAGCTGGTTGCCCAAGATGTCCTGGCACCAGTGAAAACCGCCGAATGGGCGACACCAGTAGTACCCGTCGTAAAGGGCGATGGTTCCATTCGAGTGTGCGGAGACTTTCGCATGACAGTAAACGCAGCAACGCTGATGGAACGTTACCCGTTGCCTCGAGTGGATGACATCTTTGCCAAGCTAAACGGAGGGGAAGTCTTCACGACTCTGGACTTACGTCAAGCTTACAACCAGTTACCGTTGGATGAAGAGGCCAAGAAGATGACAGTCCTCAACACGCACAAGGGCCTGTTTTGTTTTAACCGGCTGCCTTTTGGCGTACGTTCTGCCCTGGCCATATTCCAAAGGCGGATGGATGGGCTTCTGGGCGATATTCCTGGCGTGCAAGTATACCTGGACGACATTATCATCGCGGAGAAAAGGAATGACTTGTCCAGGCTAAAACAGGTCCTACAGCGACTGCGGGAGTACGGTCTCCGACTTCACAAAGGAAAGTGCAAGTTCCGGCAAGATGAAGTCACTTTCCTAGGTCATCGTATTGATGCTAAAGGCCTGCGGCCAAAGGATGACAACATGAAAGCTGTCATCGAAGCCCCAACACCCACTTCGGTGAGTGAGCTGAAAGCCTTCCTGGGCCTCGTAAACTATTACGGCAAATTCCTGCCAAATCTCGCCACCGTGCTGGCCCCACTATATGCCCTTTTAGCTAAAGGGACCAGGTGGCAGTGGGAGCCGAAACAAGAGCGAGCATTCCAAGCAGTTAAGGAGGCAATTGCGGCTTCCAAGTTCCTTGCTCACTTCGACCCTGATAAGCCACTACGACTCGAGTGTGACGCGTCACCTGTAGGCATTGGGGCTGTTTTGTCCCACCGTGTCAACGGTGTTGACTACACCATCGGATTCCGGTCACGGACACTTACAAAGGCCGAGCGCAATTACTCCCAGTTGAAAAGGAAGCACTGGCTCTTGTCTTCGGCGTCGCGCGGTTTAAGGACTACTTGTATGGACACTGATTTGTGTTTGTGACCGACCACAAATCGCTCACTGGCTTATTCAATCCAAGTAAGGCGATTCCACTGATGGCTGCAGCGAGAATCCAGCGTTGGGCCTTATTTTTGGGAAATTATGACTACACATTACAGTATCGCAAGGGCAGGTAACATTCTAATGCCGATGCCCTTAGTCGTCTGCCATTGCCAGCCACGGAGCCGCGGGACGACTGCCCCGACGCCTGTGTTTTGTATACCCAAGGCCTGGAAGAAACGGCGATATGCGCTCGTGACGTGGCACAACTGACTGATCAGGACGACATCCTCCGGAAGGTGAAAGAGTGGATTGCAGAGGGATGGCCGTCTTCCCTCCCACAGGGTCATGAACACCTCCGTCTGTACTTTAACCGGAGAACGGAGCTAACCACTAGCCACAATTTGGTGTATTGGGGACGTCGCATTGTTCTTCCCATGGCTGTGGCAAAACGCATGTTGCGTCTGCTGCATGAGACACACTCAGGAATGATATCCATGAAAAGCATGGCCCGAACCCTGTTTTGGTACCGGGTTTGGATAGTGACATAGAAGGGCTCGTCAAATCATGCGGTACATGCACGCAGGCCTCGGCGATGCCACCCGCCCAGATACCTTTGGCGTGGCCAGACACCGGCGAAAGATGGAGCCGACTACATGTAGACTTTGCCGGTCCGACAGACGGCCAGATGGTATTGCTTGTGGTGGACGCCAAAACAAAATGGATGGAAGCAGTTCCTATGAAAGTTGCCACAGCGCAATCAACGGTTGATGCCCTAAGGTCAATGTTTGCACGCTTTGGCCTTCTAAAAACTATCGTTTCAGATAACGGACCGCAATTTGTGAGCGCTGTCTTTCGCGAGTTTATGGCCCGAAACAGCGTGCAACATCTCACAACTGCCCCGTATCATCCACAGTCCAACGGATTAGCTGAAAGAGCGGTGCGCACCCTCAAAGAAGGGCTAAAGAAAAACACTGGAATAGACCTGAAAACACGCATATCTCGGTTTCTGTTCCGATATCGCCAAACGCCTATCAAGGATGGCAAGTCCCCGGCGGAGCTATTACTGGGATATCAGATCAGAACCAAAATGGACTGCATCACACCGGACAAGGATAGGGCAGACATCCAACCGAGAGCGATAAAGACTAAGTTTAATGCCGGTGACCCCGTCTGGATGCGAAGTTTTGGGTCAGGTCAACGGTGGATTCACGGAGTTGTGCGCAGTCACCAGGGCTCCCGGATGCTTACGGTTGAATCGGGACAGGGACTCCAGCGACGGCATCTGGACCAGCTGAGGAGTCGGGCTGAAGAACAAGACTGTCGCTCGGAAGACGTTAACCAGCAGGAACCCGCCGCCGAGAGTACCCCGTCCTCATCGCAGGTGGACTCGACTTTATCTCCCAGTACTACGACCTCAGTGCAGGACAGCCCGGAAGCAGCCGAGGCGGGAGCTGGCCACCCGCCAACTTTGCGAAAATCGACAAGGCTCCGACGGGCCCCTGACCGCTACGGCTTTTCTCCTGAACGCTTTACCTATTAAGGGGGGAAGAGATGATATGTCATCATCATCATCACCAACAATCAAGGGATCATCATCATCAGGATTTGTGCTGCGTGGAATAAAACCGGCTTCCATCTTGCCATGTTGTTCGTGGCTGGTACTCTAAGTATTATTCGCTCGGAAGCGATATAGCACTTACATCCCATTTAATGCCCTCTAATTCCTCGAACAACACCTCGAGACTTCCTTCGCTAGATAAGGTTCGCGCGTTTAACGTTGCCAGGTTCAGATTCCATTGGCGGCCTGTCCGGATCCAGGGATTCTTAGCACCCTGTGCTGCATCACAAGTCTGACCGCCGCCGTGGTCAGTTGCTTCGCAGCCGCTGGGGACTGAGGGCCGAGGATTAATTGGCGTATTCATGGGAGGTTGTGGCCGTTACTACACCAGGGTGGCCAATCCTGCTCTGCTGAGGGAGTGCATTATCGGCAATGGTCGCCGGGGTCAGGCGGCACCCCAAGCCACCTTTGTGCAATTCCATCAATACGCGGATTTTTTTTAATCCGGTGGGAATTGTCCGGCACCGGGATTCGAACCACGGTACATCTGCATGCGAGGTGGGCCTTCTACCTCTATGCCATCGCTGCATCCTAAGTCCCGCAGTATCGTCCCCCAAATTTCCACCATATCTCGCGTCAAGCACTCGCATTTCCTAGACGGAAATGCGTTCGCAGGTGAGTAGTCGTGCTGCTGACCGCTGTGCTTGTTCACCCAGCGCCAACAATGTGCTTCCTCCTCCCTACTTTTACGCTGTACGGTAAAATTTTCAGTTTATTTTATTTCCTTAATACCTATATTGGCTTTGCTGACTTCTTCCGCCTTCAGGTTGCCTTAGATTTTCCTAGTAACGAACCAGTCGGCGAAGCGTTGCATGTGCGCTTGTGCAGCGCTTGTGGGGAGCAATCGGGACTGTGAGCTTGATACAGTGTACAAAGTAACAAACTAAAGAAATGAACATTCTTCAATACACAAACGTGTCATTGCTTCTTTTCAGCTGAGTGAATTAATTGCGAAGACCCATTGGTGGCTGGATGACTAAACGCTGTACCATAAACCTGTGGGCCGACCGACTCTGTGGGAACGTCTGCGAGTCGTGCAGTAGCGCAGTCAACCCACTTCATCCCCTCCAAAAATCACACGAAAACACAAATTGGGCGAGGCGGCAGAGAGCAGGACAGCATTTTCGAATTGATATTTCTAATTAATAAATTCGCGTAAAGGCATTAATTCGCGTATATATAACTGAACTGAAAAAAAAGAGTGGTCGAAACTTTGCCTGTGGACTTCGGACTGCAATTTGCGCTAGTAATCACGCAAAGTTTACAAATCCCTTCAGTATCCCTTTAAGAGCCTCAAGGAGCAAGCAGAACCACCGGCTACTTTGCTTGGATGCCCCTGGGAACGAACCTTGGTGTATTCAAATTCCTTTTTTTTAGAAGCTCCGTAATTTTATCTTCGAGGATGTGATTTTAATCGTCATTGGGATCAATTATTACTGGTTTTTACAACATCGAAATCTATAGTTGTCTGTTAGCCTGGTTGGCATAGTCGCTTTCGATAAGAATTATAATGGCCGCTTTTTATTAGCAAAGTTCATATATGCTAGGAACAGCATGCGAATTCCTCTGAGTCTTTCTTTTTTTTGCTGGTAACGTTATGACGAAAAAGCAATGCTCGTTTGGTATGCTTCGCGCATTTAGTATTGAAAAACTATAAGGTACATGTCGAGGCTGTTGTCACGCTGCGAAAGAATAGCCAGTCCTAACAGGCAGATAGCACGCTGCAAATTCTTGCGCCGCCGAATGATCGGGGAAGTATACTTCCTGCCTGCTACTTTTGACAGAACTATCTCAGTGTAGAAACCTGAAATCCATCAAAACCCCCAGTAGCCGAAAAAACGTTAAGGCCCTTTGATCGGGGGTTTATCTGAGCTGGGTATAGGTAAATACCGTACGGGTCATCGCATTTTCTTTAAGATATTTTTTGGTCTTTGCAGACGTTGGTCGGTTAATATCACTGGCGTTTATTTGATCTGGAGCAAAAAATGTTTTTTTTAAATGCTCATAATATTAGCGGTATGGCTTTCAATGGTGTTGCCAGTGTTGGGGTTGTTGCTTTTGCTACGTTTTATTTATTCTTAGTACTGTAGCCAGGGCGAGGATTGTAGTCTCGGTAAAACTGATAGACATCTTTTCGGATGCTGCGGATGCAATCTTAGGTTCTTAATTCCATAAAAGGCAAACTATTTCTTTTTCTTTTTTCCTGACAAAGGTTTTCTGCACCTTTGGAGATATGGGTAATTACTTTACTAGTGATCGATAACTACTTCGTGTAATCGCAAATAGGATTTATGAAAGTAACTTTTGGGATTTTTTTGGTATAACGGGGAGTGTTTGGCAGTTGCAGGCTTCAGTAATCCGCCGCAGCTAGCGTGTCAGTCGATACTGTGCAACAGGGGAAACGTGCAGATCGGAATGTATGTGCTTATCAGTAATATTCCTTACCACTAGGAAGTGTTTGGTAACTGGGTAGGGGGCTGTTTTGGGTGGTATTTGCATTCTAGTCAATTGTTTTTTTGATGACTCTAGCGCAGGTTGTTGGGGCTAGGGGCACGGGCTGTTTCCTTCATGGCCCCGGAAGGGTTGGTTGACCAGCTGTTGTTGCTGTCTACGGCTAAGCGGTCGCAACGGGTGCGGGTGGGGCGGGGGGGGGGTGCGAAATTTGCCCAGGGTGACGCCGTTCCAAAAATTTCAGGACTGCGAAGTTACCCTTCTGTATAGGTCTGCTGCGGCCACTGTTTTATCGGCCGCGCAAGGAATCCTGCAGGCGCGATGCTCGTCGCGGCACTTTGGAAGTGGAATGCTGGCGTTTGACCGGGGTGTCGTGGCCGCGTTCGATCTGGCAGGCTGAGGCGGAACGCTGCAGTCAGGATGCTTTCCGGGGGACTTTGCAGTGCTTACGAGCGGTGGCAGTGTCCAACTGTCTATACCATTCGCCGAGATGGCAGGTGCTGCAATTTGGTGGACGGCGCATGCACGAGTCGTGCCAGCTTTAAGTGTTGCAGCACTAGTACATCACGGACAGCTCGGAATCGTGGCCGGTAAGCAAAACCACGCCCTCAAAGCACGGGGGCGGCCATCAGCAGCCAGGATTTGGCAGGCTGTACGATGCTAAAAGCTATGATCAATAAAGTGAACACTGTGGGATCGCCGTCAGAATTCTCGGAGGAGCCTGTTGTAGAGGCAGGCCTTTGCTTTGCTCCCGCGAGCAAGTGCGGGAAATGCAGTGTTCGCCGCAGTAGTTAGCTCAGCGGGGAGGACCGAAGTTAAAAGAGATCGCGAAAATGGTAGGTCTTGATTGATGAATGACGTCACTCAGGTAGCGGTAGACAGAACGACGACGTTCAGTAGAAGTAGAACTACAGTCATTGGTATCGGCATGCAAGAAAACGGTAGTGGTAGTGGCAGGCAGGAAGGAACCAGTGAGCTTGCATCAACAATGCGTGTTCCCGGCTGAGTCAACATAGTGACACGAGCACTATGTGTTGGAGTGCTGGGTAAACGCATTATGTGTGGTCGGCGGGGATTTCCAGATGACGCTCTGCGCTCTCGTTCTCGTCAGGGTTGCGTTTACGGTAGAAAAAAAATCTTTAATAAGAGAAAACTCTCAAGATGGCGTAGAAATTCACATGCCCAAACAAAGAAAAATGCTTCGGCTTTTATTTTTTTGGTTGTTACTTTGAACTATGACGAGAAGAACATATCCCTGGGCTTCACGGCAAAGTATTCAATGCGAAAATCAGAGACACATTCCAATGGAGCGAAATAAAAATATATATGTAATTTGTGGACCATAAAATCCCATCGACGGCGCTTTCAGATTTGTGCCCTTATACCTAATGACTTTCCGGCTCTAAAACTGTTATGCGCGCCTATTTCGATGTCGTTGGAAAAAGGTTGGTCCATTGTTTTGCAACCCATTCATACATCTTGGGGAAATAAAGTAGAAGTGCTGTTGTGCAGGCTTTGAAACCCTACAAGAACACGTCTGTTCAACTTGTTCAAAAAGGTAAACTGACGCAGTCCTCTTGATCTTGTCAGTTTGCCAGTTCTATTATAGTTTCGGCGTTTTCTATGAAATTTCTACCATTCCGTGAAAAGGAGGGCAGTGAAAGCCCCTCTGCGAGACCGCACCAACATGTACCTTGATTGATTGATTGTAGGGTTTAACGGGCCGACGCAGCGCAGGCGATGAGACGTGCCGTAATGGAGGGCTCCGGATTAATTTTGACCACCTGGGGATCTTTGCGTGCCCCGAAATGTCGAACACAGGGGCGTTTTTGCTTTTCGCCTTAATCAGAAAAGCGGCCGTCGCGGCAGGGAATTGAAGCCGCGATCTCGTGGTCAGCAGCAACGCCTTAGCCACTGAGCCACCGCTGTGGGTGAACATATACCTTCACCTACTATAGCAGGCGATAGTCTACGTGTGAACTAAATGAAGGAGGGGTGTGGTAGATCACCCATCATGGGGAATAAACGCGCATTCAATGCTGGAGAGAAGAAAAACACGAAGAGCAAGCGCTCGCAGCTGGGGAAGCGAAAGTCAAGAGAGAGCGAGACAGAGCTTAGACCGAGACGCAAGGGGGCTGGAACGGGGTACGGCACTCCAGTAAAACAGCGTGAGACGCATGGTCTACGTGCCCCAGCGAAGCCCGGTAGTCGCCAGGCCCCGCCAGGAGTCTTGGAATTGCCACCACGGCTCTGTCCATCATCGCCAGTAGTGAGTCGGCTTGTTCCACCGAGTTTCGCGCTCCTACGAGCCTAACGACGTGTAAGCGGTTCCGAGGCAGAACCGAAGCCTTCCACTGACCTGACTTAGACTTTCGCCGGCGTCGCGACCCCGCGGCGACGTGTTCGCGCCGCCTGCACGAGCACAGCTACGATGGCGGCGCCGGCGACCCGCACCAACGTCGGACTTCATCGTCACTTTCCTTGCTCGGGACGTTGACGGGGACACTCGCGGACTATCTGGTCGTAAGCATTGTAGCGTACCGCTTGGCATAATTTATTCCCGGTAACTTGCCAAATATATCCGCATTGGGTAATATTTCGCTCTTGGTCCAAATCTATGGTCGGTAACATTGTCTAAATCTAAATACACTGTGTCCTCTTCAGCACAGCAAGCATTAAATTCCGGTCATATGGCTACCGGCCCGACTAATACAAAAGTGGAAATGATTGCAAAAAGTGGCACACTTTTCCATGCTGCGTTCATCTGGAGCGGTTCAAAGGATAGGAAATGCTGAATGATGTGTGCTTACGCTATCTTCATAGGAGGCGGAGGCCCTTGTTTCGTACGATATTCTCACATTTTGAGCACAGTTTCATGCAACTTAGGCAATTATTTTTCAAGCTGCAGGTGTACACAGCATTTGAGGAGATAGTGGGACAGTCTGTTATGCCTGCTTCGGGAAACTGCGAAGCCAAAGCAAGTATAGAATGTACTGCCACACTTTTTGCGCTTGTCGAAAGTGGGTTTAAAATCATCCACCGCAATACTGCGATATGGGAAAGACGACTTTACTGGACAGCTATATCGAGGCTTTAGATGCTTTCAAGGCGTAGGTGGTTCAACCAATGCCTTTATGATAGTTGGTTATACCACCTAACTTAAGCAAGTTTTTATCAGTCCAAGCATTCCCCTGGTGGGTAGAGCTGGCATTCTCGTGTCCCGTCAATGGTATGGTTCATCATTCGAGCTTCCATCTGGCGAAGCATCTGCTTGCACACGAATACGTTATTCCACTTCGTTGAAACTGACCAACACCCAATATCGGTAGAAGGGCACAAAAGCAAGATATGGGAAGGATTTATTTGAAAGTCAAAGGATAATTCCACTCGTTTTTAGGCGGGCTGGTATAGAGTTAATGGGGAGAAGATTCTTCGGCATCAAGTAGTATGTGTCGTTTAAGATCAAAACCGACGTGTTGCATGCACCCTCCACGCTTCAATGAGTACTGGAACATTAAACAGGTGCCAGTTGTAGAAGTAGTATTCTTTTTGATTGTAACCGTTTTAGCGAACATCCTTTGCACACAAAAATTGTCTTAAGCAATTATATAGAAATCTGAAACAAAGAAATATAAAATAGGTAGAAAATATTTGTAAAAGTGTCAATCTAGCAGAAACGTCGTGAATGGTTTTGCCAACAGTCAACCCGGAAAGAATAAGGGTTCTTCAGTTTCGTTTGAAACGTTTTCTTTCGTTGTACAGTGCAAGAGGAAATCGTCAGCAATACGCTAATAATAAATTTCACGGAAAGAAAACATTCGTCAACGTATCGACCTCGATGGTTGGCACCAGTCGAGGTCGCTACTTTGTTTCCAGATTTTTTCATGTGTTTCCTACGAGCTTCAATGTTTAATCGCTCCCCAAATCCCTCTACCCAAATAGGAATGCACCAAGTCTTATTCAGGTCTGACGCCTCAGAAAAAACGCCTTTATCTTACTGTTGATAATATTTATTGAGCAAGACCTTCCCGATAGTGCCAATAAATATATTCTACTTACCGCTGACGTTAGGATCGTCATACATAGTACTTGCGTGTAAGAGCATCCCCGACAATGCTTAACACAAAAGAAATGGAAAGAAATGAATACGCGTTAAAGAATTTTTCCGAAAAACCTATTAGAAATTTCTTTTTGTTTTTTCATCGAGAAGCCGCTTTCTCCACTTTCACATTTGGCCACACTAACTCTTTATTTTTGTTGATGAGTCGACGTTATCACATAGCAATCTAAATAAATTTTTGGAACTACCTGTGGATTACGTGGAATTGCGATTTACAATTTTGAGGGTGGTACTGGTTGTATATGGCTTAGGTAATATTCAAATTGGTTATATAAGATTCTCTTATGACATAGATGTGGCACCCCTAAACATTGTCTATTGGCTAATGTGACAGGGATTTTTTTATAAACGCAAGCTTTTGTAAGGTCATAACAAAGAGCTTCTTTTGTTGCGGATACGACAAATGAAGTTACTTTTTCCCTTTTTTAACCAAATTAAGGTACAATACAATCAATACGTGAACTTTCAATAAAATGTGGACAGCAGAATTTAAATTCTGGGTTTATTACGCAAAGCTTTACCGTTAAACATCATTTTTGAGTAAACTGCTTCCTACCCCTCTAACTCTATAGCTCTTTTTGAGAGCTACATGATCGCAGATGTTGTAAGCTGCCATATAGCGTGACGTAACACCTTGTGTATTTATTACTCAGGCCTGAATTTCAACTGAACGGTTCTGGTTGGCTATGTAGTGTCTTCTGAGGCGTAAATTGCTTACGTTTGTGTGGATTGAGAGCGGAGTACCCCACGTGCACACGGTCCTGATTTTATTTTGGGAACTTGGTCCTACTAGAAGCGCAGTTTGAGAATATTGAATGAGTGAAATTCCCCTTGATTATTCAAGGATCCTCTTTCGTTAAAAGATACATATCTTAGTCACACTGCTGTTGAATTACCAGGTTGCTTTCACACCAAGAGACAAAATCTTTTTTAAACTGAGGTGCTAAATATAGGGTAATAAAAGACAGAGCATAACGCCAAAGGATTAAAGCTGTGGCCGGTACCTAAGCAGAACCCAGAAGATACGAGCGCAGTGAGTGCGCTGAACCCAGTGCGGGGTTATCACCAGTTCGCTGTCCCGCTTATACCACTGCGCAAAAAAAGATCGGCTCTCTACTGGTTCGTCGTCTCCGATGCTTTGACTCCTAAACAAACCGCAGTAAGATTTGGTGAAGTTTGCGGGGTACGAGTTCAAATGTCAAACCCATGGAACTTCGCTATCGGTGGTTCCAAACAAAAAGCACGCCCGACAAGCCAACGCCACTCAACAACTACCGAGGCCCCGAACCGAGATCAACACTGGCGCGCTGTGAACGCAGTTTCCTGCTTTTTTTATCTCCAACAGAAACTATGACGCTGAATATAAAAAAAATATGACGCTGAAGATAAAATTCAATCGTATGATTGGGTCAGAAAGCACAAAAAATGGGGCGACTCGAAGAAACCTAAACTGAATTTTTAAATGTAGGGCGTCGCACAGCGTTGGCACACGAATGACGATACTAACAATCGTATATGTACGAATTCCTAAACACTTTTTACAGAAGTGGTCGATCGCCCTGCTATTCGTAATCTTCGCACCCAATGGCGTCTTCGCGGACGAGCGCCTCTGCTGGGAGAAACTTTCTCCGGCTACAATAAAAATGTTATGGGGTTTTGTACTGAAGTGACCCAACCTACTATGACACGTAGAGAAGAGCCGGCAAAACTTGAATGGCATCGACGACGGTGCTTTTTACGCTCTTAGTGTGAAAATCCGTGAACTGTAACTCAGGTTGGGCATCGGTGCCGGAGCTCTGACAAAATGCCCCGCCACTGTGTTCAGTAATAATCACCATAGAAGTCGGTTGGCACTGTGTAGTGACCGGCCATAGCATCGGAAAGCAGTTTTAGTTCAATAAATTACAAGATTTCCTGCGTGAGCCGATGGCGCGTCGAATTTTCGGCGTACCCTGAGTTTAACAGAGCGAATCATTACTGGTTCGTTTTCGTCATAAATTGGCTAGCGGGCTTCCACAAGCTTAAAATTCTGCTAAAGTGGCCGCATAACTCACGTACTCGGAAACCGCAGCCCTGTCCCAACGCCATATCTCCACATTTCTTCGTACCGGCTGAACCTTTTCGGCACCTCTTTCTCTAATCGTGTTGCCACTTCCACTCCTTGGCCAACATATCAAAAGGCCATTTGATTCGCATTCGGGATAACGGGTCATGTTGCAAGTTATTGCCGTCGAATTCCGCCTGCTTTTGTATCAAATTATTTGTATCAAATTTGGTATTCGAAATTACCAAACAATTTGACGTCTCATTAAATATCTTTAGAGAGGATCTGCAGCCCATGAATGATAGCACCTTGTAACTATGACAAGGCAGTGTGCGTGGCTGTTCGCCAAGGCAAGACATGTATTCTGCAAATTAGTTATGAAACTTCCAATCGTTTATAACAATGCAGTATTTTAAATATAGAAATAATTCGCTTGTTTTTAACGGTTACCGCAGTATAAGAAGCAACTGTCATACCACTATTCCTTCAATACCTAACCATTTAAAATCTATTTTGCGTTCATTTACATTCAAGAAGTTTTGATGCATAATACTTTTAACTGTGTTCATGCATCGACGCCTTATGTGCAAGGCAAACTGACATGGCAAGAACGGCCAGCATAATCTGTTACCAGCTTTTCCCTTGTTTTTCTCTAAAACCAACAATAATCCCGGTTAAAAATGCTAGGTGAGTACCTTACTGGTGCCAAAGCTCATTCTAGCAAATTCCAAACTCTGACTGACTTGATGATTTGCTAGTCGCTGCTCACAAATCAATTTAAAAATATTTAAAAGATTTTAGGGGGTTTGTAAACAAGAGTAGTATGTTTCGCAATCAAAACGAAGAAAGGTGCAAAAACTGTAATTGCTTACGCAGAACAATAACAATCATCAATCCCAAGCTTAGTTCCATGCTCGCAGTGCTTGTGTCTCCTGTGTATAGACCTTACAGGGCTGAAGCAAAATTTTTCGTTGGTAAGGGAACGGAGCAAGTGCGCAGTTGTCTTGACACACACAGCAAGAAACTTTGACATATAAGAAACCTGTGACGTAAACCCAACGAAAGGCCATTTGCAAAAATGATCTCTCGATTTCTTCGCTCGTTGAGTCCTTCCAGCTGTGTCTCTGTAAATAAAAGTGGCTGGACTGCAAAACCAAATCGTCAAGCAGGCATCGATTATTTGGAAGGAATGTAAGAATACGAAACAATTTACACGTGGTACGTGATTTGAAGGAGCACAATAATAGAGAGGGCATCAAAAATCAAACGGACGTTTTTTTTTTTTTTTGGTGCAAAGGCTTGCGAAAGCTACGGGCACAACACACGCAAAAAACTCAGCAAAGTTCGCGAACAAAATTGTTCGAAGCAAGAAGTTTGGTAACCCTACATTGAAATCAATGACACTAAAAAAATGTTTGTCACCGAATGAAGAGAAGATACAAAAACCTGTTTGCAGCAGATGAGCATTCCTAGGGGTATCTCCACCATTCCCATTGACGGTCGCTTTTATTGACTACTACGCTAGCAGGAATAATACACTCACTCTGATGTTTTGGAGTTCAGGTTAGTGCTCAATTTATTGAAGGCAAACACATTTGTTTGCTGTGTTAGGTGATTGGGCGCGCCAAATAACATAACCACCGTACAAAGAGCTGGAGAAAAGTAATGTGCAGTATGAATGCTGAGGAATATTATCTTTCTCTGTGCGTACCTTTTTCCCGCGCGGTAGCGAGCTTGGAATGTTCACTGTATAGGGTAACGCCACCACAAATAATAAATGTTCCGTGTTGCTAGTAGCGCAGCGTCCTGTGTATTTCTTTGTTGGTCAATGAATCTTCCGTGCCTGTTTCATGAGAAAGCACCCGCATATTTCCTCCTGCCTGCCCTAAATTATTTATCATCTAACCCAGCACACATTTACAAATTGTGAATGTTAAGGTGTTTGTAAGTAATGTTTTTCTATAATTTTTATGTTTATAAGAATAACTATCCGTGTCACTCGTGCTCGTTTAAGCCATTTTGTCCGCACCTTCTTTGGTTCGTACACAATAATGACTTCTTTAATTTGTATTTGCAGATATTTTATATTCAGAGGTTACACACAAATACTCGGCCGTACTACCTGCGTGGACTATTTCGCATTTCGCGCAGGGTTTCTTTTGTCATCGTTCCAAGTCCTTGCAGGGTTACTGCGCTTTCCGCACACAGCGGCTTGTGTGCGTCGCACGTTCACAGCTTCCCTCATCGCCTGGCCAATAGAATATTCACGCCTGCTTACCAAATGCAGAGCATTTCAGTAACTCACGATGTCACCCACGTTGTCCCGTCGTAGTCCGCACCGTCGTTGTCCGAACCCCTCCCCCTACACTATATAAAAGAAAACACTATCCGGCGCCAGGTTTCGATCCATCGACCCTGCGGGCGGAACGCAATGTACATGGTGCTCTAACCACTGCGCCACAAAGCCGACACAGAATGAGACGCTACTAACGCGGCTTATATCGTTGACTCATTCAAATTACTGCTCACGAGCGCTCTCTCTTCAGCAGTTGCCCCAAGTGCAACAACATTACCGTGACGCGAACTACTTAACGTCGTGCGCCCCCGGAAATGCTCTGCATTTGATCGTGCCCCTCGCGAGGGGGAAGTTTCACCAGTTTCACTGCATCTTCCTACTGGCCAGTACACTCGTCGCCATCTGTCGGATGTTGTGCGAACCCTTTGCAGCTGATGGCGCGCGATTTGAAACGACATTTCTTTTTTTATGCCGCTCCTTGCAGCAGCTATGGTCGACACAGAAAATGTATATAGAAGCAAAAAGGCAAAATTGGGGGTTTGCGTTTCAAAAAAAAAGGTGGAATCCTTGAAAAAATAATTTTACGTTTTAAAATGTTCTATCACCTTAGCCGCAGTTGTTATTACACTTCCAAATTTAAATTACGCATGGGTTTTTGAACGAGATGTCTTTCTTAGGCTACCTAGACCAAAAAATTGTGAAGACGACAGTCTTCTTTGGGATTTCTGTCTTTGACAATTTGTTGGGCTACTCAAACCGAGAAAAAATGGTTTGGTGGAACATTTACAAAATGATCACATAGATGACGCGTCAGCAAAGGAAGGGGGAAAATTTTGTTGACTTGGGCAGACGTCCGCCGCCTTTATCATTGGAGAGCTAAACTTGATGGGAATAGCCTGACAAGTTGGAGCGTAGGCGAAGCAAGGTTTTCACATGTGCGAGGGAGGCGGAGGATTATAATATATCTGAGACGTTAGCAAACACGAAATACGCAAATATGGCATCAAAACTGTTCGACAATAGCAGAACCGTTGGTGCAAGTTTTACATGTTGGACAAATTGTATGCGGCAAAGTGTGCGGCCGCATTCTATCACTTTGTAATGCAGGTATGGATTGATTTCACGATGTTAAGTAAAAATAACACTCTACGCTAAAAATAGAGCCAATATGTTGCACCTCGTTTCACATATAATGCAACCACAAAGAAAATGACAATGAGAACTCTCGCTGGTCCTGTTACATGCATATAAGAAAAAAAAGGATATCAACGCAATGTCCTAAACACGGTGACAGCAGCGCAAGCTGAGAATAGGAATTACGTTAAACAACACTCGCATTATTCTGTAACGATAGGATCAGAAGCGGAGTGAAGATCGTGAGGTATGCTAGCGGAGAGCAGGAATTAAGTTAGGTGACTTGGGTCGCTAAACGGCTTGACTGTTTTTTGAAAGCTGACTTAGGTTTTTAACTTCGGTTGCAAAAATTAAAGGGTTCTCAAGTTTGGTCCCAAAAGGGAGGCATCATGCCCTCGTTGTTTGTTTTGTGCCAGCATCTGAAGTACGACCAAATGTGCGTTTTGTTGTTTAGCTAGTTTTTTTTGGCCTGTAATGCCTACTCAATGTTACAAAAATTTTGGAGACTAACCACTTCTAAATCTTAACACCTCTTGATAAAAAAAACGCACGATTGATATAATTACACAGGGCTAAGTAAGAATTTTCCTAAACTGCGCGAATATTCGCTTAAAAGTAAATAGCATCAATTTATATGAACCTCCAGTCAAAAACTTCGTTTTGTAATTTTGTACTTGAGAAATTTATTTGCATCTGCTTACAAAGAATACTTATTTCATTTGCCGTGTTTGTTATCCGCAGCCTAATCTGTGATCCTTCAAGTTTCTAATACTAACGCCTTAGTTTACAAAAACAAAAAATAAATGAAAATACACAAAATTGTTTCCTAAAAATTGTATAAAAATTATAGTGAATTGCTCACGAATGAAATTTTGTTTGAGAAATATTAGAAAATATCTACAAAAATATTGGCATCAATATTTTGTGCTTATTTAAACTGGACGGTTAACAATATTTATATTACGGTTAAAAAACATAGAGGCTGCTCAATTAAGATTTGCCAAGTATGTTAAGCTTACAATTTACCAAAAAGAAATCCGCGTCCGGAACTGCTGTCTGCAAATAAATCTGTAAAGACTAGGTTGGGTTTAAATTAAGACTGTGGTAAAGAAAGCTGGAACAAAACCATCTTTGTTAAGTATTTCGGAGCATCGTCACTGTAAAAGAGGCAATTACACAGATTTCAAGTCTGCCCTTGTTGAGATAATGTGGAGGGAGCGGGACGGATGAAGCAAGCCCTATCCGAGAGGAAGGGCAAGTCTGTGTGTCAACGAATTGCCAAATGCGCTACTCTTCAGTTAATATACAGTACCGAGTGTTAGGCAGGAACGAGTTCGCCAATTGAAAGGTTGGTGTAAGATTCGCACCCATACAGGGGTAAGGGGAGCACCCTTCCCTGGGCATTTGGGTTGAAAATAAAACACACGCGTGGCAGCAATGTATTTTAGGCCGCCCATTTATTATCTTGGTATTTAAATGCTCCGTCCTAAATGACAAAGTCGCTGAGAAGGGTTATGAGGCGTGTCCATGAAGGACCTAAGTAACTAGAAAAAATTATTTTTTTCTTCCCAGATTACAAGTGATCCCCAGCAGTGGTGATGCAAAGCGTATGAATTCTCACCCAAACCGGTATATAGGTGTTTTGTTTTCACTTAGGATGCAAGTGACAGGTAGACTTTACGGGCTAAACAACCGTTACTTCAACAACATATTAGCTGTATACCTTCGCAACGAATTGTAATGTTGGGAGAGTTTCAAAATCATCAGGTCACTCAGTGATATCGGACTTTTTGGAAGCAATACATTGAATTAGAGCAATCACCTGTGTGCGGACATTAAAAACAAATGCCTTGTATGTACGTCATCCCTGTTTTCATAAAGGATCAGTCTTTTACTGCAATTAGCATTGAGCTTTACGGTATTCATCCGATTGCCCGTTCCAAAAGCGCTGTACCCTTGGAAATTGGGGCCGCTGTCGCGTGATGTTTCGCGTTTCCTTTTCTCCAAATTGTGTTTGCAGTTTTTTTACCAGACGACGACTCTCCCCGTGTTAGTCCTTAGGATTGCTGTTTCCACAACCATTAAATAGCCAGGATAAAACGGCAATCACCAGGTCAAGGAACGAGTACAGTTAAAACGAAATCTCCAGTGAAAACTTGAGCCACGAAATATTTCCCTAAATCGAGAACTTCGTAAAACCAGGAGGGTCAATTTTCAAGCACTTGATTCCATAACTTCCATGCCTATGGGCAGGTGCTTCGCAGCAGCTACAATGGCAATGTAAATACGGCAGCTGTGGTGTTCGCCTGTTTATAATTTAGCAATAGGCTCGAGTCCGCGGTGAAAATAAATAAATCGCCAGGAGCTCTTTGGGAAATAAATTTGTTTGCAGACCAATGGGCCTGTTGTTTTACCCTACCTGCACTTTGTTAGTTTTCTTCACACAGAGGTTTTGGAGGAAGCAAGCGCGTTCATCACGTTATCGTTTCCTCAGCTGGCGCCAGCAGAGCGCCTCAGCAAGTTCGGCGCGTCCATCGCCTGTCATGGGCCGGGATCTGGAGCTTCACCAGTTTCAGCGTCATGAGCATCCTGTAACCACTCTCGGACGTCGGTAGCTAACTATAGGTGGTATTCGTTGAAAAGCTGAGGTGACATTTTTTTCGCTTGGCAACACTGGAAACGACCACAGACATGCCCGCTGCGCCACGGTCATGGCACGGCTTTGGCCACTGCGCCCGCACGCCGAAGAACAAAAACACCGGCGTGCGTCATCTGCTCCATATGAACCCGATTCGGAAAGGTGAGGTCAACATAAATGTTATTATTCGCACTCACATTGGACTAGAGGCAATACTTTGCTTCGATGAGGTGTAGTGCAACATAGTCATGTTCTTAGCCCCGACAAGTACCGACACCGCGCGGAGCCCGAAGCAAATAGTGACGGTGCACTCACATAGTGGCCTGCATGCGCGCCTCGTCAGTGCATACGAGCAATACAATTTTTTCGTGGTTTGTTATGTCGTTCGTCGTGTCCGTCGTGTCTGTGCTACTTCAGCGTCGGCGCTCAGATATTCGTTGAAGCTTAGACGTGTTGCCACCACGCTCAAACAAGAAACTTCTTGCAGAAACAGGACGGGTTATACTCTTCTTGCTCCCGTTGAGGGCTTGTTTCCTTCTTTATATAAATCACCTCGTCCCGAATGGTGGTAAATGCATTTTGTTCTTTCGAGGCGACAAAATAATTAGGCCGTATAAGCACGGCGGGCAATCAGAAGTTGTTTCTTTACATGAAGTTTTAGCAGGAAGTAAAAACCTTTTCACATACAATCAGTTACGTACGCTCGTACCCGAATACATACGCCCATTCCTACAGCATACGCACGCGCATTTGAGTGATAATCAGAAGTATATATATTGCAGGGCAGCTTTCCCTTGCTAGATAAAAAGGGACCCTCACGCGTCTTTCCCTTTTGTGAATCATTTCTGCGGAGGAATATGATATATTAAGCAGCGTGATAGGCCGCACGCGGGGAAACGGAATCCTAACTTTAAAGAACTGCTGTTACGTACGGGGAAAATGAGTACTAGTATCCATTCGGGACATAAAAAAAAACTTTGCTGACCACGTGTATTGCGGAGGTCAAACGCATGGCATTACATAGCCACCGAAGACTACCTCAGAGCCCCAAAGATGAAAGGGCAGGCCTTTTTAGAAGCTGGCTCAAAGAATGCTGCTGCTGTTGAAAGCGAATGTCCAGATGGCGCTGTCAGTAGCATTTCTACAATTTATATGAAACGGGATGACGTGGCTTGTGCGGGACCTGAAATGCTCTTACCCAGTCCATGTTTATTTGGACTATTATCTGGTTTTTCCGTCCATGTCATTCGTCGCCAGACAAGCTTTTCATCGAAAAGTTGCCACTATCTATAAATTACACGGGACTTCATAATCATACACTCTCAGCCCGCTTTTCGGATGTACAAAGAACCTGGAACAATGGTGATGAGGATAACGACGGTTCCTGGCTTTGTCCTTAAATCGGGCGGGCGGTTGTAAGGACGTGACTTGGACCTTTAATTCCACTTACCTGCCTTTTCTTAGCTTTCATTACATACTTGTTTTTTTCCTCATCCCTCACCCTCTTTTAAACACTCGTCGTTTTCTTCATTTCCCCCTATACTGGTCTCAATACTGTTCCGTAATATTATTATCCCAACGTACACATCTCTTCCCTACTTTTCCTGCACCTCCATCCGCCTGTTTGTCACCTTTATGGCCCAAACTTTCAGGCGCCCCCTCAATCCCAATCCCGATGCCTCCGGTCCTTTTCTGCTGCAGGAGGAAAAGAGTGGATGCTTGGCCCTTTGCCGCAGCATACACATGTTTTATCCTATGTGCCTGTAGTTACCCGAGCACGCCTGCATTCTCAGACACCCCGCCCGTGGTTTAAAAGGCAATTCACTGCCTCTCGTTTCCCATATAAATCTTTTATTTCTAGTTTCTCTGTCCTAAAGGAATCCTGGGTTTTTAGCTCCCATTTTTTGTGCCAAATGCGTCGTGTCTCCAGCTATTACGTGTTTTTTTAACAGTTGCCTATATCCAACCCCTACCGACATTCCATACCACTTAGTAAGCTGCTGAGTCCTCCATCTCAACTGCGCGTGTATGCTCCTGATTTACAGGTACTTCAACACTCTCGCCGCCAATTATGAGCCCTTGATTTCACGACATCGTGTCTCCAACTTCCTTTTGTTCGGCGCATTCCTTGCCTCGAAGAGAAACCTGTCCATAGCCTTTTGTAACGTATCGCGCCTAGTTTTGTTGTAAGTCTCTAAGGCCAGTCTGCTTCCCGCCCTTATATTTAACTACACGCCCACTTGCGTCTCTGGTTTATTGAGAACCCATTTACCGAGAGTCAATCCTGGTACCATAACCCTTTGCCAGACTATGATTACCACATCGTATTTCTTGTAGCCGCAAAAAGCTCTATGCTTCAGAGCAGCCAGTTACGGCTTTCTTTCGCCTTGAGGTAACTATCAAGCAAATCTGTGTAGTCTTCACCATCTTGAAGCCATACTGCTAAATATTAGTTCCCTCTTAGGTGTGATGTTACTACTTGATGCTCTGATACTGTTTTGTGCTACGTGTGATCATTAAGCACTATGATCTCTGTTTGTTCGGCTAATGGATAGCATTGGGTGCGTCGCTTCTTCACCGAATTTATCCGCGAAGCCCTCCACATTTATGCCGTTATCTGCGATCAAAAGACAGCCATTTGCATACATTAATACTGGAACCCTTTGTTCCATCCCGGCCCATTTTACAAGCATTATACGTGGTATCCCTGCGTGCTGCCCTCTAGTATCGACTCAAACCCCGACATTTAAATCAATAGTCGCAGTTGAGAGAGATAGCATTGTTGAGATGACATCGGCCTGCGGAATATGCCATGGCGGCACCCGGTCTACCTTATTATTGGACATTTTCTACAAAGTCTAACCAAAATGGTAGGTTTTGCCATTTCGCCACGTATATGCATTATCTTACCACAAACATGTAGTTATCTAGACTTCTATCGTCTGGAAAACCATTTACACGTTCCCCCAATATCTAATTTTCTTATACGAACTGCCCAAACTCAAATTTCACTGCGTGCCTTCCTAACCTTTAAAGCTCTGAAGTGACGGTGACCGGCCTGTACGAGCTTTGTTTAATCCTTTTTCATTTGCCTTTGCACATTATGTTATTTCAGCTTCTTTGCCACATTTTTGGTATTGCCTTTTTTTCGGCCCCTGTGCTGATCGCTTGTAGTAGCTTTTCTTGTTCTGTGGCCCTAAGTGGTTGATCCGGTCCGTGCCTACTGTGGCATTTTGGAGACCTTCTCCTATCCTTTTTTCCCTTTATTCTTGTAGCGGTTTATCTGCAGACACTACGGCCTCCGCGTCATGACCCCTCTCCATGAAGCTGTAAGAGCCTCCTTATCCACCTTATTGAATTTCTCCGTAATACTTTTATAACGGTATGAAGGTGCTACATTTTCCCTTGAGGCTCTGCCTTTGTTCGTTGTCTGTAGTACTACATTTTGTGGGTCAGATGTGTTTCGCTAGTGCCTGTACATGGTTCCAAAACTTTTTAGGGCACATACTCGCTGTCACCGTTCACCTTCCCCTGCGTGAACTGTGGCGCTTCACCTTGTGTTTGCTTACATTGCTCCCATTTTAGTTCTCCGTACTCCTTATTTCTCCCCGCCCTCTTGGTCTGCCTGTGCTCTTTAGACGCGTGCGTACGCCTCAAGTCTCGTTGATTTTAACATTCCGCCAACTGCTTTGCGTTTTATTCAGGTCCAATAAATTGCGCTTTGTGCTTTGAATATTTTTTTCATGCAAACGTTTGATAAGATTGTCATATTCCCATACTTCTCTAGGATTTATTTCTTTGTCAGCTTGTATACTTTCAGCTATAGCTCGAAATTGTGTACAGTTAAACCTTGTGCAGTGCCTTGGTCGGTCCGGTTTTGCGCCCCCAGTTTACCAAAAAAACAGGTCTATACGCTTGCGTTCATTGCCAAAGATTGTTATGCCCTTCCTCATCTATGGTCATTCCAACCAACCATTTATAAAGTCCCTCCGAGAGGAGGCAGTAGTCATTACTCCACCGTCTCCTACCAAACTCGCACAAGATTTCACCATCTTATTTTTGTTCTCTATTTACAATGATTAGGTGCTGGCTATCACGCAATTCTAGCATTAGATTTCTGTCAACCTGTGTACCCTTCTCGATCATAAATGTGAGATGAACTGGGCATTTGTAGCGCCATATGATGTTTCGCCAAACCACCCATCCTCTCAGATGCTGTTTTCCTCGTCCCAACTCATTTCTCGCACTCTTTCCGCCACTCATCTCACAGCATTTCTGGTTGGCTTGCCAAGTGGGACTGCAAATTTTTTGGTATCGATTTCTAGAACGGCTGGCACCTTGGTCAACATAAAACCCTGCTTGAAACATTTTCTTTCATACAGCCTGTTTGGGAAGATTGAGTAATCATAATTTTCAGCTGTGTTTATTTCCCTTTCCCTTTATACATGGGTATATATTTGCTTGTATATGTGTGAATCCAGTATGTTGAACTCAGGGAAAGGTTTTTTTCCCAAATTTTACACAATGGGCTTAAAGTTTGAACGTAGAAATAAGCCAGGCCCGCAACAGCCCAAATGCATTCGAAGACCTCAACGATGCAGCAACCAACGACACGTCAACAAGCAATATAATTCTTGTTATTTGGTTTTATTGAATCCTCACAAAGTTAAGCAGCTAGCTTTTCGATCAGCCAATTTATTTTTTGAAAAGCAGTTGCGTTGCCTAATTCAAAAATGTAGTGCGCCGCAAAATAGTAACAGGCGATAGGTAGTCGTCATTTGGCGTCAATAAATGCTTTGGAGTCACAAGTCCAGGTGTGGTTATTTCACCAGCCACTGAGTACTCTTAGTGCAAAATGCGAAGTTCTTCGCCGGAAAAACAAAACCCTGTGCGATGTAGTAGTTATAAAATTGGTGTGTTTGCCAAAGTATTGCTTCTGCTGTAGATATGCATTGCTACCCGCCAAATTGAAACACCTGTTTTCTAAGGAACGTGGCTGTTTTCATTTTACCGTTTATAGAACGTATAGCGACCGCCGCTTCTCTAACTATTGGATGTATGATATTATCCTAGAAGATATGGTTGTTTACAAATAACGTTGCAACACAATCTAGAGCATGGAAAGGCCACTATGGAACGTTCGAGCATAAATATTCAAGCCACACACGTGATAGTGCTCTTAAGTACACGTTAGATATTGAGCAGAAAAATTGACAGAGGGGATGGTACGACAGCATGTCGTTATGGTTGACAAAATGGTAAATCAACAACATTGCAGTATTGAAATAAAGTTGTTTGCTCTTCAGGCATGCATATATTAGCCCTTGCCCGTAACTAGAAATGTCACCATCATCACCATTTCGTCAAACTAACTGGACATTTAGCAGCCACGTTCAATTGAGGGGCACACGTAAACCCTTAAGCTATACCATCCAATTGTCTGATACGAAGTACGAGACATTGAGACCTTTTGGTTGGTTCTTAATAAAAAACTTTCTCTCGGACCAATTTTTGTATTCTGAAAACACATGGTACGGCATGTTGACTGTAGTTGTGATGGAGAGTCTGACACTAGTTCTGCCTCTTTGTAAATCACAACGACAAGCTTTTCTTAGAATAACACTAACTAATGGCTCCCTTTCGAAGATTCACTTTTCAAATAACGCTAGAAGTATATAAAAGGTCTGTGACCTAAAGTGGGATGACACCGTTTTCTGCGTCAGCCGTGATATTTTCAGAAGCTTCGATTTTGTTGGTGGCTTTAAAACTAGAGTAAATTCCAGCTTGCCATTTGCCTTGTGGGGAAGTTACATACCCAAAGAACAAGTAACTCCCCAGAGATTTCAAGCCGATAACTAAAAGCTTGTTCGGCAACAAGCCATCAGAACTGGGCGGAGAAAATACCCTGTTCTTGGTGGAAAACAGCAACACTCTTGACTCTCTCCCAAATGGGTTAAAACCAAAAACTAATAATTACTTTTCGATGGTACGACGCCCTTGTGTTTTATATAAACATTCAAAGCATGTATGAAGCGCGTTCGCCCAGTATACCCTTTTGAGTTCAATATAGAAACTACGCCATATCAAAAGTTTTTCACTAGTCTGTTTTGAACACCAAAGCCATGTTTTCTTATTAAATCAGACTATGTACTTTCTCATTTATGATTTAAAAATATGCCTGACTTGTGTCCTTAAAATGCACTTTTATGCGTTCTTTTAAACTCGTCTCATTTCTTAAAACCCCACTAACTTTCGCAAACTGAAATATCCAGGTGTGGCTATAGTGAAATTTCTCCTGAAACAGTGCTCTACCGTCTGCGGTAGTTTTATAAACATTACTGCATATAGATTGGATTTTAGGCACACAATTAGCTGCATAAAACTGTTGATAAACCCATCTTAGCACGCGGCCGTGTCTCGGCAGTGTACAACTGTCGCGCTAATATAAAAATTGGACTGCACATACTCAGGATTAATTTTCGTATGTCGCAATAATTGACCTTGCATTTTTACCATATCTTATAAATAATTGCAATAACATCATAAAGGGCGTCAGCCAATCAGATGAGCAGGCGTTTTTACGCGCAGTTGGGATGAGAAGGCCAGCTTGTGGGAGAACAAATGACCGAAGAAGCCAAGATCTGTGGCCACAGAGGGGTCGCAGTGGCATAGCTTTGTCAAAGACGACGTGAATCCCTGGTGTCCTTACGATGGCGGCAGGGAACCTGACCGTCGATAGAACAGGTCTTCAAACATTTAGAGTGTCGGTGATTATCTCAGGTCTATCCGACAGTTCTCCTCCGCTCTTTCTTTTGACCTTTCTTCTCCTGGCGTTCTTACGATGACTGCAGGGAACCTGACCGTCGATAGAACACGTTTTCAAACATTTAGAGTGTCGGTGAATATCTCGGGTCTATCCGACAGTTCTCCTCCGCTCTTTCTTTTGATCTTTCTTCTTCTTCATCTTCTGCTCTCTTCCAACACGAGGAACCTTGTGTATTCATGGTAAGGGTATTGGCGACACCACGTAGGCCGAGCACCCAAGCATAACCTGTAACCTACAGTAGCGAGGAGTTTAGAGATGGAGGAGGAGAAATCACAAACGGTTGCCATCGGAGCCTTGGTAGGCTAGAGCACGTGGGCTCCTTGTCTGTTTACTAAACCAGGGAGGACCTCTCTCGGCCGCAGGGTAAACCGAGCTAAGAAAGTACTCCCGTTATCTGATTCTTTACATGTCACTTGGTAAAAAACCACCACAAACATTATCGGCCCCGCAAAAGGGGACGCATTGAAGTATGCTATTTATTACTCTCAACCTGACATCTAGTATCTATTTTGGTGATTCAGTAAGCCGACACAGCAAAACCCGTAGAGTAAATGTCCGTATTCCTGATATCAAACTTCTTGCACAGCATCCTAGCGGAAAAGGTTCAGGCTAAAACCGTATAACGGGAGAAATGATTGGTGAAGTCAACATCGAATATAAAGCTGTAAGCCTCCTTGCCCAAACCCGTGTCGTCGACCTGGACATCAGGGGCAGACACCGCGGTAGACTGAACATTTCTCAGAGTGTCATCCCGAATATTGAAGCGCTAGTTCTTCAGGCAGGGTACAAATTGTTGGCGTGGATCAGTGACCTGTGCGAAATCCGCCGCACACGACCATCCTACCGACAACTTTGACCCCGCTACATTTACTTCTCTGGGCCTGCGAAAAATGTCAACAAGCAAACGAAATCACCATTGTTAAAGTAACCGAGAACATCTACTTTCAAGACGTGCGTAAGACGTTTGTTTGCTTCCCGATGGAGAGGTTTGGCGGCGCAGCTCGCCTGGGGGCGAGCGAAGCCAGGTATCGGAAGGGACGCTGTACCGGAATAGGGACTTGGGTTGCCCTCGGCTGCACAACTTGGCGCTGCACCGCATTCAGAGTCTGCAGGTGTTGCGGTGGTACCGAACACCGTTGAAGGGATGCCACAACTATCCCGTCTCCGTCCGCACCTGGTACACCTGACGGCACTAAGGAGATCAACACAGGGGGGGGGGGGGTGAGGAGATGCGCAGAAGCACTCATCATTCCCACCGCCTCACCACGCTGTGGCGCACTTGATGCCCGCAGCGGTGGTGGCAAAAACCGAAGGGCACCCAAAACGGCCGTAAGTTCCACGTGTCCCGGGTCAACGGGCACCTCCTGGACATCTGACGATGAGATGGACGTTGGATTGTTCTTGCCCGCATCGCATCAAATGCGACGGGCTGTTGGCCTAGATCAATAAAGAAGATAAACAAACCCACTCTAAGAGTTCCATCCCCGAAAGACGATACATAAACATATTCTAGTACCTCTAAAGTTAATAATAAGACAACAAAATATTGTTCAATGGAACTGCAGAGGTCTTGTTAAAAATCCGATGATGTCTATGAGATTTTACACTGCAATCAGCAAAGTATGAGGTGTCTCAACGACAGACAGCCTAATAGTAAACAGACAAAATTCATCAATATTTTGATTTGGTTGATTGATTGATTGTAGTGTTTAACGCGCCGACACTACGCAGGTGATGCGGCGCGGCCCAGTGGAGGGCTTCGGATAATTTTGACCTCCTTGCAATGTTTATTCTTCGCCGAAATCTTGAACACACGGGTGCTTATCCTTTCGTCCCTACCAGAAAAGCGACCGCTGTGGCCAGGAATGAAACACGCTCTTAAATAATTTAACGGTATTTAGAAAACACAGGGACGGCTGCACACAGACACAAGAATGGCTGCACACACTCCTCGGGCGGTGGGGCGATTGTCGCCCGGAAATCACCAGCATGTAAAACCATGATTTTAAAGGCCATCCTTGGGGCGGTAACAATTCCTGCAGCAATATTGAATAAATTAATAACTCAATGCTCCTTTTACATCAATCCTCACTTCTAGCTCTCTAGTTCTTATTTCGAGTGGCTTGTAGATCAGCTAAACGAACCCTTGAATACTAAACGCGACCTTAATGCGCACAACTGTCACGTATGGCCAAGGTAATCTAATTGAAAAGATTACAACATCCTCGGGAGCATGCTCATTCAATAGGAACAGCCTACATACCTTAACATAGGACGCAACACTTGCTCACATCTTGACTTGGCTATTTGGTCTGCCATTTTTTATCCCTTTCTGGAGTGCGAAGTGGACACAAAAGCTTGATAGTCATCCCTCTCCTACCACATTAACGCAAATATTCAAAGGCATATGCAGTTGACCTTCTTATAAAAGGTTTAACGATGCAAAAGCAATCTCTAATACATTTATACAGATATACAAACTTCCCCACAGATCCAATAAACACCTACACGTTGAAGAGACCTCCCCACTCATGACAACTCGTACCCTGGACGCAGCCGAAAAGTCAATTCCGCAGGCCTCTGAGGCTCCGCACAATCCTCTGTTCCCCTGGTAAAAGGGAGGAATGTAGGTAGGCGAGAGAGGATCAGACCAAGCCGTGCGATATCCTCCGGCGATATCCCCAGAACAGAACGTCACACCTTCCAAAAAGATTTAAAAGGAGGCTCGTGTACTATTTAGAGTACAGTGGTGTGCTCAAGAGAGGCCAGGCAGTGTTCAGGTTATGCCGATTTGGAAACGATCAGCTAATTGCCTTAGAAGCTTATATCAAATGGTTTTAAGTTAAATCCAGAAGACTTTATTTGCGTAGTACTTTCAAATAGGTGTGTGATCCATCCAGAACTTTATGTCAACTATGTTTTACGTTCCTCTTAAGACGGAAGACAAATTTTTCGCTGAGGTATTACATCGAAAACGTTCATTTCACACACAAAACAAATGAAACCCAAATGCTTAAAAACAATGAATATCCTGGAGGTGCGGTGTAATTGTTCCTACAGAGCACAGGAATTTTCTTCCGCGTTTTCATCAGTCTTGTTTGCTCACACTTGTACTTTAGGTGTGTAGTCTACGGTTCCGCTTTACAACCCGCGTTGAAAATGTCAGACCCAGGGGTCTACTTGGTGCTATATCTTGCATCCAGAGTTTTCCAGACAATCCCATTGAAAGCCTATATGCAGAGTGCGATAAATAAGCCTCTAATACCAGTGTACTTTGATATCAGTGCTCTATATATTAATGTGAGTCCGGTAAACTCATCCTTATAATTTTATGCCTAATGACATTTCATCCGCTCATTTGTACGCAGCTCACTCATTGTCACTTTCCACATTATTCTTAAGAGTGAGAGCCTAAGGGGAGGAGCAAGGAATTTATTTGAAAAGAGCATAAAGTATTCTATTTCTGACGGCGTCCTGCCTTGGGAAATGTCAGTAATTTTTTTGTGACATCTCTTTTAAATATATTGAAGAGCATAACGCGGTCAGAGAGATAATATCGCAACATTTTTTTTAATTAAAACAATGACTCTTAGAGCGGGTTTCACACTTATGCATCTAATTCTTCGTCTGTTGTGTCATGTGCTGCTTATGGTAAGCATTTATCAATCACGAGTACATTAAACATAAGCATTAGTATAAACAGAAACAGTAGATGCTTACGGCATTTTATTTACAGCACAGCAAAATTACAAAAACTAAACCACAACGCCCCACAATCTTTACAGACTCTTATAGTATAATTAGAGAATGCAAATGCTTTAAAAAAACTGATTTCTGTTGCCTAATTAGGTCCTGACGATCTGCCGACAACCATAAAAATGTCATTGTTTTTTTGTGTTCTCGGACACAGCGGCACTTTGGGAAACGAAATTGGGGCCCAGAATGGTGCTCTAGCCGATTTGCACAGTACCGTGGACGTGCCCTATTGCCAAAACCTCGACCTGAAAACAGCAGTACAAAGGGCTCGCCCTAACCGTTGGCAGGAAACATGGGATACACAAACTACACACTGTAAAGCCATGTTTAGGTACATGCATAACAGACAAATAAAAGAAACACACGCAACTAGCTTTAAGTAGTCTATGGATGGGCCCCACGTATATGACGCTCTCGCACCTGCTCACAGGGTCGTAAAGATCTCTTTGTAGCAGGTGTGTCGAGGGCCTCGGCGTAGTTCACTTGCTAATTAAATGTAAGGCACTCGCACAACCCGACGAAAACATTTTCCTTATCGTTGCAGACAATAATTTCTACAGCACCCATCGCACGTTTTAGGCGATGAGCCAAAGTGTTCTGTTTAGTGGATTTTTGAAGTTTTTGTGTGAGGTGAAGCTTTTAGAGCTCATTTTATACAACATATTAACCCCGGCCCCTTACGCAGGTAATCTCATCCTCGAAGCTGTTTTATTTTTATTCGCTCTTTTTATTGTTAGGCCTAAAACCGATGTCTACGCCCTTTTTGGCGCTCTTTGAAGCTCACTGGCTTGTCACTAAAAACCGACAGTCTTCATCATCTTCTTCGCTTGTTTTATGCTGACTGCGCATAACCACCGAGGGGGATTCACTGGGCTTGAGGTTCGACTAGTCGCACAGCAAATTGTACTTTCTAGCTGGAAAACAGTGATTTGTAGCGCGATTAGAACGCAGCGGTGGCGTAGAGGTAGAGCATCCGCCTCGCGTGTGGAAAGACTGTGGTTGGATAACCGGTGCCGGACAATTCCCACCTGATTTAAAAAAAGGAATCCGCGTATCGAGAGAATTGCAGAATGGGGCTTGGGGGATGGCCTGACCCCAGCGACCATTGCCGGTAACAGACTCCCTCACTAGAGCAGGATTGGCCACCCTGGTGTAGTAACGGCCACAACCTCCCATGAATACGCCAAGAAACCCAAGGCAATCAGTCTCCAGTGGCTGCGAAGCAACTGACCCTGGCGGCGGTCAAACCTGTGACGCAGCAGAGGGTGCTAAGAATCCCTGGACCCGGACCATCCGTCATTGGAATCTGAACATGGCAACGTTTAACACGAGAACCTTATCTAGTGAAGCGAGTCTGGAGGTGTTATTTGATGAATAAAAGGGCATTAAATGGGATGTCATAGGGCTTAATGAGTTTAGGAGGACAAGTGAAGCCTTTACAGCGCTGAAAAATGGACACGCTGTATATTACCGTGGTCTAGATGACAGAAGAGAACTGGGAGTGGGACTTGTAGTTAATAAAAGCATAGCTGGCAACATATAGGAATACTATTATAGCATTTACAAAAGGGCAGCACGTCTTGTAATTAGGATCAATAAGATGTACAAGCACAAGGTGGTACAGGGCGTATGCCCCCACATCCGGCCATGACGACCAGGTAGTGGAATGCTTCTATAAAGATGTGGAATCGGCAATGGCTAAATTAAAAACACAGTATACAGTAGTTACGAGGGACTTCAATGCCAAAGTAGGCAATAATCAGGCTGGAGACGAGCCAATTGGGAACTATGGTCATGGCTGTACAAATAGCAGGGAGGACCTACTAGTTGATATTTGCAGAACGGAATAACCTACGCATGATAAATACCTTCTTCTGTAAACGGCAGAGATGGAACTGGACGTGCAGGACCCAGAATGGAGGCCCCAAAAATGAAATAGACTTCATAATATGCGATAACACTGGTGTCATGAAGGATGTGGAAGTGCTCGGGAGGGTAAGGTGTAGTGGCCAACGTATGGTAAGATCTCGAATTAGGCTAGATTTGAGGAGGGGCCGTAAGAAGCTAGTACGAAGGAAGCAGATTAATGAGCTAACAATAAGACGTAAAGTGGAATAATTCAGGTTCGCGCTGTAGAACCGATATTCAGCCCTTACCGAGAATGCCGAGCTTACCACACAGGAAGCCAGCGAAAACCCTACACACACTATCACGGAGTGTGCAGTAGAAGTCTGGGGCAGGATGGCTAGACGGATGGCCACTGGTAAACTTTCCGAAGGCGACGAAAGATCTAATCTGGAAAGGCAAACCATGAAAATATCCACCCCAGCTGACAGAATAAAACTTGCGGTGCTTTCGATGGTAATCATTAAGCGTACGACAGCTGACACACGGAAGTATAATATGGAGAGGATTGAATACGCTGTAAAGAACGGAGGTATCCTCAAAGCAGTGAAGAGGCGTCTTGGCGTGGGAAAAAATCAGATGTATATACTTAAAGATAAGCAAGGCGATGCCATCAAATTGGGATAAATAGTCATAATACCAGAGGAGTTCTATAGAGATCAGTACAGTAGCCAGGACATTCTGCGAAATGCCGAACGAGAAAGTTGTTCAGTGGAGATAGACATTCCACCACTAACGACAGTAAAGTAATAAAGGCTTTCAAAGAAATGAAAGGGGGCAAAGCACTTGGTGAGGATTGGATAACAGCAGACCTCTTGAAGGATGGCGGAGAAATAGTACTAGAAAAACTGGCGGACCTGTATACGCGATGCCTAATCACCACAAGTGTACCGGAATATTGCAAGAACGCGAACGTCATCACAATCCATAATAAAGGTGACATGAAGGACTTGAAAAATAACAGGCCCATCAGCCTACTGTCAGTCGTCTACAAGGTACTTCCCAAGGTAATCGCTAACAGGATTTCAGCGAACCTAAAGAACAAACAGGGTTCCGCAAAGGTTATTCAACAATAGACCATATTCACGCGATCAATCAGGTAATAGAGAACTTCGCTGAGTATGCTGAACCCCTATTTATAGCCTTCACAGAGTTAGAGTAAGCATTTGATTCGGTCGAATCGTTAGCAGCCATTCAAGCATTGCGGAAACGGGGGGTAGATGAGCATTATGTAGGAATACCAGAGGATATCTACAACAGGCCCACAACTACCAACATCCTGCATAAGGAGAGCAGTAAAATACCCATCAGGAAGGGCGTAAGACAAGGAGACACAATCTCTCCAATCTTATTCACAGCATGCCTACAAGACGTATTCAGAACATTGGTTTGGGAACAGGTGGGAGTAAGGGTTAATGGAGAATACCTCAGTAACCTCAGATTTCCTGATGACATTGCCTTGCTAAGTAACTTGGGGGACGAGTGCAAGGCATGATTACCAAATTGTAAAATCAGGGTAGAATACTGGGCTTGAAAATTAACATACAGAAAACTAAACAACTGCTTAATATCCTCGGGAGAGCACAGCAGTTTGAAATAGTTGGCGAGACAGTGCATGTGGTCAGCGAATATATCTACTTAGGCCAAGTTGTGGCTGCGGATCCCAATCATGAGGCAGAGATATATAGTATGATCAGATTGCGGTGGAGTCCAAACGGCAGACATTAGCAGAAAATGAACAGCAGCCTACCGTTTTCCTTGAAGACGAAAGTGTATGACAGGTGCATCTTACCGGTACTCACCTACGGGGCAGAAACTTGGAGGCTCACTAAGAGGGTTTATCTTCATTTGAGAACCACTCCGCGGGCAATGTAGCTGAAAATGATAGGTGAAACATTAAGGGGCAACCAGAAAGAGGAGTGGGTAAGGGAACAAACGCGCGTTAAGGACCTATTATTAGAAATATAAGAAGAAGAAATGAACGTGGGCAGGGCTTTTAATGCGAAGGCAAGATTACCGTTGGTCATAAGGGTAACAGAGTGGATCCCTAGAGAGGGCAAGCGTTGCAGGGGGCAGCAGAAAGTTAGAAGGGCGGATGGGATCAAGAAGTTCGCGGGGATAAATTGGTCACAGATGGCACAGGACCGCAGTAATTTGAGAATGATGGGAGAGGCCTTTGCTCTATAGTGGGCGTAGATCGGCTGGTGATGATGATGATGGTAAAAGAAAAAAAACTACACATAAGCTATGTGGGGGCGAAGCGGTAGAAGTGACTGTAAGGATCAGCAAATCAGTCTTCCTTTGGCCCTGATGAATTTGTGTAGAAGGGAGTCAATGAATTTACTTCTATTGTCTATCCTGATATGTCCAGGTAAAAAAAGTGCGTGGTTTTTCAATCGAAGCCAGGGCTATCGAATGGGAAAGTTCTTAATTTTTCTTTTGCTCTCTTAGACGATAACATTCAGACAAGTAGTTTTCAATGATTTCGGATTTATTAAAAAGAAGCATAAATTTGTCATACCAATCATGACCCCTCTAAAATATATTCATGAACCGCTAGGAGGCAGTTTCTAGAAGCAGTGCTGGAAGGCAGCTTCTGAAAAAAAGGAGTCGGTGTTGCTAGAAGCGTACCAAAGTTGACAACAGACGCCCGCAAGTCCTAGTTGCAAATTTTATTATTGGGCCGCAGCATTTGGCGAGAGGTATGGCCATATCGCACGTGAAAAGCATCGGCGCATTTGCAGCTCTGTTTGTAGTGTCCGACGATGTCCAATCGCTTCGACAGGAAGGGACAGTTTTGTTAGACCTCGACGTTAACTGAAAACATTCAGAACAAAAAATGTGCAAGTTATTTGAGTTGCTCGACGAATGTAACCACTATTTTTTCACGTCAGCTGCATTTGGCCGCACCTCCCTTGCTATTCACAGGAGTTTCAAGGGTGACTGAGCCAAGTTTCCAACTACCATACCAAGTTTCGCGAGAAGCAGAAATAATACAATGTCAGTGGTGAGACATGCGAAAAGACGACATCATTCGGCCGTTTAAGAGTCTCTGGGCTGCAATGGTGGTGCTTGCTAATAAAAAAGAATTGATTACCGTGGATTACCGGTGGTTACACCGTATGACAAAGAAACCCTTGTACACGCTATAATTCATCGGTGACACCCAGGACAGGCTACGCCATGCCCACTACTTCTTTTCAATAGACCGGCATACTAGGTATTGGAAGATGGAGGAAGATGAGCCGACTGAGAAGAGACGGGCTTTATTACCCCGACGGACTTTATCAAATTAAACTGATGCCTTTAGGACTATGTGCGACACCTGCGAAATCCCAGCGCGTCTTTGGCACCGTTCTCACCCGCTTTAAATGGCGAAAGTACCTTGTTTACCTTGAAAACGTCGTCGTGCTTTCCTACCCATTTGGCGAACATTAAAAAGGTTTTTTAAACCGACAGTGTAGGGTGCGCTAAAGGTCCCCGGACACATTGTAAACAGCCTCTGTACCAGTGCCATCACGGTGAAAACAGTCGCTGTACGTGCCTTCCCAACATTAACTGGCAAGTGCGCAGTCAGGAGGTTTCGGGGTCGGCGTGCGTACTACAGACACTTTGTACAGAACATCTGTCGGATTCTCGCCTGACAAACTAAACCTATCATTCCAGTATAATGTCGAAAAACATCCGGCTTACGGGAAATTGAAAGGAGCTCTTTCGTCAACGTCCGTCCTTTGGCAATATGACCAAGATGCTGAAACCAAAATTAATACTGACGCCGTGGCATCAGACCGGGCGCTGTGTTCGTTAAAATACAGGATGGCGCAGAACGCATCACAGCTTACGGTCGTACACTTACAATGGTGAAACAGAACTGTTCTCCTACAGGAAAGGAGTACTTTGTGATCATATTGACAATCAACAAGTTTCGGCCTTTTTCTATGGATCGGCATTCCGTGATGTCACCGAACCCCATTCACTGCGTTGGCTGCTATATTATGTCGACATGCTGGGTGGGGCATTCGCCTTTAGGAGTTTGAATTTACAATCACGGGCACGTCACGCTGCAAACACAGGGATGCGGACTGCCATCCCGGGGCCCCAGTGTAAAACGCCCACACTCATGTGGATTACGACCACGCCTCTCTTTGAGCACTGAACATTTAAAATATGCCGCATGACAGCGACAGTGTCATAGGCTGCTCAACGCGATTGCCCGCCAAGAAGGCCAACAAGGTAACATACTTAAACCTTTCTCAATCAACTGCACTGCGTTGCGCAAATGCTCAGTATTCATTTTGGATTGCCCCACCTCATGAATGTGAGCGACCCATCACAATGGCTGGTAACACAGTAGGCTGAACTCTGCTTAAATTTTAGGTAAGCATACTCTCGTCCATTCAGTATACCATTCGATCAATTGCTTGGCAAAAGATACCACCGAGGACATGCTATAGTTACGGGGGTCAAATTTGAGCGCAGAGGTAATATAGCCCCACCTAAGGCGCTAACCAGTCCGCCGTCTTATTCCGCAAGATACCCCAACGGATGGGCACAAAACAACACACGTAGCGAAATAATGTGATTGCGGAAAATGCCGGAATATTTTCAGATAAATAGAACTTTCAGATTTGCAAAAATAAGTGCGGTGAGAAAGGGAGCCTCTAAAAAATTACAATGGATACAGAGCTGGGAATCTTTTTACGGCCCGACCCATGGTCTGAAGTTCTACTTCAAGTACGGGATTGTAGACGACCAAAACAAATTACTATACCGTATCTACATCATTACAACAATTGGAAACAACAATTTTGATTCAAACTACCAGCAATTATTCGCAATAACAAATTGGTATGAAAACTTAGCAACGTGCTCTCCTAAGGTGTAGCAGGTGTCTAGGCAGCAGCATTGCATACTTTTGGAATATGTAGGTTACATAAATCGGCCGTTTCTTAGCACTCCAGTGTACGATTCAAGTCACTCCCGGTGCTCTGCTCTTGGCTGTGCTCTGGGCGCTGCAGCGCTACTGACCATGAGGCAGTTGCCAAGATAACGCCCCTTTTGTGCGTGCTGAAGCCTTGTTCAAGTCATTTTCGTTTCTATTCCTGTTTCTGGCACATCATCATAATAATGTTACTGCATGAATATTGCTGGGGTTAAACCACACACTCTTTCAATGTCCCGAAGTAAGAACGACAGAAGAACAAGTCAACTATTTGTCCTTATACAGATTCTGTAACAGAACACACCGCCAAAAAGTTCCATATAAAAGGAAAAATGTTTTGTAAGCAATAGAGTACTGCACGCTGTGGGTAAATTCACGGCTTTAAAGAGTATATAAAGTGGCAAAGGTATGTCCGCTTCCCAAGAGAATACTTCTTGTCAATGCTCGTAACATTTTATTTTGCCAAGTCATGTAGTAGTGCCCTGGTTGTTCCTGTTGTGCTAGTAGCAAGGCTAACCTAAACTTTTTCCTGCAGGGACAATGGTAAATACAGCTCCTTCTTCTCTGGCCATAATTACAAATTCGCAAAAGGGTATGTGTGCATATAAATTTTTCTTTCAGTCTGTCTCTTTATTTGGTATGCCTAAGTAGAAACTGATGACTGACCGCCTGTAAATATTCTCTTGTTTGATCTCAAAGCTGGTCGTTGATAGCGGAACATGTGGTACTGGCTATGCGGAGCTAATCTCGTGCAGATTCCCCAGTCCAGCTTTGAACTAGGTTTTCTTTCTCTTCGAGTTATTATGACGTAAACGGCATCTATTGAGGCTTTTCTGTCTGCCCGGATGTACGGTATCAGACATCACTTTTTTTATTGCGGCTCTGCAGATCTTTTGCTGCTGCACTGGAAGAATTGCTGCTAGACCGCACGACCCTGTAGACCGTCGTCGTAAGCTTTCAGGACTTTACCCATCTCTACCGCATGGTCAAAATAACTGTAGATCTGAGTAGCAAGCTGTTTCAGGTCCCGTCTTCTTGAGCCCGCACAGTCTCAATGTTTTCTTCAAAGCCTTCTGCCTTGAATCTGAAACGCTGTAGTGTGGGCTTCGGGTTTTTTGGTAGTACAGTGCTTTGTTAACGTCATTCTACCAATTACTGTAGGTCACTCTTCAATGAGACTTAAGCTCACGGCAGTAGCCCATTTTTGTTACGGCCAGCCCTCTACAGTCGTCACCCCTTCTAAATCCTTCTCGTATGCATGCAGGTCGTCGCTCCTCTAGTCAAACAAGGGCAGAATCCAGCCGAGGACAGAGTCGAGCTTGAGTGGGGACATGTTGATTAGGTGTTCTCGTTGGTTGAAAAAAAAAACCACCGTATTGTTTTGATAGTTAACTGTAGGTGGGATTGGTTGCTCTATATATATTATGCTTTCTTCTCTCATTACCTCATGCTACCTTGGCAGAAAGAGTCCTTTCAGGTGGTTTTCTTTATTACTAGCATCCTCAACGTGACCTAGCTCCTGTTACAAATAATCCTAAAATATTCACATCAATAGATTTCATTGTATTACAGGGACACAGATTGAGAAATTAGAGATAAAAAATCTCACACAGTTCGGTTCGCTGCATAACCAGACAATTACACGTAAAATTTATGTGCTTTTGGAGAAGCGTGCAGGTCGCCAACTGCACTTCAAAACACCTCATGTTTGTGTTTTGATGTACCAGCATTTATAAACAGCAATTATTGCCAATATAATTTCCCGATTCACAAAAATTTTTTATTGCTGAAACTTTGTTGTTTCGAAAACAAATTTTCGTCCTGTTGTAGGGTTTGAGGTAATGCCTGATGTAAATGTCGGATACCTGTGTGAGCTAATGATGTTACTCGACGACGGGAAATGCACGGAATATTGCAAATAAATAAACACGGAAATGTTCTGTGGTGCGCCGCAAAACGTTTGTAGGTAGGCCTCAGGCCGTCAAGACATCAAGACGATAATACTTTCTGATGGCGCAGTAGCAAAGTTTTCTGTTGCTGACAGAGTTCTTGGGACAGAGTGAAAGTAAGATTTGACGGAGCTTCTTAGATGGCGACCGTGTGTTTTTCGAGAAAGTAAAACAAGACGCTTAAGTCAGCGCTTGCATCCTTCCGGGATGCTGGCCGGTTTTCCTAACGCTGCCGAGAAGCACTATTTTTATTTGTCTTTGTGGCGGTGAGAGCGGATTTCAGCTTTATGGGGAGTCCCCGTGTACCATAAGTGAACGATTTTAGTGCGCCTGTTTTTTTTCCTAAAAGGAGAATACACATGTGTATGCGTGTTACAATCGGGCTGCAAACCTTACTAAGCATCACAGATTCTCATGTAAGCGCAACATTTCCCAAAATCCGTCGCACTGAAATCCAAAAACCTATCAACATCTGAAGAATAATTTTTGCTGTGCTAATTTCACGATGGGAGTATCTGAGGCAGCTTTTGCGCATATTTGCACTCGTGGAAATGACACTTCATTTCAGTATTTATATCTGAGAGCCACCACTAAGGAGCGTCCGGCAAGCCCAGTGAATGCAAGCCCGTCTGTAGATGTGCAAAAAATTATCTTGTGCAGCTTTTCAAAACATCTTGATCTGCACATTAGGACAGCTGCCGCACTTGCATACGACATCTTGGCAAGACCTTGAGGTGTTTACGCAACACCGGATCAAGATTTTTAGAGATATTGAGAAGATGTAATATAGCCATCCTGTAGCTCGCCTACGTGACGCTATGTCTGAACTACATGAGGTCTTGCAAGATATTCTTGACATCGCAGAGTCGGCTGAAAATACTAATAAGACGTGTACCAGACGAATTCCAGACGGCTCGCAGCTGCCAGGATTGAAAGCAACAACACGTTTATTTTACGTTTGGACGTCATTCTAAAAAATCCTGTATACCATCTACACGACGACTTCTAAGCCTGCCAAATAGAAAAATATAGTCTTGTTACGAAGTTTTCTTGTATTGTGAAGACATAAAGAAACTGCTCTCAGAGCAGTTTACACCAGCATTATTGTAGTCATCTTGCTATCACCTGATCAAGATGTCATCTATATGACGGTTATAATTCTCTTCCTGTTTTACGCTTAAAGAATATATAGAAATTGGGTTGTCAGCCCCACAGTTTAATACAAATTTCATATTGCGTGGATAGGTAAGCAAAAATCACACTTCACTGGATATCACGTGGCATGAGAAATTTGAGTGAGCTAAACCTTCCGGACAACTTAAATACAACAATGAACCCGCCGTGGTGGCTCAGTGGCTAAGGCGTTCTACTGCTGAGCTCGAGGTCGCAGGCAAGATTCCCGGAGGCGGCGGCCGCTTTTCTAATGAAGGCGAAAAGCAAAAACGCCCGTGTGCACGAGATTTCGGCGCACGTTAAAGATCCCCAGGTGGTCAAAAATATTCCGGAGTCGTCTACTACGGCGCACCTAACAATCAATAATATACAACGTTGAACAGACTGAGTAACATTGGAAACTGACCAATGTATTATTCAAAGAAATCATAAAGTGAAAATAGCATAAAAGTTGTCTGAAAGATGTGAAAGTAAATAACACTGTAAGCACTAAAATTGACTCTACAAAAATGTCACAGATAAAAGCTAAAAATCAAACAGTACGTCTTATTTGGTTCTAATAGCAATAAAAACGTACTTATAAAAATTATTCCTTATTATAAAATTATTTCAGCAATTCTCGCGATATCAAAGCAAATTTAGAGGGGGCTCACAGAAACACAGGGGGTGGGGAATATTTGCAAATTGCGCATCTACAATGGCAAAATATTGTGCAGTTTCAACACAATTTCGAACTTTACTTGGGAATGTTTTTTTGGTTAAATCCCGAATTTAATGTATTTTACACTCTGTACATGTGCCAGGAAAATTGGGTTAAACATGCTTTCTCCCCGAATACACCTTTTAACAGTTACGATCTACACAATAGTGGCGTGATAGTCTGCTGTTCGCAACCAGTATTTGCTGGACGCCAGCGCCAGACACGCAGCCTAAAACTCATTGACTATTACGGCAAATGCTGCACTGGCAATCTTGTACCCGGCTGATTGAAACTGTGATTTGAGAAGACTTTTTCTCATCTGAAATACATTCTACAATCAGTGAGATCTTGAATGGAGACCAACGTGTTCAGCCAGCCAAGTATAATTTGTATAAACAAAGATGTGTAAGATACTATGCCCATGTTTTGTGAACCGAATATTTCATTTCTTAAAAGTTATCAACAATCTTTACTCTCATTATTACTTATCCATTTCCAAACGAACACCAAATTTTGAACGGTGCTCGCTCCCCCCCATCACCAGCTTGAAACAAACTTCATTTTGAATGCGTCGACCAAGGCAGGATTGCATCGATCAAGGCAGGACAGCGACCAAGGCAGGATTGATTTCTTCTCGCTGTACCTGGCTGGTTTCTAGAATGAGCTCCAGGTCTGGTCTGGCCCAACGAGAACGCTCATTTTTTGTTGGAACTCCATGCCTGGGAAAGTGATGGTGTCAGCCAGTGGCTTCCCCTCGGCGACCAAGTGTTGCAGAAGCATGTTGCCCTTTGGTGCTTCAGCCACGTCTTCACAGATGTAAGGCATGGCGATGGCTTCAATTTCTGTATACGTGCGGTCATGTTGACTGTGAACAGTCATTGCGACGACCTTGCACTTCTGATTACGATCTTCAGATCGGCCGAAAGCACTTAGGAGCAGATCACTTTAACAAATCGCCACTATCTTCAGCTTAGCGACGTCGTATGCTATTATGAACGTCCGTTGACTGCCGTTATCGAAAACTCCACGCACTTAGCAGCAATGCGGCGTTGTTTTTATCAACACCCGGAACGTTTGTAGCAAGACGTCGGTGGAGAGACGCGGGATGGCTGATTTATGCATATTAACGTGCACCGCAGCATGCCACGTTTCTGCAGGTGATACCGACGGTTTAGGACCACGGTCAGCGGTGCACATTGTGGTACCACATCGTCACTTACATTTCACACATCGAACATTCTGTTAGCCACTACGTACAAGATTTCATTTGGTAGTACATCCGAAGCATCGGCCATCACTTGCTCTGCGGGTTCGCTTGTCAGCCAAAGGCAGGTCGCTCGGACATACTTACATTCTATGATCCTTGGCCGAGCAGAAGAAGCAAGACGAAGTCTGTGCCTTGTTGTGCGGGACGGCATCGGTCAAAATTGACGACTGCTTCTTGGGCCCTTGGTCAGCATCCTCAGTTCATTGAGGCTTGCAGATCTAGAAGCTTCTTTCCTTGCACTCGAGTTTCAATAACAAAAAAGACAGCAGATGTTCTACGTCCGTGCTGAAGAACTCTGACGGCTCGTGGGAGGGGTTATCGCAGCAAGGCTCTCCGGTTTTAAGTATTCGACAACAACGTCGTCAGGAATCACCTTTAGGAGCACTTCATTCAGCCTAGCCGCGTGAGATGAAATTTTAGTGCCCAAGCTTTCTCGCCCTCGTCGGTTCATTTAAACGCTGTCGTACAGCTTCCTCGAAGCGGCCACGTTGCTGGCTGAACCGACGGGACTGAGGCTCCGCAGTTTTTTAAAATCCTTGAGCTCGATCGGTTTAGAATTGCCAAAGAAATTCTTCATGATATCAAGACCATCTTGATAACATGACTGTGTCACTGTCAGGCCAGCAACGGCTTCGGCAGCAGCTCCATCAAGAAGTGAACCGAAGTAGTGAAAACGGTCAATATTAAACAGCCGGGGATTGCGTGTTCAGAATGGCGGAACACATTCAAGAAAGGTTGCCACCGCGTTATCGCACAGTGAAAGCGCAAGAGTTCTAGCTTCGGGGGAAGTGCTCCACACTAACGATCAGGTGGTGTAGACGCCGCCGCTCAGTGGCATCCGCTGGCATCATCCAATGGAGGAGCAGTCTCGAGCGTCGAAGATGACTTCAACACCTCCTTGTGATGCTGCAGTAAAGCCAGTGCGCTGGTCGCTGCGTCGTCATACTCCATGATGGAAGCGTAGTCTTCCTCTGCTTTTGTGATGGACAGGTGAGCTTCAAGCTCGGCGTTAAGTGCGGATAATTCTGCATTGCTCGCGATAAGACGCCAGTGAAATACCTTCAAGGAGGAAAGGACTAACTGCTGGGACTGTAGCAGCTGGTCCACCTTGCTTATTACCTACATGTTCATAGCCCGCCGTGACGCGGGCTTCTTTTTGATTCATTCCATTCCAATCGTAGCTGAAGAACGGCTCACCCATCTCGTCAGGAGAATGCTCGCCTTAACGTTGGCTAGCTTCCCGGATTTCCACCCCCAATCAAGCGAAAAGGGAAAGCCGTCCTTCAGCGTATATTGCTTCCGTGAAGAGAGCGACGCTAAGCCGTGCATGGGGTTCGAAACGCAGCGTTCCGAACTCAAGCGCGAGCCTGCTGCGGTTCTTGTGCCTGGCAGCGTACCACTTCCTTCTCGGCGCCTCTGTCGTCATCACCATGTTGGCGGTAAATTACAAATCTGCAGCAGGGACTAAAGAGAGGAGAAACAAAAAAGGTTTTATTTGTTCGAACGTTTTGAGGGTAAACGCACTGAAAAATGCAGGTTGAGTATAGTGGACGCTCGTAACTTATTTTTACCCACCTCGGGCATTACGTTAACCGAATTGTTGGCGCACGGGTGTTCATTGTTTTCGCCTTCGTTTTAAAAGCTGGCACTGCGGCCTGCCTCAATCTCGCCTCGTTTTGCTCGGAGGCAGACCTCCATAGCCAGTGAGCCACTGCGGCGATGAAGAGCCGCAGAGCGAGACAGTATGTGTGGCGAAACCAGCTCCGAGCACGAGTGCACCACGCATCAAACGTTCCGCTAAGAAGAGCACTTCTTTCTACCACTCGCCAAAGGTGACCTTTTAGATGACATATTTAGCCAATTAGTCCTAAGAGGCGGCCAGAACTGTAGCCTACAATACTGCGACTCTACATATCTGATACAATGGGTACTTAAGATTGAGCTCTTTGTAACCAAGAATTCTTCAACATTTAAGCTATCATTCACCCTCGGAAAGAGAGCGGTTCCTGAGACATGTATATATCCTCTCCTGGGAAAAAGCACCTGTAACTCGAAGCCCATGGTCCCCCTGCCGCCTCCTGGCAACGCTTTTATGCAAATGCTTGGGTGATTATCTTGTAGGCACTTGCCTACAGCGTCATCATAGTTTGCATACCATCTCCTAGCTGCAGCATGGACAACAAAGAATAGTTTGAGTTTCATTACTACTGTGTTCTTACACTTCATTTGTAACATCGAGAAATTGGGCTAGCAAAATATAAAATTTCACTCCTTTATATATCTGTCAATCACTTATCCTCGCTGGGTTTGCAGAGACGAAATTTGTTTTTGTAATTTTTTTACTAAGCCGGGTTCGAATAATACCATTGCAGATTTATACCCTGTCCCCCACTTAAACCCGTACGTAGTAATCCAACCTTTCACCAACTGCAGTTTGGAGGGGCCTAAGTGATTAACGTATCATAAAGTATCTTGCAAGGAGTAACGGCGCTGTACTGCATCCACATGGTAGCACTGCAACAAAACCACAAACAATACAGCCGTAACTCATGCAGCGGGTTACCCGGTGATTTGACAGTTCCGAGCAACCCGCCAACTACCCGCGCCACGGAGCGTCGCCATAAAAAATAACTGCTATTTAGCTCAGCATTCCCTGCACATTGAGAGCGAAGGCTTGCCTGCATAAATCTTCGTTTCACTTGCTTAGCCCTTGCTTTAGCAATACTATTCGTCCAATGCCTGCCTTTTTCTCCAGTTTTGGTGACATTTCGCCGTATTCTAAACGGTTCCCTCTTCCTCAGTCTGCGGAGCTATGGTCCCACAGCTTGCATTCTGGGACCTCTCCAGTGATGCAGCTCACCGGGCGATATCAGCTGTTTGTAAGACAGGCTTGCAATCTGCGGCTGAAAAATTCCTCTCAACGATCACAAAAAACGGCCCGGTTTCGTTTTCATCCACGGCAGAGCTCGCATGCATAAGGAGAATCCGGTTGTGAGGCGCTGACGTAGCAGCGAAGAACTCATGCGCCGCGCCAGCAGCTGCGCTGGTGACCTATCTCGGCACGGTGTGTGATGTTGCCAGGGGCGCGGCGATTGCCACGGGCGCGGCCAGGGGCGCGGCGATGGCCAGGGGCGCGGCGATTGTGCGGGTAAATAAAGATCAAATTTACCGCGACGACCAAACTGCTCGATGAGATTAGTAAAAGAGTGCCTTAAAAACTGTTTTGCCAAAACAGCGTGGCACAATTCGAGCACATCGAGAAATGAACAGAAACGTATGGATTTGCAGGCTGCCGGGAGTCTTGGGGACATTTTCGCATTCTGAACTGTCGTTGCGTTACCTCCGTTACCTGACAGCCCCCGAAAAAAACATTCACTTTTTTTCATTCTCCAGCGGAAGGCGACGGCCTTCAATCAAAATCAATCTAGCTAATTCTGTTTGATAGATATCACCAAATCTTGAGGCCTGCGATCTACCACAGATGCTGGAGCACCGTCGCTCACTTGTGAGGATGTGTTTATGATTTGGCCACCTCGGAAGTTACCGATATGTGGCATTCCCCCTGCCTGTGGCCGAAGTTCGGCCACTGCCTCAGGCGGTATCCACACTGCTGCGTGGGCCCATCGACCATAGGCCCAGCTTTTCAGCACCTGCTCATCTGCTTCATTGTTTTTCATAGAAACCCCGATATTCGGAATTTTCGTCGACGGCTCAGAACTTCGTGAGCTTCCCTATATTCACCACCGCTCCCGCTAAGGTTAGGGCCCCTGACGCCTCATGGCAGCAGATCAGCGTTTTTGGTGTGTTTTGTGCGTGGAAAACCAGAACAAGTGTGGCAAACCCCATGCCGTTTTTTAAGCCTTACCAAGCTTCCCCTCTTCTAGCCGATTTTGCTCTCTCCCCGTTGCAACCACCCCGAAACGAGCGGAATCTAAATATCTGAAGTTCTAAAGAACATTTTACCATCTAAAGATTATCTAACGCTGTAGCGGTGCATTCAACTCTATTTGTGGCTGCATTCGCTTGTTTTGTGAAGATCATGGATGATCGACTGATTTTAAAGTTTATTAAGCGGGTTATGGCAGAACTGGTTAGAATCTTCTCCTAGGTCATTGTGGAGAAACTAGCGGTGCTCAAAAGCTGATATTTTCTGTCGTGCCTAAGCACTCAGGAAGATCTAGAGGATGGGCGACGACGAGGTCAGCGGAGGATAGAAACGAGCAAGCCCCCTGCGAAGCTTCGTGTGCTGCCTGATTCCCCGGTGCCACCAAATCTTGGCCAGGAGTCCAGTCTATGCGGACTTGAATGCCATACAGTTGTAGGGTCATTGTGTGCCGGGTAATTTGGTTTACGGATGGTTGCGTTGAAAATGGTCGTGGAAGTTCTTGAAATGCTTCGTAGCAATCGGTTAATATTCTCAAGTTCTTCGGTATAGGTTGATGGTTGTTGTACATCAAGTAGCCGAGAGCATCGGTTATGGCGAGTACTTCTGCTTCCGTGGGTGTGACAGGAATTTTGGAGTGTACGGTTTCTATAATAGCTCGGTCATTTGGAGAAACCCAGGCAGTTCCAACAATTGGTGGTGTCAGGCTGGCATCAGTATAAATGTAGATTTCGTCGAGTTGTTTTGTGCCGAATAGCCTCTGCCAACTTTTTTTTCTAGGAATGCCCGTTGTGTGGGTGATGGGGTGAGTCGTTGTTGGTTCGGTCAGGAGAGGTCGTTTCCACGGAGAAATAGGTATCGGGAAATCAGGTAAGGGGATGCGGTCTTGCTTATACCAGGGCGTGAGTATGGCACCTTGATAGGTACGTTTCCGCTTAAAGTTGTATTCGCCGGTTTGCTCTTGAAAATGTTTTTCAATTGGTGGAAAGGCAGCCGCAGATTGGAGGTTAGAAAATAGTGTATGGCGTGGTAAGCCAGTGATGGTATGAAGAGTCGCATTGTAAAGGGCATTAAGAGCGCGTCGTTGGGTACAATTCAATGTGTAAGATTGGGCTTCATATGGAAGAATACCGACTATACCGGCACGGGCGAGTGTCTGCACTGCTTTTTGCTTTGCTCCTCCATGCTTACCCCTCAGCAGGTCCCAGCCATTGCTCCGGGTTTCGAACCAAAAAATGTTGAGCCACGAGTGCCGAAAATCGAAAATTAAGGAGTAAGAAACCGGTTTATTGGCGATGCGGCTACCTTCCGAACTGTTCCCAGTCAGATTCAATGCACGAGTCAAAAAGAAATGGAATTCGACTCATGCATTGAATCTGACAGGGAACGGTTCGGAAGGCAGCCGCATCATCCAATACACCGTTTTTTTACGCCTTGAGTTTCGCTTTTCGGCACTCGTGGCTCAACATTTTTTGGTGGCGAAACCCGGGACAATGGCCGGGACCTGCTGAGGGCTTCGTGGAGACCACCCAGGCGGCACAGAAAGTGTGTTCCAAGACCGGCCCGTCGATGGCCGCTTTCTGGCATGTCCGGCCAGCATGCAGGTTCTACCAGGCCCTGATCATACGATGAACAGCCGACATTCGGCAACCAGAGCTTCGGTATTTCTCCGGCCGCCCGTGTTCTGACGCACAACGGCAGCTTCCCGGCTGCCAGATATTCAGTTGCCTTTCGGCTGCCGATGTTGAGAAAGAAATCGGCCGGAGTACGGCTTTAGGGCATCCGTTTTTCCTTCAGGAAGCGGTGTTCAGCCGAAGCACAGCAAGCCACCGGCCACAGGATATCCGTATTCTTGTGGCAGTTGGTTTTCGAAGGGAGACCGGCCGTAGTGGCTATGGTGCATCTGCTCTTTCAACGGTGAACCGCGCGTCCGGCGGCAGAATATTCGTTTTCTTCGTGCAGCCGGTGTTATAAAGGAGGCGGGCCGACTTACGGCCTCATAATGTACGTTTTTCATTTGGTTAGCGGTCCTCGGCCGAATTACGGCAAGCGAACGGCCGTAGCATTTTCGGCAACCGGTGTTCAAGAGGAGACCGGCCTTCGTAAGGTATTAGATGATACGTCATTATGCGAGCAATGGCGCGCGTCTGGGCGCCGAGAATTCATGCACAGACCTGCTTCGAAGAAGACCCACCGATGTAGGACCAGTTTTTCCATGGGTGAAGAAAGAACCGTTGGGGCGTCAAATGGCGCAGACAAGTTTTTCATCCGCTCGGTGTTTCTACGTTTTAAATGAACGAACTACGTTGGTGAAACAGTAATGAGTGTTCTAGGTGAACGGGCAAAGTGCAAGGACTCATTGGACATTACCAGGGAAACGTTTAGGCCATCGAAATGCCATTTATTGCCACAAGAAGACTGTGCCACACCGACGGGTGAGCTAAGCCTCGCCAGTCATAGCCGCTACAACGCCTCGCCCGTCGGCTTCGTCGACGCATCAGCTCGAGGCTATTCGCCCCCTCAAGAAATAGAGACCATTGGAGACATCGACCGGGCATCAATGTCTGACCCGAGATGGTGGTGGTTCAACAAAATAAGTCGCCTTAAAGGGTGTCGAGCAAGCGGCCACCACGCAGGAGCTCAACCGGCACCGTGTCAAGGACTACCGACCAAGAAAGGAGAGGGCGCGCAAAAGCGCAAGGTTCCGGCTATTCTTCTCTCAATAATACTGCGAAAAACATTGTGCACTATATTGTTTGCGATAAACGTAGAAGAGGCTAAGCTTGTGCATTGGTAGGCTCAACTTCGTGCCCTGCACTATGTTACTTCACCGTATTTTATGACTGCCTATTTGGAAACAAGTGTTATTTTGAATTTGCCATACCAAAAGAGCCTTGTGAATGACCAAGTGTGGATGTTAACTTAGTTGCGGTGTTTGAAATTGAAATTAGCTAGACTTGGGATATGACTCATTTGGTTAAACATAATCGCCAGCACCCTAGCAAACACGGATTTCGTCGGGTTTTCCTTGCTCAACGCAGCTTGTTGAATTCACGCACGATTTGGCTCTAGCAATAGATAAGCTTAAAGTAGCTGACTATTTTCTTGTGCGGCAAAAAGCATTTGACGGTGTTTCATATCACCTTCATTGTTGTACATTGCGGGCAATAAACTGAATGAATCGGTTATTGCATGGATAGCCGAGTATATCTCTCTAAGAAAGCAGTTTTTTGCTCTCAATTGTTGTTCGTCCTTATATGTTCCCGCGACCTCACGAATTCCCCAAGGCTCAGTTGCGGGCCCTCTTTCGTTTGTGTGGCTTCAAATCTTTGTTAAAAATGTTCGGGAATGAATGTGTAATTCGCAGGACTATAGCAAATGAACGTGATACAAAGTACTTGCAGCATGATTCAAATGAATAAGATCCTGGTGTGCTGATTCAGAAAAATATTTTAATCTTAAAAAGTGTGTTAACGTCAACTTCACAAGAAAACCTTCATTTCAATTGAATGTGTATACAGTAAATTACACTGCTTAAAGAACGGTCGGGGAATATAAATAACGAGGAGTTTATTTAACCAGTTGTTAAAGAAATACGCAAGTTCACAACATAAAAGTCACGACTGCACGTGTTTTTGGCTTTCCGAGAAAACATTTCAGTGAACCGCCACCTAACCTAAAAGAACAACCGTATTTCACTCATGTGCGCTCAATGTAGGAGTACGCATGTGTTTTCTGGGATCCCTACAGCAAAGAGCTGGTTGATACGCTCGAAAACACATAGAATAGGGCAGTGCGATTCGTATTAGGTATTGGCACTGTCAACTTAGGATGAGGAAAAGTAAAAGTAAACTTAAATGATAAGACGGGAAAGATCATAAACGAAACCTGAGGTTGAAATTTTTTCGTAATATCTATCATTCAAAAACTAGAATAGAAGGGGAGAAGTATATCTAAGCGGCATTCCACATATCCCAAAGTGGGATCATTAGCAAGATGAGAGTGTAATTATCTTCCACGTATGATTTTATCCACTGTTTATAATGACGAATTCACTGCGCTTTGTAGAAATATTTTGTTATTTGGTCTTATATTTAATGTTTATTGTTATGTATCTCCCTGCTGTAATGCATGCAAGGGCAAGCAGGTATCAAATAAATAAATAAATAAAAATATATACTTGTGGAGCCGCAAGTTCACCTCCGACGGGTTGAGAACCCTACGCATTCAAACTTGACCAATGAAATATTAATTTCTTTATTCGCTGCAGTATGCAAGGTTTGCTGTATGACTACTACAATTGCTAAGTTATTTGTTCGAAAGAAAATATGAAACTGTTGTCTTACGCCTTTCCATGCGTGAACACAGAGGGATACAACTGCAGCCATCTGAAGAAGGGCGTCATTCGCAACACTTCTAGAATTTTCTTAACGTAGTACGACTTTAGAGGAACATAAGGTTGTTTTGGACTATTAAGGAGTGTGCACGTAAATCATAAAAACAACAGAAAAAATATGTTGAAACTGAAAGTACTTCTTTGATCTGTTCTAGGATCAGCCCTGTGAAAGATCATCATAAAAGTTTATCGAGTAGAAAATTTCTTTGGAAGAAAAATTGGCAAACACTGGACATACTTTTTGTGTGAACTAAATTATATTGAATGCTGCTGAGTGTTTTATTAAGTACCCAACTGCTTGGTAAAGACATTCGCACCGGTTTTTTATAAAAAATCTGGTCAAGCAGCTGTTGTAAAAATAGTTTCTTTAGTCAGAGCATGAAAGTATTGACTTAAGAGAAATTGCCTAAAAGCGGCACTTTCATCTTTGTGAAATTCAACCCACTAAAGTATGCGCCTTCGCCCCCCCCCCCCCCTCGCACCCCAATCCTTTTGTTTGTGAGAGGTAACCCGCCCTACAGAAGATATCAGGACCTGGACAATACGTCTATTCCAGCTCTGCAAAGAAATGAATATTTGCTGTATCTGACAGTAAAAGGGGCAGAGCAATTAAACGAACTACCATTTGTGATCACTCTTGAATTAATTAATTTTGATGTAAACTGACGCTGACAATTAAGCCAGACTGCGCTGAAGGCTGGATGTCTAGTGGTTGCGCACGAGATCACTTTGATGTGGGTGCAGTGGACCCAAAATGGTGGGTTTGTGCTGCTGGACAGCACGATTGAGTCATCTGCTTGGGCTGCATGCAATGGTCATCCACCGGCCTCAGTACAGTTAACGTACTGTGGCTGAACTACAATGCCCTTAGCACGGCTGAATTGCCGGCAGGGTTAGTCCGGCTGGAGTCCGACGACCGCATCTCGGCTGTCCTCCGGTGACCGTACTTCGGCCGCACACGGGTGGCTTTGGGGTGGCCGGAGCCCTACGGCTGGAATCTGGCCGTATGAACGTAAGCCGGTCGACTGGCCGACAGACACTGGCCGTTGGACAGTGATGGGAGTACGGACTTATATGGCCAAAAGGCCCATATTTGGACACGGCCGACTATGGTTGCCGGAGAAAGGCCGGGCGGCCAAAAATCACCGGCCAAAGTACACCGGCTTGAGTAAGGCCGAACAGTCCTGTGCTGCTTGGACAAGCATCATGGAGAAACTCAAGTGCAAGCGAGAATCGAGGCGGGCGCGGAATACCAAGCTCATCAACGAGTCAAGTGCATTTCTGATGGACAGTTGCGCTTCGGTAGACCAACTGACGTGGCTATACGAAAGGCTTAAAACGAACAAATACGAACTTAGCACGATCAACAATGAGCTCGATAGCTATATCGTAGATGACGCGTTCCAGGCTGAGTACAACAGCGTGATTGAGTATCAAGACCACGCGACAGGCACCCTTACCGAACTGAAAAGCCGGAGTGCATGTTTGTAAGAGTCTTCCACGGTCATTTGATCGACCCCTGAGAACCCGAATCCTGACGTCGTCACTCCACAGAAAAATTCATCAAGCCTTTCGAAACTGACCATCGTTACCTTCCACGGTGATCTGAACAAGTGGGATGAATTCTGGCAGCAGTTTGATCAGATGATCAACCAAAACAGCGGACTTACTGTCTACGAGAAATTCAATTATCTTCGACTCTTCTTGAAAAGAAAGGCTTCCTCAGCTGTCCGCGGTTTACCAGTGACAGAAGCTTGCTACAAGGATGCTAATGTAATATAAAAAACGTTTTGGTGACAAGACGCGTCTTGAGCAAGCGTACTTCGCCAGACTGCGCATGCTTAACCCCGTCAAGACATCCAGCGACACAGTGGGGCTTCGCAAGCTCTACGATTATGTGCTTGTCAATATGCGAGGCATCGAGAATCTGGGTGTAAAGAAGTCATCGTTCTCATTGATACTTTGCGACATTCTTTTGCGGGCTCTACCCCATGACATTGTCATCCAGTACCACCGCACGTCTGCCGCTCAAGCATGTACCCAACGTACAGGCGCCTCTCAAGAAGAGGTTGACCTGGACCGCCTGTTGAAATTTCTTGGCATGGAGCTGGAAAGCCTCGAGTAGAGCAATTATAAGAACACCAAGGGCCAGGAGCATATACCAGGTCATATCGAAGGCAAGGGCTTCCATTTCCGGGACCAGAAAGCGACATCGTCCGTATTGCAAAACCACTCCAACAAGACAGCCGAGAGCTGTGCCTTTTGTAAGTCGACACAACACCTGACTGAAATCTGCAGGGAAGATATTTCTCTGCAGCAAAAGAAGGAACTTCTGGGCAAAGGCATGAGATGTTTCCGCTGCACATGAAAAGGGCACCGAGCCCGAGATTGTCGTCGGAAAGTGTCTTGTGGCAAGTGCGCCTGTCATCTAGCTTCTAGTATGTAGGTTCGCGACAGAAGCTGTTCACAAGCACGACGAGATGTCGGGGGACCCGATGCAAGTACGACGGTGTGCGCCTCCTTTCAAGGGGCAAACTAGTGGTCGATGAACAGCGGAGCTCGGTCCTTCCTCAAACCTTTCGGTCCTGGGCAGTTAATGACGATGCCTGCAGGTGTGTCAGAGGAGTGTTCGATGGCGGCAGCCAGCGCACCTTTCTGATGGAGAAAATATGCGCACATCTTCGGGCGAGGAGCATTGGTTTCACTACGATTGTACAGGATACGTTTGCCAACCTGAGGACCCAACCACCTACAAAACGTCGTGTCGTAGAAATGCGGCAACGTAGACAGTTCACGAACAGTGAAGTTGGGTTGCGGGCAATTGTGGTACCCCATATCTGCCACGATATTGAGGCGACATGCATGGAGTCATTCTTTGTGGCGACCTTTCACAAGTCTGGGAAAAACATCGCTGATGAATTGATCCAGCCGACCGTCGTAACTACACGTGTCATAAGCGTGCAATTAGGTTCAGACCAGATGTGCACAGTGCTAACCAGAGAAGACTCGAGATTTGAAGAAAACGAAAGTCTAATCGAAATAATTGCAAGTTCGGATTGACCTTCCAATGTACCACAACCGCTTTAGCAATAACCAGCAAAACCTCACGCATGATGGTTTACGTGCTAAGAACACATGCAACAGATTCAGACGAGATTGTCCGCTCATTTTGGGAGCTTGAGAGCATGGGTGTATCGGAAACGATCGACGAATGCTTCCCAGCAAAACAAAACGATGCAGCGCTTCGAAAAGACCATTCGTTTCCTAAATGGGCAGTACGAGGTTGCTCTACACTGGAAGGAGGGCTTCGAGCTCTCTGACAACAAGCAGGTTGCCCCCACAAAACTGCGACGACTCTTATGCAGCCTGTCCAAGAATGAGGTCTTGCAGAAAATGTATGGCAAGACAATCAGACAGTACCCCGAATCAGGACACGCTGAAGTAGTAGAAAACCCTCCGTCAAACCCAGAGAAACTCTACTACATGCCTCACAGCGAAGTGATAAGAGAGCAGGCCCTTACCACAAAAGTGAGGATAGTGTTCGACGCGTCGTCACACGCCAGATGGTGTAAGTTATTCAATGAATGCCTTGAAAAAAGACACAACTTGTACAAAGAAATGGGAAAAATTCTTATCCGGCACCAGACTCGCCCCAACGCCATGATGGGTGACATAGAAAACGCCTCCCTCCAGATATCTATCAAAGAACATGACAGAGGTGCATTTCGTTTTCTCTGGTTTAAAGAAGGAAGTAGCTTACAGTACGTTGAGGATGATCTCCAGGAATGGGGGGTGACAAGAGTTCCGTTCGGACCAACGTGTAGACAATTCCTGCTTACCGCAACAACCCTTCACTACTTACAGAATACAGATGGAGAAAAGGCTGAAACTTCCGAATTGCTCAGCGAGTCATTGTACCTCGGTTACCTGGTCACTGGTGCCTCCACTACATCAGGGGGTCATCAAGGTTTTCATTGAAGCGCAAGAAATTATAGAGGCGGTAAGGGTGACGCTGAGGACGTGGACGGCAAATTCGGACCAAGTCATGGAGTTTCTGCAGCAAGGACAAAGGGCGGCGAGTAAGGAAACGATTGTCCTTCAGGAATCCACGAGAAACGTCCTAAGAATCACTTGGGATCCCGCAAAAGATACGTTCAGCTTTGTTCTGACTAACCTGATGGACTTCTTGAAATCAAGAGCGAATACCAAACGCTTTGTCCTGCAGACGGCTTCGCGTGTGTTTGGCCGACTCGGATTTGTTGGCCCTTTCACCACAGCGGCAAGGATTCTCTTTCAGAAGCTTAGGTCGCGTTGCATCGCTTGGGACGAAGACTTACCGCGAGATCTGCGATGTGAATGGGAAGAATTGGTGCGACCATTACTGAAAATTAACATTGTCACCATTCCTAGGTGTGTTGGTGGAACCTTTGCCCTACCAGAAGAAGTAGAGATACATGTTTTTGCGACGCAAGGTCGTTAGCGTGCGGAGCTGTTGTCTACATCGTCACAAATCACCTAAGACAAAGACATTTGCTAATTTTAAAATCCCGCGTTGCTGCGATCCAAAAGTAACCCTCCCATGACTCGAGCTTTTAGCAGCATTGGTTTGAGCAAGGCTTCTTACATACGTGGCCAAGGCTCTCGCGAGATACAAAGTGGACTACACGTTCTGGACAGACTCTACGGTCACCTTGACTTGGATAAAGAGTGTGTCGGTCAAGTGGAAGCCATTCGTCGCCAACATGGTTAGAGAAATCAACGAAAAGACAGACTCAATCAAGTCGAGGTAATGTCCGGGAAAAGGCAATCCTGCAGACCGGTTAACTCGTGGTGCAGCCATTGAAAAAATAATGTCCACCCAAGCTTGGTGGCATGGCTCTGCATGGTTAACGGATAAAGATATGTGGCCCTCGCAGGCTGTCGACTGTACCGCTGAATGGGAACGCTTGGAAGAAGAAGCGGTAACTGTCCAAATCACAGCCGTCACCGAATTTAAAGCATTGGAACCACTTCTTGATATTGCTCTATACAGCAAAATTCCTTTACTGCTTAGAGTCACGGCGAGGGTATTCCGCTTCATTGACTACTGCCGACGCCCCCAAAAACCCTGGTCCCAGTGACAGCTGAAGAAATGATACGAGCCGAAAAGTACTGGTTCAAGCTGGTTCAATCTCAGGCACATAAAACTGATATCGAGTGCCTTTCAAACAACAACGCTCTAGAGGGCTCATCACCAATCCCTGAACGGAATCCTTTTCTGGAGTCCGGTGGTCTACTTCGAGATGGAGGTTGTCTGTCGCGACTACCAGTTCCAGAAGAAGTGAAACACCCAATACCACCGTTTGTCGGAACTGATTGTGGTAAGATCCAACCTTCAAGGCATGCACGGTGACGTGAGGGACACGTTTCCTCAGCTGAGAGAACATTACTGGATTCACAGAGCTCGATCCCGAGTCAAACGAGTCATCGATGGCTGCTATCTGTGCAAGCGGTTCCGAACACGCCCAGGCAGTGCTTCCGCTGCCCCTTGTCCTGGTCACAGCTTGACATCGACTAATCCTTTCAAAGCTGTGTGGATAGACTTCGGCGGGCCACTTTACATATGCTCCTAAAACAACCCCCAGAGATACATAGCTCTTTTCACATGTGCCACATTACGAGCAGTGCATCTTGAACTGGTCAGTTCGATTACTTTAGAAGCATTCGTGATGTCCTTCCGGCGTTTCGTGTCACGGAGGGGCCTACCTCGAGTCATTTATTCAGATAATGCCAAGAAATTCAGAAAAACATCATCTGACGTCAACCGACTTCACAGGATGTTATTACAAGACGGCGTCGCTGGGCACATCAGCAGCGCCGAAGTTGCTTGGAGGTTAATCGCCCCTAATGCCCCTTGGTGGGGCGGGTGGTGGGAGCGTCTCGTGAGAGTTGCGAAAAATTCTGCGTAAAGCTCTTCTCACCTTCGAAGATCTAGCAACAGTTCTTACCGAAGTCGAAGCTGTGGTCAATTATAGACCATTAACATTCATCGAGTCGTACATAGTTGAACTGTGTGCGTTAACACCCGCCGACATCCTGATCAGACGTAGGTTTACCGCTCTACCGCATGGGGCACCGAATATCGCCACCACTTCAACGCGCACAGACGCTCTCCGAAGGCAACAGTGTAGAAAGCGACCCACGGAAAACTTCTGGACAAAATGGCAGAAGGAGTACCTCCTTCAGTTGCTATCAGCACATTTCGCAGCCCGAAGTACGGCAACAGAATGCAACGTGGGGGACATCGTGCTCGTCTATGCTGAGAAAACACCTCGTGAAATGTGGAAGCTGGCTCGGATACTAGAAGTCTACAGAAGCATGAACGACCGTGTCCGCTCATGCAAAATCAAGGTGCAGGATGGTCTTGTCACCACCAGGGCTATTCAGTGACTCTGCCCATTTGAACTTGCCTCTACTTAACACCTTTGCCGGGGCCCGGAGTATGTTCAATCTCTCGACTCGCTGCCTTCTCCGACCACGAAGACGCCGAGGCAGTAGTAAAAGAAAGGAGAGCTCGTGCATCAAATCTGACAGGGAACGGTTCGGAAGGTAGCCGCATCGCCATTAAACCATTTTCTTACGACTTGAGTGTCGCTTTTCTGCACTCGTGGCGCAACAACCCTATTGCAAACGCTGTATAGACTAAAATACAATACAATGTATTTATTTAAAGCAAATTGATCGCAAAAGAACGAAATGCACTTAAGTTTGCATACGGTTCCTGGATAGGATGTATACAGAAGGTTTAGGCCTTTTTACACTGCTATGATAATTAAGTAGTTCGGGAGATATCAGCGGCAAATTTGTGGCGTTACAAATAAGGAATATGAATTACTCCGGGATCACTCCACTTTTTTGTGACAAAGAAACTAAATAAAAATGGAATGGCCAATTAGATAGATGCATGTAATGGAGATTGAATTACACGTATTTTTACCAAAATATAGCATTTTTCGAAGTCTGCAGACTGTTTTTTGTGCAACTTTGCAAAAATATACAAACGAAACTACCAGCCCAAGTTCAAACACTGCAACCTCAGAACCTTTATTTTGACAATAAAGTAGTACCCGTCTCTCTGTGCCCACATTGTTATACTGCTGGTCCACAAGTTGTCGTTTCTTATCACTTCATAGCCAGCCAAAGTCCATTTGTTTTTTATCCTTTGAACTACAATATCTTGTACTCTTGTTTGTTCTCCGAGACAAGATGGCTTTTGCCTGTATTCGACGGAACGTGCTTGCTCGCCCGCGTGCCGGCCTTTGACCAGAAGGTGGTTGCGCCTTATGTGATATTACGCAGATGGCTGAGTGACAGCTGCCTATGTGAATATGGGCTCTCCATAACGTGTGTACGGGAGCTAGAGGGGCTTTTCCGAGAGAGAGTAATACCGAGGGGTTATCAGACCGAACGTGGCCGTTAGAAAGCGTTCTCTTCTGAGCTCTCAGCTACGCAGTTCTCGGCGAGACAAGGAGTCTGGACAGCTGAAGGTTGGTTGGGATTTGTGAGCCCCCTAAGCTAGGGATACTCTGGAAGATTGCGTCGGAAGTTTCGGGTGCATTGGGGTGGCAGGCAACTAGATGGGTCTTGTGGCTGAAACAGAGTCCACCCCGTCGCTACAGCGGTTTGCGCACGCTCGAAGCATAAGAGAATTAGACCGAGTTGGAAAGCTCGAGTGACTTGGTGCACTTGGACCCATAGCGCCTAGCGGAAGTTTGAAGCTTTTCCTTTGGTCACTCATGTATCCAGTTATCCTACTGTAAATAGTTGTATATAAACTCTTCGTTTCCCTTCATCAACTACAAACGCCTCGACTCCGAAAATTCGGTCACCATCTCCGAGAAGTTCAACACCATCGCCCTGCGAGCTTCCTGCCAAATCAACCGGAGCCCGGGAGACGGGGTTCCTCATCGACACTGGACTTCGGGTAAACGAACATCAACAATCTTTGCTGGCGCAGTCGAGAGAATTTGCAGAAGAAAACACCAGGGATCAATTAAGAGCAGCGAGCGGACGCAAGCCTGCCTCGGTCGTCACCAACTAAGCTTCGTGGCGAGCAAAGCAGTCGAGCCAAACCAGCGCACCGGAATCGACAGCACGGAGTCAACGACCCGGAGGTCGACCACTAGAGCTGCGGGTGAGTAGGATTTTTCGCGCTTCGTTGTGGCGGTATAGGTTGAGTCTTAAGGTGCATGGTAGTCACTAGGAGCATGCTAGCGACCATGGCGGAAGGAGACCGAAAGGGCCAGACACATGAGGTGCCACCTCAAGGAGGAACGGCGGCAGAAAGGGGGCCCCCGCAGAATCTGAAACAATAGTTGTGTGACGAATGGAGTTAGAGTTTCAAACACTGAAGCTTGAAGCCAAGGAGCGGAAGAGAAAAGAAGCGCACGAAGCGACGGAGCGGGAGGGAAGAGAGGCACGGAAATCTGATGAGCGGATCTCAATGTCAAGTCTTACGCACGAAGAGCGCGAGTGTTTGCACAGACTGGAGTTGGAGCGGGAGTGCAGCGTGCGAAACCCATCCGGCTAGGGCATAAACGATCGGAGGAGATCCAGCATGGACCCAACTAGCTCTGTGCTGACAGACAAGTTGAATGCTGCCAGCAAGTGTTTCGAAGTGGAACTTCAGGTGGGCACGGTATTCGTCTGTGAGTCCGCACACGAGGCCAGCGAATCAGCCGGGCTCATTTGCGTAGAAATGGAAGTGCGAATGAGCGCCGTTGAGTTAGCGCGTCCGGTGGAACCGGAGTTTCAAATTATACCTCTGTTGCTACAAGTAGGGCCGCAAGTTACGTTTGCACCAGAGACTGAGCTAATACATGCCGAACTTGCTAGTACGGGCAGCACCAAAATTGTAATCGGTCGACTGGAGTAGATTAACGTCGTACAGGAAATTCTTGGGGCCCACCGTGTTATATATTACGCTTGAAAGTCTCAAGAGAAAGTGAACTCCGTGGCGGGCGTTCAGGAGCTCGCCCAGGAGAAAAAGGAGAGACAAGACTAGAAAGCGGAGCGAAAAAGAGGCGGAGTTCGCGATCAGGTTGGGGAAAAGCTCGAGTTAAGGGAGGATAAGGGAGCTGAAAATGTACACTGGGTGGAAGCTGCTGAAAAGGGAAGAGAAAGTGAGGGATAATACGAGGAGGCGGAGGATAAGGAGCTATGAACATTTTAAGAGGGTAAGAACGATACGGAGATGTCTTCTGGGTTAGATAGTCTTGATAATAATAATAATAAATTTGTTTATTGATCCATAGTGATAATACAGTTATTGTCGGGTCAGCCCAAGCCAGAAAGGCCTGTCGGGCTGTACCCGGCAGTCAGAGGCAGAAACAGAAGGCGTACACATCAGTGCACTGAAACCCGCCGGTAACTAGGAAAAAAAAATATAAAACTGAACTAACACGTAGGAAAGAAAGCATTCGACATTTCAAAACAGGTTTCCACGGATAAATAATCTCAAAGAACGTTTTGATTGCACAGCAAATATGGCATCAGGAAGTGAATTGAAGGTGGCGGGAACATAATATTTTCTAACGAAGCGTCCAAATCGGGTGAAGCATCTGGGTACATCGAAGCGCATACGGTGTCGTAAGGGTCTTGCAGGTACATGATTAACAAGGAAATCACTGTTCCAGAAATGAGCACAAATCACTGTTTGTAGAAACAAGTTGTCAAAGGAAGGCAAGTGTAACGCTGAAAAGAGATTGCTGTTATTTGGAAGATTGATATTATAGGCGACACTACGAAGTATGTTTTTCAAAATGGAGTTGACCTTTAAACGCCACGTAGTTGAACAATGATAGTAAACAGTAATGGCATATCGTAAAGAACTGTAAACAAGTGCATGAAGAATGATTTTGCGAGTCTGGAATGTCATAAGATGTAGGCAGACATGAGAGTGTACCCGAGGAGGCTGATAGAAAACAACAAAACGCTTGCTTGGGGACTGCGAAACATGGAATGGGAGCTCCCGAGGAGGTTGCGAAGGATAGAGAAAACCCATGTGAGGAGGCAGTTGCACTTAAAACAGAGGAACGAGACGCAATCAGCGACCTCGCAAAACCGGTGTCTGAAATAGAGCTTCGTAGCTTTAGTGTTCGTTGAGGTCATTAGCCAGATTTGGCAGGACGCCGCGCTGGAAGGGATGACGCGCTAAGTACTGCGACCGAGCAGGGTGTCACATACCGGAGTTCCGATTTACACCAGAATGAGTGCGTGTTGGGATAGCTGAAAAACTCACTTTGTCAGGCGGCTGCTCGGAATGCCGATATCGTGCACGAGCGGTTTTTTGTAATAACAGATGCTTGTGAGGTTGTTGCTGCGTGGCACTCTTTAGGCAAGGGAAAGAATGATCCCGAGAGGTCGTAGCGTTCGCCGGCTGCCATTCCGCTCCAACACCAACCCTTCGTTCACGCTGCCAGCACGAAGCATTGCCTTATGTTTGGGTATTAGGGAGGCATGGTCACTTGGCCTATGAGACAGAAATCGAAGTCGCATTTGGCGATACCACTCCGTCTTTCCCGAAGTCGTGTTCTCCTCGTGGGGCTGATTTGTCAAGACTTGCGTTGGCATTGCAACGCTCCATGTTCGGGGCAATCTGCAGAGAGGGCTGCAAATACTCTAATGCTATACCCTGTTTTCAGAAAGTTGCATGGGGAGGCCATTACTGAAGTGTCTCCCAGACTTACACCTCCACGACGGACGTGAACGTAACCATTTACCCGTCCTTTTTCTACGGTGGTGTGTGTGTGTGTGGTGTTTGTGCATGACGTGATGCCTTGGTTGCTCGATCCGTCAACCGAACTGAACTTTCTGTGCACCGCGGGTACGACTGCCAACACGTTTACAGCACAGCAGAATGATGGAAAATGCGTCTCACAGATCGCTGCCGCTAAAGTTCACGCCGCTAAAAAGATTCATAATATAGCAGGTGGACGAGGTCAAATTCGGACTCTCGGTAGGACTCAGTAAATATTGCTGCTTTAATGACCGCACAATTGGAAGCAGCAACAGGGCTTTGATGTGACAAAGTATATTTATCTTCACGCCTATTGCTAAGCCGTTTTCCACACAACCAAGCATTGAAACTAACAGGAAATTACTTACATGTATTTGACATAAAACCGCAAGATACGTACTGATAGCAGTTCGTAAGTTTGTAGTGTAGCACGTCACAGTAGATAACCCTCTTTGAAGCGCTACCGCGTTGGTACTCATAGCAAACGACCGAAAATTGTTTCCACCTTTAAGTTAGCGTTCTCTTAGATGATAAAATATGTGTCAAAAACTTGTACATACCCTCTCACGTAGGAAATTGTTGGCCATTTACAGTAATTACAGCAAAATTAAGTGTAATCATCACTACGGCCATAACAGCAACCCGTACCACAAGCATGCAAACTAAACACGTTTATCTACATTTTATCGTCGCCCATAAAAATTATATTTAGAATCACTTTTTAGCAACACATCTTCTTTGCGCTACAACGTCGACATGGCTTTCTGTAAGAAGACTCCATACTGATATATAGGCATGACATTGGGGGATAATTTACAATACAATGCTCTTGCCCACGTTTGCCGCTGACTGATTAAATTCCTTTATTTTTGGTGTATTGAGCATTTTGTGTCGTGATGTTCTTCTGACAAACAAGAATGTTTCTCAAAACGAAAGAAAAATCGCAAGCTATGCAAGCGAGCTACATCTCCCTGTAAGGAGTAGCTGTCATTGCCAAAAAGAATTTGAAACCTGTATTAAATGCTCAATAAAGCTGCCCTAAAGCTATTTCTTCGTGGCTTAGTCTTTTGGTAAAAACGTCGCCAAATTCGCCCTTTTGGAACACGGCTATTTGCAGTATACAGGACACTGAGTACACGCAACGCTATAATATACCTATTTACTCACATTTTTCCATGCACAAGGAGGTAACTGGAAATTTTTATTCCTGCTCTTGTCTTTTTCCTCGGATCGCTAGTCTGAGCAATTCATTTGCGCCTAACACGGTCAGCAGGTCTTGGCTGGCAATATTCTTGTCTGGAATTTTCTTCACGTTATGTGCGGCAGTCGCAGGTCTGGCCCCTTTTCATGCGTTATCGTTTCCAGTACATTACAAAGTCGAAGCACCTCAGCAATTTATTCTTTCTAGGAGTGTAGTAACAAGAGATTTATGGCTTTCACAGTAGAAGGTTGCGCAAAAAACGGGACGAAGCGAAGATGAGACAAACACAAGCACTTACAAACATCCAAATAATTTATTGCATCGGGGCTGCCCTATACATGCTGTCCGATCACCAAAAGCAACAAGGCAGAAAGGAGTAAGGGTTGGTAAGAGGGAACCAGGGAAAACCGCGCCGAATTGATGCATAAAAACGCACAGCAAGGCTGACTGAGCTTCGTCCGGTTCATTGCGCTCCCCTCTACTCTGAATGATATGTACCAACCGGCTCAAGCTTCGGCTCTTCTGAGATTTATAAAGTTTAGTTTTGTGGTGGCCTGGTGCAAATACTGAATTGCAAATGCAAGTTTGCTTAGCTACCACAAGCAGCAGTCATCGGCTCTCAGCTAACTTTACGAATAATCGACATTGTAATTCGCAAATACTCATCCTTAAGCTAGCTTTTTCGAAAAAACATTTTGTGATTGAGATGACTAGCCTTTTGAAGTGAAAAGTAATCTCTATGACATTTACTATCTAAAGTAATCACTGTATGGGATGTATTCACAGCAAGTATATATTTAGCTGGAATTCTTTCTTCGTGCCAGCTGATGTGGCACAGTTGCTTCGTGGTAGGACCCTGATATTTTCTAAATTTTCGTCGTGGTGTTCATTCTTCGGTGCCATTTAGGAAATATTGTGGGGGAAGAAGACGCATATGTTTTCTCAATTTCAATCGACATTAGGTAGTTGTTGCTGCAGGGCCTGTTTGCATTGAAGAGCCGGTGTTTTGGTAATCGCGCGTAGCCAATGAACAAATGATGGACTCTGAGTGCACACAGGCCACAAACTCGTGCGCTTGAGAAGATTTTGGATCCCATGGTTGGTGGAGTTTAAACGAGGCAATGTCCGTACGTTTGTTTTTCTCACAAACCTAGGGTGCGATTTCACCCTATCGTTTTCTGTTAAACATACTAGATTATTTGACCTGCTGCATGGACCCCGGACTTCCACAAGTGACGACTAATTACTGCAGCAACGTTATTAAAACTCACATTTCCTATAACTAGCAGCAGAATCTGGGGAAACATAAGTAAAGGGGTACGTCATAATGAATTTCGACAGATTTAATTACGTGAATACTCGGTGGAGCGGTCCATGTACTTTTTGCTTGCGTTCAGATCGATCGCCGCGCTTTTGCTTGTGGCTGTGGCGTTAAAAATGCACTAAAAGAGTCACCCCACTTATTTTCATGATTCGAAAATTCAAAATTATTCTATGAGCGTGAGAAGTTTATTTCAAGAGGCCACACATAAAAAACAACGATATTGCCACGATGTATCTGTTTGCCTAAGGCATAGCTTCACCGGCTAGTTCCTTTATAAGTTGTCCTTTATGAGTTGTGATGTTTGCGCACGCTTCGTTCTAAAGATTCAGTGAAACAGGCTCTGGCGCTGCGCAAAAAAAGCAATAACGCTGAAAATTGCAGAACCTCCTTTGCATTTTATAGCTAAATGTGGTCCATTCACTCGGTGTATATTTTCACTGAGCCGGATAATGTGGTCGCCACACACCATTTGTTCGGGACATTTTTCTTAGTGATGGACGTCAAATTAGTGACATAAACGTAAGTGGACCGTTGTGCGTAAAACTCTAATTCAGTACACAAGCAATGCCTTACAAGAAATTTTTTTGGTGTACCATTTTAGACGTCCAAGGCGACCCAAAGATGACTCCATAGCGTAGCATTTCCGCAATTTCAAATTCACCACATAGCACAAAAAAAGAAAAAAGCACGCACTGACAAAACACCACATCAGGTACTAAAAAAGGTCACGGCAATATCCCTCTAATCTTAACATGGCTATCGTCATCGAGATTCTCAGGGCATTCTAAAACTTGTAAATTTTAAACAAAGATCTCTAACACACAAAAATTCAAGAATTCCAGAAACTGTATTTTGTAACACATCCTCAAAACAAAGCAATGTTCAAACAGTGAATTCCTATTTGCTTGCATTCAAACAATGTAAGGTTCATAGTTTAGAAAGGGCATGAAGGGCTTTCGAAAAGACGATTTAATAGTTGTCATAACCTCTTTCCGTAACGCAACTTAACCATCTCCATCTAAACGTCCTAAAGCTTCTATGGCGCTTTGACACCTGCTATATTCTAGAAAAAATTTTGGTTTTGCCAAGGAGGCCTCCGAGGTTCTCTGTTTTTTGCTGAGGGTGAGCAGAATCTCATGGAAACTTACTAATTGCACACCTGTGGAAAGGAAAAGTAGTGCTGCTGAGCTCCGTGCCAAACCTGTTTTATATGTTCTAGAAGAAATGAAATCGCTGCGAGTATAGCGCGTATTTCTTCTCAGAGTTCTTCCTAACAATATAATGCGTAGTTTAAGTGAAGCAAAGCGTATTAGCAATACCTAATAAATTCTTGTTCAGCCGTATTATTCGCACAGTTTAGTTTAAACACATTTGTGCGTGCAATTTATTCCGTGGTGAGAAAAGCTCGAACCACCATTACCGCTTCAAAAGAAGTAAATGCTTTTAAAAGTGCAGCAGAGATATAGAATTATTTAGTTGTGGTGTAAAGATTTCTATAAGAAAGAAAATACGTTTTGCAGGAATGTTCCTTAAACAGCACAGACATGAATGTCAATGCAGTATGCCGCCGGAAAAAAAACCCACTTACCCATTTAAAGAGGATTAACGGGGTCGCAAGCTTTGCCGTTTGTTATTATAACCTTGAAAGCATTACTTTTCGAACGTAGAAGGTCAGGAGAAAGAATTCTTAAAGGTACAAAAGTTAGCTTATTTGCATTAAAGGCAAAAGTCTAGTGATACTCATAAACGACACGTCTAGCGTTGAACCTCATTTGCATCTCGTGGTTTTGCTTTGTTTTGTTTTCTCGCTATCAGGATAGCGTCAGTAAGCAGGGTGGAACACGCCATAAAATACTTAATTTAGGTTTCTAGACGGCTGGTGACGAATGGTTCTTCTCACGGGCTTTGACATTGAAGGAACCTGTTGCACACAATATTTCTACTTTTACATTTGAAAGGAGTTATTTGTGAATTTTTAGAAACACGCAGATTACTTTTTAAAGAAAGAATTTCATGCTGACCCGCTAATCATGTATATTCCCGAAAAAAAAAGCAAACCAACAACAACAATTTTGTATGATGACAGTGGCGTGCGGAAATTGCGTCGTAAGTAAAAGATGCCTTCAACTGAAAAAGCGAGACATGGTGGGCTTGTTGGAATAAAATTTTAAACATTGCTATGTTGATGAGCTGCTACTGTTTAGAGCAGAGTTCAATCTAATGGGGTAATACATGTGTTTTGATGTATACATTAGGGTGACGGGAATTCTGTTGATGGGACAACAACAATAATGACGGCTCTAAATCGCAGAATGGCGCAATTGAGGGACGCGTTTTAAAAAAAACAACAGAACTGTGATGCAACAAAAGGTTTCATGTGCCGTTTCGAACAATTAGTACATTACTGTAAAAAATATTGAGAAAAGTATGTATTAATTGTAAGGTCTCAAATGTAGCGCTGGGAACTATCGGAAGACGAAGTCGGGGCAGGAGGACCGCAGGTTATTCAAAACTGAGCTAACAATCACGATACTTCATGGTGCGAAACATCACCGCAGCTCAAATCTCAGCCTTCTTGGTGACGGCGTATAGTTGCTTGTATGGTAGTGTGAACAGCGAATCCACGACGGCGCGGTTTCTTCTGGTAACATGTCATTGCGCCTCACCACTGCAAATAGACGGTCTCGTGCAGCCTCCTCGTGTCGCTTTTTCATACTTTCCAAAACTTTTGCCATACCTTTTACACCCGCATTTCTGCTCGGTCTATCTCGTATATATTTGATGGCTTCATTGTTAGCTTTGTTACAGAGAGGCTGACGGTGACGGGAAACCACAGGAGCGGTCAGATAAGAGTTGCGTTCTAAAAACAGCAAGCACGAAAATCTATGTGTCAATAGATACAAAATGTGTGAGAGAAAAAAGACGTTCAGAACAAAAAATATTATTTTCGGAACATAAGCTTGCGGGTCGAATTGAGAGTATATTTGTGAAGATACTGGTAAGGCATCTGCACCTGGCTCTCTCGGCGTATGACGGACACTAAGAAAAAGAAAAATTCTAGCTGAATAACTCGTTAGAACAATATTTCAAGCATAATATTATGTTTCGATAGTTTAGGTCAAGGAGAGCCATCAATTAATTTTTCGGTTCAATTTGGAAGAAAAGAGCAACACGTAGGCTGGCGTCAGTCATCTGGTGATTAGCAATGTGGTCTGTCTATATTATGCAGCCATCAGTGTGGAGTGGACCGATTGGAACAAGGACGTGAACGGACGTGTCACCGTAAGGCAACCAAATAAACAACACAGTTAAAATATCAGCCCGCGTCTCGAATGCCTGGTACCAAGACAGTCGCTATCGTAAGCCGGGAAAGTTCAGATTAAAAAATGGTTCAGTGATGAGATAGGAACAAATACGACGTTATCGTCTCTCGATCCTTTCCAGGAAAATTGACGACAAATGGTTTATTGCATTGCTAACTGCACTAGCAAAGTCGTGCTTTTCTGAAAATAACACATGGTGAAGTGTGGCAAACAATAACCTGTTTTGGAATTCACAACTCGCACGGGAAGCCACGCGGTGTAAGTAGATATGAGTGGCTCAGGTAGTCTACAAGAAAGAAAAAAGTATTTTTGCCGTGTATTGCTGACATCACCAAAAATAGTAGCTCCTTTCACAGGTTCCACTCCCTAGACAACGAAAGAGAGATGAGAGAAGCGTTGCGAGTGTGTTATAAAACGGACGTTTTGGTGTACGTTACGTTAAAATAGTTGCTCAGCACGTCATAATTGCGCTTATCTATGTATCAACAAGAAGAAACCATCCTGCAAAGCTACTATGCAAAAATGGCTATTATCACTGCCGCACTGGGAGAGAAAATCTTGCGTAATCGCGCTTGATACAATTAACAAATTTGTTTTTTAAAAGAATATAGAGGACATACCAAAGAGAATCTGCTAATTTAATCTGCTTTATACAACTGCAACGCGTTCATAAGAAACACAATGAGGCTTGTTTTTCTAAGCATGAGAAGTATGAGAAGAAGTATGCGCATAGCGGCCTAGACTGCATGCATACTGCAATTATAGTTAATAGCATCAAGTTCCTTGCTACAGTACAAATAAACAATGCCATCCTTTGGGCGCGATAGCGCGCAAGGGTCCATGTATGTTAAAGAACTTACCTTCCAGGAACAAAGCCGAGGAAATAGACAGAAGGATTAGATGCGTTGCTGCCAGTATTTATTCGTCTATGCAACTTCCAAAAATTGTGGAAAGCAAACCTCCTTGGCAGTAATCAAGAATTTTCGTTTTGAGTAATCAAGGTGAGAAGCAGAACACCATTTCTACTCTGTTTGAAAGGTTATCCTACAAGTGGCAGACTTTTGATATTGAAGATCAGAGGTAAAAAAAACTACCAGCATCTTTCAAGATGAAGAAGGAGTACTTTCGCATTCCGTCAGGTTTGCAGCGAAGATTTAGCGAATAGCGGGCACATCGCCTTCAAGGGTGATTTTTATTTCCAATACTTGAATGTACAGTAAAGCCTGCGTATATCTAACGCGGATATATCGAAATATTGTCTATGTCGAACGCTCGTATAATTCTGGTAAAAAGTACACGGATTTAAAACTTCTTATATCGAACGCGATTTTGCCCACATGGTACAGAACTCTCCTGCGCGGGATTTTTCGGTCTCCTTAGGCATACGTCAGACCTTCCCGCAATACATCGGTGCACAGCGCTTGCGCGGGTGTCGCTTGCGACTCCCGCGCGAGTTCGGGCGTGTCCAAAGCGGACGTGGCAGAGTGTCCTAGCTCCACTCAATCATGCCGTTAGAGCCGAAAGCGCCACATTCGGCGCTGCGGGCAGTGGTGTCACCGAACATCAAGTCCGCACCACTCGCTGCCCGCACTTGCTCGATTCGCTGGGTTCGCCGTTATTCGCTTCATCTTGAAAGCAGGCGCGGAAAAACGCTGACTGAGAAAAAAAAATACACAGGACGACGCGCGTCGTCTTGTGTATTTCTTTTCTTAGTCAACGTCATTCGGCGCCTGTTTTCAGGATAAATAAACACCAACTCGCCCAACTTTCCATCCCTTTATTCGCTTGTATCCGCGCTTCTCTCCGCTCTGTCGAAGACGCCGAGGACTCCGTACCGCTTCCGATCACAAGCGAAACCCTCGCTGCCGTGGCTCTGCTACGGCGATACTGCAGTGCCATTGAGGGCAGCGGTCTTGTGCTTGCCGACTGTTTAGATACCGTGGAGCAAGCATGCACCAGGAACGCGTAGTGCTCCAAGAAGCAGGTTACACTCACGCAGTTCTTCCGCCCCAATAAATTAATGTTTTCTTTCCGAGAAAGTGTCATATCAATAGTGAACTGCAGGGTGGTAAGCTCAGCTTTAGCTCGTTACTTCACCGGCAAGATTGGTCTCACATAAGGTTTTGTTGCTTCACTTTCTATACCGTATTTTCGCTATATCAAACGATTTTACAATCTTTGCGTTGTTCGATATAAGCAGGATTTGCTGTAGACTGTAATTCCAGTTTTCCGTCACGGTCGCCTGACGTAATGTCAACAGAATACAAATGATGTGATAAGAGTTTACCTACGCTACTGGCTGGCCGGTAAGTGTACCATCGTACTAAAAGCTATTGCGCTCGCACGCGTGATGTGTGGATACCCTACAGTACAGCGAGAAATCAGGAGTGGGTCCGGCAAGAGACCATTCAGTGTAGTCTCTAAATGTGTTTTCGTTGCGAGAAAAAACACCCCTATAATGATCCACATTCCTTGGCAGTTGAGGGGAAGACCTGTTTCGGTGAGATGTAAAAATATCGTGTAAATTTCCAGTTCACAAAGCACGCCATGCAGCCCGTTTCTGAACCAAAACTGATATTTCGTAGAGCAACTTCGGTGCTTAGGCTTGTGCTGGTCTACAGTGTTTTGCATGATATGAGTTCGGGATTCCTATGGGGATACTCGTCCGCTTTGAAAAAAATCAATGCGAAATTTTTTCGTTTTTGATAATACCCCGTACTTTGTACAAAGAACGTGCACAGCTGTCGCAATTGGCACCGACAAAAAATGTCGCCAGGCTCGCGCACCTTCTGCATATGATCAACGTGCACTACGCAAGGGATTGTTGGGTAAAGTGTGCTTGTACGCATAACCTCCACGTTGGCACGTCTATAAGTCTGTAGAGAGGACATCACAAGATGTAGCTGATTTTTTTTTATTCTCCAAGTAGTGCCGCACAAAGGGAGCCCTGAAGACCTCATCACTTTAGGTGGCACAAGTCGGGCTGCAGAGCGTATGCAAGAAGGCCTATTTTAGAGCAACACGGAAGACCATAGACATTGGCATGTCTTCCTCAAAGAAACGGATTAACTGAACACCGTAATCAGCGCATTTCGGGTACTTATGTATGTATGTTTACTTAAACATAGGATTTTGAACGAAGTTTGCTCTATCACGTTTTCGTATGACACAACTATTCTGGAAACAAGCCAGATGACTACTTTAGGGATTATTTGCGGATGATACCGGACTACAAGTGTCACTTCCAAGCTCCCCCTCGCCGAAGACAAGTTTAGCAGCTTTTTCCAAGGGCATTTGCAACATGCGTATGATGCAAGACAGTTTGTTAGAAGTCTTGTAACCGGCGAACAGGTCGTGGATGCCGGTCGCTACAAACTTATATGCCGTGTCGTCGTGTATAACCCAAGGCATCTTGTGATGCTCTGCACCCCAATCCAACGTCGTGGTCCCAGCGAGAAGCTCTGGTACTGTATGTGGCACCATACTATCTTCCGCGTAATGGTGGCCTACGTTTCACCTGATTGTTTCCGACGGTACCAACGAGCACTTAAAAGCACGCACGCGGACAGAGTTTGATCAGATAGTGCGCTTCGAGCCTTCTATATCAGGTGATGCGCAGTGTGGTGTTTCCACAGCCGTAATGTTTAGCATGAAGTCGACGCACTCTTTAGAAAGGTAGGTAATACCGTGAAGCTAAGAGTGTGTTGAGTTCGCCTTTGTTTGCTTGTATGTACATTTGTACCTCACGTTATGTTCCGTACAGAGCGTGCGTATCCTCATGTCGGATGCCGTATTAATTAGCTGATAAAATGTAGAGCTTTTAGGTCACTCTCGCAGGCTTATCTTGTGTCATCAACAGTGCTCTCTACATACACTGATGTTTCCAGCCCCCATGCCAAATCAGAAACTGCGTGGAAGCAAAACAGCATCATTTCTTTTGCCTATTTTTCTCTCTGCAAGTCGCCTTATTGCCTGCTCCGTCGGCGCTTCTGTATTGTTGAAGTTTACACCAGACGTCATGCTTGCCTGTATAAACGTTGCTTCCGACAAGAACAGTCCCTCCTACTTTCCTGCATGGTAATACCCAGTCTGCTATATGAACGGGATAGTCCACGGAATAAAGCATCATGAATTATTGGAAAATGACTCGGTCCCTGCCGTTACGTATCTTAATCACGCTTGCTTAATACACGCTTAATCTGTGCACACCAGACGGAGAAATCTCCTTGTAGATGCCGTAATACATGTAAATTGAGATAAAGCGATGTCTTTCGGAGTGCCATTCTGTAATAGGGAGGGTTGGGGGGTTGATGTTAGTCTGGATGCCGAAATTTACAAACCATAAATAGGGCAGAGTAAGATTCAGAAGCGGTGGATAAGTCAGGCAATGCAGAGGGGTAATTTATTAGATGCGACTGCATCTCATTCACCCGCCTTATCCCTCCCACGGCATTGTTGTCCGTCCACACCCCTCCCCCTACACTATAAAAATTATAGTTAGCCGCGCTTGTTTCTATCCCACGACCCTGTGGGCGGAACGCGAGGTACGTGGTGCACTTCCCACTGCGCCACAAAACCGCGACAGAATCAAATGCTATGAAAGCGCCTTATATCATTGACTCAATCAAACTACGTCAAGATGCTACTGATACAACGCATGATGGGGCAATGATTAACACTTGCAATAAAAGAAAAGAAGCTCCCACTTAGAGCAACAATGATGGAGTAAAGGTGGTTGCGACAGCGAAGCCACAAGCATACCACTTAGAGAGATTGCCCAAGATTGTCCAATAAAACACAATAGTAATCATAAAACATAATATTTATACGCGTTCCCGACACGTTTCACGCGAGATCAGAATCAATCTAACGGAAACACCAAGTGAACCCCACGATGCGGCGCATCTAGACAGGGTTCCCCTCGCGGGGAGGTGGGCGCAATTTTTTATTTGCTGGCGAATTTGGTGAGGGATGATTCTCGTTGCGTAGTATCTGTGTAAAAGCTACCCAGTATCTGCAGTTCTCATGGAGAACACAAAAAGAGCAAGAACAAGTCAAATGTAATGTTTTGTATGATGTTTTTTTGGTCAGAGCAGGACTTTTCGGAGCCTGGACGATGCTGCAGAGTCAATAGGGGCAAAGCCACAGGCGTGATTGTATCTTCTGCATAAACAGATAGTGCCGTGGTTTGATCAAGTAAGGTGTCACCGATAGTTCAACTTGTGGACGAAGCGGAGCCAGAAAAGAAAATTACCGGGAACATCGTGGCTGGAAAAGTTAAAAGCGAACGGCCTGTACTGTCCCGGCCGGGGTGTCGCCAGAAATTGACGTGGAAATGACTTTGGTGATAGGCCACTTGGGGTAGCATATGCGACTGTTGTGGGACCAAGCAGCACGTTTTACGTGGTTTTGAAGGAGTGGAGGCTGCCATACCCCGGCCGTAGAAACGTTTTGTCCACCCTTGGGCAGTGGCTGGTAGGGAACACCCTCATCTACAACAACGCCGCATTAGACAAAGTCCGGGAAGCATGTAGTACAGCTGCTTCAAAGGGCCCGGTTGGTTGCATATTGTGTCCAATATTCAGTGGCAACTAAAATTCTGTGTCCCCTGTTATGGGGACTATGCAGCGGAAAGAAAGTTTTCAACAAACGAAAAAGAACGCTTCCACGGGTGTAATCAGTGGGAAGAGACGGCCGAAGGGAAGCACTGTGGGGCCTTTACTATAGGCCAGGAATACTTGCAAACGTAAAGGAGAAAAATGGTAAATAACAAGCTAGAGAAAATGCTCTACGACACATTGCAATGTTTGGAAAAGCGGTAGGCATCCAGCTGTTGGCGCAAACTAAATCTGTTGAAGACATCGCTGGTGCAGCATCCTGTCGCTCGTCATAGTCCTGTGTTTTACGCACAGTTTTTGGTACAAATTTTACACCAACGAGACTAACATGATCAGGGTAATTATCGAGGGTAATTGCAGGCTGCCGCTAGACGACGCCTCGTTCAATACAAGGCACACCTTACACGCGCCCGTAGTAGTGCCCAGCATAGCTTAACAATACACCACTGTGTACCTTCGCTTGAAAGGTTTGCCACCTAGTGTAAAAAGTTCGTAAATGATGCGAAGATACCGTTGAAGCTCGTTTCTTTCACTTGTGATCAGGCCAGCGCCTATCACAGTTCTTGCAGTGGTCTCTGTTGGTAGTGGGCGCCAGGGTGCGCCTAAAGGCGGCCTCAACAGGGCCTCAAATACAGCCATCGCTGCTTTATTAAACGGAGCGTGAAAATTGACTGATTAGACGGCCCTTAGCGGGCTTAAATTGTCACGAGGGTGAGATCAAACCTCTAGTACAGCAGATTCAGATCATCGTCGACATTGGCCTCTGAAACGTGCCTGCTTTTGTCCTGTTTGGCTATTTTTATCAACTTTGTGACAAAGAGCAGCATCAATAGATATCTGTGGTGGGGCTGAGGGTACCTCGGTTTATGTAATCGCATCTAACGCAGGCTCCCTTTTAGCAAAAATCACGAGAACTAATGGCTGGCCAGAAAGGTCACTGCATTTTGAAGCCATAGCTATCACGGCAGCTAAGTTCTCCTGCCTGGCTTTCATTCCACCGCCTTGCCTCACCAATAAAGGAAACGATTGGCAACGAGCATAAGAATGTTACCTTAGAAATTATGTGGTTCATACAGGAGGACAGACTAACGCATAGTAGCCCCCACCAAAGTAGCGGGTACAGCAGAATTTATAAGGGACGCGGGTTTGGGGCGTTATTACCGCGGGTGGAGACACGTGTTGGCTGTATGCTGCGCCATAAGGCACACAGGCAATGGCGCGTGATGAAAACATCAGCCATTCTTCCCCGCGCCCGGCAGCAGTTGCAATCGATCAATTTCGACTTGCAAATGGTGGAATAGGATGTGCTGGATGCAGCAACCACTACCACATGATAGGAAATAGGGTGGTATTTAGATTGTGTATGCAAATGTTGCTATATAGATCGGATACATGTTGAAGGAGAGCTTTCTGTAGAGCAAGGAACAGCTTAGTTTGGTAAGGTCGTCATCAACCCCTTATTTTTTCTTACTTGAACATTCTCTGTAAACAAAGCACATACTGGGTGGTATCTGCGGTGCCCGTTCAAACGGCAGTCTAAGAATTCTTTGATAGTGGCTGCAGGTGGGTATTTGTTGATTTTCGTCTACCCACCCAAATCAGTAATTTTGAAGCAGTGTAAGAGAGCAGCGCAGCATAGCGATTTTTATTATGGCCTTGTCTGCAATATTTTTGCATTTTATTTAAGTCCACAAGCCCCAGCATTCATGTGAAAGGTGAGATACATATTTTTTGTGATACCAAACACCTGCTGGAAGAACGCATAGCTAAAATACAGATGAGGGCCCGTGTTCCTTGTTGGCCAAAGCTATTTCGCACTAACCCTGTGTCGTCCAAGCCAAAGAACGCTAGAAAACACTTTTACGACGCCTGTAAGGACTAATAGATACCCCGTGTATGCGATAGAGGCAGCACGCTGCATTGCTCAGACAATTACCCGATTTCCAATCTCTAACAACGAAAAACTACAGGCTGTAGTATATATACTTTAAGAACAAAACTCCATTGCTATTGACAAAACGCTGCATCTTAATAGTTGCATGTTTTTGTCTTCCAAATGAAGTCTGCCTTTTGTGTATATCATGTAAAGCTATCCCACTTGAAAACGTGAACAGGGCGGACATCTCGAAGACTGTGAACTAGCTGCCTCCGGCACCTTTTTTACACACAACAAAATTGCATGTTTGTTTTCTTTGCAGACATGACACGGCGGCGTGTTCATGGTAGAAGATATTAGCTTTTGAATTTTGGTGGAAGTTTTTTTTAATGGCGCAACTTTTATTGGTTTTGAGTCTGTAACATTTAAAACAAATTTATCTACTTGCCTCCATATTCTCTCGCGAAACGCCTGCTGTTTCAAGGCGTTCTTGATTAATTATAGCGTTTTCAAGGGCACCCGAGACTGAAAGCTATACGTTAGCTTGCTGCATTTAACTGGTTCCAAGCACTGACTTCCCTGGGGTAATTTCATAGTTGCCTATGTCATAAGCTAACGTATTTCTGAGTATATGCTAATACAGATATCCGCGGTTTCGTGCTCATGCTTTTTTGGTTTATTTTATGAGGGTCCGCAACCCTCAATTGTTCTTGCATAATGTTCTAATGCCCCGAAAGTGGCAATATCAATACTTTTTTGAATGATTAAGTACCTTGGTTAGGGATGCTTGTTAAAAACAAATCAAGCTACCGTGGGCGCAAGGACATCTAAATTAGGCTGATAACATAGTCGTTGTAATAGGCTGTCATAGTAGTTTCAAAACTCGCAAGAATGATTTGGGTGCATCAGCAGTTCCGTCTGGTTAACTGAATGCGTAGTAACACTCAGTTTTCGATCGTCATTCAGCGAGGTTTACTTCTTTGCGCTTCTTAACGTCTTGCTTTTGCCAACCAGAGCAGCGGCATGTCAACCGGGTTAAAGGTGTTCAACCCTTCGTGCGTCAGCATAATAGACGCATACTATTTGTGACAGCACCATTTGGAACAGCGAGTATCTCGGCGATGGCCATTACCCCTGAGGTTTTTTATGTTAAGGTTAGCTTAAAGGCACCTTGCCTTTTTCATAGAGAGCGAACCCACCGGCCTTTCTCTCCATGGCAGAAAACATTGAGCCTATACGGTGGAACTCGCTTAGGTATTAGCTCTCTGATGTGGTGAAAAAGAGGGTTCTCGGTTTTTCCGGTTCCAAGAGGATCCTTACGGTTTTGCTCCTAAATAGTTTACGGGAACTGTTCGGGTTGAAGTAAAAATTACATTTTCATTCACTCTCAGTGTTATACAGGTGTTTCCTTGTCAAAAACCAAATCAAAAGATTCTGTCGCGGAATATAAATTTCTGTTGTACAACAAATATCTGGCGTAGAACAGGGATCTTTGTTGTGACTACAGGATGGCGCATTCTGCGACTGGAACATTTTTTGTAGAAATGCAGAATGTCTGTCGCACGACAGAGGCTTTTGTTGTGAGAGCTTCAGAACGTTCCTCTCCCTTACAGGGTAATCCTGTCGTATATTGTGCTGTGTTTTTATCTGGGTTGCGACCTAGAGGAATTGTTTTTATATGGCGAATTTGCTACCATTGCGGATTTTGTCGGTCTCGGAAATGCACTCAACTCATTTGAACATTGATCGTCATATTATGCAAGCATGCATGTTCCCGAAAGCTCGTATGGTTTTGAATTTGATTTTGTGGGATCATGTGTATGCCTTTCTTTGAAGCTACCCAGTTATCGTGGCCAATCATCGGCGTTGCGCTACCGCGTGATCCAGCTTGGATTCATCAGCCCTTGTGTTAAGTTAGACCTAGAAGACTACAAACGGCACTTAGCCGTTTGAGAATATTTGTACGGGCATTCTTACATTTTCATTTCGCCCGTTCCTTAAATGAGAAACCTTATTTTTTTTTGTAACGTACATCAAGCCTATCCTTTCGCATGAGTAAGTGTAATCACCTTAATGTACAGTTGTTTGAGGGAATGTAACCCGGGACCCCGCTGGTATATGCTAAAAAGCAGCAAGAGACATCCTTGTCTAATGAAACTTCAATAGCCTTGAGGGAAAATGTGAGAGAGGTAAAACTGTTGCGAGAGCGTTTGTGAACAGCGAGGGCCGCTACGGCATTGGGATTGGCGTCATCTTCTAGGAGAATTGAGGAAAACGAGGCCGCAGCGTACATGTCCCGGGATAAATGAGAATATAGCAAATTGGCTCCAGCCACTGTGAGAAATAAATCGGAGTTACAATTAGCAGTTGTGAAGTGACAGCTTGCAAGCCGTTCCTCGGGTATTCTTTGTGTTTTGCCAATATTTTTCTCCTTGCAGTATGTGAACATTGAAACATTTTTCTGTTTGGAGTTAGGAAGAAAGGTTTTGAACGTATCAAAGTCCTTATGTTGACTCCTCAAGAGGAAATACCAAGTGTGTGACATTTGCGGAAATTGGGCCTGCGATGTGAAGTGTGTCAAGCACCGGAAGGGGAAATGTGGAAGGGGTTTGACGCCCACACACCCAGCCAGAAGTACACGTGCGAGCCCAAATCCGCCTTCTGTGGTAAAGATGAGGAATCCGGCCACAAGTTCGGCAACCAGAGCTTCAGAACGCCTTTTCTCCAAAAGCAAAGACAGTTGAAAAATAGAAAATAACAAAAACGACAACAGCAAACCCAAAGTCAGCAGATTCACCAGAGGTCTTGTGGACTCTAGAAGGAAGACGGCGGCCAATTGAAAAGTCGCCCGGGAATATCCTTAGCCCGGAAAATTAGAAAAATCCACCCAAGAGTGAAAGAGGGCACCTGAAGGACTGAAAGGGTGGAATTGCTAAGAGTCGTACGAAGAGTTAGTCTTGCTTCTTTTTTCGCCTGTTTGACCAGAGTGACCGCCTTATGCGCGAAAAGAGCAGGCGGACATCGCTCCCGGTTCAAGCATCTGGGCAACTAGGTGGCGAGCAAAGGCGACATTCCAGCGACTCCAGATACCCAAAGCTCCCTAGTGAATGGAATCCCCTGCCGCGGTTAGCGTTCGTACATTGCAGGAACTAGACGTGAAGTCAATGCCGACGGGATGAGCTGGGCAGAGACGTTCTCAGGCTAGGAAACTCCGGTCAGTGTATAAAAAGTTTGTCCGGGACCCACCAGACGCTACGGCAAAAAAGAGAGGCTACAACAGGAATTAATGCGAAACAGGCAGGTGTTGGAACATGTTATGCGTTAAAATGTTCGCTTCAAGAAGGCAGTACACCGTGTCAGGCACCACCACGCCGACAAAGCGGGTGAACAAAAGCAGTTGGAACACTCTGCAGCTTGCGAGCTACAGAATCAGGTCGAAATGAATATGAACTATGACAAAGAACAAATCACGAACAAATCTCCCGGAACAAAACAAGAAACTGTGGCTGATTTCTCTGTCATATCGGTAAAGCACGAAAGTGAAATCCGGAGTGAACACTGAAGCTGAGCATGATTTACGGGTCAGCGGCGGTCATGTGGGTGGGCTGGGCGAGCGATGTTTAGCTGGCGAATCGCTTCGTTAAAGATATACTGGCGTCATTTCCGTGACGGATGTGACGTCAGTGAGATCTTGGCGTATACCTACATAAAACATTTTCATGTTAAAATATTGTAGCAGCTCGGCTGCGGCAGCCGAGGGAGGTCACGCCACCGGAGCAATGCACCACCTGACTGCCGATCGTTACGAGCCGCGAGGCACGAGTCACGCGGCCGGCAGTTGGAATGGAGACACCGAGCCGACAGCACCACGCTCGCACTCTGCCACGCAGTACAACCACCGGTGCCATCCCTTGCCCGTCTCCGCCGCTGTTCGCATTCTGCAACTTGATCGCCACTCCTCAATAACTGAAAGCGCAACGTATCGATGTCCCCTGCATAATTCGTGACCTGGAAACCGAGCACGCACCGCAGTTCAAGGCATTCACGGCAAGCATCTCAGCGGCATCACTAACGCTACGTAAGCGTTGCGACCATGGCCCAGGACATGTCAGCCAGGAGACGTCAGTCTACCACGCCCGCCTGGATTCCGTCGCTCATCCGTCCGGCCGCCCAATCTCACGCTTCCTGGACTACACAGGTTCTGCGAGAAAGACCGTCGTGTGTGGTTCACGCTGCTTGAGAGCCACTTTTTCACCTGAGGAATCAGCGACCAGGCGCAGCGCTACAACACCGCCAGCAAGGCTGTGCCAGACCACATCGTGGCACAACTTGTGTTGCCGCTGCTGACCCATGATCTGTACGATGACTTAAAAAAGGCTGTCATTGCTCATTGAAGCTGGACCACCCTCCTTTATTGTCAGCAAGCTTCTCCTGCCGCAACCACCCCAGAGCCATCAGCTGCCACTGCGGAGACACCACCTTCACTTCTATACTCCGCATCACGAGAACAATCTTCGGCTTCACCTGACGCCGATACGCATTTGACCACCATCCATGTCCACGGAACCGTCGATACCTCCACGAATCTCAAAACTTTCTCTGAGTTTTTTAATCCTGTGGATGAGAAGACTGACGTTTCAGGCGCGATTCCTACTTTCTACAACGCCCATTTTCCGCCAAAAATGTGGAGGTATGGCTGGCTCAGGCCAAAGCATTTTGCACCGTCAACGACATTAACAGGGGCGTTTTTAAGTGCAAACTGGTGAGCATGAATCGGCACCTTGGCCAGCGACCTCATCCTCAGCTATCAGCCCAGAAACACTGACTAACCCTCAAGGCGATCGCTGAATCATCTGTTTCACCATCACATCTCGATTCCGCCACCATAGTAAGTCAAACCTGCATTCCACCATCTGCCCTGCCCTCATCCCCTACTACACCCCCGGACGAATTTTGTTCACCTAAACTCGCACCCCCCGAAGACACAACTAGGCAGGGTTCGCTACCTTTGTCACTACTGGCACCCGACAAAAAGCCCCGTGCCTCCCTCACTTTTGACTGCGTTCTTCACTTACCTCGGAGACATTGATATGACTTTTATGCCCCACATCGCGTGCTCACTCCCTAATCGTTGCAGAAGCTGGGACGAAAGCTCAGGACGGTGTCTCCGATGACGCACAAGAGAGCATGATGTCTTCCACCGAAGAGACAGGCGTTTTGTGCTAGGGCACCTCGAATCCGCCGCCTCAAAAAACGCTTCAACGAGCAAGCAGCCCGTCGCCAGTTCCACCTCAGCAGTCAGAGGCCGCTGGTGGGGCACACATTCCTTTTGGCGAGTCCTACGTCCAGAAATCAGACCCCAATACCGTCTCTCCAAGAGCGATGGCCATGACAGCACACCGACGAATAATCTGTCAAATGCCACAAATGCCAAAAGCCACGAGGCTTCTATCATCATGTTCAACGCCAACGCAGGACGAAGCAGAATTAAGTAAGACGCAGCGGCCAAACGAAGCCCCTTCAAATAGGATGTTCTGAACTAAGAGATTGTTTTGATGGCGTGCCGATATACACCCCGGCGTAGGTTTAAATCAGGAGCTTTCTACCATTGGGGCACCCAGCGCTCCGCCCCTATACAGCCAAGTTCTGTCAGCATGACGATTTCAAGTGTTCTGTGCAACACCACGACGTACCGGAAGTTCCTGCTCCCTTTATCTACTCGACATGTCTCGCACTCCATCACTCGTCCACCACTCAGAACCCTGGGAAGACCCCATTAACTAGTGGCAAACCACCGGAGAACTGGAACGGCTTGACTAGAACAAAACACTTGTAAATAGTTTGCAACTGTTACTCGAACCAAATTGTATATAGTGTACAGTGCACATACAATTGTTTTTTGTTCGTTATTTGGTGGTTCGTTCTCTCGCGCCTGAACACCGAGAGCCAACTGGAGGGGCGGGGGTGGATGTAGCAGCTCAACTGCGGCAGGCGACGGCGTTCGCACCACTTGAGCAGTGCCCCGCGTGAATGCAGATCGCCATGAGCCGCGATCCGCGAGGCAGGAGTCACGCGGGCTGCAGTTGCAATGGAGACACCGAGCCGACCGCTCTGCGCTCGCGCTCTGCCACGCTATACTACCACCGGCACCATAGCTCACCAGTTTCCGCCGCTGTTCGCCTTGTGCTCTTCCCATGGCACTCCTCAATAAATGACGGCAGAGCGGTTCCTCACGTCCACTTCAATACAAAACGCGAAAACGAACAACCCTCAGTATAAAGTACTCTTTAGTACTAAAAGTTGCTTCCCCGCAAGAAGGTTCATTCCCGGAAGAGTGATCCGGGCAGCCGAACGAAAACGTCGCTGAACCGGCTTCTGTATCACTGCAGGATAGCGGCAAAATGGTACGCGCTAGGAGTGTCATCCCCTTTCGCAACCAGGGACGCCATCACGTCAGCACGCGAGCCCGTCGTAATTGCTGCCAAGGCACGTTTCTTCAGCTGCTTCTGCGCAACATCGGCCCGGCTCCTGCGCATGCGGAGAAGACTCGCCGACGCCCCCCCGCCCCTGCCCGTATATAGCTGGCCAACGGCTACACCGGGCGGCCGAATGACAACTTCGCTGAACCGCATTCTGTGTTATTGAAGGATATCTGCCAAAAGGTACGCGCCGATCGTGTCATCTCCTTCCGCAAACAGGGACGCCAGCACGTCAACACGCTGACCCGTCGTAGTCGTTGCCAATGCACGTGGCTTGAATGGTTTCTGCGCAACATCGGCCAGGCTTATGCCCATGCGGAGAGGCCTTCCTGATGCCCCCGTAGCCCATATATACCCGGCCAATAGCCACACCGTATCAGAGCTCTCCGGGAAGCCCAACGACAACATTGCTCAACTGCTTTCTGTATTACTGCAGGTACTGTTCATACCATTATGCACTCGATAGAACCTGATATACTGCGGCTACTTTGATTGTTCTGAGTGCTTGGTTAGTTGAAACTCTGTTGTCGAAGAATACTTAACGCAGTAGGAAGGCAAAAGATAAAAAGGAAACCAATCCTTTGACTGAGTTCGAAAGGGCATCGGAGATAAAGCATCTAACAAGCATTAAAGTAATCGCGAAGATCCTGATTTAAATAACGCCGAAGTTCATCGAGGCCATGAATAAGTTGACAGCCATGGTAACAGCTTTGGTTTCTAAACCACTGATATAAAAACGAAACTTACTTCTGTTACTACTTTTATTCATTTTATTTATATTTCTTTATTTATTACTGTAAGCCTTTCTCAGGCTCATACCCGGTTGGCATGCAAATATACACACTCGGGTACAAACGAAGCAATATCGTGCATACCCACAGAAACAAAATGACAAGAAACTGGTGAATTTAAACCTTGGAAGATGAGAGCTATTGCACAAAATCATGGCCTGGTCACAAAACATCATCGTGGCATCAACAGGTGTTAGAGTGATCAGTGTGTTCGGAAGCGCTCACAAACAAAAAGAGAAACTTTTACTATTCCTAAAACAATCTTTCCATATTTCGAACAAATGAATTTGCAGACGAAAGGTTAATGCATTCACGTGGCAGTTTGTTCCACTCTTCCATTGCTGACGGGAAGAATGAATCTTAAACGTGTCACAGCGTGACATGGATGGTCTGATGGACTTATTATGGTTGGTACTAAGGCAGTGATGGTTAGACGGCTTTATGTAGTTGTCCTTATCTATGTTTAAAACGTTCTGATATAAAAGAAAAAGAAACTTTAAGGAACAGACACGGCGACGGTCTGGAAGGGTTGGTAAGCATGACGGCCTGCGCAGCTCAGTGACACTGTCATGCCTCGAATAGTTCGAATAGATAAAGCGAAGGGCCTTGTGTTGGACGATTTGTAATTTGTTGGAAAGATATTTTTGATGGGGGCCCTAAACAATGCTGGCGTACTCGAGGATTGGCCTCATGAGAGATTTATATGCTGTCAGTTTTACATTTGAAGGCGCCAATGCAACTTTTTGATGCAGGAACCCTAGCTGGTTATACGCTTTTGTGTATGTGCTGTTTATATATGCATCCCACTTCAGTTTAGTTATAAAAGAGACACCTACGTATTTAACAGCGTGGTTTCTTGCAATGTTTGTGCCAACCAAAGTGTAATTAAAATGCTGGATTGTTTTCCTGCGAGTTATGCTAACGCAAGCTGTTTTCGACACGTTAATTTCCATTCCCCACTCAAGGCATCAACATGCAATATTAGCGAGTGTGGTGTTAAGTCTAAGCTGGTCATCAGTAGTGCGGATACTGGTGTAGATCACGCGGTCATCAGCGAATAGTCTCATTTTACATTAGGCTCAAGACACATATAGATGTCATTGAGATATATTAGGAACAAGATTGGTCCTAAAATGGAACTTGCGGTAGTCCAGAAAGAACCTCAAATAAATCAGAGGCTGTGTTGTTTGCAGTTACATACTGCTTAAGATTTGATATATTTTTATCCATGCTATTATGGTACTGTTAATATCAATAGATACAAGTTTGACAATCAATTTACTGTGGGGCACCTTATGAAAACCTTTGGCGAAATCTATAAATATGGCGTCGGTTTACTGTTGTGAGTTATTAGCAGTTACAAAATAATGCGTTATTTCCAAGAGTTTAGTAATAGTACACAGGTGTTTACGAAATCCGTGTTGGGTTGGGTGCAATAAGTTGTTATCTTCTAAATATGTCATTATTGCCTTGTTGTACATGATCCAATACCTTACCGCAGCAACTAGTATGTGAAATAGGCCTGAAGTTTTCTATGGACAGCTTGCTCCCGCCTTTATGCATTGGAATTACTTTTGCACACAACCATTCTGCCCGTAAAGAAGCTGTTAGCAGGGATGCTTAAAAATTGCTTCAAGAAAGGAAGATAGCTGTTCTGCGTAGGGCCGAAGGAATACATTTCAAATATTTTCAGGACCCACTCATTTCTTAACATCGATCTGCAACAGCTGGTTAAGAATACTTTCTGCAATGATAAGGACATCGGGCAAAAAAAAAGGTTGCACCGTTGCAACAGGTCTGCTTGGTACACATTCCCACATAAATACCGACTAAAAATATCTATTGAAAGCATTGCAAACAGCATGCGCCTCATTTACAACAGTACACTCAATTTCAACTTCGGTTGTTGGGTTCTCAGGCTGTGCCAAGTAATGCCAACATTTTGGTGGCTGATGCATCAGGAAGTAAGATAACGTATGTGAAAAAAAGGCTTTCCATGAACTTCTAATTTCCGCCTTAAGCTGATATGCAAGTTCCCTTAAAATGACTGGGTTCCTCTCGTTCTTGTGCATTCTCTGTACCCTTCTTTCAAGGTGAATAACACGGCGATTGATCGATGGGGTTTTTCTTCGTGTGCGTTTTGTTTCGTTGGGATATATATTTGTTCACAGCATCTAATTATTTTTTTTTCAGTTGAATCCACGTACGATTCACACCCTCACATTCCTCTAGAGAAAAAGTCTCTAGTGCTGTGTCCACGTAATCAATAAAACAAACATCATTAGCTCTGGTGTAGTCTTTCACGGGTATTTGTGATTTTGTGCCCACGGGCTTGAAATTTAAGCATTCAAAGTATAAGCTTTGATTAACATTTTGTGTCAAATATTCCATCTTCTACAGTGGCTTTACCTGATAGGTTATCAGAAAGAAAAGGCAGGTTTAGTATGGAGCAAGTATTTCCTTGAATAAAGGTGTGTTCCTGGACCAACTGGGACAACAAAAAATTGAACATTAAATTCTATAATACTCGGTGTTGGCGGTATTTCTAGTACTTGTAAAGTTTGTCCAGTCAATAGCGAGATTGAAATCTCCAGTAAGTAATAATTTGGTACGGAGGGTAACTTTATCAACCAGATTGTCATGTACTTGTAAAAGGTAATCATGAGGCGCATTTGACTTTCTGTGGATGCCACCAATCAGTACTGGAGCATCGTGAGCAAATATTGTGCAGCAAACGCTTTCATGATTCGCGATACCCTTTTCTGTACGATATTGCAAGCCGCGTTTTATTGCAATGGTTATCCCGCCCCCGAGACCGTCACGATCTGACCGAAGTAGGCAATATGACGTAGGAACAATTTTAAAATCAAGTATATCTGGATGTAGCCACGTTTCAGTTGTCGCGAGAATATCGGGAGTGTAGGAAAATAAAAATTCTTCTAGCTTGTCAGTTTCGGTAACAATGCTACGGGCATGCAAATATACCAAGAAAAAAGGTGCAGTGGCTTGTTCGTGTAACGCGCTGTTTTTCGTGGGACTACCGTTACGTGCCGTTCTCAGGGAAACTCTTGCATTTTTTTGTTTATCCCAAAGGTACAAGTCGTCGTATTTACTTAGGCCAAGTTGTGACCCCAGATCCCAACCATGAGGCAGAGATAATAAGAAGGATCAGAATAGGGTGGGGTGCATATGGCAGACATTGTCAGATAATGAATAGGAGCCTACCATTGTCGCTGAAGAAGAAAGTGTATGACAGCTGCATCTTACCGGTACTCACCTACGGGGCAGAAACTTGGAGGCTCACTAACAGGGTTCAACTTAAATTGAGAACGACTCAGCGGGCAATGGAGCGGAAAATGATAGGTGTACCATTAAGGGACCAGAAGAGAGTGGAGTGGGTCAGGGAGCAAACTGGTGTTAAAGACATATTAGTAGAAATTAAGAAGAAGAATTGGACGTGGGCAGGGCATGTAATGCGAAGGCAAGACAACCGCTGGTCATTAAAGGTAACAGAGTGGATCCCTAGAGAAGGAAAGCGTTGCAGGGGGCGGCAGAATGTTAGATGGGCAGATATGATCAAGAAGCTTGCGGGGATAAATTGGTCACAGTTGGCACAGGTCCGAGGTAATTGGAGAATAATGGAAGAGGCCTTTGCCCTGCAGTGGGCGTATATAGGCTGATGATGATGATGATGATGACAAGTCGTCATCTACCTTCAGTGTATTTAATATTAGAGTGACCTTGCCACCATTGTACCGACCTTCCTTTGCTGATTGCCATAGTTTTTTGCGCAAGACCCGAACTTGTGCAGAAAAATTATTCGGATATTGATATTGTTGTTCCCTTCAGTTGGCTGCAATTACGAAGGACTAACATTTTTCAGAGAAATTGTACAGCTTAAGAATTACTGGCCGCTCTCGATTTTGTTTTTTTCTGCCAATTTGGTGCATACGTTCTATAGGTGTAACATTGACCTTGAGGATATCTTTCAAAATGCCCTTAACAATCCGCTGTTGTAAATCTGCTGCGAGTTTATCCTCGCATTGTTGTAGGCGAGCTAACTCTTTTTCTGTGGCGGTGAACCTTTCCTGTACGTTGCCTATCGTTGTTTCTACTTGTTTCATGTTTTAGAAAACAGCAGGGAGCGTTTTATTGGTCTTCCTTTGTTTCTTTAGGATTTTCATGAGATCCTGACTGTTTGGGATGGCTTCGGAACCAGAATCTCCGTCTGAGCGGGGCCCAGGGTTTAACTCTGCATCCCCTGATGTCAACAGCAGTAGCCTTATAACAAGCAAACAATCACACAATGAAGAAATTAGGCTCTGTGGGCTTGGCGGCACTACTATAGCGAGCGAATCGTCTCTAATAGAGCAGACAGCCCACAGAACGGCTGCTTAAAATGGCCCCGGGTTTTATGCAGAAGCTTTAGAGAGTCCACTGACGCCACACTGTTGACAACATGGCAGGGGAGCAGCACTTGAGGCGCTGCTTTCTATGACGGTGCTCCGTCGACGGGGCTTGCCGGTGCAGGCCCAACGATGCTTCCTTGCCGTGGATAAAGTTCCGTCGGGACGAAGGCGGAATCCACCCGCCGCAGGGCCATCTGCACGAAAGAGTAGAAATGCATGAAAACCGCCCGAACCAAGTGCTGCCAAGCCCACGGAATTCATGAATACCTGTTTCGAGGAATTCAAGGGGGATGTAAATTCTAACCAGGAGGAGCTCACAGAAGTCAAGAATCAGAGCCTTGAGTGTCATGTCGAAAATGAGAGGCCGAACAGAGAAATGGAGGACGTCAGGAGGCAACTTGTGGAGCTGAAGCAGTACAGCAGAAATAATAACCTTGAGCTGACAGGCGTCTTGTTTACCGAAAACGAGGACCTAAAGGAAACACTGAAGCAAATCACTACCCGTATAGGTGTTGACGTTCCTTCTAGGGATACTAACGTAGGGCATCGGGTAGCTTCAAATGGGCTTCCTGCGTCATTGTTAAGTTTAACTCAAGATCGAATCGAGATAGGTTCCTGGCAGGCTGCCAAAATGAACAGGCTAAACACGACCACGCATGGATTCGCAAGAAACGAACCAGTTTACATCAACGAGCATCTGCGCCCTGAAAAAAAGTTTTGGTTGTCAAAGCGATAAGTGCAAAGCGTGAGGAAAACTGGAAAATTGCATGTGTTTCTGACCGCAACATATTAATGGCAAAATCAGAAAAACTGAAGGTTCTTCACATAACTTGCGAAGATGACCTCGTCAAAGTTGTTTAGTCATCAAGCCAGTCCTAAAACGTTTAATAAGGTTCCAAGGCTCCCCTTTACAATGAATAATGTTCAGGTTCAACAACGTCCTGGCCAAATGAGTTCGTCAATATTGATTGATTGATTGAGGGTTTTAACGCGCCGACGCAACGCAGGCGATGAGGCGCGCCGTAGTGGAGGGCTCCGGATTAATTTTGACCACCTGGGGATCTTTATCGTGCGCCGAAATCTCGTACACACGGGCGTTTTTGCTTTTCGCCTCCATCAGAAAAGCTGCCGCCGCGGCCGGGAATCGAACCCGCGACCTCGTGCTCAGCAGCGCAACGCCTTAGCCACTGAGCCACCGCGGCGGGTAGTTCGTCAATATTCCACTGCATCGTTCGAAGCATGAGAAAGAACTTAGATTTACTTGTAGCATAGTTGTCTGAGCATGCGCAACCATTTCACATCATTGCAATTACGAAAACGTGGCTGCAAAAAGATGAGGAGGTTGTAATTGCAGATTACAGGTTTACCTCCCAGCCAAGAGAGTCGCGAAATGGGGGTGCCAGCATCCCCCTTTTGTTCATCAACGTTTTTCACATCGCATCCTGGCCATCAATTTTGTGCAGTCGTTCTTTTGTCGAAGGCATGTTCGGAAAGTTTGAATTCCCTCTCATCGCTGTTGTCATTTATTGGCTTCCCAAGTGAAGTCTACCCGCTTTTCTCCCTAAAATGGTGGCGATTTTTATGACGATATCAAAAACATAGACTGATCCCATTGTGGTAGTTGGGGACTTCAACCTTGATACTAGTCATATTGTTGATAAGGATTACTCCTTCTTGTTGCAGTCATTCAAATTCAGATATGTTATAACCACCCCCACGCGTGTTACAATTATATCTTAATCAATTAAAGATAACGCACTAACAACTTAGATACCGACATTCACACTGACATATTCAATGAACCCATTGCAGATCACCTTCCAATCTTTAATGTACCTAATATCTTAACCCAAACTTAGAAGGAACATCGACTACATATCATCAAGAGATACTGCCCGATGCTGATACAGAGGCTCCTGCGATTCAGTTTCGACGATATATATCACACTGATGTCAATACTGAGTTTTCCAACCTAATAGGAATTCTTTAAAACGAGTAATTAATGGCCCTCAGGTACTTTCTACACGTTCATATCAATTACCAATCTGCCCTTAGAAGAATGAAGAGATTTTGCGACTGGTAAAAACAAAGAATCTCTGGTACAATAAATGTGAACGTTAAAATAAAACACTTACTATTTATGTCAGTACAACCTACTAAACAATAAGTGCATTATGATTATTAGAGCAGGTAAAAAACAATGCTACTCATGCTGCATCCAGGAGGCATTAATGGATACACGCAAGATATGGGCTATCATAAACGAGATTACTCGGGGGGGGGGGAGTTGCGCCAATCAGAGCGCGTTACTTCTGATAGCGTTGACCACAGCCATGTGGAAGCGTTCGACAACTTTTTTTCTGTTATAGGCAACGCTCTGACAACAAATGTCCCGGCAGTGTAGACTCCTACATTGCGTCAAACCCAGTTGCAATGCGCTTGTGGTGTATGATATTGAACTTTCCAAAGTTGTTGACAATATGTAAAATCCTTCAACTAACAGGTCTACTGGACTACACCAAATTATAGCACGATTGTTAAAAGAAAACGTAGATATTTTAGGTCCAATCTTATGCAAACTTTTCAATCTTTGTATACAAAACAAAACTTACCGATCCATACTAGAAATCCCAAAAGTTATTTCAGTTTAGAAAAAAAGCGAAAATTTCGATCCGTCTGGTTACAGACCGATGTCGTTTCTGAGCATTGTATATAACATTTTTGAAAAACTTCTATCCAACAACATAAATAACTTTTTGCACAAGTACATGGTTCTCTGTCCTCAGCAACGTAGTTTCGGTTCAATTATTCTATGTCATCCGCAGTGTTGACATTGGCTCCATCGGTTAACACGGCCCTAAACAAGAACAAGGTAGTGGTAGTTGTTTTCCTTGACGTACAAAAAGCATTCCATAGGGTAGATCATTCAAATATTTTTCCAAAAAAAAAACGCCCTGTGCCCGACGTAATTACGCTGATCAGTTATTTTCTAGATACACCAAAAACCGACAGCAGGCGGTCGTGATGAATGCTATTACTTGAACAGTACAATATATGAACACAGGGGTGCCACAGGGATCGGTTCTGAGGCCGCTGTTCTTTTCACTTTATATAAACTACTTGCTTCATCTTATGAGCTCTTCCCAAAATAATATGCATGCGGATGATACAGCATTAGTATGTACGGCCGCAATGTTTTTTGAACTATAAGCTCAAGTAAACTCATAATTGAAATCATTTCCCAGTGGTTTGCTGCCAACAGGTTAACCGTTCATGCCAACGAAACGACGTGCATTATATCTCATTCCCGTAGGAAATTATTTCGATTCGATTGTCATTTATTTATCACAAAAAACAACATACAATGGGTATATACAGGAGGAGGTCCCGAAGTCAAGGAACACAGGAGGACCTCCTATATAACAAGTATCAACAAGTAAATGTTTTAACAAACAGTGGTTAAAGTAACGTGTTCAAAGCGTGTTTAAACGTGTTTAACGTGTTTAAAGTAACATATATTACAAAACTGAGATTGCACAATTATAGTAAAAAAAGAAAACGAAACATGTGATAAAAAAAATCAACCTAAATTGAATGAAGATGAGCACGTAAGCGATTCTTGAAGGAATAAATATTTCAAGCAATTTTTTTCAAGTTAGGCAAACCGTTCTATTTGTAAGCAGCAGAAAAATGCACAGCTTGTTTACCATAATAACTTTGTGCTTTAGGAAGTAAAATATTGTTATGCAGGGCAAAAAGAGTGCAGCTCTGAAGTGGAAGCCGGTTAGTAGTGATAATTTCAATACGAAGCCTACGTCTGAAGAATTCAAATACTAGGATGAAAAGGGCATACCTCACCAAAATAAAAACCGACAAAATGTTATGCGCACAAAGCAGCGGTAAAGAACTGCAACAGAAATGATTATGAGTAACGATTCCTATGGCTTGATTCTAAATATGTTGCAAGGGGGGCAGGAGAGTCGGGTATGTATAACCCCAATGCGATATGCAATAACTAATGTGACTGTGATTGAAAGCATAGTGCAATAAAATTAGAGTCTTCAAACCAAAATAAGAATGAACCTTTCATAATATTCATATTTCATACAGTACTTTCTGACTTTCATATTTCCATATGACACACGTAGATATTCAGATTAAAATTGAAAACTGTATATTGGAACATACAAACACGTTTAAATACCTCGAGATTATACCAGATAATCCCAATCACTGGGCAGGTCAAATAAATGCCGTCAGTGTAAAGCTGACTTGCGGTAGTCACGCGTTTTTATAAGCCAAAGGCTACTTCCAGAAAAGCATTCGGCGGGCGCTTTACTTCGCATTCATCAATAGACATTTAACTTACTGCATGACATCGAGGGCTTGGACTTAATAGTAAGTCAAAGTTACCACAACGAGCCAGGCCGGCCGTAATTTAGAACGCTGAAAATGCTACCCTTCAATCATTTTTTTGTGTCAATAGTATTTAAAATACAATTACCCATTTGATGTCTGGTTATTTTATTCCTCTTCTCGCCTTACTAGAAGTCTTACGTTTGGTGACTTTTACTTGGCGCCAAGGAATAAGGGTTAAAGATCTGGAATAGCTTGCCCAGTGAATGGAAGAGATCACCCAGTGCCGCGGTACAACTAAAAATCCATTCTTCAGCTGGCTGTAACTGCTTTTTTTTTCTTTGGTGGTAAACACTCGTGTTTGTACATTTATACGCTGGTGAATCTTGTAAACCAAGGCTTTGTTCCCCTCTTCATAAAACCCGTGATAGTTAACGTGTTTTTGTATTTTGACTCTCATGTTTCTGGGTGTGTCCACAAAGTGATCTGTTCCAATTTTTTTTTTATTGTATACGCACATGTTGTTCAGTTTTTTGTGACCCGATTGTTTAAGGAGAGAAAGACTTCTCTACTATGTAAAAGCGTATGCTCATAATCACACGAAAGGGATGTTTACAGTGTCTGTACAGCTATATCTTTATTCTGTGTTATTGATACTCTCCGCGTCTGTCGGTTACTTTTCTTATTGGACCCTTCACTAGCCTCTGGCTACGGGTCCAGTCAGTGCTTGTAAACTTTATGTGACAAATAGTAATGAACATTCAATTAATCAATCAATCAATCGAGGGGCTGTGCGCAGCGGTGCACCCTTCATAGGCTGCTGCGTTGTACTTGCTTCACTTTCGTGACGGATATGACGTAAGTGAAATCTTCTTGAATCCTGGAATAAAACACTTTAGCTTCAAAATAAAGTTTAGATAGGGAAGGTTTCAGCTTCCGGAACCAACGAATTATCAATAAAGTAATTACAAAGGAGAATCGAAAAAGAATAGAGCGTACATCGAAGGCAGTCGCAAGAAAATCGAAGCATGTGCTCGAAATTCACGCAAGAAATTAACAAACGAATAGCAGGCATGAACGCCAGAGTAATGGCATTAGTAATGTCGCCCATGCACACACCGCCTGAAGCTACCGCGACCTACTAAGTTAGCGAAACATTACGTCTGACCCTATAAGCTAGAGAGTTCAAAAACTAATATATCAGGCTATTACAAATTGAATGCGTCGGAGTAGCAGCAAGGGCACATACGTCGTGCGGCAGCGGAACTGCTCCGGGTTTCATCTCAAGTGGGGATTTCTTCAGCACTTCTTGAACACCAATGGATACGGAGAAGAACCAAACGTGTTCGCATTACAGGAAGCGGAATGCAGAGCAAAATTATCCGCGTAAAAATTGTTTTACAGCCGCGGTGTGTGATTAGGTATTACTAAATTTCCTGTTTTCGAGAGTAATAAGAGAGCCTACATGCTATCAGCAGGGTACTGGTGTGATGGCGTTAGGCCACGTCCTCATTAGCTTTTCTTGGGATCAGAAAGAGCAGGAAGGCAGCCTTTTTGTACTTAATGTATATAAACCCGGAAAAGATACACAGATTCGTCCAACTCTCTGTCAAGTAATAGATATTTTCAATCGACAGACTCTCATTGTTGCCCGTGATTTAAACATGTCGCAATCAGTGTGGGTTTACACAAGCGAATTATCAGTGTCAACATTTATGCATTAATGCGCAAATGGAACTTTTTACCCTTATTACAGATTCGTGCAATCCACGCGCATCGGAAAGAGAATTTGCCCAGACGCCACGGCGGTCCTGACTTTCATACAAAACGTGACCTTTGCGAACTGGAACGGTACACAGGAAAGTATGATCACCAAACAGTACATCGTTTCTGCAAACCTCAAAGCTGGAGCGTCCAAACCAAAGGTGACCAAAATAACAAATACTAAATTGGACGCATTCCCCGCTCTCCAACACCCAGAACTAAGAAAGGTGGGGGATTGAAAAGAAATCGTTTACTTAGACTAATGGACTGCACCAATACGAGAACAAGCAGAACGCATTACGGAGACCGTTGTGGGGGACTCCGATCATAAATGTGCCGATATCACAGTCCTGCACATGTGGAAACAAAAATTGAGTTTACAGAACCGTTTAAATAGGCAGGAATACAACAGGTCCCGCAGCAAGAGAATTGCGGGACTACATAGAGACATCGAGGACTGCGAACATGCTCTCGCGTTCACAATCGAATAATGTCTCCTGGCGCATGTACACGCGGATGGATCTGTCAGAAGCGTGGTATATGTACCGCAGCCTCAACGACCCATACAAAACTCAACTAACACAACGCCAAATACAGGGCCAGCTCGTGCACAAGCACAGGGGTACCAACGCTAAAATACTAAACAAACATAATGACAGCTACCTTGGTATGAGCCCTAACAATCGACTCAAAGACAACACGGGAATTCGCATTCCAAACGTACATCATCCCATCACCACGTATGCGGTTCATACTGCACTACACCGCTTACGCGCTAAATCCGCACCCTGGATGGTTGGAGAAATGAGTAACAGAATCCGTAAGTTAGACCACGCGTGTATTGTCGCTGTAAACAAATATATGAACGATTCTTGGGAGTCTAGCTGCAATCAACACTAAAAGAAAATGCTTGAATAGTCATGATACAGAACCTAGAAAAAAAAAACCTACAACTTGAAAACGTCAGACATGTATCTTTAACTTAGTATTTGGGTAAGGCACCCAAAGGCGTGCTGTAAAATAGAATGAATGTGTACACGGAAGACACCAACCTGTAAGCTTTCACGGGATAGGTTTTTGGGAGATCTTAGTGTACAAGGCCTTATTGTTAGGCATTAAACACCGGATAATTGACGGCGAATGCTGCTCCCTCTCGACAACAGGGCCGTGTTCTGTATTAATCTCAACAAGGCTTTGGACAACCTCAAATGCGAGGTGATTCTCGAGGATCTCGATAAGATGGGGACCAAAAAAAAAAGTTCTGGATTAGATTAGAATTTTTTCTCGGAAAGAACGACAACTCTGATTAGAAACATCGAGTAGAGCCATTTTGAGACTATAAACCGAGGGATGCTGCAGGACTTGGTAGATTCTTCCTTTCTTTTTAACGCCGAAGTGATGGAACTACCAAAAAAACAAACGTGATCGCCTATCTCCATAACACCTTCTACGTTCACGGTGTGAGCATGTAATCGCCGTAGGCAGCAACGGACATGTGCAAGGCACACTACACAGTGGATCAGACGTGTTATTCGATTACGTCCAGCGTTGAGGCCATCATTCCTTCCCTACAAATCTGAAGTCTATATTTAGGCCCACTTGTACAAAACGCCCACGAGACGCTGCTGCAGCAAGCAATTAGAACTATGCAATTAACCAACTTATCGCTACAGTAACGAGTATTAGACTTCGAGGCCGTAAACTTCAACATAAAAGGTACAATAACTCGCCATGTCGGGTAGCAAACAGGAACTGGGGAATGAAGACTACAGGCTAACACGACTTGTTCAGTTTTTTGTACTGGTCTGTATTACATGGGTCCCTCCCTATCTAAATTTCTAAGCGGGCGAGAGCAGGAAAATCAAGTGATTTGTACAGGCGTTCTAAAAAGCGATCTCCTTTATAATCAGCAGGGGAAACGAGCCCTTTTAAGCATTGGCAACACACTACACGCTTTAAGAATGGGTGAGGGACAGTGAATGGCTTATTACAAAAGGCTAGCCCAGAGCCACACCGGAAGACACATTCGTCACTCACAAGGACTAGCATAGAGAACTAAGACATGCCGGAAGGAGGCGCTCCCCTGAATGGAGGGCGCATTTTTACGTACCCGAACTCCCTAAAAACATATATCAAATCAGAGCACGTCGTCTATCCGAGCCTCTCATCTACGTAGAAAATGACTAATAATGTACCTTCCACCACATTACGGTAGCGATAGTTGATTGTATGGGACAATTACTCAACATGGCATCAGTAACCATGGTGCTACCTACGGAAGGTGAGAGCGTGGGTATTGCTTGTACATATCAAACACCAGCGCAAAAAAAGGTGTTAGCCACTCTAAATCGGCATTCATAAATTCTGCCAATGGCATGGTATCACCTGGTATTACGAGCGTACTTGCAAAAATGAACACAGAAGGAAAATTCAAAATAACTGGGAAACCAGCATATTAGGATATTACAGGAAACGAGAGGGTCCAAGACACCGCCCGGTGTTCAAACAACCGCGCATATGTGCAATCCACCTCGCTTCACATCATCCGTTCGGACGGAGATCGCATTGTGTCATACAAAGAAGTCATAGGAGGTTGCAGATTTGTAAGGCGGCCTACCAAAGCCTAACTAAAAGGGTCTCGGTACCGTGGATGCAGGTATGGACTAACACGTTTCGAAGTCTGGCGGCGCTCAGTCGCTACCATTCCGACATATACTTTGAGATTGTTACCTCTGCACCGGTCGGGAGGACATTTACAACATGTTGTGGTCGTACCCCGCAAAGGAGAATTAGAATGGCACCGCAAGTGACAAAAGCAACTATTTGACGGTCGCAAATATAAAGGTGCAGGAGATCGTTGTGATCATTCCCTACCAAGAAGTGCACCCCCCGGTAGTGCAGTGGCTTAGCTTGTCACCAGAATTCAAGGACGTATGGTCGACGACTGAGGAAGAGACGAGGAAAACGAGTAGAAGAGACTGCTTTGTCCTTCACCCTTTTCAATTTTATAACCACGACGGGCACAATGAATGGTTTCACTGCTACTTGAAATATATAAGTTTTTGCAATGCTGGGTTTCTTATAATAAACAAAATTTCTCTGTACCCATCTCTGCATCCAATGTTAAACTCTCTATCCACCAACTCGACAGGAGAAACAAAGAAAATATTTCTTTTGTTCAGATGCAGCAGCATCAAACTTTACAAAAAAAAACAAAATTTTATTCAAAAGGCATATGTCACGTGTGTTGCGCGCTCACGTCTGCAAAGCGTAGACGGACACATCAAAGCAATCTTTACAATAATATTCTCGAACACCGCTTAGTGAATTCAACCATAAAATACCACTCTAGGGTACTCATTGTTTGCTATCACCCACTATTACGTGAGCTACACCGATCTGTAGTTTTAATAAAAACAATTACACCACCTTCCCGTAGGGGAACCTGAGTAGTATGAGAAGCAGCCATGGGGTCGATTTAAATGCCTATTAGATTTCAGTTCGTCATTTCCGTTAGCTTGAGGTACGTAGCTGCCATTATATTTACCGTTTGCTATCAATGGTAACTACCACACTTTTCAATTACGAAAACTACGAATTGGGAAATTGTGTTGACTCCATGGCTGTTTTGCATAATACTCAGTGTTCCCCTACGGGAAGACGGTGCAATTTTATTTGAGGGGGGTAGGCATGATAGAGTGGAGATGCAATAGAGAGAGAGAGAGAGACGTTGTACGGGGTATGAGTTTTAGGCACTATCATCATCATGTTAGACCGCCTTATGGTCAGTAAACTGTAAAGTCAAGGGTTGTTGTAGTGGATGAATCATAAAGTAGCTGAAGATAAGGTCGAAGCACATTCCCCTGATGGTTGTGGGCTGCTTGTGATCACGTCCCGCCGAGGCTCACCGACGCACGCCACTGCAGACGATGATAAACGTCGAAGGCGCGTGATGTGTGCTCGTCTCGTGCCGGCCCACGGAGGCACCGGCCACACTGTCGCTCCAGGAGTCCTTAAAGGGCAAGCGTGCTCGTCTCGTGCCAGCCCAATAAGACACCCGCAACACTGTCGCTCCAGGAGCCATTAAAGAGTAAGACAACGGGGGGTGTTCAGCAAGCCGAGCCGGCTCAGTGGGGCGTGGACGCTGCATCAACATAGCCCCGACGATAAGATGCTTCTCATCTAAAACGTCTACTATGGAGACACACAAAACCTGACGTGGGTCGTTGTTGACTTTCGTTTACTTCAATGCGAAGGGTTTGCGTTTTTTATCTCGTTCAAATAGAGTTTACACAAAATCCGTGATGAACTGAGGACTTTTCATGTTCTTTGTCTATCTATTTACGTGTGTTTATGGACTGACTGATTCCCGTGAGAAATTATTTCATGTTTGTGATGACAATATTTATAAATAGCCGACAATAAAACTGTTTCTATTGGTGGTTCCCAGGACCGAAACGGTCACGCGGCCAGTACGGCGCAGTTAAAGCAAATAGTTCGTTTTAAGCTGAGAAACCAACGACGCTACCCTTGGGCTGACATTAAAGCACAGGATTATCAAATTTTGCGTTGCAGCATAGGGAGCCACACACCGCAAGGTTAATCTTTTACGAAAACATTTCAGCAAACATTGCCGAAAAACATAACCCTTTTGACTCCTCTATCTAAGCAGTAGTATTTGCCCGCCGCGAAGAAAGACAGCGGGGAAGTTTCTTGAACTGTGTAATCCCTCGATGTACATATAAATGAACATTCTGTACATTCCTTGTAGACGAGCACTCAGTACGCACATGACTTCGTGCCGCTTTCCGGGCTGCAGCTGGAAAGTACCCGTGGAGTTCTTCAAAGGTCCCACTTCTTACTCGCTCGCAGACTGCGGCACCGTATTTCGCATGTCCAGTTTTCAGAGAACCTCTCTTCAGCAGCAGATGTCACCGCGTACTATGCTCAGCCTCTGTTATTGTTTACAAAGGGTTATTATTATTGAGAAGATTGTAATGCGCTGACTACCTGCGTGCTGGGGTCCTTCGTGTTCTTCGTGTCCTTATTGTCCTTCGTGTGCGCTGCTCGTACTGAATACCGCCACGTTTGAAGTGCAAGTATGGTTACAGCTGTCCTCTCAGTATCCGTGCGAAGCACATACCAAAATGTTAAGGGTACTTACGGCATACCTTGAATTTGGTTGAAACACGGCTGCCATTAAATGCAGTTTATAAACCTCTGTTTAAACTCATTCAAGAAAAAAACTTATAACAGTATCTTTTACTCCGTCCGTAATTTCATAAGCTACCAGCAACTCATACCTTTTCCCTTTCGCCTCAACGTAGCCCTGATATAATATACTCTATACCAAAGCCTCATATACTCTATACCAAAGCCTCATTACCTCATAAACACGCCTCACGCACGGCTGAATTTTGCGCGGGCAACACTTCTGGCCGCTCTTTATTTTCTCACTCGCTGAGCTTTTCTTCGCCAAGACACCATGTAAGACTGTAAAAGCTACACCGACAAACGAGAAAAGCTGCAAATTTTCTTAGAAAACGCAAAATGGTTCCGTAGTACTATCTAAGATTATAACGTGCCACTCTAGAGCAGATTTATTATAAAAACACACCCGAAACGGTTCCTTTTCTCTTTATTTCTTTGTTTCTTTTTTGTTTTCCTTGCGTTTATTTTTCCCTCTTTTGTCCTTTTTTGCAAAAATATCGGAAGCATGGACTGCTGCCGGCTCCATCCTTCGGCTGGGTGTCTGCCCCTTCGAGAACGCTGATTTGTCTTTCAGAAACACAATACACACTCTAGAGCCTTTTTATTCTAAGGACGGCCATAAAAGTTGTATTGTGCTTCCTTAACTTAAGTCTGCAAAACCATTTAAAACATCGGAATTATGCAATTTTGGTTCACGTGGACGACATAAACCACTCGTGTTACGCATGTCCTTGTGAAGCCACCTAATCACCTTGAAGTACCTACTCGTCTATGTATTGGAAAGCATGTTGTTAAATTTGACATCGTCCAAAAATTGAATCATCCGAGTAAGGTCTGCCTATAACGTGTGCCTGGTCTGTACTTCGTATTTCTGGAACTCGACCTGGAACGCGAACGGCTTCTTTTTGTGTGGGTGGCAGTACTTGGGTGCCCTCGTCTTCAGCGCTGTGGATACAGGTTGACCCTCGAAGTCCGCTCCTACGATCGGCCCTCCACGAACACTCGTTCCTTCAGCACGAAGTGAACCGTGAAGTCTTTCGGGCAGCCTGTGGCAGACATACGGTGGGAGTCAAAAGAGAGGATGCAGTGGTGTTGACAGTTACGCCCAGCCTGGGGATCCCGTAAACCACACCAGTTGCAAGCATTTACATTAGGCTTCATTGTAGATGTCGAGACGCAGCGTGCTTTTGTACAGAGAGCACACGTATTCGGCCCGAAAAAGGGTGACGTAATGTGAAAACTTGTAGCCACAGATTGTGATGAAGACCAGGTTAGACTGACCCAATCTTTAGTATGCGTCAATTTCGTGTTAAGATTCGTTCAAATTTCCCAAAAATGGAGCTTTGGAGAAACGTAGCGGCACTCTTCGGATGAGCCCTTTGGCCGTGTCATAAGGTGCGAGCCCACAACCTTGTACAGGTGGGCTCAACCTAAATTTGTTTCACTTGTCTGAAAACCATTTCTGCGTTATCGGACGGAAAGTAATTGGTTCAATGTTTTTCTTCAGTTAAAGGCCCTTTTAAATTTGTCAAACGTTAAGTTAAAAAGACGGATTTGAGCAAAGCAACAGGAATTTTTGCCCATTAGACATTTGGGATTTCGAGGCCTCCCTGTGGATGTAAATCTAGCGTATGTCTATCCCTGGGAATGTTGCTTGCTTGGGCGGGGATCTGCGTAGAGGCTGGTGCGATGGCTCTGCAGGGAAAGTCGTTAAAGTTCCCTTGCTGGGCCCTGTCGACGACGTCCATCCACGTTAAAGCCGTGTGGGAGACCGATGCATTATTTCTCTCCCTTCAGTCCCAGGTACTTACACTGTCTTCAGGTTCACTGACGTTCGGGCTGGCGGAGTTCGCAGTGCGGTTTCCGGCGGGAACGGTCGATTCCGACACGGGAAGGGCTCGAGCTGGTACCGCAGCACTCCAAGTAGGCTTACGACCTCCGGCCGAACAAAAAGCGCAATATTCGGCAAAATTAACCATCAAAAATGAAAAAAAGCAGTTTCCCCTGGCGCACAACGATGAGTTTCAATTCTTCCTGGTGTTGAAATCAGTCGTCGAGTTGAATTTCAACAGATGCTGCGGAAACCTTTGTGTGCCCATGCAGAGTCCGTTCACTGTCCGAGTCCTAATATTTTCGCAAGAATTCGCTCCGGTGTCCAACAAGCAAAATATTCGATAAAAATACAACTGTAGTGCCCATAAACTATGACGAACATTTTAACCTTCTGTTATGATCAGTCTAAGGGAATACCTTAGAAAAAAAACCTGTCTACCGTCGCTGCATTATTAAGAGTTTCCCGACACCATCATATCAGCGAAAGGAACTTTGAGAGCGTTGGTATGCTCAATGAAACACAAAATTTGTGTTGACTTCTATCCCGTACTTTTAATATTGACAATAAGAGGCTACACTAATTTAATTTTTAAAATATTTAAATCACGATTCAAGTGGCTCAGCAAAGATGACCTTAAAATGATATCGATATGTAATAACAAGCTGCTCTTAAATAGCTCAAATTCAAGATATAATGCAGCTTCTGGAGACGTCTTCTTCTCAGCATACATTGTTTTCAGCTACACATCGTCGAGATTTAACCTGGCTTGTTTTATTTGCTTCATTATCCCCCCTCGCTCTCCAGCTCTCTTACTGTATCTCTTTCATTTCTATGCATATATGCTTGTACGTATGTCAGTATGTACGTATATGTATATACTTCCGCAAACATTTCCTTCTTTAGTCGTGTGTTTTGTTGCCAGCTTCTGGCCACACCCGTGTTTGTCATGTTGGTTCAAAGTTAAGCGCGTGTTTTCTTCCTTTTTTTCCAAGACGAACAGGCTATTTTTTTATAGTGAGATTCTTTCGCCCGTTTTTCGTAGCAGAGAAAAGATGAAATGAGGAATAATTGAGAAAATGTACTGGAAGGTATCGCGTCCCAATCTAACCTTCCAACCTACCAACAGTTTAGTGCGAATGGTAAAACTAATCTATATAAGACTGCTTTGACAGACGATATCTTATTTCTAAAATTCGGGTACTTTTTACTCTACACATCTTCGCGCATATTAAATTGGGGCTGTTGCCAATAAACAATTTTGCATCCTAGCCAAGCCGAACGCACGCCGATGGAGGCAGCTGCCGTATTTTTAATTTTTAAGGTGCTGAAAGCCAGCGGCAGCTCCGCTGTAACTGAAATTTCTCGCGGAGAAAGACGCCGCTGATGCATTCGTCTTGACATAGCTTTCGCATCTCGAACAAAAGGTAGTCGTTTTTTTAGGAGTGGTGGCGTTCGAAGTCTACAAAGCTTTCGTTGTAGCACAAATGCTACGCGTGCGGCCTAGCTTCATGAGTAGCTAGGTTGCATGTGAAACTACGCAGCACGCGGTGCGTTTAATTGTGATAAGAGCTTGAAAAATGCTTAGAGCGAATGATTGCATAGCGATGCATAAAGTAAATAATGGGTTGTAGCCTTGCTTAATACGCTTAAGGGTGTCAGTGGCATGCGTCGGTTGTGACTCTTCTCATTAACCACCTGAAACAATGGCGGTGTTTTTCATTTGCATTTCGCGTAACTGATATCGTAAGTTGCGCTCAAACCACTCTAAAATATCCAATCTATTTATGTTTTTTTTTTGCCGTGATGCTAGAGCGAAGGAGGAAGGGCAGAAGTGGGCTCTGCGGCCTTAAGGCTGAACGGTGAATGGTGCACTGTGGACATGGTAGAATTGCGTTCATTCTAGGCGCCGAGAAATTTTTGCGACTCTTTTTATTCCTGGAATTCACGGATCTCTTTAACAACCTGCGCTACTATTTTGTGTTTACGTGATCTAAACGCGAACAGTTAACACAGCTGGACTCTACATTGCGGTGGCAGTTAACCATTGCACCGCGCTCTGCTATACTGGAAGCCGTGCGGGTGAACCCGGCGAAGTAAACGCACTAGAATGTCTTGAGCATGAGTGGCGCTTGCACATCGCGTATTAACTCTCATGTTTCGGCTGCATCCGCATAAATTCAACAGCAGGGCCGCCGACGCAAGGCAATGCATATCTGGTATTTACATAGGACAAAACTGCATTTAGCTCGGCAGCTACCACCACCGCGTCGAATTCTTGGCAGCCCACGAACAACAGGAAGCGTACATACAGCTGTTTTAGCTGCATTCACACGGCTGATTTTCTATTCTTCCAAACCTACTTCAATCAAATTTTGTTCAACATTAACATATTTTTATCTAATAGTATACCTAATAATGGCTGACCATTTCGAATCTCACTAGTGCAAAACTTGTGCACAGCGCAAACTGCCGTCTCCTCTTTCAACGCGCATAGCTGCTGCGTGTTAGAAAGTGATCCGGTGTTGCGCGAACGCACTGCGGGGCGCGCTACGACACCGTTATCACGCACCGCGTCGGTGCCGCCGTGGAAGTTGTTGCGCTGGGAACTCTTGCACAAATATCACGTGTTTTGGGTGATCCACGCAACGCAGACGACGACTAGCGACCCGAATGATCGATGAACGAGAAACCCGCAGTGCGTCCTCGGAATCTGTGCTTTCTGTGAAGTTGAAAGAACAAGCTTTCAATAGATGCCTCCTTTTGGGTTTTGTTTCTCCGGTGCAACCATACGTCAAGGGTGGCTTTAAAGGGACAGTGAAGTGATTTGCAAATATTGAAGGATTACTAGCGCAAATTGTATTTCGCAGTCTATAGGCGATATTTTGACCACTCTGAGCGAGTTTACGAGAATTTATTTAGTAGAGAGATTAATCCGATAATGCTGTCCTCATCTCTGCACCCTCGTCCATTTTCTGTGAGGTTTTGGTGTGACGTCAGGATAGGATGAGGTCGGCTGGACGGCTCGCCGATAGTCGGCCCAGCGTTTAGTCCGCCTGCCGCCGACGGGTCGTCGTAATACGCTCGCTCAGTCGAAACTAATTCACAACACGTTTGTGACTGAAAGAATGGGCCTTTATTTACTTTGTTAGTTTGTATACTGTATGAATCTCCGATTTCGGGGTCTTTCAACACAAAGCCCCGGACAAGTGCACATGCGGCGCTTCGCTGACTGGTACGGTATTAGGAAACAATAAGGCCACTTGAAAGCGAGAGAAGAGTCAGCAAAGTCAATATAGGTACAAAGGAAATAAAATCAACAGAAAATATTTACCGCACAGTGCAAACTACGGAGCAGGAAGCACTTTTTTTTGTCCTAGGTGAAAAAGCACAGCAGGCAGCAGCACGCCATATATCTTCGTACAATTTTCCGACTAAGAAATGCAATTGCTTGCTAGACGGGAGATATTGTCAAAAGTTTGGGGGACTGTTACTGCCCAAGCGTTATACGACAAATAGTCACCTAAAGTACTTAAGTGGTAAAGCTAAATAAAACTGTAAACTGGTTGTGCATTATATACCTTATATATCCAACATCGTTAGCGCTGGGTCATGGCCAAATGGTCTGAAGCGCTAGGATTATTGTTTTGGAAGTGGCAAGTTCGAATCCCTGTGGGTACATGATTTTTGGGTCGTAACGTTCACTGCTTCACAAACGAGCTCGCCAAACGAGCGCAGACTGACACTGACGCGGTACAGAGTTCTCGTTGGCGTGCTGTTGCCACAAGCAGCGACTACTTGCGGGCAGGGGGCACAGGCCAGAATCAGTGGACCGTTGGCATGGTGCGAACACGCTTTTTACGATAGTCATGAATGAGGCAAGCTCTGAATATGCGGGAAAAGCGCATGGCATTTGAGCGTATGCGATGACGCGGAGGGTGTTCGTTCACTGCGTAGGTTCGGCTAGTGATAGCTACGATTCCAAGGGGTTCTGCGAGGCTTATCTTGAGCATTTTACATGGCAGAAGCGCGGTACGACAATTACTGAGATATGGAGAAGGCCTATGTAACAATGATGTCGGACGTCAAGCACGTTGTTTTACAAAAGCGAAACCCAAACTGTGAATGCTAGCCTCGGACATTGTCCAATTAACGTGCATCTTCTCCTGTCGTCACAGCATTCAGTTGGTGCGGCTGCGACCGACCGCGCATGGTAGTTTTTCTTCTTTCCCGGATTATCAAATATGTACCGACTTATCAAACAGATAAACAATGAAAAGTGTGGTAATTTGAGCCAGCCTAGGCAGTGCAAGCAAAAACGAAAGCGTGACAAATTCACTTTATGCCCCCTTAAGGCACGTGTATGCCACGGGCGCGGCGTACTGCCCTCGTTCGCACTACGTTTCGCGCCGCCTTGGAATCCGTCAACCCACTCCTAATTTCGAAGCTCTCTCGTCCTCTGTGCTCCTTTATTCTCGGTGTTTCAATCGTTGGGTCTGTTACGACGCCGTCGCCTCCGCCAACCCAGAGTACCGGACGCATAGATGTTCCGCACTAATAAATTTACAACATCTTCCAGCGAGGGGAACCATGGGGTAGATGCGACGCATCGGGGGTTTCCGTTGTGTTTCCGTTACGTTAGCATGTCCATTGTTGTTTTGTGCCCAGAATTTACGCAGCATGTTCACCCCCGATGCGTCACATCTACCCCATGGTTCCCCTCGCGGGAAGATAGTGTAAATTGTTATCGCAGTGGCCGGTGCTTGTTACGGTTGCACCGACCATCGCGATAGCAGGCCTGTTAGTCTCCATTCAAATCATCGGTGGTCATCGGAGGATATCATAGGCGGAGCGGCAGCTGAACGACTGAGCGGAGCGGCGCGGTTTCCGCGATTATATGCAGAGGAATGAGAGAGAGCTGTGCATAGCAGCGCATGCGCATGGGTTAACCGAGCGAAAGCTGCGCGCAAGCTGCGCGCTAATGCGCACCCACGCACAGCTGACACGGCGACGGAGCGAGCACCGGCGAGCGCTAACACGCAGATGGCGCTGCGATGAGGGCGGCGCCAGCGCGCAGCTGGCACGGCGAGGAGAATGGGGGAGGGATGCGGACTACGCCGGACGACGCCGGAGGGACAAGGCGAGTGAAAGAGGTGCGTCGCATCTAAAAGAGTGCGAAGTTTCTAATACTGTGTTTGAGATATGAACGAGCCTGACTATCAAGTTCTTTGTCGAAGCGAAGCAATGGAGATAAGCACCAGGGACAACTACGTTTTTATACTTGTCAACCACCGACAGACACACGGAACAAAGACACTTATAACCAAAAAGAGGACAGCTCAAAAATGCGGCAAATATCCCAACAAAGGTTCAACTACATACTCACAGCGCACGGCTAACAGTTTCAGGAGTCTGCAGTCCCGTCGCACCTTCAGTCCGGTCAAGGCGTGCAGTCGTCGGTATGGACCAGTCGCGGCATGGCTTCGTTGGTGGGGGCGAGATAACGCATAGAGGATCGGTGTTGTGAACCTTATTCGGGGCTCTCGCGGTGGCAGCAACCGCGGCCCTCGAGGATGCACGGTGCACCCCTCGCGATGCTTGAGTGGCTCACCGGCTGACGGTAGGTGCGGACGTCACCCGTCGATGACTGTTGCTATGTGCTCGGCTCCGAAAGACCGATAGCTATCGCCGCAGCTTTCCACCAACATCTTCCTCTTTCCCGTGACCACATCCCTCCGTCGTATCTGGCATGTTTTCATTGGATGCTTGGCAAGACGACGATGACGATGTTCGCGTTGTTTGGAGCATATCCCGTAGAGCGCGTCTTCCTTATCGTTTTCACTTCATCTCGTGACAATGTCCCCCAATTTCGCAATTTTCCATGAAAAATGTATTTTCACAGTCCTACACACGCAGTTCCGGTAACGAACCCTCACACAATCGCACTCAAACACATCCCCCGATAACACATCCTAGACATATTTCCGGTATTCTACGCGCGGCTCAAGCAATCGGCACCAATATTGTCTGCACCCTTAATGTGTTGCACTCAGAAGGAAAACTCCTGCATTGTTAAAGCCCAGCGTAGTACAAGGGAGTTCTTTATTTTAGCCTTTTCAAGTATAGCAAGGGCTGATGGTCAGTCTGGATGGTAAAGTGTGTGCCATACAGATATAAGTGAAACTTCTGCACTGCCCACACCAGCGCTAGGCATTCGCGTTCTAAAGCACAGTACCTGGTTTCCCTGGGTAGGAGTCTCCTACTCGCATATAGAATTGGGTGTAGGGTGCATTCGTGTTCTTGCATTAGGATAGCCCCCAGGTCATTTGCTGACGCGTCTGTGCGCACCACAAACTCCTTGGAAAAATCCGGCGCTCTGAATACAGGATGGGTTGAGAGTGCTAGCTTTAACTTATGGAAGGCATCTTCACAGGTGGTGTCCAAGACGACCTTGTTAGGCATGTTGTTTCGGGTCAGCGGTACCAACGGCTCAGCTAGTATCGCGTAGTCTTGAATAAAGTATCGGTACTAGCTGGCTAGCCCGAGAAAGGCGCGGATTTGCTTCTTGTTTTGTGGCCGTTCGCCCTCTAGCACTTTCCTCATCGTCGCAGGCAGGGGTTCTACTAGTCCAGAGCCGACTACATGTCCGAGAAATTCTAAGCTTGATTAACCTATCTCGCATTTCTCTGGCTCTACTTACAGGCCCGCTGCTGATAATGCCTGAAACACTTGGTTGAGCGTGATTACATGGTCTTCCCAATTATCGATGGCCACCAACACGTCATCGTTGTAGTGGTGAACATTGGGAATCACTTCTAATGCATGCCTGATGAGCCGCGTGAAAACAGCCAATGTGGTATTGATGCGGAAGAGCGTAACCCAGAACTTTCGACGATTCTGTTAATGGAACCTGCCAGTATCCTTTGACAAGATCAAATTTTGAAAAGTAGCGTATCTTGCAGACTTCAGCGAAAACCACATCCGTTCGGGGGATAGGTTCCCCATCGGCTACCAGCACGCCGTTTAGCCGACGAAAGTCAATGCATATGCGGTAAGATCCATCAGGCTTCTTAACCAACACCAGAAGGGAATTATAAGGCGGCGTTGACTTCTCAGCAATGCCAAGTTTCAGCATTTCTGGTACTTCTGCTTCAGCTATTTCTTTAAAGGCGAAAGGTATTGAGTACTGCGGTGTGCTCACGGGCACGTCCGTCGTTACTTCGAGATGGCAGTGCACCAAAGAAGTTTGGCCGGGTCTTGAGAAGAGTTTTCTGTGTTTCTTAAGTATTTCCCTTATCTGGAGTTGTTCCTAAGGGCTGAGATGCTCAGAAATTGCTACATCTTCAACTCTGCGTTGTTTCTTCACGTCGACTGTAGGAATGTTCAGCGTCATCATCGTCGACTGCCATAAAGGATGTGACGATCTCACTTCTGGGCCCTGGGTCACGGTCTTTGTGCGGTTTCAGCATGTTGAGATGAAATAGCTCTTTCTTGTGTCCCAGATCCACCAAGTAGTCCACTTCATTCCGTTTCCCAATCACCGGAAACGGACCTTTCCAGTGGAGCAGCAGTTTGTTGTGGCTCGTAGGCACAAGTAACAGCGCCTTCTCTCCAACATTGAGCTGCCGACGTGAAGAGCGCATGTCATAGCGCCCATTTTGGTTCTTCTGTGCTTCCCTCAGTCTTTCATGGGCGAGCTTTGTCATCGCTTTCAGGCGTTATCTCAACTCCAGGATGTACTGATAGGTTGTCTTGATTTCACTACTGATTTCTTTTTTTGTCCAGAGCTCTTTCACCAGCGTGAGTGGTCCTCTGACGTGCCTGCCATATATAAGCTCGAGCTGTGAAAATCACAGACTTGACTGCAGGGCTTCACGATAGAACAAGAGGGTAGCCAGATAAATGTCCCAGGACTTAGGCTTCTCTTGGCACATCTTCTGCAGCATCTGCCATATTGTTCCTTTGAAGCGCTTCACTAACCCATTGCACATAGGGTGGTAAGGGGTTGTATGTAGCTGTTTCACTGACAGCAGATGGTTCACCTCCCTCATGAGGTCCGACGTAAATGTTGAGCTTCGGACAGAGAGCATCTCTCTTGGGAATCCGACCCTTGAGAACATCTCCAACAGTCCTTCGGCAACAGATGCCGAGTCAATTGTATTTAAGGCTACAGCGTCAGGGTATCGGGGGGCGAAGTCCACCAAGGTCAGAATGTACCGCTTGCCAGAACTGGATCTGGGTGACAAAGAGCCTATGACGTTGACTGTGACCGGTTCAAATGTTGCATCTATAATAGGCATCTTGCCTATGGCGCCCCGTTGTATTCTTCCCTTCAGAGTGGTACGTTGGCACTTATCACACCAATTTACGTACCGCCGACCGTCTCCTTGAATACCGGGTGTCACGCGTCACCTCGGTAGAAGAATGGGCTCCGGACACAAAGGGATCAAGCTGAGACGATACTTTAAGGTTTGCAAAGGTATTGCGAACGTAAAACAAAAGGACAATAAAAGTGATGGAAATACCCCTCATACAGAAAAACCCTAAATAGCTTTCAGTTCATAACTACAACCGAGTCCTCGCGCTCTATCTACATGTTCTTCAAGGCCATTTCCCTACCGCACTTTTTGTTGTTGCGTCGTCCTGGAACCTTGAAGCAGTCGGGTGTCCGTTGTCGCTGGGGCGGTTCCCTGAGCGCAGCGCCGTGAAGATGGTGACGGCGCCAGTGGTACGAAGCCGCTGGTGCGTGTGTGCCCGTGCACGCCGGTGCTGAAGCCAGCGGAGCGGAGCCGCCGTTGCCCAGGAGCACCCGCGTCAAATGCTTGAGGAGGCCAACGGGGTAGTGCCGCTGGTGCCTTGCGGGTTCATAGACCTCGGGTCCCGCATCTTTCGGTCGCCTCGAACCACGATCTCCTCGTCCACCCGCTCGTCGTCTTCCTTCTCGTTTTTTCCTCTCCCTTTTCTCCACCAGCTTCCAGAAATTTCTCGCTTCTTATCCCTTCTTCGTCGTCGTCTCCCCCGTCTTCGCGCCTTGACTCCTGACATTTGCCCCCGTCTTCAAGAGTTTTTCCTGAAAAACTGCTTCCACGTTTGTGGTCGATGATACACGCACTCACATCACGAATCACAGTGAGTCACTTTCTCACAGCACAGTTCAGTTTAGTCCTGAGGGCCACAGCTATGACACAAAGGTATAATCACTGAAAAGTTCACTAAAGTGTCACTTTCCGTGCGCGTTAGTGTAAATTCACAAAAACATTTTCTCTCAGGCATTATGCCAGCAATGCCTAACATACAGACTACTGATTGGTTAATCACGGCACTCCACTCATAAAATCTGCTGTAGCATTACATTGTCGTCTATCTAGTGCACTGCTCACTTGCTAATTTAACATATCTTTCTCATTTTGGACATTCAGCAAAATACACTACTACATCACTAATCTATCAATTCACAGTATTCTGCTCAGCTAGGGATTTCTTCTAATCTTACATCCTTGGCAAACTCTATCTCTACGATCTAGACCGCCCTGTCTCGAAAAGCCATTGTATTTGCGTCCATACGCTTGTCCGGCATAATGTCTTTCGACAAGGTACTGTTTTGGGTTGAAACACCCTGTTCCTCGAAACTCTTTCTGTCCTCGCAGTTCTTCAGCCCGTTGACCTGCATCTCCACTTCCCCAGCAAGCTTGGTAACGTCCTTGAGTTGCGCCACGAACTTTGAGCCGACCGTTTGCTGCGCTCTGTAGAACCATTACTCGCGATCCCCTTCGTTGTTCTACTTGGTTATAAGATTTTCGTGGTCCACTGCAGGTTTCATCCTTGCTCCGGTATAGATGACCTCCTTGTGCGACTTCATCTTGACAAAAGTTTCTGCCTCGTTGAGAGGGGTTGCCGTATGCCCTGCAGCTCTTACTGTTGTCTGCTCTCCAACCTCGTCGTCTGGTACTTTGGAAATGTCGCTGGCGATCATCGCAATAAGCTTGTTGACACCAATTTCTCCAAGATGGATCCTTCTTTTGTTGTCGGGTGATTGTCTCGGGTGACCTGTCCAACGCTGGTGCACTTGAATCAGCGAGTTCATGTAGCGATTCTTTTTTCTCAATTGCGGCCATTGCGCGCGCTGTCATAGACATTACCGGGGTTGAAATGATTGCTTTTGTTGTTTCTTTATCCTTTTTCCGTTCTTCATCTGGGCGTCTTCGTTCTCCATTCATAACCGCTAACTTGCTCGTCCATTTCGTGTCAGGGTCATTCACTTCCCTAATGCCTCTCACGTTACCTAGAATCACGTCAAACGGTGGTTCATCTACACATTTCGCTATTAACTCTCCCGTGTAGTAAGGGGTCGAAATTTGAATGATTGCTTCCGGCCAGCACCTTACCGTTCCATCTACAAGAACCACTTGTGCCTCCTTCCCAGTAAACTCGTTTTCCGTGACAAGGCTCCTCCTCACCAATACCGTGTTCGTTCCGGTATCCCGGAGAACTGAAATTCGCTCTCCCCGCAGCTCGCCATCTACAACAGGCATTTACCATCCTTGTGTCGCCCGATCCTCTCCTTCTCTAAGTGTTGTCTCTTTTTCTTTGGTGCTTGTGATTGTCTTTGGCGGGGCTGGGCCGAACTCGTTCGCTTTTATTGCACAAGCTGACGTCTCCTGCTTTGGAAACGGCATTCTTCTGTTGCATGCCCTCTTCTCTTACACACCTGGCAAGTTGAAGGTGCTTGCCTCGAGTTAGCAACAGTTCGGCAATCAACGGCACGATGCCCTACGCGATCGCAAAGAAAACAACGCGATGGAGCCCTCGGAGCGAACCTTTGTGTCATACTTTCCGGTGATTCTATGCTCGCCGCCATGCCCTCTCCCTTCATTTTGCCCAAGTTCTTAAGCCTCTGGGCTTCGCAGTATTGATCCGCGGCAGTAGTCATCTCCTCAATGGTCTTCAGACTGCGCTCCTTCAAAAATACTGCCAACTTGGAATTGCAACACGCCAGAAACTGTTCTGTCACCATTCGCTCACGAAGTTTTTCATACGTCCTTTCTGTGTTGGACATCTCTAACCACCGGTCAAAATAACTCAGGAGACGCGAAGCAAACTGCTTTCCTGTCTCCGCATCCTCTGGCTTTGCGCTGCGAAATTTCTCGCGGAAACCATCGGCTGTCAGTCTAAATCTTTGCAGCAGTGCTGTCTTTACAGAGTCGTAGTCCATAGACTCTGATGCCGGCATTCTTCCGAAGACACTAAGCGCTTCGCCGACCAGACAGAGACTCAATGCTGTCGCCCACTGACTCTTCTCCCAACCTTGCCCTAGTGCTACTCGTTCGAAGCGATGGAGATAAGCATCGAGGTCATCTCTTTTGTCATCGAAAGGAACCATGAGTTTTCTTGGCCAAATTTCTGGACTCTTGGACATCTGTGGTACTGGAGATACTGGGGATTGTTCACCACTTTGGTTTGATGCTCCGGCATTTGCTAAACGTAGCTTTACTCGACCAACTCTTTCTCTTGGGCTAGCTTTTCTTTTTCTACATCCGCCATGCGCTTCGCTATCTCTTCCTCTTCTCGATTCGCGTCCCTCACTGCTGCTCTTTCCTCTCGGCGTCTCTGATTCTCCCTCGCGTACAGGTCCAACATCTCTTCCTTAGTCAACCCCAAGCTACTCGCCAATGTCATTAACTTTTCGAGATCCATCTCTTCCACCGCGGTAAACAGGTGACAATGGGGAAAGGAATCCTGGCAGGCTCGCCAATGTTTTTGTCACGCGTCACCTCGGTAGAAGAATGGGCTCCGGACACAAAGGGATCAAGCTGAGACGATACTTTAAGGTTTGCAAAGGTATTGCGAACGCAAAACAAAAGGACAATAAAAGTGATGGAAATACCCCTCATACAGAAAAACCCTAAATAGCTTTCAGTTCATAACTACAACCGAGTCCTCGCGCTCTATCTACATGTTCTTCAAGGCCATTTCCCTACTGCACTTTTTGTTGTTGCGTCGTCCTGGAACCTTGAAGCAGTCGGGTGTCCGTTGTCGCTGGTCTGGTTCCCTGAGCGCAGCGCCGTGAAGATGGTGACGGGGCCAGTGGGACGAAGCCGCTGGTGCGTGTGTGCCCGTGCACGCCGGTGCTGAAGCCAGCGGAGCGGAGCCGCCGTTGCCCAGGAGCACCCGCGTCAAATGCTTGAGGAGGCCAACGGGGCAGTGCCGCTGGTGCCTTGCGGGTTCCCAGACCTCGGGTCCCGCCTCTTTCGGTAGCCTCGAACCACGATCTCCTCGTCCACCCGCTCGTCGTCTTCCTTCTCGTTTTTTCCTCTCTCTTTTCTCCACCAGCTTCCAGAAATTTCTCGCTTCTTATCCCTTCTTCGTCGTCGTCTCCCCCGTCTTCGCACCTTGACTCCTGACACCAGGCCAATAAATGAATTTCAGAATCCTGTCAGTGGTTCTCTTCGTGCCCTGATGACCCGATAGCAGTCCTTCGTGTGCGGCGCTTATAATTCTGGGACGCAGGGGAGCCGGGGCGATCACTTGCTTACATTCTCTTGCTGACGCTGAAGCGTATGTATAGTCTGTAAAGTATCTCCTTGGACAGGTAGAATCCCCACGTCTTACCCTTGCTATGGAATTCTCGATAGATGTGCTGGAAACATCGTTTCAGCTTCGGGTCTTGAGCTTGAGCCTTGTTCAGAGTTTCTTTGGTCACGTAGAGTTTTCTTGTGTCTATGGGCGCACGTACATTCCGGCAACCGGACCTTACGACACCAACAGTCTCCGTCCTATGCGGGTTGAACGTCTTGGAGTCATCTGTACGTTCCTAGTTAAGGACCGGTTCGTTTGGGTCTCGTACTCCCAAAATGTTGCCAAGGACAACGTTGTAATGGGTGAGTTCATGCATTTGGCCATATTTGTTCTCGAGAAAAACGGAGAGGAGATGGTCACTAGCGCCTCCGGGAGAGTAAAAGAACTACCATTGACCACAGTAATCCCACTCTGCCCTCCGGTATAAGCCCGGTGCAGAACAAGGTCCTTTCGCACAACGACTGTGTTGCACCCGGTATCCCGAAGTACATGGACCACTTCTCCATTCACGATAGTCATGCTAATACTCGTGCTAGGCCCGCTAGTGGCTTCGTTCATGGCACTGATCACGTAGCTCTCGGTTGCCTCGGGGACAGTGGACGGTTCGAGCGTTGGCTCCTCTGACCGGTCGGGCTCTACGCGCAGACAAGGCACCTGACCAGCAGAAGGAATTTTGCTTGAGCACAACTTCGCGTCATGTCCATTTGAACGGCATTTCTGACAAAACAATGGCTTACTTATTGATAGGCAATCAGCTGCCCGGTGCACTTCTCGTCCACACAGGACGCATTTGTTTCCCGTAGCACGAGTAGATTCCATATTTCAGCTGAGCTTAGCTATTGTGGATGCATTGGACTTCTTACGGTCTTCTCGGACCCGCAACAGATTAGCCTCGTTGTGGGCCTTTATAAATTATCCGCTGCCATGGTTGTCGCTGAAAGCGTTGTACACTCTCGTTGCCTCATAAAAATAGCCACCTTCTTGTGACAGTTGGCTATGAACTGTTCAGTGACAACGAAGTCTGCGAGATCGTCAAAGGTGCTTTTTATGGCTGCCAGCTCGATCCGCCTTTCGAAGTAACCTTTTAAACGGGCGGTGTACTGGTTTGCCGTCTCTCCATTTTCGGGCTTCGATCCGCGAGAACGCTCTCTGCAGCCCTCCTCAGTTAAGAGGAAGCATTGGAATGAGAGCTTGACCTGATCATAGTCAAGAGACTTTTGGGGCGAGAGGCGGCCGTATACCTTCAACGCTTCTCCTGTCCAACACGTGCTCAGCGCAAAGGCCCATTTTGATTTATGCCAGCCCTCGCTCTGCGCTACGCATTCGAACCATGTAAGGTACGCGTCCAAGTCATCGCGAATATCCTGAAATGGGGAAAACATTTCTGCGCGCTGAAGCTTTGCGGGGTGGCAGCCTGAGCCTGACCAGTGGTTTCTCCCACGCTATCTGTTTGGGCCCCCTCTCCTCGCGCTGAATTGAGTTCCACCAAGTGAATCCGCAGCTGAAAATTGCGTTCTTCGACTTCTGCACGAGGCTGCTCTTGCTCAGCTTTCGCCCGCTCCTGTTCGGACTTCACCCGCTGTTGCTCGCGTTCTAACGCTCTTTCGTCACCCAAGTGCTTCTGCTCCGCCTGGACCCACTCCCTCCATTCCTCGCCACTCATGCCAAAGCGTTCGCCCATGGAAATGAGCTCCCGTGGGTCCATTGTAGGTTTTATGGGTATTATAAAATGAACTGGTCTGATTCTGCCGTGGACACCAATTATTGTCATGTTCTTAGTCGAAGCGAAGTAATGGAGAAAAGCAGCAGGGATAACTGCGTTTTTATGCCGGTCAACCCACGACAGACACACGGAACAAGACACTTATAACCAAAATGGGACAGCTCAAGAATGCGGCAAATATCACAACAAAGGTTCAACTACTCGGAAGAGCACAGCGCACGGCTTACAGTTTCACGAGTCTGCAGTCCCATTGCACCTTTAGTCCGGTCAAGACGTGCAGTTATCAGTATGGGCCAGTCGCGGCATGGCTTCGTTGGTGGGGGCGAGATCACGCATAGAGGTTCCGTGTGGTGAACCTTATTCCGGGCTCTCGCGGTTACAGCATCCGCGGCCCTCGTGGACGCACGGTCGACCCCTCCCGATGCTTGGAGGCTCACCGGCTTACGGTAGGTGCGGGCGTCATCCGTCGATGACTGTTGCTATGTGCTCATGTCCGAACGCTAGACAGCTATCACCACAGCTTTCCACCAACGTCTTCTTCCATTTCCCCGTGACCACATCCCTCCGTCGTTGCTGGCATGTTGTCATTGTATGCTTGGCAAGATGACGATGTTGATCTTCGCGGTGTTTGGAGCATATCCCGTAGAGCGTGTCTTCCTTATGCTTTTCACTTCACCTCGTGACACTGACGCAAATGGCTCGTAAGGTAGGTGTTTTCGGAACTAAAACTGCCAAAAACAGCTATTACCGGCCGCCTAACGTCGCGTAAAAAAACGAAGGGAAGCGGCCGAAGCAGTGCATTAGGCCGTCCACAGCAGCTTTCAAATTCGCGTGTAAGCTCCTCGATTAACATTGTTATGTCCACAGAAAAGGGTCCGCTAAAGCTGGGCCAGTGTAATGAACCTAGGCGCAGTACCGACATCGAGTTAGTATCAATCAAGATAAAGGACACCGCCCGACAGTCATCTCTGTGTTAAAGCAAATGCCCGATAAGTAATCCTTGGTATTGCGGGTAAAGAAACAGGTCCAGTTTTACAAAGATACTGTCCCGTACTATGCCGAAAAGCAGCTGTGGTTAGTGGGCTTTACGGCTATATTATATCTTTGTCAAAAGAAAAAAAAAACAGCGCTCTGGCGGAAATCTATCACTACCGATGTTTGCATTGGCGTTACGTGCAATACTCTTAGGGAATATTGGCGCACTATTTCAAACTCGCTGCAAATCGTGAAATAACTAAAAATCTCTCTGACACCGTGCTTCAGTTCCGAAATCTACATAATTGAAGAAACAGAAAAGAGGCCGATCTATATATTCTATATTTATCAATTACATGTGTAGTTGGCATCATCTTAATTCATAAAAACTCAATCTAACATTATACCGAAATAATATCAGCATTTTGGAATTTGAAAATGCCGTAATTTACTTTTTTTAGTGCAGCAGTTTTGTTAGTTTTCGCACTTCAGAAGGATGATGGCCGATCTTTACGGAGATGTATTTCTTACCACGAGGAAAGGTGATTTTCGTTCACTAAGCCAGTCAGGCAAAACTCGCCCAAATATCTATACTTGCTGGTAGAAAAATTCTTAGCCGGTCGTAAAGGATTAGCAGATGTTTTTGGGGTGAAGGTTGCGTTGCGCCAGCGCAAATACGACAATATTTGGCGGCTGAAGTAAAGTAGTCAATGAAATATACAAAAATCATTTTTGTCTTCCACAGATGCCACAGGAATGCTTAATATACATAAAGGCGAGGGTTTCGGCTATTTTTTGGAGTAAAAATAATATCTCAAGAAAACTAGTTTAGATAAGTCGGGAACCACCGCAAGCGCACCTATAGTTTTTGGGTTTCTAATCTGTTTTATTACAAAAAACAGCGTATATTGCCACCTTTATTGTTAGTTTTAAAGGTGGTATCCGGATGCCGCTACAGCGCGGTTCTGTACAGAGAAAACCCTGTCCAACACATCTCTCTCCCCGGCAGCCAATCACCGGAGAAGCACGAGCTCCACGGGACAGGTTGCTCTCTGCCAAAGCCCGTTCGGAACTTGTTTCAGCCACACTCACGAAGTGCAAACATTCTCCGAGCTAGGTTGAACGACGATACCCCGTGTGCTCGGTTCTTAAGAAGCTAATAATTGTGCCAGTGCGTTTTCACGAGTAAAAGTATAACATCTCACCATCAAATTTGATTAAATATTGTTACACTGCAGTTGGGTTCCAAAAACGTTCGAAATTATCCTGTCTTCCCTGTGCCCTATTCACATCTGTGCTGCGCCAACGAAAAAAAATCTCCATCACATATTTCAGTCAATACTACTTTTGGTGACCATTCATTGACTACAAGCTTAGCGGACCAGCTAAAGGAGGACCATGACAAGACTTCTGCAAACCAAGGTATCTCATTCATTTCACCGAACGTTGGCGCTATAGAGCCGCATATCGCACAGAAGGTACTTAAAGGTTTGTCTCCACGTATTTTTGATTACGAGGGGCGAGAGCAAGCGGTTTGCAGTGTGCATGAAGAAATGGGCTCTGAATTTAAACTTCAACGGTGCGAAAACTTACCGGTTTTATGCTTGCGATGATTAGATAATGGTAGAGAGATACTCGGCAGGGTACCTGTTGTGGTGGAGCAGATTACAATAGACGTCACTATTTAAGTAACTGTTATCGAGTTTGCACTATGATCTTCAATGGGATAGCGCTAGAAGTAACTTGGCGTATGATGGGGCTTGCTTTGTTCTACAAGGGTTTAGAAATGATGGTTCTGAACAGACGTCATCAGTTGATGACCAACCCACAGTTTTTTCTTCAGGCTACTATTTCGAGAATGTGAGTTTCGTAGCGGGCATATTCAATAGGAAGCATGATGACCCTTGGTGTTTTGTGCATGATTTGGTGGTTTAGCTTGTTGAACTAACTAAATATAGCAACATTCACGTTAGAGCTGTTAATTGTCTCAAGAACCATTTACTATTTATCTACCCTGCTTAGAACGGCTGTGGGTGTTCCGAAAGATAAAATAGTAGATAGATCGAAAACTTATTTTCACCGTGACGGAAACCAGAAGAAAAGGTACTGCTTAGAGCCAATATTTTGGAGCTTGTATTTCACAGAACTACGGTGGTTCCCTTTTTATGAAGCGAGTTTGGAAGATATAGTTGAAGCGCGGCTTTTTTATGAAATGTCTACGTCATGTGTAGCAGTGACTCCCTTGCTGCGCTTTAGAAAGGCGATGACGCCTATTTTATGCTCGAACAGTAAAAAAAAAGTTGGCTCCAATCAACGCTGTGAAGGCTGTTTGAAAGCAAAGCTTGAAACGACAACCACAACAACTGCCCGTGCGACGCCACTTGATTCTCCCACGCGGTTCCACAAAAAGCTTCCCGCATCTTCCCACGGGGGGAACTCGAGTAAATGCGTCGCATCTACTCGAGTCAAGCAAAGCGTCACGTCAAGCGAAAGCCAAGCAAAGACGCCCTTGACTGAATTCCGAACGCGCGCTCCGCCGCTTATATACGTTGAGGGGACTGCGTAAGCCGGTCCCAGTCGACGACGTTGGCGTACTTGTAAAGCGGCGTGGACTCTAGGTGTTTGAGCCAAGCGCGGATGTTGCTTCGCCGGAGATCGGCACACTGGTTATATGCGCCGCGCTAGAAGGAGAGGGAACCGCGGAAGAGAGAGTACAGCACATGCGCCGGCCCCAGCGCGTCTGCCGCGGCTATGACGCAACGTGCCGCGGCTATGACGCAACACAATCCAACACAATCCACTTTAATCCAATCCAATCCAAATTCAATTCAAGCCAAGCCAAGCCAATCCAATCCAATCCAATCCAATGCAGCCAATCCAAGCCAATCCAATCGAATCCAATCCAATGCCCCTCGCGAGAGAGTTCGCTATCGCCTCGACTCGACGCGCATGCGCAGTGAGCGTGCGGACTACGGACGCCAACGCGGGTGACATCGTGAGTTACTGAAATGCTCTGCATTTAAAAAGTTAAACCATATATTGCTCCAGCCGTTCCCTGGGATTCGCGCCAAAAGGCGCCCGCATCCTCACCCGCTTCTTTTTTGGTTCTGGTTCTGGGATTCAAGGGGACGGTGCCACGAAAACAGCAGCGGCGTCCGCGGCCCGGATAGAGAGGCGGACGCTACCGCTGTAGCACGGCCGTGCGTCGGCTGAAAGAAAACATAGAAGAGCGTATTTCGAAAGGTGAAGAGGAGGGTTGGACGCATGGTTAGTGCGTCGCGCTTTGGCTGCTTCCCCCTCACTATTGTTTCATGTGTGATCTCCAAATGCACCATCTCACTACCATCCGCTGAATCGAAACCAGCATCTGTCTTCCCTTCTCCACGTGTGGGCGTAGGTTAGCCGCTAAGACGTCGTGCTCTCGCTCTGCTTTTCTTCAGCCTCAGGGTTTATCTCTGGCAGTGCCAGTGGTCATATTTAGCCTCGTCGGGAGTTCTTTGTGGCGCACGCGACAAAACCGGTGCCTGGTAGAGGTAGAAACATTTTCTTTAAAACGCTGCCACGTATTGCAGTCCGCAAATCTTGCGTGCACCGGGGATGTGAGAGAGGTGCTGTAATGTATTTGGAAAGAATTGATTGCACACCCACTCTTTCCTTGTTGTAAATTATGCGGTGCCTATAATAGGTTTATTCCCGCAAAGGATTACATTTTTTAGCACTTCTTCTTATATTTCGTTGCATTAAACAAATATCTATTCAGCCAAGGTGTGTTTTTTTTATTTCGCCGAACAATTTCGACCATGAACGAAATCGCTGGAGTAAGCTTTCATTACAGAGTTTGAGAAAACTGCTGTGTCATATTGTAAAAATGAAATTTTTGTCCGTAAAAGCATAGGCTAAGTTAACGATAATATAATATAACGAACACTCCAGCCAATCTCAATAACCATTACAAAATTGTTCTGATTCCCGTGAGGGTGAAAAGCGCGTTCCGCCCATTAAAAACATAAGCGCCCATAAACCAGATTTTGGGGTTTGTTTTCTCGCAATCCTTTCGTGCGTGGCAGCCAGCTCGGTCGTTGGAATATTTAATACTGTCCCCTTCGCAGCTTCTTTCTCTTATCCTGCCCACAAATGACCAAATGTTCTTTGATTTACAGCCCACTCGATCTACACAGAGGGTTTAAGTAAAACTAACAGGAAACTATTAATGCTCGCGGGCAAACACAGGAGCATCTCGCTTAGCTGATACTCCCACTCTGCGTATTTTTTGTTACTGCTTCTTTGACGCTTGTTTGTTTAGATTGTTTGAGGAGCACAAGGTCGCTTCAGATAAGGTTCTTTTTTAGAACCCCGGTACGTCGTTCACTGCATGACTTCAGGTTAAGTGAACGGTACTGGTACTCTAAAGGGGGGCAATTCATCAAGACAGTCCAAGTCAAGTGAGCCGAAAGCTTCAAGGTCTCCTTTAAGATTAATAAAAACGTAGATACTTCCACCTTTATCAGCGCTTCATGTACGTTTCTTTTCCGGCAGCTTCCATGTGTCGCAACATGGTTTCAAGAGGCACTCTCAGAAGAACCACACGATCAGCTCCAGAAACTTCATTGTGTTTGTAATTTCAGCAACTGGTGCGAAGAAACCCGGAGGGCAGTGTAGTTTCACTCCATAAAAACCACTCGAGACTGGTTTAAAAGCCACTAGAGTTTGCTGAATCGTGCTTTTACATGAAAACTGCATGTTTGAAATATTTTATTCCTGTGATTCGTAAGGAATGAATTATGGTTATGCTGCAGGCGCACACCCGTTGGAGTAATGAATGTGTCATATTTCTTGAAGCAATGAAGATGCTCTTCCGACGCGCGAACCCTGCAATGACGTAAAAAAAGTTCTGGTTTTTAACATACCCTCAAACAATGGCTGCTTATTGTACTTATCCACAACCCTATAAAGAGTTGGCGAGTTCATGCCAGAGGCTATCATCACCGAAAAGAACACTGTCTACACCCGCTCATCGCAATATGATTGTCAGGTGAACGCATTTCATACGAATGCCATCGACGCCGCTGGAGTGACACAGGACAGCCTAAATGCAACTCTGCGATGTAGTGCGTTTGCTGTTCGAACCGACACATCCGTGTCGGTTCGAACAGCATAACCTTGGAAGAGGTGCAAGCTGACGTGGAGACTTATGCGCTACCGGGAGTGAATCTCCAAACACAAACTAAGGATTACACCGGTCAGGCTCGTCGCCCTTGCACAACTGCAACTCGTCGCCACGAAACTCAGTTGTACCTTGGTGGTATGCTATAAAAAGCGTTGGAGAAAAATACCACCAGGGAAAACGTATGATCCGCCGCAGTGAAAAAAGCAACGGAGAGACAATCATGAGGGCTTAATAGCCTATTTTACTTCTACATATTTTTCAACGCACATTGGCGTATTCTGCGGCCCTTTGAGGCAAGAGCTAATTTTTAGACATTGCAGGCTTTTATCCCCACAGGCATTTTCCATCACGCGAAAGTAACTCCACACCGCTTCATTGCCAAACGCGGTCAGAGAATATGTGGAGCTACAGACGCCATGTTTTTCGGTGTCTTCGTGATTCCGCCACCATTTCTTCTAAGGTTAGCGTTGGTCACGTTAGGACGCCCTTATCCACAGGACGTTGGCTGAAGACAACATGTTACGAAGCCACTCCAGCATTCCCAGCACTGGGACAAAGCCACCACGGTGAACCAGGCAGCCCAACCTCCGTCCGGCCTCTGCTGATTGCGCAGTGCGTTCGTCCACACCCAGGTCAGCACAATTCTTGTTCACCTCATTTTTCTCATCTGGCCGTGCTTGGCTACAAGTTTTAAAATTTTGAACGTACTTACCGGAAAATCGTGTTATTCAGAAATGAAGTAACCTGGAAAAAACGCAGTATTACTATCGGAAATGTTTATGTTCCCAATTGATAGCGTACTAACCAGGAAATTGTATGAGCCGAGAAATTTATCCCCAGTGTTATACTGTGTACAACGAGCTAACAATAGAAAACACGGAAAATTAGTTCTAAACAAATATATGTGAAAAGGCGGCGCAAGGAAGGAATACAGGCGTGATGAGGTGCGGTAACAAAGGAAGCAGAGGACACAGAGCACGCAGCTAGCTGGTGCACAAAATTGAATCGGGACGAGCACTGGACGACTGGGCCGCGCTATTAAGAGCGGGACCTGTGATTGCTCTCCGGTGAAAACATGGATCACACTCAACTCTGTGCCTCATATCCTTCCGCCGCTGATCACATCCCGCGGGCAGTCCGTTGCCTGGAGCTGGTGACGCCCTCTGCTGAAGAACGCGGGTCCGGGTTCACCTAGAGGTGGAACCCAGGCTCACACCCCATGCTATGGAAGAAAGATGTTACCCATGTACAAGGTCTCTGACGCCTGCCCGATATCATGTGCGCTTGCCCGACGTGGCTTAGAGCCCCTAACTGAGTCAGCCGCTCCGCGACGTTTCCCCGCGCGTATCGTAACCACGACACCCCGTGATACTTCTGACAAACCTCCGTAGGACGTTTTGTTCCCTCTTTCGCGAACTTGTTCACAATAGCCTGTTGGCTCTCTTAACGCTTCTAGCCTTAGTCTAAGGTCGTACCTACTTCCGCTATTTATTTTCCCTTTGTTTCAGACAATCGGAAATATAACAACCGTTACACGACCAGTGCCTGGCCACTGACTCGTTACTTTCATGAGTATCATAGTCCTGCTCCTGAGAACTTACTTATTGTCTTGTCTAATTCTTTTCACAGTCAATACCATAGAACATGCTGACACAGGGTTTTGTAAATCTAAAGCAAGTAGCGATGTTATATAGTCAAGTGTTTTGTTGAATTGCAATGCGGCAGGTGCTAGCGTCCGTATAGGAGGCATCTGCACGCTTTCCACAGATGGTCTCGTGCGCTTGACTTCGCGCTTTTCGGTAGCTGGGATTTAGCTCAGGGTTCATATCGTTTGGCAAAGGATGAACTGGAATAACAATCTTCCATTCATGAGGGAGCGGCTGAGAGGCAGTGGGCTGGCATTGGACGTCAATATTTTTCACAAGAGCAAAGCCGGTAGATCTTTGGGTGAGGCGGAGACGTTAAAGATAAATGACCTTGAATAAGTTTTGACACCGTGTTGTGGAGGCCCAGTTGTAAACGACAAGCCTCCACAAAAGATTACGCACTTGTTTGAATGCTTTCCATGTAAGCCGATGAATGGTGTTCGTGTCATTTTTTGGTGATAATAAGGTAGTGTGTGACATACGTGACACGTGAGATGGGGAGAGCACTGACCAGTCGGATCATGCCTTTTACCTTCATGCCACAGCGGCGCTTAGAAGGGTGTCGAAGCATGTGGGAGACTTGGTTAAAAGCCTTGGAAAGCCTAAATACAGTTTTTTTGTTGCGTGTATTGGCTAGAATGGGGATGGATATTGTAAAGTGAGGAGCTGGGGCGTATAGTGTGCCCGTCGAGGTGGATACATGCTGTTTATTTCTGTAGAGCAGGTGGATGTTCATCGATGATGACAAGCTGAGATTCTTGGGGGAGCATCGGGGTCCCATGGAGGACGCATAGTAGTGAACGACATCAACAGCCCATTGAAGGTAGTCGTGGATGTTTTCCATGTAGTCTGTGTCGGTTCATATGGTGATGTCTGCGTAAATTGCGTGATTTATGCGAGCTATGGCAGCAAGTATCTATGGCAAATCCAGGAGGGCAATATTGAAAAGGATTTGATAAAGAACTGAACCTTGAAGTGTGTCCTGGTCTCCCAAAGCAATAGGCTGGGCGTTAACGTCACCTTCACGAATAATACCTTGATGATGAGTAAGAAAATCGGCAATGGTCGAGTAAGTACGGTGGCTGCAGCCTGTTTGACTGAAGCGGGATAGAATAGAGGAATGCCGAACATTATCCAATGCTCCTTTTACGTCTAAGGCAACATTGAGCCCTGGGGAGCAACGAGTCGCTAAAGAAAGGACCTGTTGAATTTGAAAGAGAATATCTTGTTTACTGAGATGCTTCCTGAAGCCGTACATGAAACCGCGTATAAGGCCTCTTGAAGGAAGGGTTGGAGGCGCTTTAGCATCATTTTTTCTACTAAGTTGCCGACATAGGAGGTTGGAGAGAGCGGGTTTAGGTTGTCAAGATTAGGGGAATTAATTGGCTTGGGTATAAACCTTATTTCACCTCTTATTCACTGGGAAGGGAGGTGACCTGAGCTCCAGTGTGAAATTGTGTGGTATAGCAGGTGATCCAGTGGGCCGCTGCCCAGGTTGGCACGAAGCCAGCAAGTTGCATGGTCTCGTCCAGGGCTGCTGGGTGGTACGGGGCGGTTGTGAAAGCTGTGATGCCCTCGGCTTTGTAGAATCGCCTGATATCTGTCGACACAAAAGCCGTTACTTTTTTTAGGTAGTCCGAATGTCGGAAACAAAGCACGCAGGGTCTCGATGAATGCCGCAGATGTAGGCCTGAGCACTGGATCACTTCCAGTCATTTTGTGTAGGCATCCACCACCGGCAGAGATGTTGTTCTTTCGACTGCGCCTGAAAACTCAACATGCAGTGTTTGCCATTGGATAGTTGGCTTCTCCCAATCAGGAATGGGGGGTCCGGGTGGGGCTTGTTGGTTTCCCTGGCTAGCTTGACACGCTTGCGCAGCTGTTTCGATGTCGTGGTCAATTACTGGCCAAGACATACAGCTGTGACTTTTCATGGCTACTACTCCTCGATGTCCAGCATGGATGAGGGCCATGGCTTGCTCACGCAGTGCATGCGGGATACTGAATCGTGACCCGAGTGTCGCGCAGCCGCGATGGACACACAACACCATCGCTCTTTCTTGAAGGTGTTGAGGTTTTCTCCTGTCAGTCTCTGCACGCGGCCTTGATGCAGCGCCTCGCTCAGTTGCGACAACGTCGCGTCCTCTTGCTTGCTACGGCGACAATGTCGGCCGTTAGCGGTGGACTAGGCAGAGTGTGAAACATCAGACCGCAGTGCACTTGTGGAGGATCCTCAGTGATTTCGCCGAGAAGCAGACAACTCAATGCACCCGCGCTCCACTTATTTCTCTTTGGCGGTGAACGAGCTCGTAGTCATACGCTGACATTTTTAGGCACCACCTTGTCGTACTGTGAGACAGCGTATGGAGTGTTTGTGTGTGGGGGCCCAAAATACACAACAGACATCGGAGATGCGTAATGATGACCACGTGTCTGCCAGCAATGTACTGTGTATAATAAATGGCTCCATACACGATTGCAAGTACTTCTCGATGCAGTTGTGACTATTCCGCTCTGCTGCTGAAAGATTGGGGGAAGCAACCGCAATCGGAAGTTAATTCCCTTAATCCTTTGGTGGTAAGACCACAGCGCCCACACCGTAGGGTGATGCGTCGCAGGCTAGGAACAGAGAATTCGTGAGGACTATGCGCCGCCGGAACAGGTTATTTCGCGCGTCGAATGCTTTCTCGTGGTGTTCCGACCAGCTTTATTCGACATCATTTTGTAACAGGTGGTACAGGTCGTCAGCCACAGTTGTTCGCTGCTCTAGGAATCCATTGCAGAACGTAATAAGCCCAAGAAAAGACTGCAGTTCCTGCTTGTTGTTTGGTGCTGTGCCTCAGTGATAGGACGGACCATCTAATCAGTGGGATGAATACCTTCATCATTGTTCTGGTGCCCCGAAAGTTCCCTAGGGGCACTGCAAAATAGTGTTTCTCAATGCTTAAGCGGAAGTTGGCGCTGGCTGGCCTGTCAACTGGAAGCTCTAGGTGTGCTGCGTGTTCTTGACTTGATGTGCAACTAATGATTACGTAATCCAGGTAAACGCACACTCCTGCAATTCCAACAAGCGTGAACTCCTTGTACTTTTGGAAAGGTGCTGGGGCTGCTGCAACTCCCAATGGAAGCCGTTTCACCCCGTGGAGGCTCCTTGTAGTGTTTATATAAAGCAATTCAGACGTTTCTTTACTCACCATCAGCCGTTGGTACGCCTGGGTCAGGTCAAGCATGCTCAATATTCGGTCTCCCCTGACTGTGCTGCAAACCTCTTGTGGCGTTGTCAGTGTGTAATACAGCCTTTTTCGCCAGGTTCGAGGTGCTCCTGCAGTCTCCATAAAAACGTACAGTTCTGTGCTAATTCTCGACTCCACAAGTGGTGTGGACTACTTTAAGGGCTGCGTCGGCTCAATGACATATTCCTGTTCGAGCTTGCGAAGCTCTTCATTGTACTCCGAATGCATAGCAAAAGGTACTGGCCTGGCTTTGAGAGATTGGGGGCTGGCGTCGTGATGGAATTCAAAATTGATGAGAGGTCTATTGTGCCCTGAAATATCCTTAGCAAAAACCGCTTCGTAATTCTTTTAAAGCCGCTCTACCAGTTTCCTCTCGCTAGGGTATATTTTCCTCGTTAGCCGGGTTGATACCTCCAATCGTTATCCCAAGGGCGTCGAACCGATTCCGGCCAAAGAGGCTACATCCGGCCCCTCGCACGATAAACAGTTGTGGCTTGCAGTTGTACCATTGAAGCAAACGTCTACTTTGGCACTGCCCAGTAGTGGAAAGGCCTGCACTGACCACATTCTCAGGTGTATGTCGTCGTCGAGCAAGATGGGTGCATGCTGCCGCAGGTCTGGTAATACGTCTCTTCGTAATGAACATATATGCTGCTCCGGAATCCATATCGAAGTGGGTCGGCTGGTCGTGCACGCTGACGGCGATCATGATCTTCGGTGGCGGGCATTGTTTGAAAATGGTGTTTAGGTCGTACAGCGGCGATGATTTTGGTAGAATACCGTGTGTCTACGCCTGCGTTATGGCCTCTGATGTGTTCACGCAATTGTGTCGTTAAAGGGGTCCAAAACATGGGTCCAAGGAGTCGAAACCAAGGGTCCAAATTGAGTGCGTCCAATCTATGATCCCCAGGAGGGGCCGTTTAATCCAGGTACTCGTCCTGATGCGTGAATAAGCCATTGCATAGCACCCTGCCTTTCAACGTAAGTAGAACATGCACTTACCCGTCGCCACTGTTATGTCGGCGAAGTCACTGATAAGCTGACGCATGGAAACACTTACAAATACGGTTTATCCAGGACAGATGAGCAGGGCTTCTTCGAATGATCTGAGGCGCTGTCCCAAAAAATCTCTCCGTCTACTGTCCATCTCCCGCAAAGTCGGGGGCGGCGTCGATGAGGGAGAGATTAGGCATTCTTGCGGGATACACTAATTGGCTCGCGGCCGGGAGGAGCCGACAGAGAAATTCGCTTCCACTGGGAAGCTGGAGCACAAAACTAAAGTTATTTCTCTCTGCGAATTCTACCATCGTATAGCCTCAACTGTTGGGGTTGTGTGTTTCGAAATTTGCTCGTGACCTTTCTGCCATTTGCCTCATACCGGCCTTTGCATAACGTCTCCCATAACTATCGTGAACTGTGTTGCTGCTTTCTTTATAACTGATTTGACATCCCCGACTAAACTGTCTACGGCTTCATCATCATATCTAGTTACCAGCGCAACAACCCTGTGTCGCTTGTTCAGATCCATCACAACTGCTGCTACTCTCTCGCGCTAATGCCGAAAAACTCCACGTTTACTGCTACTTCTCAATGTATTAAAAATCCACCCCTAGTTGGGTTTTCTCTTGGGGTCCCATTTACACAGAAAGAGCCCGCAACTGAACTCAATGCTGCCATCGTCTGTTCTTTTAACTTCGCTTAACCCTACAACATCCCGCCTAATGTCTTAAAGCTCCTCCAGTAACACAGCTAAGCTTCCCTCGCTTAAGGAGAGGTCGTGTCTTGAACGTTACCAGGGTCATGTTGCAATGGCGGCCTGTTCGGACTCGAATATTCTTAGCGCCTTCTAATGTATCGCTATCTGACCGCCGCAGTAAATAGGTGCTTTACAGCTGCTGGGCAATGATGGCGGATCCTTGATTTTGTCAGTCGTCGGAGGTAGCGGCCATCTACACAAGGCTGGCCAGATATTTCTATTATGATAGAGTGCTGTTTGTGTCCCTATGATCCTTTCTAGCATGGGTGTACCTTTTAGGTAAGGGCTCTTGGGTATCTCGGATGACGGTTTCTGATGTTCGGAGCAGACAGCACTCCGCAACTGCAGAGAAACGGCGCAGAGCCTGATGAAAGCAAGACAAAAACCGAGAGAAGTTTCCTGCTGACGAGGTAGCTGGGCACGCCTGTAGTAATACTTAGACAGCATTTGTCTGTTTAGCTTCTTCTTCATACGCGTGGTTCTAGATGAATAAGCTAGGCGCTACCTTACCTGTGAGAGATGCTGTGACGTGTGACCGTTGGAAAACGGAGCTATTTCTGTGCTCATGTGTATAGCTACGATAAATGGTTACTTGGAAGCTCAGCTGGCCAAAAAGGCCGCTGAAGCAGTACTAGCGTCCTTCCTCGTTGTTGGAGCACTATTGTCGGCCGACAAGCTATTTATTGTAACAACACTGAATTTTTAGGACTTTTGCGTGAACGTTGGGCGACCCTGGAATATCTAAAGCTAGACGGCCTTGGTTTCGGGACAGGGATTCAAAAACTCTATTGCGTACCATCCCATTGGCAACGGGATCATTGAGTGTTTTCAGCTTATCCCTCAAGACCACACTGCGAGCAGAGCTGTAGTCCATCTCCCTTCTGTTGGTTCTGCTGAGACTTCGGGCTACTTTGAAGGAGTGTCTCCTCTGCAGGCCCGCATGTCACGTAGTCTTTGGTGCGCCGCTACGCGTGCCAGCACAGTTTTGTCACTTCTTCCGTATAATTACCGTGTCATGATCTCACCAACTGCATAAACAAACTCTGAGATTCCTTTCGCTCACATCATGCGCCCGCACCTTGCTACCAGCAGCGTGCGGATACCCATGTGCCCATCGAGATGGCGACGTCTCTCTACCGTGGCGTCCCTAGTGACGCGGTGCGGAAACCACTTCAGCGCCCTTCGACAGACCCTACCACGTCATTCATCGTGCTTATAACCATTTCTCAGAGGATTTGGATGGTAGTCAGGACACTATTTTTGTTGATCGCCTCAGACCAGCCTTCATTGAGAAGCCGCTTTCTGCACAACCACATGAATCCCCGATATTAATTGTGGTTAACTCTCCCTACCCGCCCCAGTCAAAACAGACACCAAAAACAACAAGTCGCTCTCCAAATGTTTCTTTGGGGCTTACTGTACGGCTCCGCCACTTGCGGGGAGCCTCCTGTAGCAGCATTACCAAAGACGACAAAACATCACTCTGAGGCTCACTGCGCGAGCCTCGTGGCAAGTGCAGTCAGTGCTCCTAGGAACAACGAGCGTTCGTCCACTCATAGCTGCAGGTGGCCCGTCAGCTGCTGCCTTGTGTTCTGAATGTATGTGTTGTTCTGTCGCTGGGCGTTTTCAATGCCTCAGGCTGGCACACATCCACGCCCTAAGCACATGACGCTTGTTTTGCTGCGAACTGGGAATTACTCCGTGTTTCGTGTAAATTCTGTAATATCTTGCTCCGGCGTAATCCTGAAGGAAGCATGAGGCGATAATACCAGGTAATTCTCGTGGCGTGGAGAACAGAAACACGCAGTTCCTTTTGGAAGTCGCTTTAAGGGACTTGAAGGATCTGTACTGGGCACCGCTAAAACGTAACTCAAACGTAAACGAAATAATCTAGCAAATCAATTATATATTCAAGGAACTTTTTAAGAAGCTACGGCAGCCGCCCGACGATAGAAGATAGACAAGAGGAAGAATAAAGATAAAAAACGCACACCTTGACGGTGTCCACAAAGGTACAGCAGTGGAAACACCAATAGAACATCAGCCCATGCAGTAAAACGAATACCGTCAATCTCATAATGAACAGGTTTGGGTTGGGCCGCTGAAGAATAGGGTCGTTGAAACAGCCCGACTTCCAGCCACAATAATAATGGTAAAGTTAGCCAAATAAAGCGTTGATTTTTTCTATGCGCAATAATGGACGCAGAGATTTGTGCAGAGTATGAAGTATTGTCTGTGGCTTAAATGCACCAAATACCCCGAACCTTTGTTCGAAGTCCAAAAATGGCCACACGACAAAAACGAGTACAAACAAATACGTTTGCGAATAAACAGAGGAAACATCCCTCTTACGTAAGCGGGAGAGGAATAACAATTTAACGACAGTTTACGGCGGAAGCCTGGTAAACATTTCAGCCTCGCCTGTATGTAAGCCTTTAGACGCCGGTATATACAGCGTCGAACAACTGTTTAAACAAAGGCTTTAGCGGAAACAAAGTTACATGCTAATATATCGCAATAATGGCTGACAACGTTTCACTGGAAGGTAATCTGGAATGGGTGCTATGTGTTCACACTGAAGCAGCAGGGATCAGACATGTAAACATAGAATTAACACGTCGAAGCCGATGTTTTCTTTCTTTACGAAGAAGAAGTGTATCCTGTGTATAGGGCACTTTCACGCACGGGCGAAAGAGGCGTTGCCGTATATTTAATTAAAGAGGTAGAATCTAGTTCACTTTGTGGGAAAATAGCTGTAGAGAAGCCTTAAAATTTTCAACAAAACAGACGCGATCCTTTTTCCGGCAAAAGAGCAGGTTATAACCTTTGCCGCACATATAGATCAAGAGACAATGCTCGCCACCGTCTGAGCTGTGACCAGTTAACAATCCTTGTTGAATTGGTTTAAAGCCGGCAGGTCGTTGTCATGGTTTAAAGAGATGCAGTTGAGGAAGGAGACTGGTCGTCCGACGAATAAGTAATTAAAGGGCACCCATACCAGTGCACAATCCAACAGAAGGCTGGCCATTCACCGTCAAAGACTTTGTTTTACTGCAAAGCAGTATAGGTATAACTCCCCCCCCCCCACACTTTTCATTCCGGTGTCAGCGATATACTCGGTGGCGCTCCGAAGCTCCTCCTCACCACCGCTGACACCTCTTTCAAAACCTATTTTCCCCCTCGCCTCCGCCAATGCCACTTTGGCAATTTGCGCAGTCGGCTTCTAACGGTGGTAGTGCGGTTATCAGATGATTGCGAGAAATAAATACAAATATGGATTGGCGTTAAAAAATGCACTGACGACTACTTCTCTCCCTAATACGAAATTTGTGCGCAGCGCGAGCTGCAGTCTTCTCGGTGAAGGCGCATTTCTGCTTCGTCGCAGAAGGTATTCGCCTGATAAGCGAACACACGGCGGCATGCGCTAGTCTGCTGCTACTTGGCAGTGCGCCGCTACCACCAGCGAGCGTGTTGGAAATGTCACGTGGGTTGGATTAGCCCCGCAGAAGGCAGCAGCGAGGATGTTGCAGCATACCGTGTTTGAACCACCTGCTCAAATGTGATGTGATTTGGAAAGCGGAGAATGCAACCGCGTCTGGGGAAAGTGTCAGGAGGAGGGCGCTCCTTGCCGCTCCCACATGATACCTGTTAGGGAAAGGCAGTGACAGAGATGACACCGAAGCCGCGCGTGTCGTACTCCTCTTCACCTTTTGCTAGACGCTCAACTTAGTTTTTTTCTTTCGTCGCTGTTGCGTTCGCTGATTCGGTTACACGGACACAAACGGACGCCGCTCCCGCAAAGCCAAGGTAACAGCTGCCTAGAAGTTGCCCTCTAAAACGACCTAACCCGCCGTCGCGGTTACCACTCAAATTCCCGTACTTCGCCAAGTAGCTCCGAATCCTTACCGGTACAAGAGAAAGTTCTCCAGTTTGAACGCCGGCTTGAGCCCATGTTTCCTTTTCAGCTTGGAAGGCGTTCAGGGCGACATTTTCGCTTGTGTCTTTCTCAGCAATGTATGCGTATCAGTCGCTGCCGGTTTATCCATGCAGGGTTTGCGGGTAGAAAAGGGGGGGCGGCGGAGTCATGCTGCTGCCGATGAAATGCCGGTTGTCCTGGTTGGAGATTTTCAATGTCTAAATTATATGGCTCAATACGTTTAGTCGGCTGTCTTCCGTACTCGAGTGGTTCAGGTGTCGTTTGAGGGGTTACACAGACATCTTACAGAAGCAATAAGATGCATACGAGTGGGAAGGAAAACTGACAGCCAGAAGTTTGTATGCCAGAGTAGACGTCAAGGGGTTCCCGGTTTTAAATCGTTATGGGATAGATGCTAGCCGTTCGCTTGGAGGAAGAAGAGTAAGAATCGATGCGTTGGCCGGAACACAAGCGCGAATGGGCGTAGAAACAATGGAAAGCTGCTGGCGCCTCTGTTACCGCCTGAAGTTGAGCTTGTCGAGTAGCGCTGAATGCCTCCCCGGTGAACATCAACTTGCCAGCTTGGAACGCTGGTGTGAGCTAATATCACTTCTTCAGAGAGCTTTCAGAGTACATTTTCGACCGGGTCTGTCACTCCTCAGCACGCGTAGAGGATCGGTTACCAATTGTAGAGCGCCGATTAGGTGAGGGAGACGGCAGCAGATATCTTGCCGCAACAGGAACCGAATTTTCGTCTCTCTGTGCCTGGCTCGGACTGCTCACGCAAGCACCCTCGGTAGATAATGATGATGAACTGTAGGCGATGTTGATGACGGGTGCCACGGTTTTGATTATGATGATGCCGCTACACCGGTTCGTTGTGTGGTGGTTTTTAGTAGAGAATAGTGGGATTGAGGGGGGGGGGGCATGCTCGAGCAGCTATAGGTTTAATGCCCGTGCTGGTAGATGGCATGTCCGTTGTGCTAGTGCAGGTTTTAAACGAGGACGTTAAACGCCCCAATGTGACCTGTCCGGACTCCCGATGGCAGAGCGCAATGGGTTTGTGCGTCAGGCTGTGTTTAGACTACCAACTCAAAAGGGGTATCGTGATATTTGGACGAAAAAAAAATCGGCACATCACGCAGTTCGGTTGGCTGAGACGCGAAATGACGTAATCCTTTATTAGTGCGGCAGTTGTGGCAACAGTCTGACAGTTGTTACGGCAGTTATTACGACAGTTGTTCCAACAGTCTGAACCCTGCCTTACACAGACATTAAGATGCTTACGATGCAAGAGGACACAGGCAGCTCCATGTTTATGTGCAACAAGAAAGCTTGGATCCTTTAGAGGCCTGATTCCCATATTTAGCTAAGAAGTATGCTCCACCGCAAATTACGATAAACGTGTTTTGTTGTCTACTATACGTGCACTACTATCTTTACAGGTCATCCTTCTTCACAGAGTAGAAGGACACTAATTTTTTTGGTTTTCATTTTTTTAGAGTATACTCCAGGCCCTAGGCGGACAGAGTAGGAGGGTTGTATTGATACATGAATGAGGTGAACCCGCTGGAAACCAGCAGAAAAAAACCAATTAAACAACATTTCTACCCCCAAACTCGACATTGAATAATATTTGATTGGATATTCATGTCTGCGTCGGCATGAGCGGTATTTCCGGAGCATATGTCGACACTAATAAATGCTTATCGAAGAAATTTGATTACTGACAGCGAAACGAACCATGTAGAGTTGCGAAGGCACCATTATTGTAACACTGACACTTGAGTCGTAAGGTATTGAGAGAACTCCAGAGACCCCCAGTTGCTCTTTCGTAACTTTCCCGACGGCGATTACGGACTGGCTATGCACTGCTACAAAGCAATTTGTGTTTGGTTGCATTTTCTAAAATCGACAACAGCCTCTGCAAATTTGCTGAAGTCTCACCTCACGAAGGGAGCTCCCGGGTATCGAAACGCCCAATTTATTGCAAGTTTTGCCTTTGGTTCAAGACTATCATCGGTTTGAGTATTCCGTGCCATCACTACCCAAAATTATAAGAGAATCACCTGCAGAAAACTCTCTTCCTACCCATATAAATTGCAGAAAAAGAACAGATCGTTATGCTCAGGAAGAACACTGAGTGGGACGATATTCGCGATTTGAGGGTGCACTACCTCCATGTGGCTCTCAGACGCAACCAGTGGCGGGTGTGAATGCAATAATGTTGTGGCAATGGTCATCGCCGCACATGTTCGAACACTGTTAGGGTGTGTCGCAAGCTTGTGCGCGATACGGCGACATTGCTGTCGTCAATGCGTCTTTTTGTAGCGTTAGCTACACCGGCCGAGGTTGAGGAGTTTCGCGTGGACACTGAAGGCCATGCTGCGCAAGCGCGAGGAGCATTGGATTGTATTTGATTCGAATTAGGTTGGATTAGATTTGGTTTGGATTGCATTGGATTGGAACAAATTAGATTGGATGGATTAGATAGGAAATGGAATCCAAGTTGAGTACAGGTGTTTGGATAAATAGGTCAGCATATTCGCCGGTCTGCGCATTCTAAAGGAGTGACGCCATAGCCCCGGCAGACGCAGTGCGCCTCCGTTGCGCAGTAGGCAAGTCTGAGGGTGCGCTGGAGCCGCTTCATAGCCGTTTCGCGTGGATCCTGTAGAGCCGTGCTGCGCATGCACGTGGAGCAGTTACTGGGCTGGACTGTATTGGACTGGACTGGACTGGACTGGACTGGACTGGACTGGACTGGACTGGACTGGACTGGACTGGATTGGAGTGGATTGGACTGGACACAATTCTAGCACAAGTATGCATGATAATCAGCTAACTCTAGACAACCAGGAAACCTAGGAATAACCAGTTGAACCTTAGCTCACGCTACGTATATCCTGGCATAGCCGAGCTAAGCCACCGCTATTTTTTTTTATCTCGACAGCTACTCGAAAGGGACACAGTTTCACTGTACGTGCCGCTTGTTTGTGGTAACCACGGGAATGGCCATACATCGCAGAATGGTCAGAGGGAAAGCACAAGCTCTTTTAATTGATTGTGGGGTTTAACGCGCCGACGCAACGCAGACGATGAGGCGCGCAGTAGTGGAGGGCTCCGGATTAATTTTGACCACCTGGGGATCTTTAACATGCGCCGAAATCTCGTACACACGGCTGTTTTTGCTTTTCGCCTCCATCAGAAAAGTGGCCGCCGCGGCCGCGATGCGAACCCGCGACCTCGTGCTCAGCAGAGCAACTTAGCCACTGAGCCACCGCGGCGGGTCACTGCTTTTCCAATAGCATTTTCCTGCCATTGCGCCCACAGCATGACTGTATTGTGGGTGTTATAAATGACAGGGTGTTTAAAAAAAACACAACCGGCCTTAAACACCCTGTCTATTATAACACCCACAATACAGTCATGCTGTGACCGCAATGGCAGGAAAACGCTATAGCAAAAGCAGTAAATTTTGTTTGTGTTCTGCTGAGCGAAATGAACGTTTTTGAAAGAGTGATCTGCAGACACGGAATTCGCCTGTCATCCACGCTGTCAGGGCACTCTGCTTAAATAAACGCCAGGCGCATCCCCACATTGCTGCTTGAAGTAGAGCTACTACTTGTTGGCCCTTACAGTTCTCTAACAACCCGCCTTTTGGACAGTTCGTTCTACGTTCGTGCGCACGCGAAAAAAAAAAACAAGGAAAGGAAAGAACCAAAGCGCACAAGAGACAGAAAGGCTGCCCACGTTACGAACACGTGCCTACCCGTTCGGGAGTCAAAAATTGGCGCAGCATTCTTTAGTGGTGCAAAGCCAGAGAAACAGCGGAGCCGGGGGCCAACCTATATTTTCCCGACACTGACACCAGAACGCCGAAATGAGGGAGCAGCCGGTCCTCAGCAATGCAAAGCCGCTTCGGGCGGCACTTTTAGCAAATTCATTAAAGTACCTGCAGTGTTTTAATCAATACCAATCGTCACCTTGCATTACGTTTTTATGCTCCGAAGGCGCAGCCGCAAAAAGCGAATTCACTTCTACCGGATACCGACGTCAGAAGAATTGCTTTTTTTCTTCAGCTGGCACGGAGACAGTAGTCACATGGGTATTGTGAAGGGTTAGCTGGACCGATTTGTCGTCATCGCGGTCTCCACTTCGGACCACCAGCATAACGGGCGCCACACGATTGATTGATTCATTGTCGGGTTTAACGCGCCGACGCAACGCAGGCGAGGAAGTGCGCCGTAGTGGACGGCTCTGGATTAATTTTTACCACCTGGCGATCTTTAACGTGCGCAGAAATCACGTACACACTGGCGTTTCTGCTTTTCGCTCCATCATAAAAGCCGCCGCCATGGCCGGGAATCCAACACGCGACCTCGGGCTGAGCAGCGCAACGCATTAGCCACTGAGCCACCGCGGCGGGTATAGACGATGACGACCAGAGAAGAAGAGGCTCATCATGGCGTAACAGCAAGCGCAAGGCTGGACGACGCCGGGCAGTCACCGCAGGCAAAGGGCTCATGTGCCACCCCCCCCCCTTTTAAAACATAGCTTTCCGCCTCTCTCAGTGAAGGGTTCTTTCGCTGCGTGCGAGACAATAAGCTCCCAACGCGGCGGAGGCGGCGGTGGTGGGGGAGCAGAGGTTTCACTCACGGAGCACACTGTAGCTAGACGCGGCGAATTCACCTAGTGTTCCCCGCGCGGAGCGGCCTGCTCACCGGTGGGCGCGTCGGCGGTGCGGCTTTGCCGTCTGCTTTAGCTACGGTTGTTTTGGGTCTGTTGTGGCGCAGCTTCGCGTGCATTCCGCGCCTTATTCGCACTGCTTAACTTGTTGACAGCACTTGCTAGACAACCCAGACACGACGGAATTCGGTGGTCGTACGGCAAAGATATGTTAAGGACGGGTTTTCAGTGCGGGAAAACAAAATGAGAGACCAAATATAGACATCTGGCCTTTAGAGAAACACTGCCTTTTCCGCACTGCTTTCCACGACTGGGACCCCGTTGTTTAAATACGTTAATACGATTTTGGTTCTGTTTTAGGAGGTATTACAAAAAGGGAAAAGAACAACTGTTTCTGATAAATAGCGACTACATATTTTCACTCAGCTTCGTGAAAATTCTCAAACTTACTTAGCTAAATTGTTTTAATCGGAAAACTGAGAATCACGAAACTCACATGCCGAATTGTTTCGGTGTTTGCTGTTGCGTAGCGCGGTAGTGTAGCTCACAGCTAGCACATCAGGATGACCAGGTTCCGTTGAACCACCCTTCGAATAACGCTCCTCTCCGTTTTTTATCTGGCGACAAATGGCCGGTCTACAGCGTCGGCATCCGCCGCTGTATCCCGGCCGTGGCCGACGCTGCGGCGTTCGTACACTGCCCTCGCACAGTCCGGGTGGAGGCTGGCAGATTCTACCTGCCGCGGTGGTTCAGTGGCTTAGGCGTTGTGCTGCGGAGCACGAGGTCGCTTGATCGATTTCCGGCCGCGGCAGCCCCTTTTCTGATGAAGGCGAAATGAAAAAACCCCATCTGTACGAGATTTCACCACACGGTAAAGATGCCCAGGTGGTCCAAATTGTTCCGGAGCTCTCCATTATTGCGCGCCTCATCGCTTGCGTTGCGTCAGCGCGTGCAACCCCACGATCAATAAATTTTTCAGAATCTCTGGTTTCACTCTTTGTAGAGCCACATATGTGTATTCAAGTGACGTCGCATGGGCAATGGTTGCGGGGGTCGTTTAAAGCTCGTCTTTCCAATTACCTTCAAAGCGTGGATTGGAGCTAAATCTGTTTTCTAAGGCGGCTGCGCGAAGTACGCTCCCGGTGCCTCCCGCCAGGTACACCGCGGTCGCCGCAACGCACGAGCTACCGTGCGCTCGGGCAGCCATCTTTCTACGCCAGAAGGGTGTGGGTGGGCATAAGCAGTGAGTTAGTTAAAATAGAAGAAAAAAGAAAAAAAACTGGCTATTCACCGACTAAACGATTAGTATTGGTAAGGTTCCCTTGCTTCTGGGGCACTTACCTGAAAGGAACGAGTGACAGGGGGGGGATCGCGTGATATGGCTGTGTCGAGCAGCAGTTTTTAAGTGCGAATGCACTTTATAAGCGACCCCGAACCTTCCGCCGTCCGCATAGCAACAGCTGCGGGTGCGCGCGCTCTTCGTCTTCCTTAGCAACGGGGGGAGATGGGCGCGCGCTGCCTGGCCGCTGACATGGCACATACCCACGTTGGAGATTGGCCAGGAATAAGTGCGAATGCACTTCTTAAGCGAGCCTGAATCGTCGCGCTCGCATAGCGCCTGCTCTCCCCCCTCGCATACTCTCCTAAAGCCCCTTTACTACTCTCCAGCTCGCAACACCCTCTCTCGGCGCGCCAGCCAGGCCACTACACTATATAAAAAAAAAACAGCATCCGGCGCCAGGTTTCGATCTGCGGACTTTGCGGCCGCAGCGCGACGCTCTACCGACTAAGCCACGGACGCGACGTTGATATCAGTGTTAGTAACGCGCCTTATATCTTTAACGCATTCAAACTACGTCGTCAGCGGCGTGCGTTGGCGACTCAGCGGCGTTATAGCGGCTTGATAACTGCGTGGTGTACACGTGATACTACAAACCCGCTAGTTCTGCATTCTCTCACGTGACTGCGCCTCCTCTCCCTTCACTCCGGTCGGCGCTTCGCAGCTGCGGTGCGCTGCGGTGCGGTGCGCTCCTCCTCTCGAACATACACGTTAATTCACCAAGATTTCCGCAGAGGGACAAACGAGGCGTGTTAAGCCGAACGTGATCACGAGGGGGTGTTAATGTAAGTAACGGGCAAAATGCCACCAAACTTCAACAAACTCCCCCTCATAGCATCACCCCGAGCTTCGCACTTCCTCATACTCCCCTTCGGGGAAATGCGGGGGAATTTTTTTAAATGCAGAGCATTTCAGTAACTCACGATGTCACCCGCGTTGGCGTCCGTAGTCCGCACGCTCACTGCGCATGCGCGTCGAGTCGAGGCGATAGCGAACTCTCTCGCGAGGGGCATTGGATTGGATTCGATTGGATTGGCTTGGATTGGCTGCATTGGATTGGATTGGATTGGATTGGCTTGGCTTGGCTTGGATTGAATTTGGATTGGATTGGATTAAAGTGGATTGTGTTGGATTGTGTTGCGTCATAGCCGCGGCACGTTGCGTCATAGCCGCGGCAGACGCGCTGGGGCCGGCGCATGTGCTGTACTCTCTCTTCCGCGGTTCCCTCTCCTTCTAGCGCGGCGCATATAACCAGTGTGCCGATCTCCGGCGAAGCAACATCCGCGCTTGGCTCAAACACCTAGAGTCCACGCCGCTTTACAAGTACGCCAACGTCGTCGACTGGGACCGGCTTACGCAGTCCCCTCAACGTATATAAGCGGCGGAGCGCGCGTTCGGAATTCAGTCAAGGGCGTCTTTGCTTGGCTTTCGCTTGACGTGACGCTTTGCTTGACTCGAGTAGATGCGACGCATTTACTCGAGTTCCCCCCGTGGGAAGATGCGGGAAGCTTTTTTAATAGCGAAATGTTTCTGGGCCTTTGTTGTTACTTCGTGGTCGCGGTGTTGTTACTTCGTGGTCGCACAATAAAAACGAGTATTGTCGGATGGCGTTGTATATAGTCTATGTCCGGTCCGTTTTGAGGATCAAATTGTATCTCTTTCTGCACCTTTCTGTTTTTCGCGGTTGGGTTGTGTTCATCATTTATTTATTATTTCACAGAGTTTCGCACGTGTTGCTCAAACTACAAACGCGAACCATTAACTTTATTTCAATGCATCGACTCGGTACGCTCGAAAATATTTGCGGAGCCCCCCAGGTTTTACAGATTGCTTTTTACACTGCTATAAGTCTGTGATGCCCCAAAAAAGGAGCGGTCAACGAAGTTTGAGGATGGCCAGAAAATTTGCCATAAAAGTAAAAGGGACCCCAATTTCGCCCGATAGATGTGTAACGCCTTGAATATGTTGCACGTGAGGACGAACAATGAGTTTGATGGAGAAAGATTGGCTGCAGCTACTAATATTGATTGCTTGTAGGTATACACGGGCCAAAACCACACCTGATCTATCTGGCGCGGTACAGTTGTAGATAGTGCGCGTTAACGCGCATTGGAATTTCTTGGACGCGAGTGGTTATTGAACCGCTCGAGGTCAGGAAAATGTACGCGTTCTTATGGGAGCGTAAGAAACTGCAGCTATTCCAACAGAGAGCTCGCAACAGGCTTTTTACGTAGCAGGGGGAGCTAAACAAACACAAAAACTCGACCTAGCACTGTACGTGGTACGGGGGCTAAGAATATGCGGTGAAAACATGTAATTAATACGCTTCCGGTTGCAGAGAATACAAAAACAAATAACAAAAGTAAGCAAATCTCCGAATACGTAGGTGCAATCTGTACGCAAGACGATAGCTTCGTGTTTGTTAAGGACGCGCAGAATTTTTGTTTTGGTAGCAATGAGTCCGCTGCTCCAATCGTCAATTCAGCACAGTTAGCATGTTCCGGCCTGCGCGAGAATGGGGCGTTACCCGCAAGAATGCCAAATTCGTTGAAAATACTCTGAAGAGGAAAACGTAAGATAATAAGCCCAAAAACAACAAATACTGTAAAACTCGATAGCATTAAGATTTATTTTACCTGTCGTTGTAGCAGAATTAACGTACTGCCTACAGAAGAGAGCAGTCGCATAAGGGTCTACCGAGCAGACGCGTGGTTTAGCTGTGCTCATGCAAATGCAATAAAAGGAAACACTACTAGTTCATACCATCTACAAAGCTCTTTTAGATGAAAGAGCGAGGTCTCTTTGAACGTAGAGCAAAAGGGAAGGGGTGAAAGGGTTTCCACCTCGAAAACGCCACTGCTCAGTCAAGCGTGAGACGAAAGAAAGGACGTTGACAAAAGTTCCTCCAAGTCAACGCACCGTGAAACCTTGGTGCGAGAAATACAAAACATTTAGCAATGACCGCAGAGCCGAAAAGTGAAAAATTTATAGGGGGGAATAAAAACCATTTTGGTTTAAGGGAGGTAAAAGTATCTTAAAGTCATATACATTCATATACATCCAGGCCCCCGTGCCCTGGTCGTGATATCAGAGAGACGAAACAACCTCGGCAGACGTGCAAGAAACCAGTAAGAAAAAAGTGGGGCGCTACGGGAGTTTAGGACACTTTTGGATAATGCATCTTCGGAATATGTGTCTGCAGGGATACAGTGGGTTGTGTTTGGGATGAATGCTCACAGATTTATTTTGAGGTTCGTATTGCAGAAGGTTTCGACTACTGTGGGTAACGGGGCCAAAAAGGCTTCGAGGAAACATTATATCACAATTTACTACGAGAAAAGCGGCCCGAAATGATGAGACTTATAGGCTGTGGACAACCGTGACAACCAGTACTTTGTGGGAAGAGTGTCTGAGAATGCAAGGTCAATTGTGACGGGTGACAGCAGCCTTTTAAGAAGAAAAAATCACTTCAGAACGGGGCAATGTACGAAGTCGGGGGCAGTCTCCGGAGAAGAGTGGAGAAAACCAAATCAAACATAGGGAAAACAGGAGCCACACCTGAAGATGCGGAATTCGAACTTCTCGTGGAACACAGGCAAAATCATCCGATGGCCCTAAATAAACTGCTAGAAACCTGATTTGGGAGCGAAATGATTTCGGAGAACACAACGGGATCCAGTCATACATGTACACTAATCAAAGGCCAGAATAGCAGGGAACCCGCCGCGGTGGCTCAGTGGCTAAGGCGTTGCGCTGCTGAGCACGAGGTCGCGGGTTCGATTCCCGGCCGCGGCGGCCGCTTTTCTGATGGAGGCGAAAAGCAAAAATGCCCGTGTGTACGAGATTTCGGCGCACGATAAAGATCCCCAGGTGGTCAAAACTAATCCGGAGCCCTCCATTACGGAGCGCCTCATCGCCTGCGTTGTGTCGGCGCGTTAAACCCCACAATCAATCAATCAGAATAGGAGGGAGGAGCGTTAGACTGAAGCGGAGGCCAATGAGGGCACAAAAATAGGAACGCCTAAAGAAGCTGGAAAATCGCCCACATAAACCCTATAGGCGCTCAGCCCAGGCAACCAATTGTCCCCGCAATCCTTGCGGGAGTCCCCCAATTGCACACCAATCCAGTGTTTGTGATTACCATCAACGTAACCTTGGTGCCCCCACGGCGTTGATTCCGTTCCATTGGGCGCTTCGTGCCATACCATGGCTCTCACTGCTGCTCTCATACAGCGCACACCTCAAAGATTCCCGGCCCCAGTCATTTGTAAGTCTCTCCCCACCCATCTCCACCACAGCAACGCTATACGCCTCGAGATTCGCGATCGCTGCGCCGCCTGCTGCCGCTTCTCCGCGGCGTTAGCGGGATTAGCGCAGCGTGGCTGATAGGTGGTCATGCAGTGTTTTGGTTCTCTTTCGCTTCTCTTTGCCTTTCCGCGCACCAAACAACTTGTTATGGTGACGTCTGTAAGCTAACTGCATGTTTAGGGCACTTAAAAAAACAGCTGCGTCTTGGCAGAGCGCTCTAACGCCAACAAGAGCTACCCGGGGAGGCGGTTCTGCGCGCGTCTTGGCCGCTCTTGCGGGCGTCGGCGACGGCAGCAGCATATCACCGCTGTCACCTTCGAACACGTCAGCACAAGTGAATTCTATTTATTGTCGCCTCGTTTAGTCCTGATATTGGCACTGTAAGAGATTGGTTCGTTTTGCAGCGCAGACAACAAATGCGGCTTTGCTTCGAATATGTACATCGTAGAAAAATATGTTTCGGGGATGTGATAACCCAACAGCTGACAAAAACTTGTGCCTTTTATGGGAATATAAGCCACGCGAAAATTTTAAGCACACTCAAAGGCTGTTCCCACTCATGCCTTATAGTATATGTTAATGAAACCACGGGAAAATGAATGGTCGGCAAGTCAAGAATAAATATAATAGTCGTACGGGAATGAAAAAAAAAACCGAGTGCAGCTTCTGAAATGCTAAAGACGTTTGTTTGAGCAAGGTAGTATTCACCAGACCAACTAGATGCGAAATGCACTGATATTTCGCTAGACATGGGGGGGGGGGATAGACGGAGGACGCTCAACTATCCTTGTTTACAAATGCGGAGCGAAATCAACGACTGAACGTTTTAGTAATCACACACAAGCTGCGTGTTCGCTTTTCGTTTTTTTTGTTTTTTTGCCTTCAACGAACGGCTGATCACTCTGCGAACGCATTTCTTGAAGAATACAGGGTAGGCAGTTCACAAGCGATACGAGGTGTCGTTGGAAGAGTTGATTGATTGATTGCAGGGTTTAACGCGCTGACGCAACGGAGACAATGAGGCACACCGTAGTGGAGGGCTCCTGATTATTTTGACCACCCGGAAATCCTTAACGTGCGCCGAAATCTCGTACACACGGGCTCGTTGGAAGAGTGTCGTATCTGATAAGGGTCTCTAATTTCGATTTATGCTAGATTCTGCAATCTCCCTGTGTCATATGACGATGTTTCGAAGAAGAGTTTGGTCACGGACGCGGATTACTCTATAAGCCCATCTTCGCGCTTCTCGTGGAGGATAAATGTAACAGATGAATCTTTGCGAGCGCTCACATCGGGACAAGACGACCCATCATTAAATTTATCGTCGTGTGATGACTCCGGGGTGTAATTTTGCATTATCCATCGTACTTCTTTGGTACAATGTTTGTGAAATTTATGCCGCATTGGCTTGTTCATGGTACTGATCAATATCATATGTGATAGTGGCAGGCGCAACTTACGTGCTGTCAGGTATGAGTGCTCCGCTGGATTTTGTAAGTGCACAAAGTCGATTACATCATAGTGTGTATACGGCCGCATACGGAGACACTGCCCCTAAATTTCAGGGCAGCGGAATTGCAATCAGCTGCATGCAAATGCTGGCTTAGGGACGCCGGCCTGTGACACGCCCGGCGCTCATATAGATCTCACTAAGATCGCGTCATAAACGTTTATACTCTCGTGAACACACCACGCTTGCAAACAGAGCGCCTGCTCCACGTTATTCGGTATTTCGAACGCGGACAAACGGTAAATCGCTGTCTTGAACGAGCCAAAAAGCAACGGTGACAGGGCGGAACGGGCCGGGGACTCCCGCGCCTGCTTTCGAAACGGGCCGCTAGGGGGATTTTAGTGGCGCCCCTACAGGCCGCGCTCGAGCCGTATAACCACGCAGTGCTGGCCATGCCAGTCATCACCACCGTGACAGCAGTTAATATTTTTGACGTAGGGCGGCGGACCATTGTTTGTTGCCTTGAAGCTTTACATTGGATCTGTTTTAAGGGTTGAACTTTTATTTTTAATTACGGTTTGTTTTGTTGTGCTCGGTATGGTTTCGTTTATGATATTGCCTTGGAATATTCGGGTTTCTAAAAATGCATGTGGTTCTACCCGTACTACTTCCCGCGTAATTCTATTGCTTTCCGTTTAAACGTTGCGCGATCACCTTCCCACAAAATATACACTCATACCTCACCACCGCACCACATCTTTGTGTATCCGGCCATGGTTCAATTCATTAAATTCAAAAAACCGCACTAGCTTGTCGAGAATCAATTTGATATTATTTCTTAAACATCTCAAACCTGTTCTTTCCCACCAAGCAAAACGCAATTTTGGGAACTGAATTTCAATGCATTTATTGATTTGTGAAGTCCAACGCCCAGCCTCATGACTCTCGAAATATTCACCCATATTTTCACGTCAGTACGACATGTACTGAAATGTTGGCAATCGCAATGAAGATACCGGCGCCGTGAAACTGGCTGCCTATGTGAATTATCATGGTTTTTGATGCGCACAGACAGACGTTTTGAGCTTAAGAAAACGATATGGCCCATGCCCCATTCCCGGAGTCACAACGTTAAAACGAAAAAATGTAATAATTATTTACAGACGAAGCCCATTTTTAATTGAACGAACTGCAATTAAAAGCACCACAGGAGCTGGCATGGGCACTCTATTTTAAACGCTGGCAGGCCACCTCATCTGAGCGAGTGCCCCGAGTATAAGTAGTGTTTACAAATAACGCAGTCTCATGGTTAAAAACTGCCCATTTGCTGTTTTGGAGGACTGGAGTTTTCTTCCTGGAATGAATAACTAGACACATATTTATATTTCAACTGTCCTGTACGATGAGTGCACAAAATCTTGACACGATCTGATGGGGCATTATTGGCGGAAGATCGAAGATGACGAACGATGAAAGAATCATAGGCCGATGGCACGTACAGGAGGATAGACTACCACAAGCAACTGTGCAGTATGCACATTTCATTTACCCTTCTATTTACGGCGCTGGAGGCGCGTGATCGCAGAAAGATGTCGGGCACTGCCGCTATCGAGTGGGGCTCCCCTCACCCACTCATTATACCAATCCTCGGTTTTAATCCTAACGTCCAGCCTCAGAAAGGGACCTCATCATTAGAGCCTGAGGAGGGGTGATTACTGACACCCAATAGGCCACTAATTGGGCACACTAACAATCAAAGGAGAGAACTCAATACTGTATATGGGCAACTCTCACACTAGCTCTGAATCTCCCAGGTGTTCGCAAAAACACAAACCACACCGAAGAAAATGTCAAACAATAGAAGACTCTGACTTTTGACCATGTCACATGTTCGGCCCCTGGGAAGTATTGTCGTTATTGTGGGAGCTCGTGATTGTGGAGCGATGAAAGGCTTCTCAGATAAGAATAAATTGGGTAGCCTGAAAAGAGTTGCGCAGCATTCACTACTGGTGCAATGCTGGACAAACACCAAAGCCGTTGGCCCTTCTTACACCGTGAAAGACCTGGCTTTTGCGCCTTATATGGATTTCCACACTTCCTGTTCAAAGTTGTCGATAAGTTGCAGGCTCGGATAGTTTTTTCTGCATGCTTTCACATCTCTGAAAGAGTGAATGGTGTAGCAAGCGCTAAAGCCGGCAGCAACTCCATTCACGAAATCGTCGTGAAATGGTGACGAGAAGAGCACGCGAGAGGTCACGTCACAAACGCTGAACAGGGTGTTCTCGAAGGTGGACATGGATGATAGGGGCGCACATTCCGAGGGAAAGAGCACCTGCTTTCGCTTTTTTTTCTTTTCTTTAGGCGCGCCACTCAAGTGGCGAAAGCCCGTATACATGCCTGGTCGACGCCAGGTACTCCTCAGAAGAAGAACGCTCATGAGAGCTCGGGATTTTCTTCGCACATAATTCTTTTTCTTTCTGTTTGCGAGACCACCACGAGGCGCAAACCCACACCAGACCATGCAAGACATCGGGCGCTCCTGACGAGAGGCAGGCGCACGTGCTTTAGGTATTTTTTGTATTCTTTATCTTCATGGACGGCGCAACCATTACCTTAAACATCTCTGGTGTTAAAAAGTGGCTCTCTACGCCGATGCGTCACGGATGCGTTAAGGAACAAAAATTATACCAAGAAAACCGACCGAAAGTGAAACTTCAAATCTTCTTAAGGTCTTGTGCACACAGCGAGGGGCAATGTAACGTATTGCGGGCTCATTAAAGCCCTATAAAAGGTTTTGTGTGTATTAGCAATGAAGGAGTGCCAAATGGAAATAAGGTCACGCCCTCTTGCGGCGCGTTTTTTGCAACAAAAAGTCATGAAAATCAAGAAGACTTCCTCGCTATTTGGTTACTTACCTATAGCAAGCGGTTCACAATCAGCGCAGTGTTTCTTAAGGGAAAGCTTTGTTTGTCTACCAGCCCACGGTTCTCTTGTGGCGTGTGGAACAAGAAACTCACGACGTGGCTGGGGAGGCAAAGGAAGTTTTTCACTCACGGAGCCCCCGCACGGGGCACCTTGAGTAATCTTAGTGGCGGTGTTGGAGAGCCCGCGGACCCCGAGCCCCCAAACACAAGCTGTAGTCCACAATGACGATGTGCTTATAGAAGGAGGCTGAGAAACCATGAACGGTGGCCGTCAGAGTCGTGGTCAAGCTACGGCGGATGGGCTCCGTGTCTGTTTACCAGGCAGGGAGCTCCGGGACATATTTGACAATAAAGAAAGAAAGTACATCCATCCCCTTCTTTTTACTACGGCGGATGGCATTGTCTAAAGTCCTTCTTCCAAATGATCGGGCCCCGAAAAGGGCTCGCACCGAAGCAATCTTTCAACCCCTACCAACCTCGTTTTCGTCGCTTCCGAGTCATGCATACTGCTGACAAAGCCACCCAAATAACTTCGAAATATTTGTTTCTGATCGCCAAGTTTATTGAAGGTAGAGTTGGAAAGAACTATGACGCAAAGAAACTTGCATCTGGTGAAATGGTTATTGAGGTCAGAACAAAGAAACAATCTGCTAAACATTTAAAACAGACAAGCACAGGTGACTTACAGATCACTGTACCACCTCGCCGAACCCTCAACAGCTGTCAAGGGGTGCTCTCGGAAAGCGAACTCATCAAGGAAACTGATGGAGGAACTGATGGAGCGGGAAATAACCAGCCCCGTGCATAACTGGCCCGAACAAGGGCTCAGTAACACATATAATACCACCCGTCTGCAAGACACAGATATACGCTACACTCTCTCTTTAAACACTTATGGTAGTAAAATGCCTTACACAATAGAACAGGAGGGTCCTAATGCAAAATTTCGATGACATATACCAAATTCTTCATATAAAACCATCAACCATCTTATGTCTTCAGGAAACACACTTACAAGAAAAAAACTTTCTGAAGCGCTATTCTGACAAAGCCACCCCAATAACTTCGAAATATTTGTTCTTGATCGCCAAGTTTATTGAAGAGAGGTGGAAAGAACTATGACGCAAAGAAACTTGCATCTCGTGAAATGGTTATTGAGGTCAGAACAAAGAAACAATCTGCTAACCATTTAAAACAGACAAGCACAGGTGACTTACAGATCACTGTACCACCTCGCCGAACAACTGTCAAGGTGTGCTCTCGGAAAGCGAACTCATAAAGGAAAGTGATGGAGATATTCTTGATGGCTTGCGTGAGCAAGGAGTGACTCATGTTACACGTATCCCAATGAGGGGCTACGGAAATGAGATCAAAACCAAACATCTCATCTTGATTTTTGATCGTAGCACGCTGCCCGAATCTGTCAAAGCCGGGTTTTTTCACTGTCAGGACTACGACGACGAGGACGATGTGAGCGCACGTGCTTCACATCGGCTCCGCAGTTCATGGCCAAATATTTGCGCCAGTTATTGCCAACGTTTTTTTGCTGATTATCTATGTGATCAGAACACACCGGGCATCGACTGACATCGATTTCGTCGCAGGCAAGTGTTTTCTTCATCGAATTATTGGCCTTTGAAATCAACAGACGGCGACAGGCCGCTAAGCCTAGGCGAGTCACAGCCAAGGTTCGGCCTAGCGCCCTTACGGCTGGGGATGGCGGAATCCCAGAATTTTGAAGAAGTGGAAGATAGGCAGGTAGCACTTCCATCTACCAGCAATTCTGGCAAAATGACTGTACAAGTAGAGGGCAACGACTTCTCGCCCGAGGAAATGAATACGGCAGGATGGAAGGAGATCACGACCAGTCAACTCGCTCGTAGGCAGCAGCAACAAGGTGGAGTCGCGTCAGCGAGTGAGGCGTGAAAAGGGATAACAGCCAAAAAGGAAGCTATAACAGCAGGGCGAACGAGGTCAACGGCCATCAAAGCGGCAAGAATGCCTGCGCTACCGAGGGACAACATCAAGATTGTAATGGGACCGATAGGCGGATTTAACGTGGCCAAGTTAGGCCTATTAGAAGTTGCTGCGGCAGTTCACGCGGCGGCAAAATCCACCTGCGAGGCAAAAACCGACGACATTCTGGGCGCCAACGCGCAACAGAATATCATTGTCATTTGCACGACTGACGACGAACGGGCGAACCGGTACAACCAAGTCAAAGAGCTTACGATAAGAGGACAGCATTACGTAGTGTGGACGTACATCACCGCCCCACACGACACTGCTAAAGGCGTAATCAGGGGAATACCACTTAGCGAGACCCCAGAGGAGATCCACGCCAAGATAGTCAACCGCAACAACCCTTTGGCGCTCGGTGGCGAAAGAATTGGTACAACAACGGTGGTCACGGTCGTCTTCGACGGCACAAGGATGCCTAATTACGTCAGGTGCGAGTCGGTGCTTCTAAAATGCTCGCTGTACCGCAAAAAAATTGATGTATGCAAACAATGCGGCCACGTAGGCTACCGAAGAGACGTTTGTCCCAACCCCAATGAGCGAAGATGCCCGGCCTGCGATAAGGCAAATCCAGAGGCAGATCACCCGTGCACGCCCAGGTGCAAGCTATGCGCGGGCGACCACGTGACCGGCAACGCAGCGTGCAAGGCGCGGTTCAAGACGCCGTACGTAGTACGATGGAGACAATGGGAGCGGCGCATTGTAGCCGAAGAAGAAAGGCAGCAGCAAGAGCTGTCACTGGTCCTAGATTATCAGACGCTGCAGCCGGCAAGCAACAAGATAAAAAGAACATTATCCCGAGAAAGGTCGGAGTCGAGGGGACGGTCACCTTCGAAGGAGAGTATACTACGCAACAAGAGCAGGAGCCCCAGCGCCACAAGGCGGGGACGGTCGCCGTCGCGCGAGCACGTGAGGTGGGCGGACAGAGCCAAGGGAGGAGCCGCGAGTACCTGTGAGAAGGTGACCAGGAGACAGCGTCCCAAGGAACAAGAAGAAAGTGACACCATGGCGGCCCTTTGCAACGAAAACAAGCAGCTGCGCAAGGCGCTGGAATAACTACGAAAGGCGCTGGAAAGCATGCAGCGCTCCCAGAACGTGCTACCAAGCCCCCCTGACACTCCTCCATCGCCGCCGCAGACGGAAGAAATGAACACCGAGCAAGAAGACAAAGAACCGGCCATCAAGAAACGCATAACGGCGACGCACGGCGCGATAGAGATCACCAGCAGCGAGGCCCGGACGGACGAGTTGGTGGTGGCTCTTAAAAGCATTGAAGCGCGAGTAGACCGGATGTTCGAGACAATCCAGACGGCCATCACGGAGCACAGCAAACTCTACAGCGAAAGATTTCTCAAGATAGAGACAGCGCTGCAACACCTCATGTCGCAGGGAGTACATACGGAACAACAATGGATCCAGGTACAGCAGTGATTGTGTGGCAATGGAACTGTCGCGGCCTCGAGAGGAAATCGACAGTGCTACAACAGTATATTGAGAACAGTGAACAAGAACCAGATATACTTCTACTGCAGGATACGTTATCGAAGACCCGGCCGTTACATGGATACAGGGCAATTTGGTCGACAAAAGAGGATAGCAGAGGCCTATGCGTCATGACGAAGAAGACACACACCGCATTGCAAATAGAGCTCAAGAACGTCGCAACCGACCATGCATTCGTGGAGGTTGTGATCGGGAAAAAGGCGAAAAAGAAGGAGAGCATCTATGTGCTGAACATCTATAGTAACCCGAGCAAACGCAAGCAACGCTTCCGGGCACTCTTCAGCAAGGACAGCGCGGAAGCAAAAGGGGCCAAACTGCTCGTGTGTGGTGATTTCAACGCGGCAGACCAGTCTTGGGGTTATATCAGGGGCAACGCGAAGAGCAAGCATCTGGCGGAGGACGCGGCCTACAACGGATATATCTTAGTTACGAACCCGACCAATCCAACGAGAACCGGAAACTCCGTGTCCCGGGACACAACGCCTGACCTGACCTTCGTTATGAACATTGCGGAGGAAGAGGTCACGTGGAGGAATACCGGGACGGACCTAGGCAGCGATCACGCTATAGTAGAGACCAGGATCAGATTAAAGTCAGGAACGCCACAAATACGAAAGCACCACTGGGTCGACTGGGAAGCATTCCAGACGCAGAGGGCCGAACGAGCAGAGGAAGAAATGACGGACATAGCGCCTGGATGGAGAGTGTCACATGTGACGTCAAGGCTGCCATGAAGGAGATTACAACGGACGACGACAGGATAGACGGCGTCGATAGCCGGCTAGCCCACCTTCTGGAGGCCAAGCGCTCTATACAAGAACGGTGGAAAAAGCAAAGACTTAACAGGAGACTGCGGAAAAAGGTGGCTGAACTCAATCGCAAAATCGAGGAGCACAGCCGCGTGCTCAGCGACCAAAAATGGAATGAAATTTGCAATGCCGCAGACGGCCAAATGCCTAATAGAAATACTTGGAATCTGTTTCGTCACCTCTTGGACGAAACCAAGACAAAATCTCACCAACGGGACAGACTAGCGAAAATTATGCATCGGGAAATCAAAGAAAAGGGAGCGACGGCGGTGGCGCAGCAACTACACGATAAGTACATCCCCGACTCGCCGAAGGTCACGCACGGCAACTATCGAGGAAGAACGAATGAGAAATTAGACAGAGAAATCAGTGTGGTGGAAGTACGAGTGACAGTGCAAGAGCTTAACAGCAGGTCGGCGCCGGGACCAGACAGGGTGCTCGATAGGGCGCTCCGGAACCTGGACGAAGCGTCGATACTAGCGCTGACCAAATATTACAATGAGTGTTGGAGTACGGGAATCGTGCCTAAAGATTGGAAGAGCTCACAGATGATCCTCATACCCAAGCCGGGCAAATCACCAAATATAGACAACCTCCGACCAATCTCACTGACGTCCTGCGTTGGCAAGGTGTTCGAGCGTGTCCTGATGGCACGGTGGCAAGATTACCTCCAAGACAACGACCTCTACCCCGCAACGATGATTGGATTCCGATGGCATCTCTGCACACAAGACGCCATTCTGCAGTTGAGACACCTAACCATCGACAGGGACACGCAAGACACCAGGGCTGTATTGGGGCTCGACCTACAAGGAGCTTTTGATAAGTTTAACCACTCGGCAATACTCGAGCAAGTTTCGAGGTTGGACAAATGGGTAAAAGGTCTCACTACTATATCAAGAGCTTCCTGACGGGGCGAACGGCGGTGCTCATCGCCGGAGATGTCGAGACGAAAGCCAAGGAGATCAGAAGCCGAGGCACGCCTCAAGGGTAAGTGATTTCGCCGCTCCTGTTAAACCTGGTAATGATCAGGGTCGCCCACCAGCTCGCAGAGGTAGAGAACGTCGAGGATACAATATATGCCGACGATATCACCCTGTGGGTCAAGGGAGGTAACGACGCCCAAGTGGAAGAGTTCTTGCAGAAAGCAGTGAGGACCCTCGAGGGGAGCCTCGAGGGCACTGGCCTGAGATGCTCACCGAGTAAGTCTGAGCTGCCTTTGTACAAGCCCACAGACAGTCAGCATGAACAACGAAGCGAACGAGACGAGATTAAGATCTACACCCAGGACGGTTCGGCGATCCCCAGGCTATCTGACTGGGTATGCTTCTCAACGAGAAGGGCAACAATGGGGGCGCAATGGCGAAGATCGCCGGCAAGGCGGCCAGCACCATTCGGCTCATGAAACGAGTTTCCAACAGGAAGAGGGGGCTGCGCGAGGAGAGCCACATAACACACGTGACGGCGATTCACAAGTGGAAAACAAATGAGAAGAAAATGCTGGAATCGCTCATTGGAATGGCGTATAAAACGGCCATCGGAATACCCGAGTTTACAAGTACCGAGCGACTGCTAATTCTGGGCGTACACAACAACTTGGACGAAGTCATCGAGGCCAAACGGGTGGCGCAGCTAGACAGGCTAACCATAACCAAAGCGGGCAGAAGAATCCTGGACAAGCTTAGATACATCTACCATGAACAGCAGGGAACCAAGACGCAGCTACGAGGCGACACCAGGGACAAATTCCAGGTGGATGCAGTCCCGCGCAACATGCACACGGAGTACAACGAGGACAGGCGGCGAGCACGGGCCAAGGCGCTGGCGGAACTCCACGGTGGGGACGCTGGAGCCCGCTACGTCGATGCAGCAGAATACTGCAACAAACGTGGCTTCGTGGTGACGGTGGTCGACGCCGAGGGCAACCTCCGAGCGGCGGCCAGCGTTGCAAGCATGAAACCCGAGGAAGCAAAGGAGGTGGCCATCGCGCTGGCCCTCAAAGATCCAGGCTGCACAATAGTCCTGAGTGATTCCAGGCAAGCTGTCAAAAACGTCTCCGAAAGCAGGGTTTCCCCCGTAACGGAGAAACTACTGCGAAGACAACCAAGCCTCACGGGGAAGACGAGAATCAAGTGGTTCCCGGCACACGCAGGTACGGTGTCGGCACGTGCTGAGAACCACAATGAAACCGCACACGCTTGTCCGCGCGAACTCACTAACCGCGCCGGGCAAAGTGGCAGAGATCATTTGTGGCACAGCACACGAGACTGAATGACTGCCTACAAAGAAATTACTCAGGCCTATCGACTTCCCAGAAGCAAGCTCCCACCACCCTGCAAAGGATTGAGCAGGGAGCAGGCGGTCATCTATAGGCAACTCCAAACAAAGACGGTCCCGAGCCCCTACCTAAAGTACAAGATGTACCCGGAGACATACCCTGATGCCACCTGTCGGGTGTGTCGCAAAGCTCTAGCAAGTCTCGAGCACATCGTCTGTGATTGCCTCGCGTACCTGGACGAATCAAACACAAGAACGATGCCACCTGCCTTCGAGGAGGCGGTGTGGACTGAAGACCAAAATCTTCAACTCCAGGCTGTCCAGCGAGTCATCGTGGCGCTGGCCATGCAGGAGGACCCCGGTGACCCGGTGACGGGGAGCGAAGGACCCCTAGCCGGGTTGGCTACATCTGCGGTGACGACTCCGGCCAAGTCATGAAGACCTAGCAATAGGACTTCATTCGCAGGCCCCAAAGAAGTTTTCCCAATTCAATCACTGTCAGATAAGGGCGTGCTACCGAAACCTGCGACGCTTCTTCAAAAGTAAAAGTTACGGGCACAGTAGCAACAAATGTCGAGGGCAAAACACATGTGCAAAATGCTCGAAGCACGACCACCAGCCAGATGAGTGTACTGCAACACAATGTTACTGTGTTAACTGTGAAGGACCCCACGCTGCGTGCTCCCATTATTCCAAAAAATTCAAAAGTGAGAAAGAAATCAAAAACCTCAAAGTGACCCACAACCTGTCTTACCCAGAAGCTCGGAAAAGACATTCGATGCTTCCCTCAGAAAGTTACGCTGACGCTTCTCACTGGGGTGGGGCGGCGTAAGGTTTAGGTGGTGACCCAGTGCCTCAACGCTGACCTGGCCCCACCCCCGCACCCCACTGGGTTGGCTTAAGTGTCGAAATTGTTATAGCACAGCCTGTGGATTCCACTGCGGCTGAGGTGGAAATGAACACCGTAGGGGAGACGGCTGCTTTCCGCTCCTGCTGCGCTCTCGCCCTTGGGCACACAGTGGGCAGCAAGGTGGGGAGCCTTGCATCCACTTCTACGCGCACAACACCGCTACAGCCGCCATTCGCCCGCGTGGCAAACACGAGTGGTGCTCTCTTAGGTCGACGGCAAAAGGAGGGAGATCCTTCATTTACGTTTCTGCTGTCGGATGAAGGGGTGGGTGTAACACCCACGCCAGCTCGGTCAGCTACTCTTCAGCCAAACCAGCAGCGTAGCAACATCGGAAGCGGGAAAAAACCAGCTCCGCGCATAACTGGCCCTAACAAGGGCTCAGTAACACATATAATACCACCCGTCTGCAACACACAGATATACGCTACAATCTCTCTTTAAACACTTATGGTACTAAATTGCATTACACAATAGAACAGAAGGTCTTAATGCAAAATTTCGATGACATATACCAAATTCTGCATATAAAACCAATCAACCATCTTATGTCTTGAGGAAACACACTTACAATAAAACTTTCTGAAGCGCTATTCTGTGTTTAAGAAAGATAGGAATGATGATTATCACTCCTTTTGAGGGGTAGCTAGAGTTATACAACATTCTATTCTCTGTCAATTGGTTCCTTTGACCTCAACCCTCGAAGTGGTTGCTGTACGTGATATGATCGCCGACAGGTTAATAACGATAGCTTGAATATATATTCCGCCTGGCTTTCGCCTTGGTAGACCAGAATTTGAATCCCCAATTAACAAGTTACCGGAACCATTCCTACTGGTGGGCGACTTTAATGCCCACAGTGAACTGTGGGGATCTGAACGTGAAGATGGCCGGGGCTGTTGAATTTAAAGATTCCTACTGTCATCTGGTGCCTTTATATTTATGAAAAAGAAACCAACATACTACAGCACACACCATACACCCACTCACACATCGATTTAGCAATAGGTCCATCCATGCTTTTTCCTTCGTTCGAGTGGAATGTGGACTTCAACCCTTATGAAAGTCAGCACTTCCCTGTCACTCTTCAGTGTTTAGATACACTCTCTGACAGTTCAATTTACCATAAAAGGTTTAAAGAAAACCCGTGCACACTAGTTGGCTTTTAAGAAAGGTCACAGCTCTTTTACACATTCATAAAGCACTAACAGATCCATGAAGCTCGTAGAATTGTTACCGCCAACATTAGAGAGGCTGCCAAGAGTTCAATCCCTTGAACCTCCGGTACTCCTCAAAATCCCAGAAGGCCCTGGTATAGTGAGGAGTGTCGAAACACACGCAAAGCACAAAACAAGGCTTGGGGTAACCCCCGAATCTACCCAATGGCACAGAATCTTATTGCGTTCAAGCGTGCCAAGGCAGTTGGAAGGCGTATTCGCCGAGAAGCCAAAACCAACAGCTAGACAGCTTTTGTGGGTTCTATTAACTCTTACCCCAACTCAAAAAATGGCGTGGAACTGAATAGGAAAACTCAAAAGGCACAAAACAACCTTACCCATTGTTAGCAACACGGAAAACGCATTAAAGACAAGGCAAACACACTAACTAAACACTGTGAACTTATATCAAGCTCTTCACATTACACAGACAGATTTATGAGGTACAGAACATATCCTGAGCGCAAATTTATTAGCGACATCAAGAATTCGTCACGAGACTCTTACAACTGTCCATTTTCTATACACGAGTTTAAAGTTGCCTTGGTGACTTGTAAGACAACAGCACCAGGTGCAGACCAAATCACGCACACAATCTTTCAACACCTTCACGAAGACACCCTCGAAACAATCCTTTATTTCTTTAACAAGGTATTGAGTGCAGGACATCTTCTACGGGCTTCGAAAGACGCAATTGTGGTGCCATTGCTTAAACAAGGGAAAGATGCCTCTTCTCCTAGCCATCGGCCAATAGCGCGTACGAGTTGTTTATGCAAACTGTTTCAGAAGATGGTCAGTAGAAGGGACAGGTACTTTTAAAGATACCACGGTATTTTAAATTGATGACAGGCATGTTTCCGTTCAGGAAGATCTACAACCGACGAGCATGTTGCATTGGAATCGTAGGTTAAAGATTCTTTTGTCCACAGGCAGCTCTGTATATGTATTTTCTTCAACTTGGAGAAGGCGTACGATACTGCATGGCACTATGGCACCTTGCGTGACCTCAAAGCTTACGATGTATCTGTACATATGCTCTATACCATAGAAAGCTACCAATCTGAGCGAACGTTTCGCGTAAGAGTCAGAGAGTCACTTTTTAGAATACACATTTAAGAAAACGGGGTCCCTCAGGGTGGAGTACTGAGTTGTAAACTTTTCATTGTCAAAATGAACTCACTCCAAAAGGCTCTGCCACCCTCAATTTTTACTCAATGTTCGTTGATGATATTCAAATGAGCTATAAGTCTTGTAATCCATCAATCTGCGAGCGGCAGCTACAACTAATATACTTTAAAGGTGGACCGATGAAAATGGTTTTATGATTGGTCCTAAAAAGAGCACATGTGTACTGTTTTCTGGAACGCGTGGAGCCCGGCCTGGCCCTGGAGTTTGTATTAACACTGTAGTGATTCCTGTAAAAATAAACACACATTTCTGGATATTCTGCTCCACTAAAGGGTGACATTTATCCCCCACAATAAACAACTCAAAATTAAATGCACTAAAACTATGCACATTATAAAACCCTATCCAACCAATCATATGGTGCCGATAAGACATGCTTGCTCCGTCTTTTCAATAGTTTAGTCCGATCGCACATAGAATACGGCAGCGTGGTGTATGGTTCTGCTTCGAAAGCAGCTCTACAAATGCTGGACCCAGTTTTGCATTTAGGGCTCCACCTTGCGTCTGGGGCTTTCCTGACAAGCCCTATAGAAAGACTGTATGTTGAAACTGACCAGTGGTCCTTAGAGCACCAACGCACATACATGACACTTTTGTACTGCGTGAGAGCGACGTCGATGAGGAATCAATCGTTCAACGCTATTATTCAAAACACACCATCTGAAAGGTTGTTTTTGAGCCGTCCGTCACTCCCTCTGCCTTTTTTCTGCGAGTGACACCGGAGGCAGAGAACCTTAGTGTCACGCTAACCGACACCTAGAATACAAACATCACCGAGTTTCTTGCACCTTGGAATCTGCTCCCTGTCATCTGTGACGTGTCTTTAAGTGAAATGGACAAAAGACACGCATCCAAGGAACACATTTCGCAACACTTTGTACGCACACGATACAAGTACCCACACACGGGTTTTATACACATGCCTCAAATTCTTCCACTGCAATGGCATGTGCAGCACATGGTCCCCACTTTCCCATCACAAAAACTCTAAACAGGAGCACAAGTATATTTACGGCAGAGGCAGATGCTATTTTAATAACCCTGGAACACAAAACACAAAAGAAAACACAAGAATACATTATATTCAGTGACGCCACAAATTCTGTTGTAACACCGTTACGCCCAGGCAAAAAAGGTAGAAATGCCATATTGAACAAGGTTGTTAAAGAAATAATGCCAGCGTATGCTTTAAAACAAACCATAATAGTGTGCTGGGTGCCTGGACTCTGCGGAATTCCTGGCAATGAGGTTGCTTACAAGAGCGCCGCCGCAGCAGTACTCCGCTGTGAAATCGATGTGCCTCAGATGTCCTATCTTGACACAAAAGCGCTCAATTGTAAGGCACTACGAAAACTCTGGCAGCAACACTGGGACGCGCAGACGGAAAACAAACTGCACTCTATAAAACCCCAAATTGGAAGCCACTACACAGAAAAACATCACAGAAAAAGAGTAGTGTACGTGTGAAGACTACGTATAGGTCATACATATGCCCCTCTTCCCCACCTTTTAAATAGAGCCCCTCCACCACGATGCAACAGTGGTGGACATCTTCTGTAAGTAATGCATGCTCTCGTTGAATGTCCGCACTTCCACAGTGCGAGAAAGAAGCATTTCCGGTACTGTGCACCCACATGATTCCACTTCATCCACCCTTGTTTCTGGCAATAAACCCGTCATTCCTAGCAAACGTCTCTTTACTTACCTAGGAGACATTGGATTTTTAAAAGGCATCTCGTACCACATATGATAACAAAGCCCCTCAGTGGGGCAGCTTTGATTCTCTAACGCTTTGATTCTCTTTTACTCTAACGTCATAATCATCGAGCTCACACCAGGTTTTGTTTTTGAATAAGGGGCTCTATACACCCCGCAGTTACATATCACATTTCTATTTTACTTAACATTTTACACTAAAACGACGCAACCATTGGGTTGGCGCTCTTTGGCCTTCGTTGCCCTTGCGCCAGAAAACAAACAAATATCATCATCACTCACGGAGCACCGTGTAGATGGCGCGGCGATAGGTGGCTATTATCCAGCGTTAACCCTGCTCACCCCGGCGGGCGCGTCGGTGGGACCCCCCCTTCGGCTTTGTCGTCTGCTTTAGCGAGGGCGTTGGGCCTGTTTTAGCGCATCTTCACGCCCTTTGCGCGCTTACTTCGCACCGCTTGATTAGCTTCTTCGACACCTTCACCTGAGTAACCTGGACCCGACAGAAGTAAGCTGTCGTACGGCAAAGATGCGTTAGGGATCGGTTAGCAGGGCGGGAAAACAAAATATAGAGTCCGTTTACAGACATCTGGCCGCTAGAGAAACGCCACCTTTTCTGCACTGCTTATCACGATTGGAACTGCGTTTTCGAAAGTGGTAAATACCACATCGGTTGTGTTTTAACAGGCATAACGAAATCAAATGGAGGAAGTGGTCCTGATAAAATGCGATTGTAAAAATTCCGTAAGCGTTATCGCATTTCTCAAACTTACGGATTGATTTCGTTCAAATCTTTAGAAATTGGAATTATAAGCTCACATGCGTCATTGTTTCGGTGGCTGCGCTTGTGTCGCGCGGTGGTGTAGCCCCTAGGTAGGACAACAGGATGGCTAGGGAACGCTGTCTCACGTTTCTAAATGCGCTCCTCTTTGTTTTCTTTCCTCCTACACACGGCCGGGCTACTGCGGCGGCGTTCGCCACCCGTGCCAGGCCATGGCCGATGCTCGCCCGTTCGGGACGGCGCCACCGCGAATCCCAGGCAACTGCTGGAAGAATCTAGGATTTCACCCTTTCTAGAGCCACGTGTGGGAATACAAGTGACGTCGCTTGTGAAATTGTTGTGCTGGTCATTCAGAGCTTTGCTTTCCATCAAACTTCACAGCGTGGATTGGAGGTAATTTTTTCTCGAACGCCTTTGATATCATTTGGATTGGGATCTGGAGAAAAGGCATACTATTTAGCGGCTGTCCGGCTTGAGTAATACCAGACATGCGGTAGCGAGCCTTTCTAATATGGCAACGTGTATGTTAAAAAAATGTCATTCGTCTTTGACAGTTTTGCAGAAGTATATTTGTATTTTCTATAATTTCTGTTCAATTCATAATATTGCGTAAACTAGTACTACTAAACAAAATGTTTTCCTTTGACTACAAGCATAGGAAGGTAGCCTAAATACCTTCTCTATTCAAAGACACTGACGGCAAATGTCGAAAGGCACATTGTTAAACAGGAAGGAGTGATAAACAAGTTTTAGCAAATATTATAAAAAAACTTCTTGTATGCGACCTGCCTCAATCATGTAATTTTAAAACAAAAATATAGGCCTAGGATAATGTTTACTAAGCTATCTGCAAACAGAAAAAATAACCTGGATATGCAAATTTCAGCTTTTGCCTTTCTGGTAGCAAATAATTGCTTTAGCCGTGTTACTTCTGACTTAGTGTTTCAACTATTGCGAAAACATGTGGTAAATCGGTGAATTTAGGGATATCTGTTGTGGTTAGAAAAAGTTCTCCTCTAACGAAGAACACCATGAATATACGCGCGGATTGCTACGCTCCTACCGTATAATGTTGCTAAAGAGCAAAACGTGAAACGTTGACTCCGCAGGCCTAAAATAAACATAAGGACAAATGTCAAGATATCTAACCTTCTCATGCAAAACGTTTTTCTTGGTACTAATCACCGATAAACAGCAGTGGTGCGTGGAATAAACTACGAACGCGCGGATATAAAAAATGCATAAATTTGGCGTTTTTAACATTTATTTGGTTATTCAATTTTTGCATTTAAAGGTTTAAATGTTTTTCTTAGAGAATATATGAACCTGGTTGTGTGGGGAAATTCTAGCACGTTCGGCTTTTCTACAGAAATATGTACGCGCGAGCTTTTCTTATCCTTCTGGCGCTTTTCGGTAAGTGAAATGTAGCTAACATAGACTAAGCGCCACGGTAATTAAACATTTTACTGCACCTGCAATACTTTACTACACTGGAGCTCTTTTATATAGCTTCTCAAATGAAGTTGTCATTGTTAGAAATGACAGTGTATTTTTATCCGGTTATTTGGCAGTACTTTATATTGGTGCAGCGCCTTTTCCAGAACGGCAATGTGGAACTTGCAGTTTTCTACTCTGTTGACGATTATTATGTTCACAGGCTATCCCAGTATAGCCTCGAAATATTACCTTTGTCGAAACCTCCATGAGATCGCCTGTTAGATACCAAATGTCACCTGAATCGTTGCGTGTTACAGCGGCAAGTAAAGGTTTTTTATGTTTTTTTATGTTACACGCACAGTTTTTTTTGTTACGCGCACTGTTCATTCATTTATTAAGACCCCGGGAGGTGTAGAAAATCCGGCACACCCAAACTTTTCTCCCTTCTTTTTTAAGAATGCGCAGTGATTCGCTACTGTTCTCTTAAAAAAACTCTATTGCGGGCTCTTCTTCACTTCTGTAAATGTCAGCAATACTCCCCTGCCTACAGAGAAGCCGTGCCCTTCTTAAAATTATAAATTATCGAACGTACTTTTCACGTCTTAGTTTTACATCTATGAATGGTTAGTCAAACAGCAAAGGGGCCACTTCTGATCACGTTTATGAATATTTTATAGACGGCACTGTTTCCAAACGACGCTATCAAAATTGTCTCATTATGGCCATCCTGTACCTTTAAATACTACGCAAGTACCTTTTTATTTGTAAAACAGAGGCACCAGGTGTTATTTTACATTGTTGGTGCTGCAAAAAGAACTTATCAGACAGCTCCGGAGCTCGCTTCTTTTTATAGTAAAAGCGCGTTACTATTCTCAGCGTCGTTATTAAAAAATATTATCAAGACAGCCCCACATTTCCAGGATAAAGGCGGAACTGTTTTTCCATAACCTGACGCTTGCCACGTCGCCACTCTGCCAACACTGCGATATGCGAGAAAACGTGGAGCGTCTGTCTTGTAAATGTTTCTATTTACTGCACAAAGTGCGTACCTTGCAGGGACTTTGAAACTGCCGGTTTCCGTGGACATTGAACTGATGGACGTCTCAGGTGTTGACCATGTTTCAAAACGAGCTTAACCAGCCAGAGAGCCTGTCTGTGCACCTCCAATAGGGGGTGGGGTCCTTTTTCAGTTGTTCAGCCTCTGCAAGTTTAACCCAACCAGACAGAGTTCTGTCGAAGATGTCCACATTCAAGTCTTTACGCCTCGACCTCGGCCAAGAAGCAGCAGCACTGGCAAAACGTTGCGTAAACGTCACCAGAAGCATCTCATTCTTCAAGAACCACCTCGACTTCACAAAGACCAGCCGGGACTTGGACGTCGTGCTTTGCAGCCTCCAGCTCAAGCGCCTGCTCCGCACTCCTGAAAGAAACATTATCGAAGCGCAAGCTGAACGGCGATTGGTGCGCGCTCGAGTCCACGAGTGCAAAGCGACCCTAGGGAGAAAGGAATTGGACATTTTCTTCCTCCGAAGGCAACTCGAACATCGCAAATCATGCAAGTTTGATTAACTGGATTCTTTTGCAAAAAGGGTCGCGTCGTCTGCATCTAAAAAACATGAGGCATACAAAGGAAGAAGGCTTTCGGCACTAGAAAAAAGAGGCCACACGCGCTGACCACGCCAGCTTTATTTTTAATTTGTCATCCAGACAACTCTATTTCCGAGACGGACGTTTTGGCCAAAGGCTATGGCTTTAACGTTACGAATACCCGGCCCCCTTTTGTAAAAATGGTGCCTGCCATCGAAACTGGAATTATGCGTCTTGAAGCAGGCGTCCGAGAGGAAGTCAGACTGAAGTTGATTGGCGTTCTCTCGAGCATTCCCCGACATCACCAACAGACCTCAAACCCAGATGAAGCCGCAGCCATCCGTAGCCGACGAGATGGTGATAATGTAGTCGTCCTCCCTGCTGACAAAGGAAATTTTACCATCGTGCTTGACCGCCAAGCCTACGAAAAAAAGTTACAGACATCTTTGATTGCTCAACGTACAAAAAACTGAAAAAGGACCCAACCCCACAAGTTCAAAGTGAGCTGAACAAGCTCCTGGCCAACATTTTCAAGAAGTACCCTGATTTCCGAAGCCTGTATCTGTGAATGATTTGCCGGAATAGCTCAGCCAATTGTTTTTATGGGCTACCCAAAATTGATAAACCCGATGTACCCCTCCGGCCCATTGTGTACTTTACAATTATACCACTTCCATCCCTGCCCAACTTTCTTTATCAGGTTCTCTTCCCTCTTGTCGGCAACACGTCCAGCTGCGCCAAGAACGCTGGCCACTTCGTCGAACTAGTTTCTGAAGTTCCGATCGACGGTGGGGACAGAGTAGTCTCTTTCGACGTCTTGTCGGTTTTCACCAGTGTCCCTGTTTCCCTGGCCATCGCAACCGCCATAAGTGGCCTCGAGAACGACGAAAGCCTGAGCTCCAGGACCTGCCTCAGCGTCGGCGAGATAACGCAAATTCTGCAGTTCTGCCTGCAAAGCACACATATCTGCTACAAGCAGTAATATTTTAGGCAAGTAGGTTGAACTCCGATGGGGGCGGCTATTTCCGTTACCACAGCGAATCTTGTAATGGAAAAAATTGAAAGGACCGCCCTGGAAAATTTCTCCGAAAAGCCCAAAGTGTTTCTCTGGTACGTGGACGACTGCTTTTGTGTCATCAAAGAAACAACAGCAGGCAACTTCCTGTCGCAGCTAAAGTAGATAGAACCAGCCATTCAATTACCCAGGGGAAAATAAACGAACAGCACCTTACCATTCCTCGACGTTTTGATAAAAAAACAGCCGGATGGTATAAATTTCACAGTGTACAGGAAATCAACACGAACTGGCCGCTACCTGCAATTCGATTCCGGCCACCCAAATTTTCACAGATCATCTGCGGTCTCAGCTCTTTTACTTAGAGCCAGAACTCTTAGCTCAACAGACGAGGACCGAAAGAAAGAAGAAAAAGCCGTAATTGCGCACCTGAAGAAAAATAGATACACGAGCAACTTCATATGGCGCGTCAAACGCCGCCTCCCTCAATCGGCTGCAACAAAGAAAATTACTCTGTACTGATGACGCCGGTCAACAACCCCTCTCCTGTCTCCGCCCACTGCCCCCACCCCCTCTCTGCACGCCGACGCACCGGTATTTCTTTTCCCTATGTTAAAGGAACGAGTGAAACATTATCCTGAATTCTTCATAAGGAAGGCATTGTCATCTCCCACAAGCCCGTGTCAACTCTTGGACGGCTCATACCTCGACCTAAAAAGCGGCCGCCAAAAGAAAAAGCGCAAGGAGTCCTCTACACAATTTCTTGCGCACAATGCCCCGCTAGTTACGTTGGGGATACCAGGAACTTCCCGGAACGCCTCCGCCAACACAAAAACGACGTTTGCAAGTCCGACGCTTAGCGCAGTGCATTGGCCGAGCACCGCGAAAAAGCTGACCTCAGGATTAACTTTGACGGCGCGCAGGTGATTGGCGCCGAAACCCATTATTCGCAAAGATTACTCCTTGAGTCCTGGCATGAACAAGGCAACCGGTTATTCCAGAATATATCCCTCGGAGCCCTTCCCACCATCAACGCTCACGGCCTCCGACGTGCAAGGGCAACATTCCAGTAACAAAAAAGTAAACAAGAAGACACCTGTTTCTTGTCGTACACAGTCACCCCTGATGAAAGAGCCCAGTTGTCTTCGAAATGTTGGGACCGCTTTGAATACCGCCCTTGGTTGGTGTATTTGCCTCTTCAAGTTTAACCCAACCAGATACAGTTCAGTCGAAGATGTTAACAATGATTAGCCTTTGGTGGAAAACTTTTGCAGGTGAAGCACCGAATCTAACTTAAGGCTTCAGTATAGATTCTGTCAATATTTTTAGAAGCAAATATTTTGTTATTTTTATTGCAAATATTTATCAGTGGGCGCTTTTGCAGTCTCTGAATGTTTCTACGTCTCTTGGTTGCGGTCATCTCGGTGTAACTGCTTTATTCACAGACCTTGCCACGTACCTGGTCAGACATCTACGCAATGCACGGGGCAGGCATGCATGTATGAACTTCGGCCCTTTCCGTACCGTAACAACCGCAATCCTTTAAAACTGTTTCGAGTGGGAGCATGCTTTATAAATTACATAAACGCGCGTGGTTATGTCACCTAACACCAGGTCAAGGGTCACCAGGCCACCAACTCCCGCAATAGTGTCATCGTGATTCACACCATAGTAAAGGGTTGAACGCGGCTTGATTTCGTAACTGGTTGCAGCAGTGTTATAGTTCACACCTTTGTTATGGTTGTGGGGCGTTGTATATGCAGGCAAGCTTTCTGTTCCTTGAGACATTGACCGACTTGAATTTTTTCAAAATTGTTCTATTCTCATTTTGGGGTGCAATGGTTTCTAGAGCATTCATTGCGTTCGGTGCCGAAAGTGTTGTTTATAAAACCCCACAAAAAACAGATACGGTTATCGCCGAGATGACGCATAAAAGGTTGGCTTTCAAAACAGGCTTCAAGTTAGGTCTATTAGCCTCTGATCCGGGTCCAGTGCTTCATCGTCGGTAGTGTTGAGTCGTGACGGTAATAAAAAGCGGCGGTACCCAGACCAGTACCAGGAACAGGTAGACAATTCAGTCTCTACAAAAGCCAATCCCTACGTACGGCATTTTGAACTGAGCACGTATCGTTTGAATTAGCACGCGCCGGACATCCCCTCGCGGATGACCTAATCGCGTTCGGGATATGCATCCTTGTCGACATATCCTCATCCATATAACATCACAAACGAGAGCTCACTGTTTCTGTAGTTGGCTATGTAACTTAGCGCTTTTCCTTGAAGAAGCGGAGCTCCAAGGTGAAAGGAAAATGTTTGTTTTCACCCGACAGTTGATAAGAAAACGTAACAAGACAGCAAAAAAATGACCCCATATTTATGTTCATGGAAGGTGACCTCATCCGCTTCTCCAGAAATAAACAGCATCCAATCAACCATCGTAGTTTTTCAGCGTTGAGAAAATGTGAAGCCGTCGGGCGCTGGCAACGGCATATATTATTTGTTCACTGAGGTGTGTTAATAAATGGATTATCCCGGCGCCACCCTAACCTTTCAGACTGGACAAAAATGAGGCAGGACATCATATTTAAAAAAAGGGGAGGAATACCCTTTGGCATCTATTTGAAAATCTTTCAATCTCCATTTTGGGTCATAGTTTACGCAGGAGGGACAGGGTTATATAAATTAATTCGGGAGATTTAAAAAATATATATTTTTATTTGTATAGCAGCCTTTCCCCGTTTAAGATTATTGCAGGTGACCAAAACAAAATAATGGCATCAATGTACGGTTGGAACGCAAGTAACGGAGAGAGTGATGGTGTCCATCGCACAAAATATTCTTATTTTATGGCAGGGAACTCCAATCACTTCGTTCTGCATAAAAACAGCGGACCAAATTCTAGACGTGCTACATTTTCAAGACGACACATGAAAAGACTCAAGAAAAATATTACATCACTCTGGATAAACAATTGAATAAAACACAGAAAAGAATACTGTTATTTTCCGAGGCGAACACTGTGCTAGTTCGTGAGAAATAAGCCAAAGTGAATGTTAGATCCATGAAAATCCGAGGATCACTGTCCATCAAATTACAAGTATATCATTAGTGAGACCGGATTCAAACACTCAAAGATACAGTATCACATGGCTGTGGCGTTGTCGCATCACAACAGCAGTTCACAGGCGAATGTCTTCATGTAAGCTTCCCCTAGGGTTTTATTTCTTTAGCGAATAGGATATGTTATCTCAATGCAGTGATACTAGTACCCTACAAATTTCATTATATTATCAAGCTTTGGAATAAATGCATACACTTAAGATTGTAATCATTGAAGAAATATTCTTCTAAAGTCATATTGTGTTGATGCGTCCGTATGCACAATGACCATTAAATATACTTGCTAAAATCGATTTTGTTTGAGTTACGAATCACCTGGAAAATAATTTCAGTTGAGTCTGCGATGCTCTTACTTTAAGGTACGCAGAACAGTGGCCGATAGTAGAATTGTGGGAAAATCATTGAGCAGGCGCCTATTGAGATTTGCGTTTATGGACTTTCGATGTACAGGAACCTCCATACGTTAACGGAACATGGGCTGTAGATTTCAAAATCATTACTCCACCGTGTGCCTTTTCTAAGTTGTCGGTGAATTTTTAACATTTTCTAACTTCTAAGTGACTTTTGAAGAAAGTCATTCTATAATAAAATGGGGCTGCACATATTATATATTTTCTTGAAGCTGCATAAAATAGAAATGACTCTTATTACACAAAGCCATGCTCCCTTTATGTTTTAGAGCACCTATGCATTGTGAAGCTGGTATTGAACATGATGTGGGCACACGTGGCTGCCATTAGCGAGAGGGAATGGTTTTCCAGCCCCCAGTTCCCTCTGAGGACAGTTGTGGTGCACTACACCGACACCACCACCTATGGCTACGGGGCGGTACGGGTTTGTTGACGCCAGCACACAGTAAAGACGGTGTGGCGTTCTCCGCAGACATAGATGCCGAAGCGAACGCGAATTACCCAATACAAGCTTCACTGAAATGCACAGTGAAGCACCGCTGGCCGCCACGGTTAACCATGATGCTTGCGGATATACCTGGACGCGCAACAGTGCTGTCTCCAGACGCCACGGACAGTCAAAAGGTTTTGATCCACGCCGGGTTAAAGGGCTGTGCCGAGACACGGTCGTCTAGTATCGGTTGGACGTTATCGACGATACACGGGCCGGGAACATGAGGCATGGTAGATCTCTTCGTTCAGCTTCTGCGGGGCTGGGCCTGCCCGATGCTGCTCAGGCACCATCGAAAACTGCGGCTTAACCGATGCGATGCGAAATTAGCGGCACCGATAGGAATGGACGCACTATTTCAACAATTGTCATTATAACCCTTGAATTGTGTCATCTCTTCTGCCGACAAAGAACAATAAGTAGGTATATGTGTTCGGAAGGTGCGCGACAATTTTCGACTATTATTACAGGATAGCCGCGAAGACATGGTTGTGTCGGTGCACGTAATGACACATGATCTTTAGAAGGGTTCGGCGGAGCGGTGTACATGCACATGAATGTCGGAACTCTAATATCGAAATAGTCAGTGTATGGCCCCAGGCGTACGTTTTTTGTCGGTGAATATATACCCGTTTAGGAAAACATGTGACAAATTGGTCTCAGGAAACGAATGTAGTCGTAAAGTGTTTGGAAGCTGAATACCAGGGTTCTGTATGATAATGTTTTTAAAATCATAAACAACGTACATTACGAAGAGGCGGTAACACGCGTACTATGAAAAGGAAACTAAAGGACGTCTGAACGCTGCCTAACTTACCACTCTGTAGAATGAACAGCATTCCCGCAGAATACTGTTCCCGCAGAAATTAACCGTGGAAGTATTTATAGTACATGTAGATGGGATCAAGACGCGCGGCACATGCTTTTGTGTTAGTACTATCCCTGCATTCACTGTACTAGAAAAATGTATACAGTTATGTATTGACGGATATACCTTCACGGCTCAACACGGTTAAAGAGAGGAGAAGTTTTTCAGAACCACTAGCAAATGCATATGAAGCCGCAGAAACACACCAATATAAAAAGAATAAAAGTAACATAGCCGACATACAGTGAACAAACCTTTGTCAGTCTATCGAACAAAACAGAACAACCAGATAAAAACATGTTTGTAGCTGCCTCTGGCGCGTTGTACAAAGGCCAATGAATAAAGCTGGGAATATAACTATAATAACTCGTTATGACCGTGTTGCTCCTTAGGAACAAGAATGGCGGACGCTCAGAAAATATGGCCCTAAACCACAGCCACCCTGAAGTTGGCTTCTTTCCGGGACACATGACAAGGTGTTTGGCGATCCGAAGAACGTAGATATATTTTCTACGTCAGATACATTTTAAAGTTAATTATCATAATCGAAATTTATTAGCCATACCAGCAAAAAATACAACAACGTGAAGTTGTGCAAAAATTATTCTCACTTTAAAAGACTGCTCGTGGAATAGAAACACAATGAACATGTTGAAATATACACGCATGGAGGCCAAGGGCCAGCGCGTATATGGTGAAATAGCATCCTTTGCTCTACTGCCGTTAAGGTACCAGCCCTTTATCGTCGCATGTGTAGTAATTACAATACCCTTTAAATAATAACGCATTGTTTTTATAAAGTGTCTCTTTTAAAACTCAAATATGTGTATGAGTCAGTGGATACGCAGTGTCTGAGGTAACACTTCTTATTTGCATCCACATTTAGGTTTTCTCTGTAGCAAGACAAATGGGTACAAGCATCTGATACTTCAACCTTTGGAGAACAGTGAATCCGCAAATATATCTGGTATGTATCAAAACATTTTTCTTGTATACCGAGTGCTGCACCACAGTTCTATATAGAGTGGCAGATCTTAAAAGCATCAATTTAAAGAATACAAAATAGCCCTTGTTTCATGATGAACCGAAAGTATTTCATATATTGAAACAGATGAGGCTGCAGTAAGGGCAGACAGAATAGGGTTCATTAGCGCAGATATACCACACATTGAATACCACACATCTGGTACCAGTAGCACAGACTTAATACTTTGGACTACGTTTAATCTGCAAAGAAGTCCAACATGTTTTAAAACATTTTTTGTTTAAACCGAATGCTGCACCCTCCCATCGATCTCCAGCCCCTTCCATCGATCTTCAGGTATCCCTGTCCTGTGCTAACTGCGACCAATTTGTCTCCGCAAACTTCTTGAAATGATCTGGCCATCTAACAATCTGCCACCTCCTGGCCTGCTTGCCTTCTCTCGGGATCACGTCTGTTACCCTTAATTACCTCCGGTTATCTTACCTTTGCACAACATGCCCTGCCAAAACCTATTTCTTCTTAATTTCTACTGATACGTCTTGAACACTCGTTTCTTTGGTGACCCACTCCAGTCTACATATGTCCCTTGATGTGGCACATATCATCTTACGTTATATTGCTGGCTTAGCCCTCCTCAATTTAGGTTGAACCTTCGTAGTGAGCCCAAAGTTTGTGCCCCGTAGTTGACTACCGGTAAGATGCAGCTGTAATACACTTTCTTCTTCAACTGTAGAATGCACACTACCCCATTCTTATCCTTGTAATTATCTATACCTCATGGTTGAGATCCGGGGTCACTACTTGGCTTAGGTAGATATATTTGCTTATTAGTTTCACTGCCTTGCCACTTATAGCATACCGGAGTGCTCTGATTCGGTTATTAAGCATTACTTTACTTTTCCGCATCTTCTATTTTCAGGCACACAATTCTACTTTGCCTGTCCAGTGCGGTAATCACACTATTCAATTCTTCCCCCGACTTACTTCGCAAGGCAACGTCATCAGCAAGTCCAAGGCTACTGTAAAGGCTACTGTAGTATTATCGAGTAACAATTAGGTGAACCTGTTCCCAATCCAATGTTCTGAATATTTATTGTAAAAATGCTCTGAATACCATTGGGGAGATTGGCGCCTTGGCTGACGCCCTTCCTTATAGCCATTTAGCTTGTCTCCTTAAGGATGACGGTGGAGGCTGTGGACCCGTTGTAACTATCCTTTGGTATACTTACCTAATGCTCGTCTATATTGTGATTCCACAATGACCGAATACCTGCTGAGGATGCGGCACAGTCAAAGCAAATTTCATAATCTATGAAGGCTTTGTATATGGGTTGAGTAGATTACACGCAATTCTATATTACCTCATTGATCGTGTCAAGATGGTCTATTGTTTACGAAACCCTGCTTGTTCATTAGGTTGACTGAAATCTAAGGTAGCAGAAATTCCGTTAGCGATTACAATGGTAAGTTCTTCGCCGACGACTGATAGTAGGGTTATCGGCCTGTAATTTTTCAAATCCTCCGTTTCCTCTTTCTTATTGATTAGGCTGATGCTCATGTTGTTCAAAGCTTTCAGCACACGGCCGCTTTAAATAAAGTTCTATCTCTCCCTCCCTGTCTCTCTCTCTCTCTCTCTCTCTCTCTCTCTCTCGCAGTCATTAAGAATTGCTGAAGCAGGTTTGCCTTTTTTTCTAGTAAAGGTTTGCTCGCAGTCTTTCAAAAGGTCGGCTGCGCCTGATCCTCACCATAATCTCTGCCCTGTTTTATTTATTGCAACGCGTTACTTACTTCGGGGACAACTAGTGGGATGTCTATCTCCACTAAAATACTTCCTCGTAAGGTATTATCCTGAATGCCACGGCTACTGCAAAGATTTCCACAGAACTCCTGGGCTACTATAACTATTTTATCCTTATTTGTGACGACATTGATTTACTTGTCTTTAGGTTCGTACGTCTAATTTTTACTCATGCCTATACGCCCCTTCACGGCTTTCAGGCGGCACCAGTTGGCTGTCTCAGAACTCTGTTCAACTTGAAGCGAACATTTCCTCGAGTATTCTTCAACGTTTCCTGTTATACCGAACTGCTGAGCTTGCTTGTGACTCCAATTCTCGCCATACCTTTTTCATTTTCTTGTTTTTCCTTCTCTCTAACTTCCCTTCTTGGTTTTATATTTCTTTTCTTGGTTTTTTTCTCACTCGTTTCATTTTTCACCTGACGTAGCATGTCAGGCTCTTTGCTGGACAAACCTCGTCAGTATCATTAAATCCTTCTCTCTCTCTCCCCCGTTCTTTACAACATGCTGGAACTTCCGCATGTCAGCTGTCTCGCTCTTATTGATTACCTTCAAAAGATCCTCTAGTTCGATTCTGTCAGCTGTATGAATATTGTCATGTTTTGCTCCTTTCTAATTACATCTGTCTACTCCTGGGAAGGTTTAGCAGTATCCTGTCTTGCGATCTTACCTCCGACCTAACTGCATATTCCGTGATAATGCCTGTAAGATCGTCGATTCCTTTATGGGTTGTAAACTGCTTACTCGGGTCGAGCCGAATATCGGTTATGCAGTGCAATCTCAAACTCTTCAACTTTCCGTCTAACTGTAACTTCATTCATGTGCGTTTTTCGCACTAACTTGTCACGCTCCCTCCTTAAATCTAGCCTTATTCGAAATCTTCCCATACGGTGGTCTTACATTTCACCCTTCCCAGCATTTTCCCATCATGTACGACGCCATGACCATCGCATATCATGTAGTCTATATCATTTGTATGCTTCCCATTCGGGCTCCTCCACATCCCCTTCCGGCTATCCAGTTTGAAAAAGAAGAAGGTATTTGTGATGCATAGATTATTCTGAGAACTCTACTAATACGTCCCCTCTCTTATCTCGACAACCAAAAGCATAGTTCGGAACTGCCCTGTCTCCAGCCTGCTTCTGGCCTACTTCAGCATTGAAGTCGCCCATAACTACCGTGTACGGTGTTTTTTCTTTAGCCATTCCCGATTCCACATCTTATAGAAGCGCTCAAGTTGCTTGTTGTCGTTGGTAGATGTAGGGGCGTAGCTTTGTACCCCGTTGATTTTGTACCTCTTATTAAGCATATTTTGGAGACGGGATGCCTTTCGTTAAGGCTATACTTTGCTTCGATTTTTCCAGCTACGCTTTAATTGACTCGAAATCACACTTCCGTTTCTGTTCTGTCCACTAGACCGCGGTAACATAGGACGTGTCAATTTTCAGAACTGTAAATGATTGTCGTAACCTCGCTAAGCCCTATCACATTCCATTTAACGGCATGTAATTCCTCTAAGAACACCTCTAGATTCGTCTCGCGTGATAAACGTCTCGTGTTAAACGTTGCCAGGTTCAGATTCCAATGGTGGCCTCTCTGGATCCAGGCACTCTTCGCACCCTCTGTTTCGTCACTGGTGTTACCACCGCCGTGGTTATTTTTCTTCGCAGTCACTGGAGCCTGATGGCCTAGGGTTAATTCGCATATCAATGGGAGGTTGTGGCCTTTACTGCACGAGGGTGGCCAGTCGTGCTCTGGTAAAGGGGTGCATTGCCGGCAATGGTCGCCGGAATAAGGGCGCACCATAAGCGTCACTGCGCCATTCCATCACCACGCGGATCTTTTTTTCGGCGGTGGCAATTGCAGGGCACGCGGATAAAAACTACGCTCGTACTGCACTCTAGGCGGACGCTCTACCTCTACGCCACCGCTGCACCATTTTGTAGAGTAGTCAGATCTTAAGGGCTCCCAAATAAACAATAAAAATGGCACTTGTTCTATGGTGAACCAAAGGCCCTGCAAATATTGAGTCGATCAGGCTCCAGTAAGGGCAGACATAATTCACAGATACAGAATAGGGTTCATTAGGGCAGACATGCCACGAACTAAACCGCCAATATAGGTGCAAGCAGAAGGGACTTATCCTTTGGACTACAGTGGATTCGCAAATAGATCCGGTATGTTTCAAAACATTTTTGTTCCTATACCGAGCGCTTCACCACAGTCCTATCTATAGTAATCAAATCTTAATACCGCCCATTTCAATAGTTATACAATGGCTCTTGTTGTATGATGAACCGAAAGTGATCCACATCCATAAACAAATGCAGCGAGTGCCAACAGAATTCATAGAGACCGACTTGGGTGCATTAAAGCATACATACCACGGCTTGAATAAAGCACGCATACACTTTATTTTAATCGATTTATTGCAGGCGCAACGTTATATTTGTATTTCTTGCCAAGCCTTAAGTCCACCAGCATGTGAAAATGTTTGCACTAATTCACGTAACGAGTGAATTTCATAGATACTCATTAGGCGCACTGGTAAACTTATGTCGTACAAAATATAAAACAGTAAAACGCAATACGTTACTGTGAGAGGGTGACAAAACTTTAAATAATAAAAGCGTGCAGGAAACTAAAGACCATTTCAAAATGTAAGAAAAGTTGGCAGGTCACAATCCAGAGAGAAAGGGAGCGTCTTGGCAGCGCTTTTCTCGCAGAAGGAACACTTTAAAACGAGTATACCAAAAAAATCGCGCCATATCCACGGAATGAATGATGATAAGTGGGGCAAAGCTCGAGAGGGGGAGATCATCGGTAACCGTAACTCTCCCGTGAAAGTTCGCCCATCACATCATTAAGAAAGACGTAAGACTGTGTGCGTACATTGTACAACTCAACTTTTATTTTCGGAGTCAATGCTCCCAGTCCCAGACCTGGTGAAAGACCCCGCGCCATCGAGGACTACCCCGCACCTCCACCTCAATTTGTCACGTAGGATCGGACACAACGGTAAAGAAATAACTTTTATTTAGGGCGAACTTGTGCCCGAACAATACAAGAGGAAACGAGCAAAGGTCCTTGCGTCTTGTCCGATCTCCGAGTACGACTGCCTGCGTTCGTGGCGTGATCTCTTGCGTGATCTCCCCCTCGCCGAGAACGTGCCTCGCGCCTCCGTTGGCGAACACAGACAGGCTCGCGCTCCCGGTGCCGAGTTTGCGCTGCCGGTTGCAGCCGGTTCTTGCGCGTGCAACGCGGCCCACTTTGCGACATCTCCGAAAGCATGCGGCGGTCACGTACCACGAGACACAAGGGATAGACAGACTCATGAATTAAGGAGCTTCGCCCCTAAAATAGCGGCAGGGCGACTAAACAGACGGTGTATAAGGTCAGCGAAGCGTTTGTATTTGAGTTAGGCTATGTTATTGTGGAGAAGCGCTAAGGAAAGGCCGATAACCTACACGCTTGTTCCTTGCTAAAAGAAACATGAAGCTTAAGCAAAGCGGCTTCCGCCGCTGATTTACAACAAGAAATGCAGCATTCACTTGGTGGTTGAATCTAGAGACAGAAAATTCATAGCGCTAAAGCTGTCTTTAGTAATGGCTGGAATATTCGACTAAAGGTTTGTTGGGAAAGAACTACGGTGATGTCAGTTTACAGACGGCAATTTGTAGGTAGGGCTACACGTTCTCTTTAAGTAAACCCCGAAACATAATAAAAGTGTTTTAACTTGAGCTTTGAACGATACCCAAACGCACCATAAAGGCAATATTATAGCAATTAGATTGCTTGCCTTTTACGGAAACATCGTAATTTGCTGGAGTCAACACCTTCAAAATCAGGAATCGTGCCACCAATATCGCAAGCGAAATCCCTAAGACGGGGAAATCAACCCCGCTGCCCAGAACGTTATTTGTTTTGCCACATAATGGTGTAAACAACTTAAAATGAACCCTTTGAAAGAGCCATGAACATTCGTGTATGCAGCTGAATGTGGAAGATTGTTTTCGGCCTGCGTTATCCAAAGAAAATAGTCGAAAAAAGACGATTAGTACAAGGATGCGGTGATGTGTCCAAGCAAAACTATGGTGCGTTTTAGAGAGGCTTCTCGATTATGTTCTTCTCTCGCAGCACAGACAGGTAATTCAGGATCGCTTGCGCTCCCAGCAGGTTTCTTCGACAAAAGCCCGTGTTATTCAAAAGGCACAAAAATTATAAGCTCACAGTAAGCAGGAAAAGAACAGAATCTTTGAACATGTATTCCGGTGAGAGTACTGAAACTGCAGAAACCCCTTAAAAAAGAGATTGTTACTTTTATGTCAAAGTTTTGCTTAAAACTTGCTTAAAGGTAGTCTTCAAAATTTGTCTTAACACCAATGACAAATAAAACATGTCGTATGCACTTCTCAACGTACAACATAGTGATAGTATCAAAGTGGGTGGCGAGATTCTTAATAACTGCAAAGTGTTAGAGTGACATGTGCACCACACAAATGAACGCGCCAGCGCAAAAGCCCACGCACGCACACGGACCGACACACACACACACACACCCGGGTGCACATAGATGTGCGACGCGACATTAACCAAGAATAAATTGCCATAAGTGATGCGACCGAGAAATGTGGACAATATACAAGGCGGTCATAAATAACGGAGTACTCGCAAGCTCTACTCCAGCCGCTCCCTTCTCTTCGGTTCTGAGTCTTGGGGCTGTAAGACATTGGAGAGTTTCAGCGCTCTATATTATCTGTCTGTTCCGTGGTTACCGCGTCCACCAGGACCCAACTGCGGCTGAGCGCGCAGTCAAGGCGAGGAGGGTCACCCTACAGTGATGAATGCACAGCCATGGCGAGCGCCGGCGCGCGAACGTAATCCATTTAACCGCATCGAATACGCAAGTGCGCAGACGGGGCCCGGTCAACACGGTACGCATGCACAACACGGGTCATACCGGGTGTTAAACTCTCTATTGAAAGCAATGCCACCCGTTCCATTATCGTCTGGTGAATGCAGAGGGAAGGTGAGCATTGCGATGCAGATCAGTAATGTGACAAAAATATATAGCGAATAATTGCGTGCCTCCACTTGACTGATAATTACTGACCCTGAAGCACCGACGTTGTCAAGGCGACGTCAGATCGGGGAAACTACTCGGAGTACGTCAGGCTAGAGGGCGCGGGCTACAGGCTCGTCTCCCGTGAGGAAGGGAGATATAGGCGAGTCTTCGTTCTCTCGTTCCCACGCCGCACACGATACTGCAGATACTGTCCACCAGTGGTCACGGAAGCGCTTCGGTCACTCCACGCGAGGCGCTTCCCTGGATGACCGCAATAGAGAGGGTAGCTTGGGTAATAAATAATTGTGACTGTACTCATACAACCAAAGGTGTTCTGCGATGATACGGCCTAAGATATCCACCATGGTAGGTGCGAAAGTTGTAGTTCCACTGTTTACAAGACTACGACCGAGCGCGGCTACCATCTAGCTAACAAAGTTTTCTTCGCTGGTGGGCCAAGGCGCTAGGGGCATTTTTGATCTTTGTGCCGTGGCATTATGAAGTCACGTTGTGTTAGAAGACATTCTAATATGATAGTTAATGCTTAATTGTTGTGTGTACTAGATGTTACCATGGCCGTGAAATATCCGACACAAGCAACGTGGAACGCACTAGTTTGTTGTCGCCGGAGTTGGCTCCACGTGGCGCCATGCGTCACCGTCAGCTAGTTAATATTGCAGTTGATATCCCACACCGAATCCAATCGTCAGTACAATTACAACTGCCTTGGATGGGTGCAGTAAAGATGACACCACTTACAATACCGTAACGTAAATACAACCACGGCTGGTTAACATAGGTTTCCTGAAGGCTCACTTCAGAATGGCGGTGCTTGCAAATGCCAGGGTGGTACGCCTACACCCTTTGAGACGCTCCGGAGATTGTGCGGGTGACCTGTAAGGCCGTCTGATGAGTCCACTGGGGTTCACGCTTTGGCTGATCTGGCGATCCAGGAGAGCCATGATGGCCGCGCCCATGGTTCTCCACAGCTCTGGCTGTCCTACGTGGACCAAAACATTTTCAGCGATATCTGGGAGCCCTGACAACACGATGCCGCAGTTGCGGGATAAAGGTGAGCGTCTCAACCTCCGCCAATATAATTTTAAGTGGTCCAGAAAAAATTGAGAGGAATCATGTGTGCAGGGGAAGCGTTGTATGTGCATAATGTGCCACAAAAGCACTGTGCCACTAAAGCACTGTATGTTCCACTACAGCACTGACGCCCCATATGTGCAACGCACTGCTTCTTTCGAGTGGGAGATAGGGTTACATGTCGCTACGCACCACTGTCAATCTTTTTTCTAGTCGCACAGCCACTCCGCAATGAAGGCTAACAATTTCGTCGATGTGGCCAGCAAGAAATATCAGGTGGAAATGTATGATCGATTAAACAGGAATTCCGCGAGGAACATCACCAGCACTTGCATGAGCTAAGCGATTTTTTTTATGGCAGTCCTGTATTGTTAAATTACACATATATTTATATACACACTTATATATATTTATATATATATATATATATATAGATAGATATATATATATATATATATAGTATAAGTAAAGAGTCGGATACACAGCAAGAACAATAACAAACAAGGTTTACTTACGTAGCGGCAACAGGACTTGCCTTCATCAGAGTAAAGTTACATGATTTTGCTGTCGCAAACATTTCGACCACATTTCTTATATAGGTTTGAAGAAAACTGTGAGAAGGAGCGGAAAATTTTTGGAAATGGAGAGTGTGCGTACAGTCGGGCTACGCCTATGTTACAACAAAAAAAAAACAAAAGGGGGGGGAGCGAGAGAGACAAAAAGGGGTCGTGTTAACAAAACTGCGTTCAAGGTTGCACCATGACGGGTCAACGTATGCCGCGCGGGCTGCAAGTTCAGACAATGCGGGAAACTGGACCACCGCGGTTTCAAAAGAAAGGGAAGAGTATACAGTAAGGTATTCAGTGGCTGGGGAGACTGGTTGGGGCGGAAGCGAAGATGGGTGTGCCCCCCGCGGATGAAGATAATAGATAGGGGGCACAAAAGAGCATTTCACAGAACCTAGCAAGTGAACAGGAAATAGGTAGGGTCACAAAAGGTTAAACAGGAATAGATCACAAAGAGTTAAACATTCTTAAGTGGTGGTGGGTACGAGGCCTCCTTCCCAGGACAAATGGCATTGTTCAGCCGCATTAGGCTAATAAAGCTGCTGTATTAGGAGAGTTTCTGTGAATTCTGATGGGAAACTCGAGGTTAGGAATAATGAACATAGTTTTAAAAATTATGAAGCCGCCAACTTTAATCGAGGGATAAGCACGTTAGTTTTCCGTAACTTTCATTAATTCCAAGTGTGGCTGACCCAAACTTATAAATGAGATAAGATTCCCGAACCTCGCGGTCGTGGTGCGTTTTGAAAGCGGATTCTAAAATCGCTGTTTAAAAGTTTTCAAATGCATGCCCTGGACTGTTCACATGTCTTGACAGGGGCAAATAAGGGCAGCTTTTTGCATGAGAGCGGAGATTATTGCATCGGATTCGGAAGGGCGTTTCAGTTTGGCCGATATATGGTTGCCTACAAACAGTGCACTCTAGAAGATATACGACATTAGCGGAGTCACAGTTAAAGTTACCTTTTATATTTACATAGTAGTCTGAAGCCGTGCTGGTGGCGCGCTGTGTAGTGGTCATGTGTGGGCATACTTTACATCGGGGTTTATTGCAGGGCATGCAGCCAGTAGTTGCCGGTCGGTTGATACGAGAGTTAGTAAGAAAGTCACCTAAATTCTTATTACGCTGGTAGACAACGCGTGGTGGTTCGGGGAATATGCGTTTTAAGCGGTCACTTTGCATTAGGATATTGTGATCTTTTTTTAGCACGGTTGACACTCTTGGAGCGGAGGATGAGTGGGTTAAAACTAAGTTATTTTGCGGGTTCCCGTTCGGGGCTTTTTTCTTACAGATTTCGTTACGGTCTAATTGGTTGGCTCGCACAATAGCATCGTCGATAACTTTTTCCGTGTATTTTTTATTCAGAAGGGCGGTCTTGAGTTTTCGACAGTTTCAGTCGAAGTCGGCTTGGTTTGAGCAAATTCTCCTAAATCGGTGGGCTTGGCTGTAAGGTATTGCGGTCTTGCAGTGTCTGACAAGGCTACGTCGGAAGTGCAAATACTGCCGCGTGTCTGTCGGTTTTCTATACAGTTTAGTTTGAAGCCGACCTTGGAAGGTAGTAACGGTGACGTCCAGAAAGTTTACACTGTGTTCCGAATAGGAATGAGCAAGGGAAATACTAGGATGGGCTAGGTTAAATGCCTCAATGAAGGTGAGGAGCTCCGCCTCACCGTGTTGCGAGATCATGAATATGTCATCAATATACCTTTTATAGTACATTGGCTTTAAGTTTTGGGTGCCAAGAAAGTTTGATTCGAGGTGAGCCATAAAGATATTAGCGTAGTTAGGTCCCATTCGAGTTCCCATTTACGTTCCGCTGACATGCACGTAATGAACTCCGTCGAACTCAAAATTGTTAAGTTCAAGAATAAGGCTAAGGAAGTTTTGGAGAGCAGAAGAATCGATAGGTTTGTCGCACGATGACTGCTCATACACAAGGGATACAGCGGCGATGCCATCTTCATGGGGGTTGTTAGTATACAGTGACGCAACATCAAGGGTGACTAGAAGGCAGTTATCAGGAATTTCAATTTTTGAAATGTCTGCGAGAAAGTCATTGGTATCGTTAATGAAGGAGGGAAAGCTGGGCGGAATGTCGCAAATGAGATTATCCACATAGCGCGAGAGGTTTTCGGTAACAATGCCAATGCCAGAAACAATGGGGCGCCCTGGGTTGTTCACCTTGTGAATCTTTGGAAGAAGATAGAATTTACCGGCTACTGGGCTTAAGGGGATCAGGGAACGAGCCATGGTTTCATTTATTGTTTTATTTTTAACAAGCTCAGCAAGTTTATCTTTGACAATTTGCCTATAATCTTGAGTGGGATCATTGGGTAGTGCTTTATAGAACGTCGATACTGATAGTTGCTTATTGGCCTCGTTAACATAGTCGGTTTTGTCAAGGATTGCGATTGCGCCGCCCTTGTCGGCAGGTTTAATAATTATGTCGGGACGGCTTGCGAGTTCCTCTAGGGCTTTCTTTTCGTTGGTAGTCATGTTGTATTTTCGTTGGTAGTCATGTTGTGGTGGAAAGAAATTTGTGTTTGGTATGGTTTTCGCACATCGCGTTGGAGAGCTTTGATGTACATGTCGAGGCAACTATCACGCTGTGTGGGAGGGGTCCAGTGCTAATAGTAGGTAGGGTTCTTCGGGCTTCTTCCCTCGCGGGGTGATCGTAGAAGTATTCTGGTAGCCTCATGTTTCTGGCGAAGTTATCTAAGTCCTTAAAAATTTGAAATTCATCTCTTTACTTATCCGACTCTTTACTTATACTATTTCTGCGCGCATTGTGAGTTTATCTTTCTCTAGATTTATATATATATATATATAGGAAATGAGGGGCTCCGTGAAATGAGACAGAAAATAAGGGTTGGCAGTCAAGAAAACCTCGGAAAGCAAAGGGGAGGTTGTGGTGGGTCATAGAAAGAGATGAAGAATTTTTTTAGTCGAAAAGAAAGTGGTGAAAAAATGCCCGCCGGGTGGGATCCGAACCCACGACCTCCAGAATACCGGTCTGGTGCGATAACCACTACGCTACCGGCGGAGCTGTTTCCCCAGCACTTTCTCGGGTATTTATGTTAAGGTATTTTTGTTTCCTGCACTTGGGGGTGGTAGCCAGCGCCACTCGGACTACTCGGGGTGAAGGGGACCTTCTTTTTAACCCTCGGGCCGTGACTCGACTGTCTACGACACGTCGAGAGTGGTCGACCGGCGTTAAACCCACTTAAGCTCCCTTTGGCACCAAAACTGCCAGAACAGAGGCCCTCGCTAAGCATGTAGCGAATCAGAAAATGGGAAATGAGGGGCTCCGTGAAATGAGACAGAAAATAAGGGTTGGCAGTCAAGAAAACCTCGGCAAGCAAAGGGGAGGTTGTGGTGGGTCATAGAAAGAGATGAAGAATTTTTTTTAGTCGAAAAGAAAGTGGTGAAAAAATGCCCGCCGGGTGGGATCCGAACCCACGACCTCCAGAATACCGGTCTGGTGCGATAACCACTACGCTACCGGCGGAGCTGTTTCCCCAGCACTTTCTCGGGTATTTATGTTAAGGTATTTTTGTTTCCTGCACTTGGGGGTGGTACAAAAATACCTTACCATAAATACCCGAGAAAGTGCTGGGGAAACAGCTCCGCCGGTAGCGTAGTGGTTATCGCACCAGACCGGTATTCTGGAGGTCGTGGGTTCGGATCACACCCGGCGGGCATTTTTTCACCACTTTCTTTTCGACTAAAAAAAATCTTCATCTCTTTCTATGACCCACCACAACCTGCCCTTTGCTTGCCGAGGTTTTCTTGACTGCCAACCCTTATTTTCTGTCTCATTTCACGGAGCCCCTCATTTCCCTTTTTCTGATTCGCTACATGCTTAGCGAGGGCCCCTGTTCTGGCAGTGTTGGTGCCAAAGGGAGCATAAGAGGGTTCAACGCCGGTCGACCACTCTCGACGTGTCGTAGACAGCCGAGTCATGGCCCGAGGGTTAAAAAGAAGGTCCCCTTCACCCCGAGTAGTCCGAGTGGCGCTGGCTACCACCCCCAAGTGCAGGAAACAAAAATACCTTAACATAAATACCCGAGAAAGTGCTGGGGAAACAGCTCCGCCGGTAGCGTAGTGGTTATCGCACCAGACCGGTATTCTGGAGGTCGTGGGTTCGGATCCCACCCGGCGGGCATTTTTTCACCACTTTCTTTTCGACTAAAAAAATTCTTCATCTCTTTCTATGACCCACCACAACCTCCCCTTTGCTTGCCGAGGTTTTCTTGACTGCCAACCCTTATTTTCTGTCTCATTTCACGGAGCCTCTCATTTCCCATTTTCTGATTCGCTACATGCTTAGCGAGGGCCTCTGTTCTGGCAGTCTTGGTGCCAAAGGGAGCTTAAGAGGGTTCAACGCCGGTCGACCATTCTCGACGTGCCGTAGACAGTCGAGTCACGGCCCGAGGGTTAAAAAGAAGGTCCCCTTCATCCCGAGTAGTCCGAGTGGCGCTGGCTACCACCCCCAAGTGCAGGAAACAAAAATACCTTAACATAAATACCCGATAAAGTGCTGGGGAAACAGCTCCGCTGGTAGCGTAGTGGTTATCGCACCAGACCGGTATTCTGGAGGTCGTGGGTTCGGATCCCACCCGGCGGGCATTTTTTCACCACTTTCTTTTCGACTAAAAAAATTCTTCATCTCTTTCTATGACCCACCACAACCTCCCCTTTGCTTGCCGAGGTTTTCTTGACTGCCAACCCTTATTTTCTATGTATATATATATATATATATATATAGACATATATACATATATATATATATTTATGTATTTCTATATAGATCTACCTTGACACACACCAGTAATTCGACGGCCGCGCAGAGGGGCGATGCCGTCACTCCCTCGTTTGCGCGAGCGCGTGTGTGTCCGCGCCCCTGCTTGACGAAGAAAAGGACGCTCTCTCACTCGTGGGCTTTCCTCAGCTCTGACAGCTTCGCTATTAGACTGCCACAGATTTTTTGTCTATTTTATAATTAAATACCTTTTTTACTGTTGACGAGTCACTACATTTACGCTACATTTCTGGAGGAGGCGCCGGGTACCTGTTCCGAATCTCGCATGCACCGCAAGGACAGCGTCCCTAAAGACCAAGCGTATGAAACAGAGCTGCCGCCTGTTCATCAAAGAACCAGTGGTCGGCTTCGAGGTGTATCTCCCGAGTAGGGATGGCAAGCGACAACCCCATGGAAGGTCATTTCGTTTTCAAAAAGCCGAGACAGGCGCCAAGTTTTCATGGAGACGTCTTTGAAGATGCGGAGGATTGGCTTGAGCTGTATGAGCGTCTGTCAACATTCAATGAATGGGATCGAGCACGGAAGCTTTATGGCATGAACTTCAACTTGGATGACCGCGCGAGGACGTGGGTCGAAACCACGAAGCAGATTACACAAGCTGGGATGAATTCCTGCGCAGATTTCTGAATACCTATGCGCAGAGTGACCGCAAAGAAAAGGCTGAAGCTGCTTTGCGCTCAAGAAACCAGAGCCCCAATGAAAGCGTCGCCATGTACTACGAGAAGATTTCCCGTCTTTCCCGTCATGCAGAACCGAGAATGGGCGAGGACAAAAGGCTACGTCACCTTATGCGAGGTGTAAAACCGCAGCATTTCGTTGGGCTTGTGAGCAATCCCCCGCCCACCATGACAGTGTTTTTTACGGAAGCGATGACGATGGAAAATACTGTAGAAGAGTGTTCCAGACAATACGACCGCAACCATACTTGTGAAATGGCGGGCGTGTTATCTGCTGCACTGGGGACAAGCCGTTACGCGTTGCGGGAGCCAATCCCTTCACTAATTAGGAGCTTCACCTACTGCAACTGGCTCAGGCCACACTGAGGTACGCTTCCCTGACCGAACTTGTGAACAGGAAGTAAAGCAAGCGGTTCAATAACCGGTGAATCTCTAACTGCAGCTGCCCTTACCCATCCGGGAAAACGCGGCGACATATGCCACGGTTCTGTAAGATGACACAAGGTACGTTGTTTTAAATGTCGCCGCTGCGCCGTCGAATACTTGCATCTTTATTCGTCGCCAGCCTGGAATCGCCGTACGCAAGACTGACCAGTGGTGTGCGATGGACGGGCTACCAGTAGGTTTTCACTATGGTGAAGCTGGTCATCTGTACAGGTCGTACCCATACCGTCGTGCTGCCCTTCGAGGCTACCCTCCGCACCCAGCCGTCGTCACGGTTAAACACCTCTCGAAATCCAACAATACAAGTTCGCGCAGTCCGCTTCCTCTCGCCCGGAAACCAGGCCAGCATCGCTTAGTCGCTACAGGTCATCGAGCCATCGTCCCTCCTATAGTTCGCCTGGACGTCGCTCACCCAGCCCCCTTTGGGAAAACTAAAACCAGCGATCTCTAAAGCTGGAGCAGTGGAAACGACAGCCAGCGAAGATCCTCCATCGCGTCTACTGTGACGTATACAGGAACCGCCGCAGCTGGAAAATTATGAGAAAAGACCCACGTGTGACCTTGCTGTGAGTATCGACGACTACGACGTGACAGCGCTGGTGGACACATCAGCGGATTGTTCGGTAAGTAGCGGCAATTTGGCAAGAGAGCTCAGGGAGGTACTGATTCAGTGGACTGGGCCTTACATTCGCATGGAGTGCGGCCCCCTGTGACCCCTACAGGACAATGCAGGGTTAGGGTACACGGGGGTACACCTACGTGGGCGATTTCATCGTACTCGCGGATTGCTAGCTGGACGTCATACTGGCTATGGACTTTCTGCAAACCAACGGCGCAATCATCGATTTACCGACTTCGACTGGGGCATTCTCACAAAACGAGCCATCGCCGCGAACGATTCAGAAACACGGCGATTGTGTGCCCACCGGGTAGTGGACGATAGCGTTGTGGTACCGCCACAGAGCAGCGTAATGGTCCTTGTTTAAGGGGACGTGGTTGAAATTTGCGAACGTCTAGTAGAAGGCAACATGAATTTTCTTTTCGAACAAAAAATGTGTGTTCTAAGGAGCCTTATCTGCTTACGCAATGGCTGTGCGGATGTTGTGCTGGCAAATTTCGGGAACAAACCTAAAGGCGTCCTAAAAGGCGCCGCCATCGCCTCCTGGCAGGACTTCGTTCAAGCGGCAGATGCTGGCACTGTGGGAACCGGTTGGCATGAAGCATCGGCTGCGAAAGACATTGTCGGGATAACCCACATAAGCCTAGAACTGTCGCCAAACCACCAAGAGCAGCTGACAGTCCATCTCGAAGATGTCCGCGAATGTTTCTCCATTCATCGAACGTTCGACAAACGCGTGTGGCGAAATATCGAATCATCGTCGACGAAATGACCAAACCAGTCTACCACCCCACATACCACGTGTCCTATTAAGAAAGAGAAGCAACCCGGAGCCAAGTAACGAAAATGTTACGAGACGACGTGATTCAAACATCGACAAGTCTGTGGGCTTCCGCTGTTGTGCTGGTCGAAGAGAAAGACAAAACCTTACGATTTTGCGTACTACAGGAAGATAAATTGTGTAACGAAACGATATGTATTCCCTCTTCTATGAATAGACGACGCGTTTGACCGGCTGCGTAATGCAAAGTACTTCACCTGTTAAATATCAAAAGTCGGTTCTGGCAGATTGAGGTTGTCGAGCGCGACCGAGAGAAGACCGCGTTTGTCACCCCCGATGGGCTATATGAGTTTAACGTACGTCCGTTCTTTCTCTGCTCGGCACACGCCACGTTCCAGCGAATGATTTACACTGTCTGGGCCAGTTTAAAATTGCAGTCGTGTCTGGTTTACCGAGACGACGTCGAAGTCTTTTTGCGCCTCTGATGACCACTTCCACAGTTTTTGACTGGTTCTCCGCGCTATGAAGTCGGCTGGTTTGACAATAAAACAAGAGAAATGCCACTTCGGCTACAAATAGCTGCGGATCCTAATACATATAATCAGTTCAGAATGTGTCGCACCAGACCCTGAGAAGACGGCAGCTGCAGCAGCCTTCCCACAACCAAACCATAAAAAAGCAGTTAGTCGCACCCTGAGCCTCTGCGCCTAATACAGACGCATTGTAGAGAATTTCTCTGACCTGGCGGAACCATTGACGCGGCTGACAAAAGACGACATACCTTTCGCATGGCAAGAAAAAAAAAGAATTGGTCTTCATTCGCCTACGGGACCAACTTGAAAAAGCACCATTACTGGCTCATTTTTACGAACATGCGGATACAGAGATTCACACCGATGCCAGTAACGTCGGTCTTGGTGCAGTCCTTGTTCAGTGGCAGGACGGACCCGAGTGAGTTCTAGCCTATGCCAGCCGAACTCTATCAAAGGTCCAATTAATTTCTTCAACACTGAAAAAGAGTGTCTTGCCATCGTCTGGGCCATCAGTAAGTTCCGGCTGTACCTTTATGGGTGGCCGTTTAAAGTTTTCAGTGACCACGATTCGCTGTGTTTTGCTAGCAAACCTAAAAGACCCATCTGGACGCCTCGTCAGGTAGAGTCTCCTGCTGCAAGAGTACGACATGATTGTCGTTTACAAGTACGGGCGGAAGCATAGCCATGCTGATTGCTTGTGACGGGCGCCCGTCGCTCCGGCAATCCTAAACACCGACGAAGACTTCCCCTTCATCGGAATCGTTATTCCTGTTGAAATACCCCAACTGCAGCGAGAAGACCCTGAATTGCTTCTTGTCATTCAGCATTGGAAAGGGCTCACCGTTCAAATTCCGCATGTTTTTGGCCGAGACATCTTGTCTTATATCCTCCAAAAGTGTGTGGTGTACAAGCGGAATTCCAGAAATAGCCCTCACGCGTTCCTACTCGTTGTGCCAACAGCGTGCGCCAGGAAGTTTATACGCCTGCCACGACAAAACATCGGCGGGGCATCAGTGTATCAGCCGCACACTGGGGAGGATCCGCCTGAAATTCTTTTGGCAGAAACTAATGCCAACCGTTCAGCAATATGTCAAGAGCTGACGCGAGTGCCAGACGAGGAAAGTTCCGCCTTTGGAACCGGCATAGCTTCTTCAGCCAGTGCAACCACCGATGGTCCCTTTCTAGCAGTGTTGCGGAGTTGCCACTCCGGAATTGGAATGATTCCGGATTCATTCCACCTTTTGGAGATGCCGGAATGGAATGGGAATGGAATGACGACAATGCTTGGAGGGATGGAATGGGAATGGAATTAAGGGCTTTTTTCCCGGAATGGAATGGGAATGGAATGGGGATTTTTTAGACGACGGTGTCACCAGTGCTGGCGCCTTCCAGTTACTTAATTAGTCTGTGGCGACGACTGCGTCGGTATATCTCAAAGGTGACGAAAACGAGAACGCATTCCCGCTATCTCGAGTGACTGAATCCGCGCAACCTACCGCAGCGTGTGTCAAGTAAACTTCGACCTGCGCAAGCACGTCGGCACGGTGGTGCTGTTAGGTCGACTCTTTAAGCTTCGGCAGGCTGCGGGTACGGAGGAAGGGAGGAAATAATGAAATATGCAATATTGAGGCATAGCTTCTCTGTACAGCTGTCCGTGGCGCCGATGCTAGACCGCCGTCTCTCACACTGGCAAGCGCCGTGTAGCCAGGCCAGCAAGTGGGGAATAGCGCGGAGAAGCAGAGGGGATACGAACGGCGCGCATCCGAAGCCACGGTGTTTCTCACCGCAAGATGATGCTGCGAAGTCTTGGAGCTAACAATATAAAGCGTTCGCTCATGAAACATGAAACAACGAGTAGATAATTCAGAGACTTATCTACTAATGCGTCGCCTGTCGTGAGTGTGGGTTTTTTTTTCAGCCACATTTTTTTTAAATGCTGTCCCACCAATTATCTTCATTTACGTTATTACAACGATTACATTTGGGACTTTTCCGAAATCTGCATTATTTTGGAAATGCAGGGCGTTACATGGTTCTCATTTTCCCTAATTATTTTATATTCGTCTTCATTTTTTTATTTTTTTTTTTTCAAAATTTCGTTCGAACAGTTATGTCTATTTACGCTATTACAACGATTGCAGGTGGAACTTTCGCGAATGATGCAATATTGTGGAAACAGCATGCGGTATACGATTTGACATTGTCCGTATTTTTTCAATATATTTCTTATTTTTTAGTTTTTCAAAATTTCGTCCTGCCAATCATCTCCATTTAGGTTATTACAACGAATACATTTGAAACTTTTACGAAATCTGCATTTTTGTGGAAATGAGGGCGTTACACGTTTCGCCATTTTCCGTAATTTTTTTAATATTTCTCTTATTTTTTTTTTAGTTTTTCGAATTTTTGTGCGACCAGTTATATCCATTTACGCCATTACAGCGATTACAGGTGGAACTTTCGCGATATCTGCACTTTTGTGGAAATGCAGGGCGTTACACGGCTCTGGTGTAGGAGTACTACTCGGCAAAGAACGCTACGCATTAAAACTGTTAAAGGTGTTCTGTGCCGCTGCCCTCCCGTCTCTCGCATTGGTACAGTAGTATTAGTGTAGTGCTCGATGCTGTATATTCACTTGAAATCATTCAAGTAAGCATTTAGAATACGTGTACATGTGAGCAAGCTCCGCGCGACATGTCTCTTAGTCATCCACAGCATACTAATGGCGTTGCTACAAGGGTACGCAAAGCAGATAGCAAGATAGCATGCGACGGACTGCGCAATGAAACTGAAAAAGCCTACATCAACGTAAAAGCGTAATGCCTGTTTCATCTCGCATCGCTCAATAACAAACCGTTAAAACCTACTAACGTGCGAATAGTATAATATATACTCGATCCGTTACTTCTTATGCACAAAGGGGCAGTGCGACACTGAACCTTTTTAAAGCGAATGCTTTCTTAGTAGGACCGAGAACATTCTCTCAAAAATTTATTACATTACCCTTTATACCGGTTGCTCGAACGAAAAGCTCTGATAAGGTCTCTACACACGGCGCGTGGGTAAAACCGGGGACCGCAAATGAAGTCTCTCTTTTTCTCTGTCTCTCTGAAACTGGACTTCCATTGCGTCAAAACGCTTACTCCAAAATCGCAAAAAACGAACGGGTCCAAATGAGACAACACACGCTTCGATCATGAAAAAGAAGTACAATAATGAACCTTTACCTTTATCTCATAAACCACGTAACTTTGTACATACATTTAGATCGTTCGTAATTGCGTTTATTTGCGAAAAATTGTCTCATGGGTTCGTTCTTCGCTTGCGATTTGGGTGCTTGAAGGTTTGGCGATCGGTTAGAAGCACTTTCAGCGAAATCTGGACGCACTTTTAGATTTCGCGCTTCTTTCTACTTTCGATAGGACGGGACGGTAATTTTTTGCGTTGGGTTGTTGTTCTGCACGATATATGTAAACAACCTGTAACACCTGCCAACTTGGGTGACAAGTGGCACATTTTGCTTACTTTTGAAGTTTTAAACCCGTACGATAACGTAAGATACACGTTGCGTTTCTCGGCAACTCCATAAAGCACCTGAGGCAATTTTTATGATGCGGAATTAAAGGAATGGAATTGAGCTTCCCATCCATTCCAGGAGTGGGAATGGGCTAACATATGTCATTCCGAGGAATTGAAAGGAATGGAATCACGATAAATTCTAATTCCTCGGAATGGAATTGGAATGGAATGGCCATGCCCATTCCGCAACACTGCTTTCTAGCAAGTCGGCATGGATCTCCTGGGCCAGTTTCCTACCTCCACGAAGGGTAACAGATCGATCGTGGTGGCGACCGACTACCTCACGCGGTCCGAAGAAACAGCATCTCTCCGAAGAGCAACTGCTGCTCAGGTAGCTCAGTTTTTGTCCACAACATCGCTCTACCGCATGGAGCGCCCCAGATTGTCATAAAACAGAGGGGAAGTGCTTTCACAGCTGACCTAATACAGTCCGTCATGGTACTAACCTACACCTCTCCCCTCTTACAGGCGTACCATCCGGACAGAACCCTCACCGACATGCTATCAAGTTTGTCGACGTAGAGGATAAAACCTGGGATGAGATCTTGCCATACATTCGCGTAAAAAACAGCAGTTCGAGAAACCACAGCAATGACTCGATTTCAGCTGGTTTATTCTCGCACTTCCACTACGAATCCTGATTGCATGGTACCGATTTATGAAGATGAAAACGGCAACGTCGACTATTCTGTGCAAAGAGCCGGGGAAGCACGTCAGCTAGCACGGCAGCGAATTCAACGTAGGCAGACTTTCGGTGCAGCTCCCTACAACAAGCACAGATGGGCCGCGTTCTGCGAACTTAGAGGCGCGGGTTGGATTTGGACACCAGTTCTACAGCTTGGACGTTCGGAGAAACTGCTACGTCTATATTTCGGGCAATATAAAGTTCTTCGCCGGCTTAGTGACGCCAACTATAAAGAGGCATCTGATGGAAGGGTGCACACCTCACGACGCGCCCGGCCAACCCGAGAGGTAGTGCACTTGGTCCGAATGAAGCCGAACTACCACAGAGAGCAGCCTTCTTTGCCTACACCACGCGTGCGCCCACGCACCCGCTCAAACTCGAACGAGGGATTGACGGCACCGCACCTCTAGGCTGCCGTCGAATTTCTGGAGTGTGGCATTGTATGTATACATGAAAGAATTGTATACCTGGCTTCTGTTGGTAGGAGGAAGGAGTAGCGCGCACAACAGCAGTAAGACAATCAGATTCGACAAAACTAAAGGTGCATTCTTATACCAAAAAAATGGAAAAAAGGAGGAAAAAGAGACAGGGTCAACAAGTTAGATAACGCATGGCAGGTGCACGCGCATGACACGCACATAGAGGTACACATCTGGCTGGCTCAAGGCACCATTTAAGGGGAGGTTGAAGTGGTCAGGATTGAATATTCGAAAACGGCAATACAAAGAAGGATGGGGAGAGGAAAGCAATCCCACACGCTCGCGTGCGCAAATCGACTACAAAGTGAGAGTATCAAAGCTAAAAATGGTACCGCAGCCTTCTAACCAAAACACAATGTCCAGACTTGATGGTCAGATTTGGTTTTAGTGAATTAACTTTGCTAAAGGACGTGTTGCAAGCACGCAATTATAATAGTCTACTGGGGGCCGCGACCTGAAGGGAGAGTACTATTACGAAAAAGAAACTAAGAGGCAGAACAATAGCCTGGGGAATGAAGAATTCCAGCATACGAATAAGAACTAGAGAGGCGGACGAGCAGGCGAAAGCCAAAATTTTATTCGGAGGAAAGACACGTCAGTTTCCTATAAGATTCATTGATGCCAAACAAAGCTTACTCAAACTTATAGATAAGGTAAAACCCATGAACCTCGTGGTCGTAATGTGTTTTAAAACTATATTGGAGATGTGGCCTTCAGCTCATCAAACGAATGACAAGGAGTGTTAATATGTTTTGACAGAGGAAAAGACGGTAGGTTTTTAGCATGAGAGCGGTGATTGTTAAACCTTAAACGAAAGGGTGTTTATGTCTGGCGGATGTATTCTGTCCCGACGATGGTGAATTACAGCAGGTGTACGTCGTTAGCGGAGGCAGAGTTCAAGTTCCCTTTTACTTTAACATAATAGTTTGAAGTGGTGCTGGCGGCGCGCTGTATGGTGGTCTTTTGTGGGCATTACCTTGTTAAAGAGGTTTTTTGTTTTGTTTCGTTTTCTTTTTTTGTTTTTTTGTCATGTTCGTACCGAATAGCTGTGATTTCTTGTTATCCTTTTTTCCCTCTTCCACTTCGCTCATTTTTTTCGCTGCCCTTCAACCATGATCCTATTTTACAAACTCTCCCTTTCCTTACCCTGCGGCCTGCATTTGCTACATTCTCTCTATATATTCAACCCTGAAACAAACTTATTCTGTACTCTGAAGAAAGGAAGTCGATTTCCTGAAACATCAGTAAACTTTCAGTTTTTTATGTTTTTCGCGTGTTTCTCTTTCTCTGCTTACCTCATTTTGTCGCACTGTGTTCAAGCATTTGTTGGAACGTGAAAAAGACACTCGTGAACGCAAGGACAGATTCATTGTCGCCGCATAATGAATGCCGGCCATGCCTGAAACCGCGGTGCATTGTCTGCAAGACAACGCAGCAGAGAAACACTGCTCAAAGCTCCAACTCAGAGTACTCCACAACAATTCGCGGGAACGTGGTGTGAAACTTTCAATGTGGTTTATTGGCTTGAATGCTATGTGTGTGGAATTGAATATATGGGGCGAACAGAGACCTCCTTCAGGCTCCCGTTCAATATACCCAAAGCGCACACCAAAATACGACTGACCCTGCCCCTCTCCAGACACCTCAGACTCCCAGATCCTTCCTTGGATAAACTAAGCGTCACGCTGATAGAGACGGGGTTCAAGTCAAACCGGGAACGAGAACAACGTTAATTATACTTAATATACCGGTTCAACACAATCAAGAAAGGTGTAAATTAGGACCGAGGCACACTTGCAGCCATTAAAACATCGGCATCTACCTAACCGTATCATGGCACTGTGTATGTAGCCGGAACCGAATTCTCAAAACCACATCTGCGTGAGTGTTTGTTGTGTCGATTTTCCCCAATTTTCCCACCATTTTTTCTTGGTTTCTGCTTTGCTAATATCTTTCTGTTTTTGTCGTTTTTCTTCCTTCTCTCCTGTTCCGCTCTTGGTGTCCACTCCTATCCTTGTTCTCGTTTTGTTTTATTTTCGCTCTCTCTTTTATAATATTTTGTCACAACTTTAGAAACCTTTTCTATTTCTCCGTTAAAATCTTATAATTGAAGTATTGTTCCTTATGGCCGGTGCTGTTCGAGCAATAACTTCTGTTTACCTTCTCCTAAAGTCGTGTTAGAAATTTATTTTGAAATTTGAACATTTGGATATTACAAATAACCCGTAAAATAAGCAATACAATTTTAGGGCCTTACGCTTTCAATCAACGCAAATGCGATCCTTTTGAGCGCCTGGACATTTTCAGAGTGACTGCTAGCGGAGGATTATATATTGCCTTCTTTCCTCTGCTCTACAACCCCACTTTCGGACGCTCTTGAGCTTTTTGCGTTTCCGCCACCACACGAATATCTGTTCAGTGTTCTTCCTTCTCAACCCATTTCTTCCTCTTTCTTTTCTAACTCTCTTGGCGTCTCTCTCGTTTTTGTTCATTTTTTTTTTCATTCTTCTAATAAGAAAGATTTCCGCTTCGTGTTTGTGTTATGCACGTATGTTTGTGGGTGGTATCATTGGCCATTCGTACACCCTCTTTCCACTTTCGACATGCATGCTCTTTTCCAAAGCGAGAGAAACCATTATTTCTATTGAAGACTTGTCACAAAGTCGAAACGTCAAAATAAACCCTCCGCTGTTGCTGTTACCGAGGTGTCTTACCTTGTATATATATATATATATATATATATATATATATATATATATATATATATATATATATATATATATATATATATATATATATATATATATATATATATATATATATATATATATTTTATATATATATATATATATATATATAGAGATCATGAGGTTCGATGGACCAGTATAAAAATAGTGAAAGAAGTCGACTGACACGTTTCCCGTTTTTGTTGCCAACAGTTTCGGAGTTAGAAACTCCTTCTTCAGGGCTAACTCTGAAACTGTTGGCAACAAAAACGGGAAACGTGTCAGTCGACTTCTTTCACTATATATATATATATATATATATATATATATATATATATGTATATATATATAGATAGATAGATAGATAGATAGAAATGCTGGCAGTCTACAACGCCAAAGAAGGCATAGGGAAATGGTTAGACTATTTCTTTCCATTAGGGATATTACAAGATTATTTTTTTTATTATTTACGTGTGAAATAAAGAAAAACGCGCCCAGAGTGGGGACCGAACCGATGCCTTTCGATATATATATATATATATATATATATAGTATAAGTAATTAGTCGGGTACACAGCAAGAACAACGACAAAGAATGTTCACTCACAAAGTGGCAACTGGATTTGCGTTCATCAGAGTACTGTTACATAATTTTGCTGTCACAAACATTTGGAACACATCTCTTACATAGCTTACGGAGACTATGCATGCAGTCTGGCTATGTCGATTTTATAAAAACAACTAAAACAAAAGGAGAGAGAGAGAGAGACAAAGCAAGATTGCACAATGACGGGACAACGTACATGGCGTGGGCTTCAAGGTCAGACACTGCGGAAGGCTGGACAATCGCCGTTTTCTGGAGAAGGAAAAACTATATAATAAGGTATTCAGTTTGTGGGGGGACTGGTTCAGACGGATTCATACAGGTATGAACGAAGATTGTGTTTTGGGTGTGCACCCCGCGGATGGAAAGAATAGATGCAGTGCACAAAAGAGCGAGCAACCGAACAGAAAATACGTAGGGTTCATGGACTCTACCTATTTACTGTTCGTTTGCTGACAACGCGACATGGACGAACGATTGTAGAGCATGCAGTTTCCATCCAGTGCTCAGTTTTGGAAGTCTGAGACGGAGATGGGGATCACCATCCTAAATAAGCAGGGTACTTCAAAAATAGGGCTAGAAGAGATTTGCTTTCATATGGAGCATGGTTGGGACGCATACCCTAGCAAGAGGAGGTGCGCAGAAGTCATAAGCCGAATTGGATGTGCGCAGTGTTGTCGAAGCATCTGGTTAAAGGCCACATTGTCGTTTCTCATAAAAATAATCGGGTGGGCTCAGTGTACTAGAACTGCATCCGGTGTTGCATCCTGCAATGCACGCAGCGATTGTAATACTCTGCTAGAGCAGACGAGCAAGAAGCAGGATGGAGACATTTCCCTCTGCAACGTCTTCAGCGGAAACGGACAGGATGTGCTGGTGACAAGGAGGCATACCACGCTGATCTCTCAAAGCCAGTGATGTCTTCGACGATTAAAAAATGGCGGCTTCATTACCTGGAATATAGATGACCGTCAGACCGCAAGAGATAACAGCAGATGTCGAAGAGAGGAAGTCAAATCCTAATATGAGTTTGTGGGCACACGGAGAAAGCACTTTCACATAATATATGGTTAGGTCCTCCACCGATCAACAGTCGAAGTGTGCAGTATCCTTAACAATTGATTGCTGTCTCATTATGGACATGTAGAGAAGGCCGCACATAGGGAGTCCTGCTTCCACAAGCACGATCCCAAATTAGCATGTATAATCCATACGCTTGCTTCTTTGTCAACAAAAGCTTGTAGACAATTTCCTTCAAACGATACTAACAACATAATTGACGAGTGCCTTAGGACCATTTCAATCTTCGACACTTATAGGGTTCCCACGGAGAAATTCCAGATCCGAGGTTCTCATCACTAGGGTGCGTCATGACACACGGAACTAACAGGGGACAAAAGCGGCGGTACAGTGATGCAGACCGGCGTTGCCCCTCTCGAGAGTCCCGGTCCATGGTTACTAGGCTGGGGGTAGTAGCGTGTGGCCAATAGGTGGTGTACAGGATCGATAGCAACAGCCATAACCAGCACGAACGTCATCCCCTTCGTAGATGTCGCACCGACGTCTTTCAACTTGCTGTCGCCGAGTGCAGAAACGATAGATGTGACCACAAATTCCGCAGTAATAGCTCGCAGTCCTGCCAGTGCAGATGCCTTGATGGGGATGTCGCCTTGTCGGATAGTAGGGCTGCGGACTCAGAGCTGGAGGAATGGCTGCACACAGCGTGAGCTAAGCCGATTTGTCACCGAAAACAACGGCAATGGTGGTCGGCCTGCAACATCGGAATAGGATGGGAAGGTCAGAGGTGCTGCCACGTCGAGCGCCGAAATACCACGAAGAAACGCCTACCCCACCTAAACTATTTCGCGAAGCCCAGGTGCAGCGTCGTGGCGACTAACAGTGCACTCCATAGTGAGAGCTTGGTGCCGAGCTTTTCTTGAATTCTAGCACGAATCTTGGTGTGCAGATCTTTATTGCCGACAGAGGGATGGGCCAACGTGTCATTCTGCAGGTGGGTAAATTGAAGCTCGGCCAGTCTGTGACACGTCGCAACCACATCACGACTGTAGCTGGGTAGTGCACAGCAAAGACTGACACGGCGAACTGGCCGATCCCTAATCGAATGTCGAGAACCCGATCTTCCTCCTGCACATCATTGTTGACGCGACATCACAGCACATGCGCATCCTGTATATGCGAAGTATTAGTCTCCTCAGCTGGTGATGTGCGACCATGGAGCTTTTTCTCGGCACCGTCAGAACGAGTGGCGGATGAGGCAAATATCTGCCATATCTTCACCGTAAAATCAGACCAGTCACCGATGCGGTTCTCGTGGTTGAGAAACCACGCCTTGGCGGCTCAAATAATTCGAAGCCCGATGTTCTGCAGCTTCACGATGTCGTCAAAATTGTCACATGCGATTTACCGTGCGTTGCTATCTTGCCACGCCTGACCTCGATCTCCACGTAGGCCGGCGAGAGACGGCGGGTCTCGCTGGCAGGTCGTAACTATACACTGCGGCAGTTTGGAGTGGCAGCAGTGTCAGCTTGCTTTTGCGTCATGGACATGCTTTCGCAAGAGAAGCGGAGACTGGAACGCAGCTTCAGGATTGGGACCAAATAGGCACGAAGAGGAACTAAAACGCACCCTCCCCACTTAATAGGAGGTCTACTGGAGAGCTCGATGTTCAGGCCGTCCGTTTATTTGGAAGCTCGAGTGAAGAACCCGCACCCCCACCCCATAAAGATGAGCATCTACAGTGGATGGAGGACGAAGTGGTGGGGTGTCAGATATGGATGATGATGATATTGTACATATGAAGGAGCGGCGATTTATTAAGCCCAAAGTATGCGTGCCACTGCTTGAACCTTCACCACTGGCATACCAAAGTGCGTTCACTATATATATATATATATATATATATATATATATATATATATATATATATATATATATATATATATATATATATATATATATATATATATATATATATATAGAGAGAGAGAGAGAGAGAGAGAGAGAGCAAGGTTCACCAGAGGGACCAATGTTCAGCGCCACCATTTATTCGGAGGCTCAACCAAGGGACGCACGGGTACACATCATGATGGTGAGTATTTACAGAGATAAGTACGAAGTGCTAGAGCACTTTTGCTAATGATGATGATAATGTACAGATGAAGAGATAGCACTGTTGGCACTCCGAAGATCTCACACCAAGACCGACTGTGCCAACCGGTGCTGGTAGATTGACAAAGGATGTTCACAATTTATATATATATATATATATATATATAAAACTTTTTTATATAAACACACTTATATATACATGTATATAGGACTAGCATGCAATGAAGACAAGGAAAGCGAAGGGAAAACAGTGCTCAGTCACATTATTCTTGTTGAAACAGATATATTTCTTTGAAGGAAAGAAACTCGGGAAAACCTTACTCGCCACATGCGATCCGAGGCCACAATCGCAAGGATAAGCGTCTGGTGTTATGACCACGACACTACCGGAAAGGGTGTATGTGCGTTGGGTATATGTGTTACACTTATAATTTCCTTTCATTGGGAATGGTAGCCAGCACCATTCCGACTGATCGGTCTGAAGTGGACCTTCTATTTAAACCCCGGGCCGTCACTTTAGAATCAATGGCATGTCGGCAGCGTATTAATGATGTGGTGAGTTCAGATCGCACCCGGCTGGCTTTTTCTGCAGTTTCTTTTAAAAATATAAATATGTTTCAAGAAGAATAAAATGACCAACCACAGTTTTTTCCTTCACACCCCCTCGCTTTCTTTACTGCTAACCATTCGTAGAGGCAGAGCATCCGCCTCGCGTGCAGAAGGACCGTGGTTCGAATCCCAGTGTCGCACTATCCCACCGGATTAAAAAAAAATCTGTGTATTTATGGAATTGAAGAACGGGAATTGGGGTGCTGCCTGACCCCGCGACCATTTCCGTCAACGCACTGCCTCACAAGAGCAGGATTGGCCACCCTACAGTAGCAACGGCAAAAACCTCCCATGAATACGACAATTACCCTCCGCCACCGACCACGGCAACTGACCAAGCAACTGACAATGGCGGCGGTCATACATGTGGCGCAGTCGAGGGCGCTAAGAATGCCTCGACCCGGAGAGGCCGCCATCGTAATCTGAAACTCACACGTTTAATACGAGAACCTTATCTAGCGAAACGAATTTAGAGGTGTTTGGGGAATTAAAGGGCAAGAAACGGGATGTCATAGGACTTAGTGAGGTTAAGACAGGTGAAACCCTTACAGTGCTGAAAAATGGACACGTCCTATGTTACCGTGGTCTAGTTGACAGAAGACCACTGGGAGTGGGATTTCTAGTCAATAAAAGCATAGCTGGCAACTTAGAATACTACTATACCATAACGAAAGGCAGCAGGACTTGTATTAGGCTCAATAACAGGTGCCGCCTAAGGTGGTACAGGGCTACACGCAGGTAGTCGAATGCTTCTCCAAAGATGTGGAATCGGCAATGGCTAAAGTAAAAACACAGTATACCGTAGTTATGGGAGACCTCAATGCTAAAGCAGGCAATTATCACGCTAGAGACAAGGCAGTTGGGAACTATGGTCTGGGCTGTAGAAATAGCAAAGGGAACCTACTAGCCGAGTTGGCACAACGCAATCATCTACCCATCATGAATACCTTCTTCTGCAAAGTCATCATTAATAACCTCGGGACAGCACAGCAGTTTGTGATAGGGGGCGAGGTATTGAAAGTGATAAGCGAATATATCTACTCAGGCGATGTTGTGACCCCAGATCCTAACCAAAAGGCAGAGATAATTAGATTGGGTTCTTCTTTTCAACGCCCCCGGGGGTTGAAAAGAAGGTCCCCTTCTCCCCGTGTAGCCAGAGTGGCGCTGGCTTCCACCCTCAAGCGTCAGATGTACTTCTAGTAAATATAAATAGCCCAGAAAGTGAAAGAGAACACAGTCGCCCAGATAGCCAAATTGATAAGGCATTGGAGATCTAATTGAAAGGCGTGGGTTCGGTCCCCACTCTGGGCTGGTGTTTTTCTTTCTTTGTTAATGTTAACTTCATTAACCGTAAAAATGTTAACTTCATTAACTGTAGTAAAAAAATAAAAAAAAGAGCCTAACCACACCCCTATGCCTTCTTGGGCGTTGTAGAGTGCCGACCTATCTTTCTGTATTTCCTCAACGAGCCCCTCATTTTCTTACTATATGATTCTGCGAAAGTATAGCTTGGGTCTCGGTTCTGGCAGCTTTGATGCCTAGGTAACATAGGAGGGCTACCCGCCAGATACCCGCTCATGACAGGCTTTAGATGTTCGAGTCACGCCCCAGGGGTTGAAAAGAACGTCCCCTTCTCCACGTGTAGTCAGAGTGGCGCTGGCTGCCACCGTTAAGCGTCAGATACACTTCTAATAAATATAAATAGCCCAGAAAGTGAAGGAGCACACAGTCTCCCAGATAGGCGAATTGGTAAGGCATTCGAGATCTAATCGAAAGGCGTGGGTTCCGTACCCACCCTGGGTGCGTGTTTTTCTTTTTTTCTTTCTTCCATACATTTGAAAAAAATGGTTAACCTCATTACCCGTAGTAAAAAAAAGAGCCTAACCACACCCCTATGCCTCCTTTGGCGTTGTTCACTACGGACCTATCTTTCTGTATATGTATGTATGTATATATAGCAAATAAGTGTTGGCAGTGTCGAGAAAACCTCGGAAAGCGAAGGGGGGGGCTGTGGTGGGTCATAAAAACAGATGAAGACTATTGTGAGTCAGAAAGAAAGTGATGAAAAAAAAGCCCGCCCGGTGAGATGTGAACCCAAAACCTTCAGAATACCGGTCTGGTGTTATAACCACGACGCTACCGGCGGGGCTGTTTCCCCATCACTTTCTCGGGTGTTTATGTTAAGGTATTACCGTAATTACCCGATTCTGACGCGCACCTTTTTTCCGGAAAAATAGGCCGAAAAATCGCATCCGCGTTAGATTCGGATACGAAACCGAAACTGGCGAAACAGCTGAAATTTTGTTCCTCCCATCACCATCTCAAGATGGCGCAAAAGATTTTAGCAACAATTTTTCGGATCTAGGCGCCTAGGCTTTTGTATCGGCGCTCACACAAATCGTCAAATTATTCTACTTGCGCGCTTGATAACAGCAATGGCAGCAGCGGCGACGAAGGTGTGCCGCTTCCACGGCTTACGAGCGCCTCCCACGTGTTCACAACGAGCGGTAGGCTGAAGCGTACGCATCTGGAGAAGCTCGCAGGATGGGCGTGCGAGGCGTGCGCCACGATCCCATCGAACATGGTTGAACGTTCGTTCAGAAGTGTGGCATCGCGAACGCGCTTTATGGCACCGAAGACAACATGTTGCGGACAGCAGAAGGCGACAAGGAGCTCTCGGAAAGCGACGAGGTGTGAGATGAGTGACATTACTTCGGTAAATAAATCGCCCGTTTCTCTCGTATTCGTTTTTCTTGCTCACAAAGGTCCTTGCGCGTTACAATCAGAAGTGCAAGTTTTTTCGGTTTTTTACCTAAAAAATCGGGTGCGCGTTAGAATGGGGGGTGCGTTACAATCGGGTAATTATGGTATTTGTTTCCTGCACTTCGGGGTGGTAGCCAGGGCCACTCGGACTACTCGGGGTGAAGGGGGCCTTCTTTTTTACCCCGGGCCGTGACTCGAGTGTCTACGACATGTCGAGAGTGGTCGACCAGCGTTGAACCCTCCTAAGCTACCTTTGGCAACAATACTGCCAGAACAGAGGCCCTCGATATGCATCTAGCGAATCATGTAGTCCGAGTGGCGCTGCCTACCACCCCAAGTGCAGGGAACAAAAAATACCTTAACATAGATATTCGAGGAAGTGGTGGAGAAACAGCCCCGCGTTAGCGTAGTGTATATCGCACCCGACCGGTATTCTGGAGGTCGTTGGTTCGGATCCCACCCAGCGGGTATTTCTTCACTACATTCTTTCTGACTAAAAAAATTCTTCATCCATTTTTATGACCCTCAACAACCGCCCCTTTCCTTTCCGAGGTTTTCTTGACTGCGAATCCTTATTTTCACTCATTATTCGCCGAGCCCCTCATTTCCCATTTTCTGATTCGCTACACACACACACAAATATATATATATATATATATATATATATATATATATATATATATATATATATATATATATATATATATATATATATATATATATATATATATATATATATATATATATATATATATATATATATATATATATATATATATATATATATATATATATATAACATTGTTACGGAACTAAGGTGGGCAATGCCTCACTACCCCTTGACCGACGAACGATTACGACGACGACGACGTTCCTGGCGCTCATCTTGAGCGAGGTCTGTGTCATGGCCGCTATGCCCATTCTGTAAATAGATTGGTTAACCCCAACCCATTGTTCGTCTCATCTGTGTCCTGCCGCCACGTAACATTTTGGTGGAGTGTGCGGGATCATCCCCATCCTGGACTCCGCATCGCATCGTCTCGGCCTTGGGCGAAATCGTCGAGGGACCGCCGGCCATGTCGGGCAGCCCCAGCCCACTGCGACCTGCATTCGACCACGTCCCCCACCCCGTGTCCACAGCCCGTGAGCAGCCACTGAAGACCAGCCGATACAAGCCGAGAACTGATATAAGTAGTCTCCGTGTCCCCAGCCCTTTCGTCCGACGTGGTTTAATTCAGCCGACGGTTCGTTCCTACTTGAAGGCATCGCTTGTGTGGGGCCACGCATCAACAGAGGCGTCATCTCCATCTGTGGCGGCAGGCAAAACTCAACTGTATGTTTTTATCGCGCCGCTCAGCGCATCACAACCTTCACGTTGCCTCGGCATCGACCAGGATGGTCGCCCTCGACCCGGTGGTTGATGTTACGAGACTAAGGTGGGCAATGCCTCACTGCCCCTTGACCGAAGAACAATTACGATGACGACGACGTTCCTGGCGCACATCTTGAGCGAGGTCGGTGTCATGGCCGGTATACCCATTCTTTAAATAGAGTGCTTCACCTCATCCCATCGTTCGTTTCATCTGTCTCCTGCCACCACGTAACAATATATATTACGGCAAGCCAATTATGGCTAGCATTACACCCTGAAAGCAAAAATTGAACCGTAGTTTTGGTGCGTGATGGTTTAGGCATCACACAGCAGGTCAGATTTTCGATTTTTTTTGCAAAGACGGTAAAAACGCTGCAAATATCTCCCAGTGATTCCAGTGTGCCGAAATTATGGTAACGGTGTCTTGAATTGACGTTGTCTCTCTTCGCTGAGATCGAAAAAAAGAGAACAAGTTTTTTAATGTATTTTATTTCAATACCTTCAATGCCCGGATGGCGTAGTTGAGGGACTGGATAATTTGCAAGTGTACAAAACTTTTGTACACCGGAAGATAAGTCAGGTTACACAAGAAATACGGTTTATATATAGATAATATTAATGTTTCCAGAAATTATACAGAGCTAATAGCAATATACAGGCTCAAACGATGAATTAAATACAAAGCGAACACAAGAATCAATGCAATGCAATTAAAACCATCTACCACATAAAACCAGCCTAGAAGACCAAAATACACGCATAAGAAAATACAAAAGAACATACGAACACAGGAAATACTGAACCCACCGACAAAACAATCAGCATAAAATATAGGAAGACCGTATAGATGTTCGATGAATATACAATGCACGTGTGTAAGCAACAAGAAAAAAAAACTATTTCGTACGAAAGTAGTGCTTGGCGGCCGCTGGAAATGCGCGCGAATCGGAGATTGCGGTGGTCTAGGTTGGCAGGTTGTACCATTGTTTTGATGTTTTCGTGATGAAGGAATCAAAAAAGAGATTTGTATTGCAGTGCGGAACTTTAACCTTGTAGGAATGATCAGTGCGTAGTGATATATATGATGGACTAGTAACCAGTTCGTTTTAGGGGCGAAGCTCCTTAGGGCGTGGGTATGTCCATCCTCGACGCATGTGTGTAGCCAGCTCTAGTTTAGTTCTTGGATTGTTTACTAGATGGCGTGGCTACCTGTAGTTTAGTTCTTGGATTGTTTACTAGATGGCGGTACTTGTATATGATGAAAAGATGCGCTTGGATTGTTTACTAGATGTCGTGGCTACCTCTAGTTTAGTTCTTGGATTGTTTACTAGATGGCGGGGAGCGTTGTAATAAAATCCGTTCGCTGTTGGCGCGCGCTCGGAGTCGCCCGATGGATAAGGCTGCAGATGTGCGAGCCCGCGAGGCAGAAGCGCTCCGTGAAGCTGCGCGACGCCGCCGCCAAGGTCCTGCCGTACGAGAGCGGGAGGCCTAAGCGTGTCGTCTGGCTGCGCGACGACGCCGCCAAGATCCCAGCGTTCGAGAACGAGAGGCCCAAGCGTCACGGCAATGGCGCGAGGACCCTGCCGTACGCGAAGCGGCACGGCTGCGGCGTGAAGAGGATCTCCACAACGTGAGAGAACGGGAAGCGGCGAGAAAGCGCGCGTATCGGCAGGCAGACCCCGATGCAGTGAGAGCTCGTGAGGCGTCTGCAAAACGCATCAGGCGAGCTCAGCCCCAAGGTGCCGACGCGCGGTTTAAGCGAGACTTTCTAGACGTTACGTTCGGACACAGATGTAGTGGGCGAACTTTCACTGAAGAGTCACGGTTTTACCGATGATTTCCTCTCAGGAGCTTCGCCCACTCATCATCATTCACCCCGTGGATATGCTGTGAATTTTTTTTATTGGGTTACAGTGGTAGATCTTGTGAAATAGATTCAATCGAGCTGCTTTGCTTCGCAAAGAAAGATTGGGTAGATTAAGTGTGAGTTTAATAGATGTTACTCTTGACATGCGAAAGTAGTTGGCTAAGATGAAATGGGCGCTGTCGTTTTGAACAGGTTATAAAGGGTAGTGAGATAAGCGAATCCTGGGTCATATACTGCGCTAGCATAATCAAGTTTGGAATGAAATAATGCTCTGTAAAGCATCAACTTCAGGTCAGAAGGGCAGCATAAAAGTTACGCCGGAGGTACGCCAGGGTGCTATTTGCATTGTTAATAATGAAATTCACGTGCGTTTTCCACGATAAGTTAGGTGTTAAGTGGACTCCAAGATAGTAATATGTTTTCGTCCGAAAAAGTTGGCGCCTTTCAATAGTCTCAATGGAAGCTTCAGGGGATTCAGACGCCGGGAAATTCCTATTGTTTACATTTATTATTGTTTAAAGGCATTTCACAATTTGTACATCAGTTAGACACTTTGGTTATGATCATACTGTAGCAGTGACGAGTCAAAATTGGAAGAAATATTGGATACAGTACACAATCATTCGCAAACAATGTGATGGAAGAGTTAATTGAGGTGGGTAGATCATTGATATAAATTAGAATTAGAAGGGGCCGAGTACGGATCTCTAAGGCACGCCTGATGTGACCGATCAGAAGGAAGAGTCAAAATCATTAGCGGTTACAAATTGTGTTCTATTCGACAAAAAAAAATTGAATTCAAGCTAGAATATTAGGGTCCAGATTCAAGTTTCGAAGCTTGATGCAAAGTAACTGATGAGAGACAAGATCGAATGCCTTGCAGAAGTCCAAGAAAATGCACGCAACAAAATATCATATCTGAAAGAAATGAGCTGGGAGTCGCAAGAAAATGACTTCTTAAAGCCGTGTTTGCATGTAGAAAAAGAGATGTTTTCTAGGAACTTAACAAGGTGGGAATAACTTATGTGTTTGAAGAGCTTACATAAGATGCCAGTTGTTGAAATCGGACGGTAGTTGAACGGGTTGTGCGTGTCGCTGGACATGAATAATTCGACCACCTTGCCAATCTGTCAAATCAGGTAAGTAGTTCGAGGTTAATGACTGTGTAAAAATCTGAGGAAGAATAATGCATGAATATTCTTCGGTGCCTTTGAGAAATATCTAATTTATTCCATCTAGTCCAGACGGCGATGATAATTTTAAATTGCTCACGAGCGGTATGATTCAACCCCATTCAATCACAACTCGTTCCAATGGTAGAAAATCGAACGCTTCGATGGAACACAAGTTAGTACTTCGGTCCAGTTGTGTAAAGACCTTCCTAAACATGTCGTTCGAAACAAAACAGCTTTTGTAATGAGGAATGACGGCACCACTTTCATCACGTAAAGATACTGCATTGTTTTTTGGGCCACCGATTATAGTCCAGAATTTTTTGGTATTCTTAACCAGCAGCAATGGAAGTGTATCATTAGGGAAAACGCGCTTTGTTTTTTTAACTGCATCTTTGAAAGCATCATTACTTTGGCGGTAAGTAGCCCATGAATCAGGGTGGTTGCACTCAGTGCTTTGCGAAACAGTAGGTCTTTCCATTTAAAAAGGCACTTGATTGAAATGTTAAAGCAAGGGGCATAGTGCATACAAGAATCACGCGCGAGGCAATGAACTTTTTTTATCAAAGAGTGAATTTCAGTAACGTTTAATACTCTCTAACCGAGCCCTTTTAAGGGCCCAGTTAGTGTGTATTGTACGTTCATAAAATTATACCGTCTAATCATCAATGAAGGCTTCAAGCTTATTGTTAATACCTCAGTTAACTAAATAAAAATAACATTCATCTTCGAAAGGAAATTTTTACTTCAATTTTCCAGGGGCAATACAACCAAACCTTCGTGCGAATTCCTTGGTGGCACCCATTAACTATGACCACCATTTTAACGGACGTCATTTCGATCAGTCTAAGGTGACACCTTACAACAGAACCCGACCCAGAGCCACTGCATTACCGAGAGTTCCCCATCAAGTCTTGAATGACACTGACTTTGAGAGCATTGACGATCTGGAATTGCTCCTAACAAGTAAGTGACGTTCTATGTCCAGCTAACTTTACAGATAAGTTACCTGCAGTTCAATTATTGAAGTGTTCATGTGATGTTTCAAGTAACAACGCCACCATGGTGAATTACATTATATTGATATCAGATAACACTGTGGTCTTTGATACCTAATTTGGCTGTTATAAAAGAGCGACCCAGGGCGGTTTCTTCTTAAATCCCCTTTTTACAGCCACACTAGGTTGTAGTTGTACCCTCACGTGATGGTGCACTTCATAACGTGTGTATATATGTATATATATATATATATATATATATATATATATATATATATATATATATATATATATATATATATATATATATATATATATATATATATATATATATATATATATATATGTGTGTGTGTGTGTGCAGACGGGGTGAGGCAGACGGCGTCGATGCAGACGGGGTGAGCCGAAACGACCAGCTTTTCGCGAGACTGACCCTGAGCGAGCGCGTCCTCTTCCTCAATTGGTATCCGGCGCAGCATATCCACGTAGGGGGGATTTGCCCGTTGTGGCTGATGCTCATCACAGTTCTCATGGGCGCAACATGTTACTACAATACTCCCGGCGTAAAGAGGAGCCATCCTGGCGACCTACGGGGAACACAAGACGAGCGGGTCATAGTATGGCTTCACCCTCTGGACGTGAACCGTCTCGCGATCACGTCGTCGGCGGTCCGAGGTGGACGTTACGGGTTCAACAACATAGTTCACAAGTGATGTTTGTTCCAGTACTCGGTAAGGCCCTTGCTATTGAGAAAGAAATTTCGACGAAAGACCAGGAGCCGGGCACGGTACTGAAAGCATGACCAGTGATCCTTTCGTAAATGTTGGAGCTGTAATGGAGTCATCGTGACGCTCCTTTTGGCGTTGCTGCTCTTCCGATGTAAATCGTCGGGCTAGCTGGCGACATTCCTCGGCGTGTCGAGCGATATCAGACAGTGGGGTGTACTCGGAGGCGTCAGGTCGGTACGGAAGTATTGTATCCATCATGCAGGAGGGCTCACGACCATAGAGTAAAAAGAACGGCGAGAATCCTGTGGTCGCCTGCGTGGCCGTATTATAAGCATACGTCACGAAAGGAAGAACGTGGTCCAAGTTAGAGTGGTCCGAGGAGACGTACATGGCGATCATATCGCCAAGTGTGCGGTTAAACCTTTCGGTCAGGCCATTAGTCTGGGGGTGGTAGGACGTGCTCTTACGGTGGACCACGTGGCACTCGGCTAGAAGGGCCTCCACGACTACGGATAGAAAGACGCGTCCTCTGTCGCTCAGTAGTTCGAGAGGAGCACCGTGCCGAAGAACAAAACGGCGTAGAAGGAAAATCGCAACGTCCCGAGCCGAGGCTGCCGGTAGCAAAGCTGTTTCGGCATACCGAGTTAAGTGATCAATGGCGACGATGATCCAGCGGTTACCGGCGGCTGTGCTTGGGAGTGGGCCGTAGATATCGATGCCTTCCCGGTCGAGAGGCCGCGCCGGGCAGGGCAGTGGCTGGAGTGGGCCACTGACGTGCTGCAGTGGAGACTTGCGACGTTGGCAGTCTGGGCAAGATCGAACAAACTTGGCGACAAAGGTATACATCCCGCGCCAGTAGTAGCGGACGGAGTCGGAGTCGCTCATAGGTTTTGAGTATTCCAGCGTGAGCACTTTGCGCATCGGTGTGAAACGTAGTACACATGTCCTTGCGCAAGTGGCAAAGAATCACTAGTAGCCATTTTTGACCTTCGGGGAAGTAGTTCCGGCGATATAGGAGCTGGTCACGAATAGAGCTGTGGGCAGCCTGACGGCGCAGCGATCGAGACACAGGAGCTGCCCGTGAGTGCGACAAATATTCGAGGATCGAAGAGACCCAAGCGTCTTTGCGCTGCTCAGCAACGATGTCCGTCATGGCGAGAGAGGCCAGGCTGTGGTCTGTCGTGAACAAGCTATCTATATCCGACGCAATCGGGGATCGAGAAAGAGCGTCGGCGTCGGTATGCTTCCGTCCGGATCGGTACACAACACGGATATCGTACTCTTCAAGGCGGAGTGCCCACCGGCCAAGACGGCCGGCAGGATCCTTCAGCGACGATAACCAACACAGAGCATGGTGATCCGTTACGACCTCGAAAGGGCGACCGTACAGGTAAGGACGAAATTTGCTGATTGCCCATACAATAGCCAAACATTCTTTCTCTGTTACGGAGTAGTTGACTTCGGCCTTCGTCAGTGTACGGCTCGCGTAACTCACCACGTATTCGTCAAATCCGTCCTTTCGTTGAGCGAGCACAGCACCTAAGCCAACACCACTGGCATCAGTGTGGATCTCAGTGAGCGCGTTCGGGTCAAAGTGCCGCAGTATCGGTGGTGACGTAAGGACCCGACGTAATGTTAAGAAAGCGCTCTCACACTCGGGGGACCATTCTGCAATGTCTTTACTGCCGCCGAGAAGCTGTGTGAGGGACGCAATGATGGAGGCAAAGTTTCGTACAAAGAGGCGGAAGTACGAACAGAGGCCGATGAAGCTTCGTAGGTCCTTCAGCGTGGTTGGCTTCGGAAACTCCGACACGGCACGAAGTTTTCCCGGGTCCAGGATGACACCGTCTTTCTAGAGAACGTGTCATAAAATGGTGAGTTTTCGAGCAGCGAATCGGCACTTCTTAAGGTTCAGCTGCAGTCCAGCGGAGGCAAGGCATGTTAGCACTTGTTTGAGGCGTGTGAGATGGGTTGCAAAATCATGCGAAAACACGACTATGTTGTCTAAATAGCAGAGACACGTTTTCCATTTCAAGCCCCGCAGTACGTTGTTTATCATTCGTTCGAATGTGGCCGGCGCATTAAAGAGTCCGAACGGCATGACGTTGAACTCGTAAAGGCCATCGGGTGTCTTAAATGCCGTCTTTAAACGATCAGCGTCGGCCGTGGGCACTTGCCAGTAGCCGGATTTCAAGTCTAATGACGAGAAAAACTCGGCTCCCTGCAGGCAGTCGAGCGCGTCGTCTATGCGAGGCAGCGGGTAAACGTCCTTGGGCGTGATTTTGTTCAGGCGGCGATAATCCACACAGAATCGTATAGAGCCGTCCTTTTTTTAACGAGAACCACAGGAGAAGCCCAAGGACTGACGGATGGTCGAATGACGTTGCGTTTCAGCATGTCCGCGACTTGTTCATCAATGACTCGCCGTTCGGTGGAGGACACGCGATAGGGTCGCTGTCGCAACGGCGCGTGCGTGCCGGTGTCGATCTCATGACACACAGTCGACGTGCGGCCCAAAGCGGTGTCGTAGCAGTCGAAGGATGAAGTGAAGCGGTGTAAAAGAGTAAGTAGCTCGTCACGTTCGGCCGAAGAAAGGTCGTCGTCAATGCCGCTTCTCAAAATGGTGTCATCAGGTGTAGACTGAAGACAAAGCGCGGTGATGTCAACGGGCGTCGATTCCTCGAATACACTGAAAACTAGACCGGCATTGAGTTCTTCTACAACGCCAAAACATTCGCCACGGGAAAGTGCAACAGGGAACGACGTCGGGTTCGAAATAACCATTGTGCCGGCACCAGTTGCAATATCAAGAACGGCGAACGGCAGCGACAACCCTTTGCGAGCACAAATAAGACCGGATGGCACGAAGACGACTGTGGCGTCACAAATGCTGTTGCACGACAACGGCACAAGCACAGATGAGCCAGGAAGAACGTCTGTATCGTCGTTGACACGCAACTTGGCGGTTGTCTCGTCCTGCTGGTTTTCTACCTCCGGAAACAGCTCAACTTCAGCGCAATCACAGTCAATGATGGCGTGGTAGCGCGACAAAAAGTCCCATCCGAGAATCGTGTTGTGAGAGCACGCCGACAAAACGATGAACTCGACTACATATACAACCCCTTGAATTGTGACCCGAGCAGTGCATGCGGCCAGCGGCTCCAACGGTTGTGCACTTGCGGTTCGGAGAGTAACACCACCTATAGGTGTGGTCACGTTTCGTAGCATTCGGCAAAGTTTCGCGTCAATAACAGACACCGCAGCTCCAGTGTCAATAAGCGCCAGGGTAGCAACACCATCAACACACACTTCGATTACATTGGACGGCGTACGATGAGGACTCAGGCATTTCGACGTTGACGCAGTTTGTGCCTCCGAAACTGCGGCGTCTAGTTTTCCGGGTCACCATTGGAAGAACGACGGCACATCGGGGAGAATGAGCGGCGTCGTGGGGAAATAGAACGACGGCTGACGAAGTCGCTGCTATCAGACGGAGCAGTCGTCGGCAGCCGGGTCGGAGCGTGCTCCATAGGTGGTGTTTGCGTGTGAAGCAAGGGCCACGACGCGTTGCGCGCGCCCGTCATGCCACGACGGCAGGAGCGGGCCACATGTCCGGCAATTCCACACGAATAGCAGATAGGCCGATTATCCACCGTGCGTCAAGGATTCGCGAATATAGACGGTGGATGCGGAGCGACACGCATGGACCGGACGCGTTGAACCCCAGCATGGCTCCCAGGGCTTGCAGCAGGCGCGAAGAAGGGTTCGGCATGGTTCCAGTAAAAGGTTGTGCCACGGTCTCGGCATAGGTGAAAGGCCTATGTGGCACTGGGTCGACGAAGGTCAAAGGAGCTGCCATCGTAGTTTGCGGCGTTGCGTCGGCGTATACCACTGGAGCTACCGCGGAATTGGGCGGTCGAGTGCTTGGAAGTGCGTCAGCCACTTGTTGTCGTATAACGCTCCTGAGGGTTGGGGCTAAATCCGACTGAGGCGACTTCGCTACGTCGCTAACGACAGAAAGCTAACGAGCCACTTCTTCTGGCACAAACTGTTGAATCTGGGTCAAGAGAACACCCCTATCCTCAGATGCCATACTGCAAAGTGAAAGGTCGTGTTCCACGGTCTTACGAGTGAGAGCCCGCTCTGTGCGATTTTCAAGGAACTCTTGGCTATGACTTCAGGAACCGTCCGAGGGCTTTTCGCGAGCAACATTTGGAAGGCATCGTCGTCTATGCTTTTAAGAATGTGCTTAATTTTGCCCTCTTCGGTCATAGCGTTGTTTGCCCGCTTACACAAGTAAAAACACGTCTTCGATCTAAGAGGTAAAGGTTTCATTCGTGCGCTGAGCGCGTTCACGCAAACACTGTTCAGCGCGCAGTTTCCGAACAGCGGGGCGCCCGAACCCTTTGGAAAATTCGGTCTTGAATTCCGACCACGTGCGTAGATCAGACCCGTGGTTCTGATACCAGGTCTCTGCGACACCGGTTAAGGAGAGACTGACGTTGTTCTGTTTGAGTTTATGGTCCCAGTTGGTATGGGTGCTCACCCGTTCGAAGGTTGTGAGCCAGTCGTCAGCATCTTGGTCATCAGTACCGTTGAGAAGGGGGGATCCCGTGAACGGACCTTGCCAGGGCAGATGATGGGCGCCACAGGAGGTAGAGACTCGTGGTGGGTACCTTGAGACATCCTCGAGGGAAGTGTCCGGTTGCGCAGCTCCAGGGTAGATAAATAGGGACCCGAGCAGCACCGCAACCTTCACCAAAAATTGTAAAGGAGATAGTCGGCGTTCCGGTAGAAGGCTGGACTTGTTTATGCACGAACGAGGCGTCGATGCAGATGGGGTGAGGCGAAACGATCAGCTTTTCGCGAGACTGACCCTGAGCGAGCGCGTCCTCTTCCTCAAGCGGCATCCGGCGCAGCATATCCACTTAGGGGGGATTTGCACGTTGTACCTGATGCTCATCACAGTTCTCATGGGCGCAACATGTTTCTACAATATATATATATCTATGTAGCGAATCAGAATATGAAATAGAGGTCGTGGGTTCGGATCCCACCTGGCGGGCATTTTTTTTCCACTTTCTTATTTTCCAAATTCTTTATCTTGAGCTACTACATCCTCCCCTTTGCTTTCCGAGGTGTTCTTGACTGCCAATTCTTATTTCTGCCTTCTTTTCAACGAGCCCCTCATTTCCTATTCTGATTCGCTACATGCATAGCGAGGGCGTCTGTTCTGGCAGTCTTGGTGCCATAGGGAGCTTAACAGGGTTGAACGCTGGTCGACCACTCTCGACATGTAGTAGACGCTAGAGTCACGGCCCGGGGGTTAAAAAGAAGGTCCCCTTCACCCCGAGTAGTCCGAGTGGCGCTGGCTACCACCCCCAAACGGAGGAAACAAAAACACCTGAACATAAATACCGCAGAACGTGGAGGCTAAAGTAGCCCCGCCGGTAGCGTAGTGGTCATCGCACCAGACCGCTATTCTGGAGGTCATTGGTTCGAATCCCAACTGGCGGGCTTTTCTTCTCCACTTTCTTATTTTTCAAATTCTTTATCTTGAGCTACCCGAGGTCTTCTTGACTGCCAATTCTTATTTCTCTCTTATATATATAAATATATATATATATATATATATATATATATATATATATATATATATATATATATATATATATATATATATATATATATATATATATCTGTGTATACATATACTGTAAGGGGAAAGCAGAAATCAAGCGAACGGTAGTTCTAAGGCCGCCGAAATCTTTAATCGCCTCACAGAGAAAGCGGTGACACCGAATCACGAGCACAGACGATAATGATAACGAGCAAAGGTTTGATTCTAATGGGTTTGTACATGTTAGAGAACGGTCCCACTAGCGAATAATAATTAATCTAGTCATGAGTCCTCTCACGCGACCAGCACACACATAAACGCTCACACTTTCCCCCCTCGTGGAAAGCGGCCGCCTGGACCATTGTAGTTAAGGTAGATGCAAGATGAAACGCGTCAGGCTAAACCGCGGACTACTTCATTTTCATCTCTGCCAAGGTCGGAAGAGGCTGCTGCAGTGGACACTCTAAAGTTTACGAGTGGTGTTTGCTCCATTTCGGTGTATTGGCCAATATAGCTGTTCAAAAACTTCTCGCACGGGCCCGGTTCTCTTGTCCGGTTCTACAAAAGCTCTTCTACAGCGGGATAAAAAGGAATGTTGCCATGCACGGCATTGGAATGGGCTTTTCTATCTTGCTGCATTTTTTTCAATGTGAATACGGGCTAAATTTTGACAGTGGTTTATCCGGGAAATAAACTGGTCGGAAAACGGGGCAACCGGAGAGACCAGTACAGATAGGAAAGTGGTATCAATAAATAATGAAGGGCAACGGCCAAAAACTACAAAAACAGAAGTAGCAGGGGGTGCGCTGAATTGCTGTATTGTAGGAACACGTTATACACGGAAAAATTGGGACCAGGTTTGTGCCGTACTGTTTGATGCAGTTAAAAAATTGCACGTCGGGGACAGTCCGGTGAAAGTGTTACATATGCCGGTAGTTTGAGGCTGGTAGCTGCTGGTTGTTTAATGAACTGTATTTCCCATTTGAAGCACATCTGTCAAAATCCAGGGAAAAGAGGCCTTGCGGCGCTCACGAAAAAGAGGTAGAGGGGTGCACTGTGGCGCCAGATGATATTTTGAAGCGGAAAATCAGCAATTTCCTACGTGCCTCTGGTGGTAAAAAGGCTACGTCGGCGCACCTGGTAAGTCGCTCTCCATCGGTAGCCGTTTGGTGTGTTTGGAAGCGGGCTCTACAGGTCAATGCCCACAGTTTCCAAGGTCGCTGAAGGACAAGGTTCATGTTTTAGCAGGCCGGCTGGAGGGGTCTTAGCGAGTTTTTTGTGCTTACGTATGACTCATGAAGAGATGCATTTCGCAACCATAAAATATCCTCATCGAGGATCAAGAAGAAGACGAAAAACAAAGACCTGCTCGTGCAGCGCGGGCGCTCGATGTGTATCATTTTTTTCCGCCATTAAACCTGCTTGTTCTGATAGCCGCTCTGTCTATCGTATCTACAAAACGATGGCGCCGTGACCAGAATTATCTTCGAGCCTGTCGACATGCACCCTTCCTGCCTCGAAGCAGAAGAGACGACTACGGCGAGGAGTGGCTGAGCAACTTGTACGGAAAAGGGACGGCGATGGAGCCAGCCGGAACCGAAGAAGACGCACGGGGATCAATGTTCAAAGTGTAAGCGAACAAAGCTGTAAGCATGAGTAAGGAGACGCTAATCGAGAACAGGAAAGTGCTTAGAACCCGGATTGTGCATCTAACCAACCTGGTGGAAGAAAGAATTGCTAACGGAGCGGACAAGCGAACCTTAAACGTACTTCAAGCAAAAATCAAAGGAATAGCTTCCAATCTAAAGACAACAAATGAACAAATAGAGCAGTTCGTCACAGATGACTCAGCAGATAGCGATTTTGAAAGAAATATCGATTACGATATGAAGATATTCGTTATTCTGTCGCAACTGAACACCAGCATAGCCGAGCTAACACAGGCCAACGGACCAGCCATACCAACAACTGCAAATAACCCGGAGCGAACCCACCCGACAGACGCGACAGAGCTAGTCAAGTTACCCAAGCTAGACTTGATGAAGTTTGACGGAAATGTGCTTGATTGGCAGCGGTTTTGGTCGCAATATGAATATGAGGTACACCTAAGGCCGAACATGAGCAAGGGACACAAGTTTAATTACTTGATGTCGTCGGTGACGGGAAAGGCAGCCGCAGCTATCGAAGGTCTCCAGTATTCCTAAAACAACTATGATCAACGAGTGGCAATATTGAAAGAGACTAATGGTAATCAGGAGCAATCAGTTGACCTGCACATGGACGAGTTAATAAAGCTAGAAAAAATAAAATTTTCAAAGGAAACAGACGCCCTTCGTAAACTGGTTCGAACAGTCCAAGTGCACACACTAGCCCTCGAGTCATTGAATTTGTCTACAGAGCGCTATGCCCCGATGCTGACGCCTGTGCTTAAGAGAGTGCTGCCTCCGGAGCTAGCTGTTGACTTTAAGATGAAAGAAGTCGCAATGGCGATATCGTTTCTCTGTGAACATGTGAAATTCACGGATAAAACAGAACAAAAGCAAGAACTGGTAAGCACGAAAGAACAGGCGAAATGCTGGAAAACTACCGCAAATGTTGATGACTCAGCTGACAGAGTAGGCTTTTTCTGTATCCAATGAAATCACATGACCGAGGATTGCTGTAGACGTTTTACGATAGAAAAAAAGAAATCGGGTTTGGTCACGAGCAAAGCAAGCTTTAGGTGCACATGACCTAACCACACCGCTCGTGTTTGTAGGTCAAACGTTAAATGCAAAAAGTGCAAATGCCGGCAGGCAACGTCGATGTGTAGGACTAAGGTACGAGACAAAACAGCACGCAACGCTTCGGCCATACCTCAAAAGGAGGCAACCAGCACGGATTGCACTATTCACGCAGGGCATCGAGAAGACCAAAAGGAAAACACATGTGTACTCCTGCAGACGGTAGCGGCTGGGTTCGGCGGAGGAACAGGAGGGGATTATGCCAGATTGTTGCTTGATAGCGGAAGCCAGAGATCGTTTATATCAACCAGGCCTGCAGAAAAAATCGGAGCAAAGGTTCTGAGAGAAGAAAAGCTTGTCGCAGGCTCCTTCGGTGGAGATGAAAAGATTTAGGTTATGGAAGTGGTGCAAATTTCCGTGGCCCCAGAAAGAGAAAGTGACGCAATTGTCATAGAAGCGGTGAAGGTTGAGGTAATATCTCGAAACTGACTACCTAGTCGAAGTAAAGAGTTATGCCAAAAAATGTAGGCGATGGGCATGAAGATCGCAGGAGATAATAACAAACCCGAGGCATTTCAGTCGGTCGGCATGCTAATATGATCCGATTATTACTGGGAGATTTCTTACGGGGACATCAAAACGTGTTGGAGACAAGCTTATGGCCGTTAAAACAAAGCTTAGATGGGTTTTGCAAGAACCAGTCCAACAGAGCAGAGTGAGGCTAACGCAAGCGCAGGCGGTGACGGTACGCCATGTGGAAGCCGCCGTAAATAGACTTCACAAAGAATTACAAAGGTTTTGAGCCTCGAATCCATCGGCATTGGAAGCAAGACGAATGACTCAAGGAACAATGACCGCATAGTTCAAGGTTTCAGGAATGGAATATTTAAGCTGCGAGACCGATATTCAGTAAGTTTACCATGGAAAGAAAACGTCACATTTGATGCTAATTACGACGTCGCAAAAAAGAAGCTGATGCAGCTAACTCGAAGATTAACCAAAAATGAAGAAGCGCTCATTTGGTACGAAAAGGCAATAACAGAATATTTTTCATCAAATGTAGCAGAAAGAGTCCCAGGCGAAACAGAAATGCTCACAACGCTTTGCTACTATATGCCACCCCGAGCCGTCATTCGAGATGACCGAGAAACAACCGAAGTCCGAGGCGTGTTCGACAAGTGATCTAGCTCAAGAAAATGAGGGTCTCTGAACGACAACTTGGAAAAGGGGCCGAATTTCAACGAGGACATACTGTCACTGCTGATACACTTCAGAAACGACAAAGTGGCGATGATATCAGACGTAGAGAAGGCATTCTGGAAATTTCAATTCATGAAGTCGACAGAGACGCCTTAGATTATTGTGGTGGAAGCATGACGACGAAGGCAATACAACGAAAGAGAAGGAGACATGGCGAATGACCAGAGTAACTTATAGAACAGCACCGAGCACGTTTTTACTAGCAGCCACAAAGAAGCACCACCTAAGGCAATGGAAACCGTCGTTCCTGAAACGGTGAACAAGCTGCAGAAGGCTATTAACGTTGACGACGTGCTTGTGGGTGCATCAACGATAGATGAAGCCAACACTTTGTTCAAGGAGGCAAAACAAGTTTGCAGGAGAGCGTCAATGAACCTCAGAAAATGGACATCAAACTATGATGAAACGAACCAACTATTCAACGAGCACGAAGACGATGAAGTACGCGACATGGTCACATCAAAAGCAATAAGTACATTGCTAGGGATGGTGCGGCACCACTCAGAAGACATGCTATCGAGGTAGAGAAATAGGCGTCACCAACAGACAATAACAGCCGTCCTGCAGGCTACAGCGAGAATGATCGACCCGCTTGGATTTTTTTACCAGTCACCACCAGAGCGAAAATAGCATTTCAGGAGCTATGGAAGTTAGGAGAGACATGGGACGACCCCCTACCCGCCGAATAAATGGGAAAATGGAAATTCTTCATTCAAGATATACAGATTCTAAAACTCTTGAAAGTGCCCCGATGCTACGGCCACAAAGAAAAAAACGTCGTGACTAAGACTCTACATGTGCTTGCCGATGCAAGTGCTCAAGCATATCGGTCGGCGGTGTACATCATCCCCGCTTCCAACGGCGGGTTAAGAGAAGCGGTACTAGTGGCAGCGAAACGCAGAGTGGCTACTATGAAGACTCTAACGTTAGCAAGGGTAGAGCCTATGGCCGCCGTGGTGGCCACGCAGTTGGGAGACTACACAAATAAGCATTACAGCGAAATAATCGAGAAAACTTTCTCTTAGACTGACTCTATGATAGTACTACATTGGATAAAAGGAACCAGAAAAAAACGCCGTACGTCCAGAACCGGGTGTCGGAAATACGAAGAACGACGAATCCCGACTGCTGGTCGTTCGTGCACAGAGAAAATAATCCGACAGACCTTGTGACACGCGGGATCCGCGCGAAGGCCTTGATAGAATGAGGCCTGTGTCTGAGAGGTCCAAGCTGAATGACTGTAACTGACGTCAACAACCAAAAGATCTTCGAACTCAGCCCTGCTTCACAACGGGGAGAAAGCGCCCAATGAAATGAATGGGAAGTAGTTACACATACACAGTGCGTGATGCAGACAGAAAGGTATAGTTTATAGACCGCTTAATACGCGTAACTACTTGGGTTTTACGTTTCATAAACAGTCTGACAAAAAACATCAACACGGGCCGCTGATGTCATCCAAACAAACTAGGAAAAGCCAGTGTCGCCCCATTCGGTCTTGGTGGGCCTGACGGCATCGGGAGTATTTGAGCGAGATTGCGGGAACTGCTCGTACCAAGACAGCAAGAAACAGAGGCCTGTCAGTAGGGGACGTATTGCTCCTGGAATTTCGTGGACAAAGAACATTCTGGGAAATGTGTCGAATTGGGAAGGTGTATCCCAGACGTTACGAAGTAATTAGGGCCGGCCAACTATGTAATAGCAGCAACAAGCTACTACGTTAGGATACAAGGCACATATACCCGCTAGAAGATTGTTTTAAATGGATGCGCCGATTCCCTGATCATTTAGCGCTGGCGGGAACCTGTAAAATATTCACATCAAGGATCAAGACGAAGACGAAGAGTAAAGACCTGCTCATGCAGTGCGAGCGCGCGATCTGTATCATTGCGTGTTCCGACAGCAGCTCTGTCTATCGTCTCTACAGCTACCAAACCACGACCGCATTCGTCGTCGTTTCTTTTGGCTTGCAATCTAAACAAGCGACAACGAATGCACTGGTAGGTTTTGTCAAAACCGGGATGTCCTACTGTTGGGTCAACGTGAAGTGCCCCGAAAACAGTGGTTTGCAGCTTCCGAGGTAGGACAGAGACCCGCGTGTTGCGAGTAGGAGAGTGGCCTAAACAGTACTGAACACCGTTCTCAGGGCGGAAGTCCTCTTGCTAGTGACGAAACGATCGGTTTGGCGGTTGCACGACGCAATCTGTCCGTTCGATTATTCTTTGGCGAAAAGTATGGTCGCGCTGGATGGCCGATAGACAGAAGCCGTCAACGTTGGTGTAACCAATGGGCGCGATGGCTAAAACAGGCCTGCTTACCGACGAGAAGTTGACGGGCGATTCAGATAAGGGACAGCGTGAGAGGGCGTCTGCATTTAAATGGTTTTGCTGCCCTTGTATGGGATGGTGAAACTATACTGCTGTAGATGAAGAACCCAACGGCTGAGGCGTCTTTGGTGGATATTCTTTAATGGGGATAACAAGGACAGTGCCTGGTATTCAGTAACGACAATGGAATGTGGACCGTACTAGTAAGGGCGAAACGTTTGGATGGCCCACATACAAGCTAGGCATTCCTGCTCTTTAGCTGTGTAGTTTTGATCGGCCGACGTCAGTGTGCGACTGGCGTAGGTGACCAATCGGTTGCTCTTGCAGAAATCGCGTTGCAAGAAATCTGCACTGCCGCCTTGTTCACTGACGTTCGTGTGCGGAACCATTGGTGCAGCGTCTTCGAAGTTGCAAAGCACGGGGCTCGACGTTAGCGCCTTTTTGAGAGCTTGGAAAGCCCACTCGAAATTGACATTCCAAGTAAAAGCTCCGCCAGAACGCAAAGCTTATATAGACGGGAAGTAACTGTGGCAACATTTTGTATGAAGCGGCGGAAGTACGATGCTAGTGCGAAGGAAGCTGCCAAGGTCTTTCGTAATGGGCGCGGAAAATTTAGAACGGCCGAAATCTCCTCATCATTCGGCTTTATTCCTGTTTTGCTCACTATGTGCCCTAACACCTTGATCGACTTGCTGGCGAATGTGCATTTTTTGTATCAATTTTGAGTTCGGCATTTGAAAGACACGTCCGTACCTCGTCGAGACATTGGAGATGTTGCTGAAGCGTCGTTGTAAATGCAACAATATCGTCGAGGTGAGAAATTTTCATTTGACACCGCTAAGCATGAAAGCAATCGTGCGTTAAAATATCGCGGCCACAGTACATAGCCTGAAAAGCATGACATTAAGCTCACAAAGCCCTCCTGGTCAGGCGAAGGCCGTGTTTTGTTTATCATCTTGGTGCATAGGAATTTGCCAGAAACAATAGCTAAAACCAAGGCTGGAGAAGAACTCCACTCCTTGAATGCGGCCCAGAGCGTCGTAGATGCGTGGCCTTGGATATTATCTCTTCCGAGTGATCTTAATAAGGGCACGGTAATCGACACAAAAGTGAAGTGATTCGTCCTCCTCAATGATGGACGTATAACGGCCCGCTTGAGCCTGTCAGCGACAGGTTCTATTATCTTGCTCTCATGCGAACACACACGATAGGGGCGCGTTCTTGGGCAATGGAGTGCGTGGTGGTTAATGTCGTTATTGCTAGCCAGATCTGATGGCAAGAGTATAAATCACTACAACAGAAATAAACTTTATGAGACCGCATTGTTCTCAGCTGACATTCCAGGCAGACCTATAGTTTATAACAGCAACACCCATACGGAAGCGTTGTCTGTGTTTCTAAATACCCAATTGGCAGACATTTGGATTTCTTTTCCTTCATTTGTTCAGAACACCCCACACTTCTGCGCATATTAGAAGCAATAAACAATGGTGGGCAAATACCCAATGATGCGCTTGTGGTCACGCTGGACGTCTCCGCCCTCTATACGAACATTCCCATTACCAAAGGAATAGAAGCTACCTCAATGGCATTAGGAGAAAACCGGCAGCAATATGCGATGGAAGTCTACATCACTTCCCTGAAATTAGTTATAACTAAACTATTTCGAGTTGGACTCAGCTTACTCCTTGCAAGTTTTTTGAACCAGCATGGTCACTCCTTTCGCGCCGACCTACGCCAACATTTTTATGGGACAACTTGAAGCTTCCCTCTTAAAATCTTTCCCGGAAAAACCCAAGGTGTACATTTGACACATATATGACATCTTCATATTTTGGGTGCATGGCCACACAGCCCTAGAGAGTTTCATTTCGCATCTTAATTCTTAGCACCCAACCAATAAATTTTCATGCCAATACTCGGACAAGCAAGTCAACATTCTAGACAGTGCTGTTGATATTGACAATGGTAAAATCAAAACCACGCTTTTTAGGAACCAATGGAAAGGTAGCAGTACCTAGACTACACTAGCCATCAGCCACCACACTGCAAGCGAGTTACCTTTGTAGGACAGGCAACCAGATTAGGAAGAGAAAGCAGTGGTAACAGAGAGTAGATAAAATACCTTAATGAACAAACGTCCACCCTGGAAACGAGGACTTACCCGGTCAGCTCTCTCGATATGGCTTACGAAAAATCATCCAAGCTAGACTGGGACGAAGTGCTCAAGCAACAACGTCGAAACGAAAGCGCGTGGCCACCAGCACTAATACCCAAATTCTCAAAGCGTTCTCTAATATACACAGCATCCTGCGGAAATGCTATCCCATTTTAGCTATTTTGACCAACTTAAAAAGACGTTCCCGGAAGCCCAAAAGTTAGCTACAGAATAAATAAGAGCCTAAAAGATATTTTTTGCACGCCTTCATTCGCGCTTCTCAGGAGCCAGTCTGAAGCCTTTTCTTCCGAACTAGATGCAAGACTTGCAAATATGTGCAGTCGGACTCCATTATGAATAGCACTACCAGCCAATAGGTTCACAAGATTAGTTCAAGCATCAGTGAGCAATTCTTCTATCATTGTGTGTATGCTAGAATCAGTGAGCAATTCTTCTATCATTGTGTATATGCTACAATGCTCACTCTGTTAAAAGCAGTACATTGGAGAACGAGTAAACCTATGAACTAACGGCTGAATGGACATTAAGCCGACACTCATAACAGGGCCTCCATAGCAGTCACAGAACACTACAACAAGCCGAACCACAAGTTCGATGATCTCAAGCTGTATATTCTGCCGTCAAACCCCGAGACTCCAAGGGACAGGAAATACAGAGAATGGTACTTATTCAATAAATTGAATTGCCTTGAGCCGGCTGGAATCAATGCTTCGAAAGCGAGCTTAAAAACCTTACGGTATCTCAATCGAACAGAATATGAACGCTATTACAGAAAGTGGGCATCTCGGTTTGCAACACCCCTACCTGCCCGTCCCAAGGCTGTTGCTTAAATACAATTCCTTTCGTTTTTCCTTTTCCCCAATCTTGCCCGTAGCTTATTTTGACACGCGCACTGGGCTCTATCGATCTTCGCCATTTGGTCTTATGAAGTAATTTACAGACACGTGCAAAGAAAATAAAAAAAAGACAAAAGAAAACAAGTATACCGTAAACAAGTATACAAGTATACCGTAAAGCTCCCCGTGGATATCGCCAGATACCCCTGACATTCATCTACGAACACTGGCCTCCCCACACGGCATTCTTTGTACTATACGGGCTGTTTATACGATTTCTCACTTACATGCAGTTCAGTAACCTTGCTCTTTTACCTGCAAGATGCCCTTCGACCCAGACTTTTTTTGAGGCCGCCCGGCACCACCGCATCCCAGCTTAAACCATTCCTCCCTGTTGCTGCCGGCCCTCTCGTTGTATTTCCTCTTTCCGCGTGCGGATTCCTGTCGCAATAACCACAGCTCCGTTTCCCTCTCACTATTTACTCCTTTGAACCGACCGTTGACACACTCTGCTTTCCTTCCACCAGCCTCGCACTAACCAACCTCCCCCTGTCTCTCCAACTCAATTTTTCTTCTATATAAACAGTCTACCGGAGTGAACCATTATGCCTTGAGCCCCTTCTAGAAACTTTGGCAGAGGTCTGTGGCCGCTACCGTCTTCGAAGTATTACTTCTATCTGGTGAATATCTTCAAAGCCCCATCGTTCCATACACACACACACACACACACACACACACACACACACATATATATATATATATATATATATATATATATATATATGTATATATATATGTATATATATATATGTATACATATATATATATTTATTTAGGGAGACGTTAAGGACTAGGATCGTAGATGAAGTCGAAAGATCGACGCATCGCAGCAGTCCAGCCCCAGGAATGATGATGAGGATGGGTATGAGGAAGTGATAAGGTACGGCATGATGATGATGACTGTCGCGAGAATCAGACTTAGTACACGGTGAATTGGCCACTACAGTACAGGGGCACTTGTCTATGCCTCATCGAAGTGGAAACTAGAGCCTCGAAGACCTAGATGCTTACACGTTCCCCCTCTTCGCTGAGGCGACCACCCGGGAGTAGTTGATGGTATGCGTGCGGGAACGGCTTTTGGCGGGACACGTGCACGATATCTGCGCCCTTGTAGCGGCGATCCGAAGGAGGAGAAGAAGGCACGACGCTATAATTGACGCGGAAGGTTTCTTCCTGGATGGTGTAGGGACCGAGACATCGATGAAGCAATTTCTCACATACTCCTGGCTTACGAATCGGTGTCCAAAGGAGTACCTCGTCACCAGGGCGTACTGGACAGCACGATGTGTGCCGTCATATCGAAGATTCCGGTCGTTTTAGCAGGCTTCAGTGTGCAGGCGAGCAAGGCGACGGCAGTGCGCAAGAAGTGGGACAAACTGTCCGGCGAAGGGGCTTGATGTAGACACGGGACGAGAAAAGAATATGGTATCACGAACAAAACGCAGGTGGTAGACGAAAACGAGGAAAATCGCGAATAACCAGTCGTCGTTTCAACCGCTCTTGTTTAAGCGCACGTAATATATGGGAGAATTGCGTCACATTTTGAATGGTCGGGTGAAATTTACATGGAAATCATATCAGACAAGGTACGGTGGAAGCGCTCATTTGGCCCATTTTTTTGTGGGTCGTAGGCGGCCGTTGTGTTGGGGACTGTATGAGAGGCGCAAAGAAATTCTTCCAGAATGTTGGACAAAAATGTCCTGCCGCGATCTCTCAAGTGTATTCGAGGAGCGCCAAGATGCAAGAAGATTGAGTGCACGAAGAAATCGGAAACCTCAGTAGCACAACCAGAACGAACAAGCGCAGTCTCCGCGTTCCTTTTCAGGTGGTCCAGGGTTGTTACAATCCAGCGATATCCGGCAGTGGTTGGAGGTAGTGGACCGTAGAGTTCAATTCCCAGGGTGTCTTACGGTGCCAACGGGCAAGGAAGGGGCTGTAGGAGTCCTGCAGGCGCGGAGTCGAGCGTTTGCGCTGCTGGCATGAGACACACGACGCAATGTAGCGGTCAACACAGGTGGCAAGGCCGGGCCAAACAAAGCGGCTCCGAACGCGATTATACGTCTCATGGCAGCATAAATGTCAGCGGTGGCATCATTATGCAGGGCTTGTAGTATCTTTCGGCGGACTGAGCGGGGCACAACGGGAAGTTATATGTAACCTCAGGTGTGGTGGCTGGAATGGTGAAGAACTCCATCTGTAAACCGAAATTGTTGAAATTGACAACGGTAGCGGCTGTTCATAGGATATTTCTTTCCTCTTTGTCGTCCTAAAGTTTTTATCCGAATCTAACTCGGATAGATTCGACTGCGACCTCTCTACAATTTCGGCATTTAGAAGCTCCGTGGCCCGTCTTCGCCTCTGCTGCCAAACAACCTCCATGAGACCCACCGACGCATCGGACAGCACATTCTCCCATTTCGTAATTTCCTCCGGAATAAATGTGCACATCAAGGGTGTGCAGGCTAGACGAAGACCTTTTGGTGCGGCATTTTGGTTGACGTATGTTTCCAAGTGAGCAGCATGTAAATCAAAGCGAGCACGCTTGTCGCTCATTTTTCTAATTGACGAAAAATAGGGGGACCATGCATTATCAGGGCGAGCTGTACCTGTGTCTATTGCAAATCAATTCTCTGCCTCCCGGCGTGGTTGCGACGCCACCTGCGTGGCCAGGCGCGCCATTTCACGGCGTTCTGAGACGGGCGGGGCTCGGGAACGCGTGGGAGGGTACGGACGTTGTGGAGCAGCAGGCACGGTGGCAACGGAGGACAGGGGGTCCGGCCGGCAGGGGGAGGCGCTTGGCCATGGGTGTCCGTTTCTTCTGTGAGTCGAGCCGTGGAGGCCCAAGGCGGGCGATGATCGTCAAAGCGTTCCTTACGCCAGGACCGAGACGTCTTCGAAACTCGCGTGCAGCTCGTGCAGCCCGTGCAGAGGGTGAGCAGTTTTGAAGTCTGGCCAAGTAGTGAAGGTAGATTCGTTGTTGCTAAATCACGTGTTAGCCAGTAGCGTAAAATAGAAGCTGTCGTTATTGAGCTTCATCGTGTCATCCCATTTATTGTTGTTGCTTACCTGTTCGCAGGTCGAAAGCCAGTCTCCCGCATCGCGCTCATCGGTGCCGCTAAAGAAGGGCGGATCTCGTTGCCGGAGCGTACCGCAGCAAAGATGGGCTGCGGGGACGTGCGCGGCATTTCGTTGCTGAGCGGGAGTCTTCTGCTTCGCAATTCCACGCTGTCATGCCTTGCAGGCATCCCGATCCTGCAACCTCCACGAAAAATGTGGTGACGTTTATTGACACGCACGCCTGCAAACGGCCACGTCGTCTACCTTGCGCTCGTTTGCGCCCGTCATGTTGCATCCCCTTTGCATCGTCGTTCCATGAAATCCTCATACAAGGCCTTTTCAAGTATCATACCACATACCCCGTCAACAAATCTTGCTGAACGGTTTCTAAGCTAACTCATACGTTATATTCAAACGAAAATCCGACCGTCAGAAACGTAAAGCGGCAAAACAATATTTAAAACATTAAAAGAGGACCGACGAGAAACTTTCCACCTCAGTCCGCTGGTACTGGCATGGTGGGTGGAGCAGAGATGGGCCGGTGACTTGGGTGAGTCGACGCCATTCGGCAGTCTGTTATGGTCGTTATGGTCCCGGCGTTATGGGCCCACGGCGAAGAACCTGGCGGTGACGATGACTAGCGGTGGGAGGAGATAGCTCAAGTGCGAAACGAGGCCTTGCTTTCCTCGCTCTGCGTCACCGGCACACCGCTCATTCGTGGGCTGACTTTGGCTTCTCCCGGCGGCGTCAGGGTCTGTCGTAGGGCCTACACTGCGACCGATGGGGCTTGCACGACAGCACCGGCGACGGAAATCGGGGCTACACCCCGAGGGCACTGTCTCACTGCCGTCTTCGCCGACCGCTTGTAAATTCCTTCTCTCATCTTCTTCTTTTTTCCTGGTGGCGCCTCCTAATAGGCAGGCACTACACCACCGGTTCGGCGGATTGACCACCACACTGCACTGGCACTCCACTAAAATACCCCCCTCTTCAGAAAGTTCAAACCCATTCGCTGCAATTTGATACCGGATTTTTCACGGAAGACATCGAATTTGGTGATATAGCGGACTTCTTCCGAAGCGGCTGCGACGCCTATGCTTAGCGCGGCCGACCGGACTCCGCCGCGTGCGACTCCTGGCCCTAGCGGCCAGCCTTCCGCGGTGCAGCATGGACTCAGCGATAGATATGGAAGTGAGTGCGAGAATATCAGTGAAAGGGTTGCAACTTGGCAACCACGGAGAACGAATTTGTGTGGAAGTGCCTGGTGAGGACTTTGTGCCTAACAATACGGCGGGATGGGCGGCCCACAGCCGATGCACCAAGCGCCTCGGTACCGAGCTGTAAGCCGGTGAGTCCATCCCACTCAAAAAGTGTCCCACTCAAAAAGAGAACTCGATGAGACACCCAGATGTGTACCGTCGAGTGACGTAGTTACAGGCAACTTTGACACCCCGGCCTCCTCCCACGCTGGATTACAGGAGCGCGTTACTGCTCCCGGCCATGGGGTAAATCTGTTCGTTATCCCTGCTTCCGCGCGGATTAACGGTCACTCGTCGCTCGCCCCCCCCCCCCCCCCAGACGTAGGGTTACAGGGGAATACCACCTCCCCCGGAGTAAGGGCACCAACCCGGTACAATCAGCCCCCGCATGGGTCATAGGGGTGTGCATGTGCCCCTGGCCGATAGTATTCGAGGAGACCTGACGGGTTGCAGCAGCGAACGACGTAGTGACAAGAGATTCGTAGTTACTCCCGCCGTCATTTGAACATCAACCCAGACCGAGGGGGCGGGTAAATTACGCGTAGAGGGTGACAGCGAGAATAACGAAGGCAGCGCCTATGCCAGCAATGCCGCGCGGAGACACGAAAATCATCATCCGACCACGCGGCGGCTAAATTTCGCTCGTACTGAAGCTACGACAATAATGGAGGCGGTCGTTGCGGCAGCCAAAATTAGCAAAAAAAAAAGCAAGGATGGACACCATATGCCCACACCCCACTCCAAACATCATCGTAATTGAACAGAGAGCCGAGCGTTACAACAGAACGCGTATCCTTACACTGGGGGAAGCAGCACACCCAATATGGACATACAAAGCAGCAACAGAAGGAACAGCAAAAGGCGTGATCAGAGGACTTGATGCCCCCCATACAGACGATGAGATCAACGACAACATTGTAAATGAGACCAACCTTATCCCGGCGCGCTGCTGGCGCACCCCACTGGAGGAACGACTGCGGTGATAGTGATAGTACTGTTCGACGGGACGAGGGAACCGAGCTATGTAAAATACGGCCCTACGTTGATGCGGTGCGTCCTGTATCACAAACACCACGATGTACGCAGACAGGGCGGGAAGGTCGAGCACCTGGGTAACGTCTGTCCCTTCCCGGACACAAGAATCTGTATCGCGAAAAGCCAAACCCTGACAAAGACCACACAACACGCTGCAAGCCAAACTGTCCAATATGTGGCGGCCAGCACGCTACAGGTGGCCAAGAGTGCACCAATCAGTTCAAGACCACGTACGTGGTGCGAAGGCGACAATGGGAACAACGAAAACAACAAGGACAAGAACAGAAAGAATTCACCGAGGCTTTTCTAACATTGCGGTGAGAGCGCAGCGTCAGCCAAGGGCCGCAATCCAGAGGACGGAGCAACGCAAGTGGCGGCTATGGGCGCTCTCCTTCGAGGATGGCGGCGCAGGCCAGAAACCGGCGCTGAGAGGCAGCTGGACGGGCGGAGTCGGCTACGCTGAGCGGAGCGGGGCGCGGCGATGGATCGGAGAACGGGATACAACGAGGACGTTCGAGATCGAGGGGCGGCCCTGGAGACCAGCGTGGGAACAGCCATTCAAAGGTGGGTTGGGCCAATGAATCACCCAAAGCTCGATCCTCTGAATTCCTTCCACCCCCCTCACATGTTCCACAAAGTGAGACCGCACTGGTAACAGGGCAAAAAAATCATTGAACCACAAAATGAGCAAATTCATGAGGTAATGTGCAGATTAGAGAAAATAACCGGTAACACGCAGCAGAAAAAGACACAAGAACATGAAGAAACACCAGTAGCTATCATGCTTGATGGACAAAGCAAAATGCCGAGGAAGAGGAAGCCGTCCTCGGAACCCCCCAAAACTACACAGAATGCAGAAACGCAAGAGATGGAAGCTGAAGAAGCCCCCACAAGATATCAATTAGCAACAAACAATTAATTAGAAGGCAGAGGAGCGAACACAAATGACACCAGGTGAGACGTCCATTCTGGCAGCATTAGGCAAGTTGGAAGACTGTATCACCAGGCTGGAGGTCAACACGATCGCCTTGCGCCCAGAGTAAGCACTATAGAAGTTCGCAACTGGTACGGTTCTCTCAAGAAGGAGAGGGCTGAAAGACTGAAAGAGACCATCGCAAAGAGGCGAGGTAGCATAGACGTCAGCCAAAAGATGGCAATGAATACCAACAGTAAGCGGCAACGAAAACGGAAAGACCACAAGGAAGATTCTATTGTCTATCAATGAAACTGCAGGAGATTTATAGACAAAGACATGGAACTCATCTTGCGCATCGCAGGACGAGACACGTACAGACAACCAGTCTTCATAACATTACAGGAAACAAAAGTACAGCCACGGTTGCCAGGATATAAAACATATATGGACCCAACAGAGAAGAGCACAGCAATCCTCGTACGAAACACCGTGGCGGCAACGCAACATGTCACAGCACAACACGGACGTGATCGCACACTCGTGGAGATACAGGCAAAAGACATAAGAAGCACAAGAAACATATTCATACTAAACATCTACTGCAGACCGGGGGCTAAGCATCAATATAATTTTCATGCAATACTGGGGGACACGAAGCAACTTGCGAAAGAGAGAGCGCTCCTAGTCGTACGTGATTTCAATGCACCACACACTAAGTGGGGTTACAAGCTTGCATCCAAGATGGACAAAGCTATTTTGCAGGCGATGGAGAAGCATAACCTCACACTTCTCAACGAGCCCAGAGTGCCAACTCAAACCGGCAATGGTGTCACCAATGAGACTACGCCAGATGTCGGGAACATCGATGTCGGGAACGCTCAAAATGTCATGGAAGTGTGACGACGTTTGCCTAGGCTCCGACCACAAGATCATTAACATCGATATACACGGACCCAAATACAAAGCAGAGCTAGGGGAAGCAAGAGCCACATATTGGGACAAGCTAAGGAAACATACTCTAGACCATTGCGCAACGCAAGAAGTGGAGACATAAGCGGAACGTCCAACAGAGCCTTATGCTGAATGGGCCAAAAGACAACGGGAAGCACTTCGCAAATTTACACAGGAGATGATAACAACAACAGACACACCGTTTGTCGACGCCAAGCTTTCCAACATGTGGGCAGCCAGACACTCGCTGACACACAGGTGGAAGCGTCAACGACGGAGTAGAAAGATAGCACGACGCATTGAACTACTAAACAAACAGATAGCAGAATATGCCGCCTAGCTATGCAGAGAAAAATGGAACAAGATGTGTGAGGGTCTTCACGGATAGTTATCTGCTGGTAATACGTGGAAGACATCTAATTGACCCAACACAAAGTAAAACAACAAGAAATCGCGACCTTACCAAGGTACTAAGCACGTATAAAGGAAGGGAACGTAAACTCCTGAAAGCATTTAAAAATAAGTACGTGCAAACCTAGAAAGGACTTAACCCCCCCCCCCCGCGAGGAGTACGAGGGACGAGAAAACGAAGCGTTAGATCGCTAATTCACCATCGCAGTTATTGGCGGTTATCGACAACAGCAACAAGAAAAGAGCCCTCGGCACGGACATTACGTATAAGCTCCTATCTAACATGTGTTGTAAAACAGCAAACGAACTCTTTCAGTATATCAATACTGCCCGGGAGACCTCGACGTTGCCAGACGAATGGAAAGAAGCTGAAGTTAGATTCATACCGAAACCTGGGAAACCCCCGTCGGTAGACAACCTTAGGCCAATATTGCTGACTTTCTGCGTCGGCAAGGTAAAAGAACGCATAGTCTTGCGATGACTGCAAAAACATCTCGAGACCACAAGACAAATGCCGGCCACCATGTACGGGTTTTGAAAATATCTTGGAACACAAGACCTCATGATTTAACTTCACTAGCTGGGTGTCAATAAGGCCACGAGAGCCGGACCAAGGGCCATGCTAGCCTTAGATCTCATGGTAGCGTTTGATAACGTAACCCACGCCAGCGTGTTACGGAACCTTATCACAACGAGATGCGGAGGCAGGACCTTACAGTATGTCACAAACTTTCCAACGGGCAGAACGGCAACTTTGGCGATAGGAGGAACCAAGTCGGAACCCATAACACTTATCGAGCGCGTCACACCCAGGGGATCGGTGATCTTACCTCAAGTGTTCAATCTCACCCTCCTGCCCGTGCCACGACTATTGAAACAGATCGAAGGAATCGACATGCATTTTACGCTCGCGATATCACGGTATGGACGAACAGAGCAGAGTGTGAGGGCTGTGTGGAAGAAACATTGCAGCAAGCAGCGAAGACGGTGGATGAGTATGCTACGTCATGCGGCCTGAGCGGCCCCCCCAAAACGCAGAGCTCTTAGCAGTACAACCGGGTGCTAACAAGAAGACCAGGAGTCAAATCACTGTTCAAATAGACGGAATCGAGATAAAGCCTACCCAACAATGCCGTATACTGCGGCTCATACTTTGGGACGACGGTAAAGCGGACGCCGCCCTTTCCTAGATGAGAATAACCCTGGAACAGGTGCTGGCTATGCTGAGACGGGTAGCCAACATGAATCGAGGCATCAAAGAATCCGATGGAATACGCCTTGTCCGGGCTTTCGTCATCTCGCGGATCACCTATTCAGCACCGTACCTGCAACTAATGAATACACAGAGGGAAGGAGTAGACATACTTATAAGAAAGGCGACGAAGCAAGCCCTCGGACTCTGCATCTACACGTCTACCAAACGGCTAAATGAAATGTCAGTCCACAACACCGTAGACGAGCTTGTGGAAGCCCACCTGTCCAACCAGAGGATGCGACTGAGCTGCACCGAACACGGCGGAAGGGTCCTCCAGAAGATAGGATGGAATATCGATCTGATGCCAACACCGACCCAGATACCAAAATACTGGCGAGCAAGAATCACGTCGAAGCCCCTTCCACGTATAATGACGCCGGGGGAGGACGAGGGAAGAAGGAACGAACAGCAGCTCTGGAGAGGAGATTCGGTGACAACCTTAACGTCTTGTACATGGACGCATCCCTATTACCGTTAAGCGACAGAGCAGCAGTGGCCGCAATGTCTCAAAACGGGCTATTTACAATGGCATCCACGAGGACACGAGACCAAACCACAGCGGAAGAAGTGGCCATGGCACAGCAAGAAGGCCTACAGCAGCTATTTGAAGGGCATGATCTCCTCCTTGGCAGCAACCATTATGGACAAGAGAGAGCCACCAGAAAAAGTAGTCGACGTCGTACGGGCACCCGCTCACTCCTCTTTGATCGGCAACACAATTGCGGACTACTACACCGGAGAGGTGGGATGCCGGGCCCACGAGGAGGCGAGTGGAGACGAAGACAATCCGACTCCCGTCACGAGCTTCAAAGACCTAAAAGAAATGTACAGGGAGGATAGGCGCGCACTTCCGGCACCCCATCATACACTAACGCGGAAAGAGAAGAAAATATTAAGGATTCAAGCGGGGTCCCTGGCCCACCCAACATTGCTACACACCATGTTACCACAACAATATGAAGACACATGCTCCTTCTGTCGCCAAGAAAAGGGCACTATGCGACACATCATTGCAGAGTGTACGTCACTCAAAGCCAAAGCCCCTATCCCACAAATCCCATCCGTAACCAACACCCCCTTACCTCCTTCTCCGAAAGAGCGATGGGAGATCCTCCGGTCCAGCCCCGCCCTAACGACCCACGCGGCCGTCGTGGCCCGACCCCTGGAGGTGCTGGCCGTTTTGGGCCATGTCAATAAGGAACCATCCCGTCGGAGGCCGCCTCAACGGGGACCTCAATGGCTCAAATAAAATTGTATCTATCTATCCATCTACTTAAGGAGAACTACTCTGGGTACTCAATAATGGAGAACGCCAGCCAGTTTCGAGGAGATGGTCGAAACACTAATCCATCTCGCGAACTCACACAGCACTGTCTCTACGCGCGATTTCGTAGAAAATAAAAGAGTTCACACATCAAAATATAAGCAAGTCACTAAACAGTTCGCACGTGCCCGAAAACTGTTCGAACAGTCGTCTCAAGCTACTTCACAAGCCTCTTACGTGATAACAATAAAATGTTTAGGCTATCAGAAAAGCTTACGGCGTAGTCTGCTTCAGTGCACTCCAATACCAAAAGAAAGCGTCCGAGTCTATCGTTATCTTAGTCGTTATCCATAGTCATATTGTGATGTCAATGCATGTGTGTATGCTGGAAGATCCTAAGGTTGTCTAGAATATTCGGCGCCTTTGCCGCCTCGAGAAGCATGAGCTTCTGCTAGGAAAGACACTTGGATTTCATTTTCTGCGCTTGTTTGGAGCGTATTTGTGTTGTGACAATGCGGTAAGAAAAGGGCTGTCTGGAAATTTAGGAACATATCACGTTATTTGCGGTTTTGGGGCTTTCTTCTCCATTTGAGTCTTCTTCGAACCGCTTCGCGCTTTTGCTTGGGTAGAGAGACTTTACGATGAGTGACGTATCACGCGGTAAGACGGGTAGCAATGGTTGGTCCTACGTACAAGATGCCCAACCTCACACTCTTACGGGGTAATGAGCACGTTGAAAATCTCGCCGCATGACGCGTCACGTGAGATTCGTTTTTACGGCTCAACTTAAGCAGACATTGATTCTTGCGATTTTTAACTATCCAATGACACTTTCGTTGTTAGCATAGGTGACTATGCGGAGCACATACAGATGTTTCCGTGGCCGATTGAATTGCAGGCTTTTACCAGCTCTTAGTTGCCACCATATCCCCTATGAGTGCGGGAACATCTCAAACATGGTTGGGAGCCCTGTTGAATTTTTGTTTATCAGGGAATTGTTTGAATTTGTATCTAGAATAAGCGAACCAAGCGCCTTCTATGACTAAGCACCTTCTACGTTCTCGTCGTTGGTCTGAGGTGTTCGCAAATCAGGGTCTTTTTTAGCAGGCACTGAAATATTCGCTGGGTGGCTAGGTTTCGAGCCTGGCACATTAACGGGTGTTAGAGAGAGGTGGTAAGGACGAACAAGGGATATGCAGCCGTCTAAAGCGGCTATTTTCTTCTTCAGGGTGACTATCCTCTGTTTATCTGCGTCCTTCGTCTCCTCCTACACCCTGAGTGCCTCCCTTTCCTCTTCATCATTCTTTCGCGGATAATGCCTCCGGAACACCTCTTTGTCAACACCTCGTTGTAATAATAAAGCAGTATCAACATCAAGTCGCCTCACCTCCCTACTCAAAGCTAGTTCCTCCTTCAAATTCACCTTCTCGGTATCGAAGCCGTTGTGAAGGGCTACACTGGTCAGTACGAAGTCTTGCCTAGCTTTCTTTATGCATTTCAGACATACTACATACAAGTTCAAATATTTTCGTTTTTAAGACTAACGGCCACCGGTCTACTCTTCGGTGGCAATACGCTAATCCTTGCAGGCTCGCAAATTTTTGTGATGAAGAAACCCGCTGGCGCATCACGATAGACCTTCATAAGCAGCGACAAATTCGGGTGCACTCCGTCGAGGAGATATATTTTAGTTGAGAATTAAGATACGAGAACACGCATAAAGGGAGCAAAAAGGAAAAGGCACGCGGAGACAATAAAAACATACACAGTCACGTAAGACTGAGATAGTGTTGGGTGATCGACAACACCGTCAAAGCAGGGAATGTCTCACCACATCCGAAGTCTGGCATCAGTCGCACTATCCAGCCATGCCGGTGACGGTCACTGAATAGACTCGCAGAGAGCGCTTGCGCTTGCTGTGCGCCTCGGGCCTACACCGCGAGGAGTGACCTCTAAACGATGGACGGTGCCCGGGGGTCGCTTGACGATGGGCGGCCTGGTGCGCTTCTGGGGAAGCACACGCCTCACATCAGGCCTCGGGTGCTTGGCGTGTATCGTGCTTTCCGCTCTGGCCTACGCCGCCAACAAGCTTGAGATAAAAACAGGATGGCCGGGGCTCCACGGAACACCTCGAAAGGAGCCAGCAGAACGGCCCCGGTGCTCGGCCTTCAAAATCCAGGAACCCGGCCCTTGATGGAACAAGCCCGCCTTGACATATTCCACCACCAAAAGCCCGCGCGCCCGACATTTTTGTTTCTTCCTCATCTTCCGTCCTTCACTTGCAGTCAACCCCACACCCCAATATATATATATATATATATATATATATATATATATATATATATATATATATATATATATATATATATATATATATATAAATATATATATATATATATATATAAGGTTAGTAGAAACAGAGACACACGAGAAAGACGTAGAAAATAGAAATAAGTTTACTGACGTCTCAGGAAGAGGACTTCCCTTCTTCAGAGTACTTCTTTCTTCAATGAAGTCCTCTTCCTGAAACGTCAGAAAACTCATTTCTCTTTCTCGTGTGCCTCTGTCTCTACTAACCTTATTTTTCGCGCTCTGTGTGAGTTTTTATCTTTCCAGACTATATTTAAATATATATATATATATATATATATATACATAGAGTTAGAAAGTGAGGGACACATTGACGAAATACAGAAAGATAGGTCGGCAGTCTACAACGCCAAAGGAGGCATAGGGAAGTGTTTGGCTGTTTTTTTTACTCCAGTTAGTCATGTTAACATGTTCTTTAATATACGTAAGAAAGAACGAAAGAAAGAAAGAAAAACGCGCCCAGAGTAGGGACCGAACCCACGCCTTTCGATTAGATCTCGAATGCCTTAACAATTCGGCTATCTGGGCGACGGCGTAATCCTTCAATTTCTGGGATATTTATATTTACTAAACCTGTATCTGACGCTTGAGGGTGGTAGCCAGCGCCACTCTGACTAGACACGGGGAGACGGGGACCTTCTTTTTCAACCCCCGGGGCGTGAGTCGAACGTCTACAGCCTGTCATGAGCGGGTAAATGGTGAGAAGCCCTCTTATGCTACCTTGGCATCAAGGCTGCCAGAACCGAGACCCTCGCTAGGCTTTGGCAGTATAATATAGTTTGAAAATCAGGCACTCGTTGATGAAATACAGAAAAATGGGTTGGCAGTCTAGAACGCCAAGGGAGGCATAGGGGAGTGTTAGGCTCTTTTATTTTACTACAGGTAGTCATGTTCACATTTTTTTAAATATACGTAAGAAAGAAGGAAAGAAAGAAAGAAAAACACGCGCCCAGAGTGGGGAGCGAACTCACGCCTTCGATTAGATCTCGAATGCCTTACCAATTAGGCTATCTGGGCGACTGCGTAATCCTTCACTTTCTGAGTATTTATATATACTATACCTGTATCTGACGCTTGAAGGTGGTAGCCAGCGCTACTCTGAATATACACGCGGAGAAGGGGACCTTTTTTTTTCAACCCCCGGGGCTTGACTCGAACGTCTACAGCCTGTCATCGGCGGGTAACTAGCGAAAAGGCCTATTATGCTAACTTGGCATTAAGGCTGCCAGAACCGAGACCCTCGCTAGGCTTTGGCGGAATAATATAGTAAGAAAATGAGGGACTCATTGACGAAATACAGAAAGATAGTTCGGCAGTCTACAACGCCAAAGGAGGCATAGGGGAGTGTTAGGCTCTTTTATTTTACTACAGTTAGTCATGTTAACATTTTCTTAATTGTACGTATGAAAGAAAGAAAGAAAGAAAGAAAGAAAGAAAGAAAAACACGCGCCCAGAGTGGGGACCGCACCAACGCCTTGAAATAAATCTCGAATGCCTTACCAATTAGGCTATCTGGGTGACTGCGTAATCCTTCACTTTCTGGGATATTTATATTTACTAAACCTGTATCTGACGCTTGAAGGTGGTAGCCAGCGGAACTCTGACTATACACGCGGAGAAGGGGACCTTTTTTTTAACCACCGGGGCTTCACTCGAACGTCTACAGCTTGTCATAGGCGCGTAAGTGGCGGGAAGCCCTCTTATGCTACCTTGGCATCAAGGCTGTCAGAACCGAGACCCTCGCTAGGCTTTGCCGGAATAATATAGTTAGAAAATAAGGGACTAGTTGACGAAATACAGAAAGATAGTTCGGCAGTCTACAACGCCAAAGGAGGCATAGGGGAGTATTAGGCTCTTTTATTTTACTACAGTTTGTCATGTTAACATTTTTTTAAATATACGTAAGAAAGAAAGAAAAACACGCGCCCAGAGTGGGGACCGAAACCACGTCTTCGATTAGATCTCGAATGCCTTACCAATTAGGCTATCTGGGTGACTGCGTAATCCTTCACTTTCTGGGATATTTATATTTACTAAACCTATATCTGACGTTTGAAAGTGGTAGCCAGCAGCACTCTGACTAGGCATGGGGAGAAGGGGACCTTCTTTTTCAACCCCCGGGGCGTGACTTGAACGTCTACAGGCTGTCGTAGGCGGGTAAGTGGCGGGAAGCCCTCTTATGCTACCTTGGCATCAAGGCTGCCAGAACCGAGACCCTCGCTAGGCTTTGGCGGAATAATATAGTTAGAAAATGAGGGACTCGTTGACGAAATACAGAAAGATAGTTCGGCAGCCTACAACGCCAAAGGAGGCATAGGGGATTGTTAGGCTCTTTTATTTTACTACAGTTAGTCATGTTAACATTTTAAAAAAAAATATGCGTATGAAAGAACAAAAGAAAGAAATACACGCGCCCAGAGTGGGGACCGAACCCACGCCTTCGATTATATCTCGAATGCCTTACCAATTAGGCTATCTGGGTGACTGCGTAATCCTTCCCTTTGTGGGATATTTATCATTACTACACCTGTATCTGACGCTGGAGGGTGATAGCCAGCGCCACTCTGACTATACACGGGGAGAAGAGGAACCTTCTTTTTCAACCCCCGGGGCGTGACTCGAACGTCTTCAGCCTGTCATGGGTGGGTGACTGGCGGGAAGACCTCTTATGCTACCTTGGCATCAAGGCTGCCAGACCCGAGACCCTCGCTAGGCTTTGGCAGAATAATATAGTTAGAAAATGGGGGACTCGTTGAGGAAATACAGAAAGATAGGTCGCCAGTCTACAACGCCAAAGGAGACATAGGCGAGTGTTAAGCTTTTTTTTTTACAACAGTTAGTCATGTTAACATTTTTTTATACGTAGGAACGAAAAAATGAAAGAAAAAAGTATAAGTAAAGAAATACTATAAGTAAAAAGTCGGATACACAGCAAGAACAATAACAAACAAGGTTTACTTACGTAGCGGCAACGGGACTTACCTTCACCAGAGTACAGTTACATGATTTGGCTGTCACAAAAGATTTCGAACATATTTCTTATATAGCTTTGAAGAAAACTGTGGGAAGGACCGGAATATGTTTCGAAAACGGCGAGTATGCATAGAGTCGGGCTACGCCCATGTTACAAGAACAGCAACAACCAACAAAAAAAACACAAAAAAAAATGGTAGGGGAGCGTGAGAGAGAAAGGAGTCGTGTTATCACAGCAGCGTTCAAGGTTGCACCTTGACGGGGCAAGATATGCGGCGAGGGCTGCAAGTTCACACAATGCGGGAAACACGACAATCGCGGTTTCAAAAGTAATGGAAGAGTATACAGTAAAGTATTAAGTGGCTGGGAAGACTGGTTGGGGCTGAAGCGAAGATGGGTGTGCCCCCCGCGGATGAAGAGAATACATAGGGGGCACAAAAGAGCATTTCACAGAAGCTAGCAACTGAACAGAAAATAGGTAGGGTCACAAAGGGTTAAATATGAATAGATCAGAAAGGCTGAAACATTCTCAAGTGGTGGTGGGAGCGAGCCCTCCTTCCCCAGGACAAATGGAATTGTTGAGCCGCATTAGGCTAATAAGGCTACTGTATTTCGAGAGTTTCTACTAATTCTATTGGGAAACTCATGGGTAGGAATAATGAACATACTTATGAAACTTATGAGGCCGCCAATTTTAATTGCGGGATAAGCACGTTAGTTTTCCGTAACTTTCAATAATCCCAAGTGTGGCTGACCCAAACTTATAAATTAGGTAAGATTCCCGAACCTCGCGGTCGTGGTGCGTTTTGAAGCGGAATATAAAATCGTTGCTTTAATATGTTCAAATGCACGCCCAGGACTGTTCACATGTCTTGACAGGGGCAAATAAGCACAGCTTTTTGCATGAGAGCGATGATTATTGAACCGTATTCGGAAGGGCATTTCAGTTTGGCCGATATATTGCGGCCTACAAACCGTGCACTCTAGAAGGTATACGATATTAGCGGAGTCAATGTAAAGTTACCTTTTATATTTACGTCGTAGTCTGAAGCCGTGCTGGTGGCGCGCTGTGTAGTGGTAGTGTGTGGACATACTTTAATTCGGGGTTTATTACAAGGCATGCAGCCAGTAGTTTCCGGTCGGTTCATACGAGAGTTAGTAAGAAAGTCGCCTAAATTCTTATTACGCCGTTAGACAACGCGTGGTGGTTCGGGGTATATGCTTTTTTAGCGGTCACTTTGCATTAGGATATTGTGATGTTTTGTAAGTACAGTTGAGAGTCTTAGAGCGGAGGATGAGTGGGTTAAAACTAAGTTAGCGTGTTTGTGTTGGGGGCTTTTTTCTTACAGATTTCGTTACCGTCTAATTGGTTGGCTCGTACAATAACTTTTTCCGGTAACTTTTTCGTCGATAACTTTTTCCGGGTATTTTTATTCAGGAGGCCGGTCTTGAGCTCTCGACAGTTTTAGTAAAAGTCTGCTTGGTATGAGCAAATTCTCCTAAATCGGTGGGCTTGGCTGTAAGGTATTGCTGTCTTGAAGTGTCTGACATGGTTACTCCGGAATTGCAATACTGCCGCGTGTCTGTCGGTTTTCTATACAGTTTAGTTTGAAGCTGACATTGGGAGGTAGTAACGGTGACGTCCAGAAAGTTTACACTGTGTTCCGAATAGCAATGAGCAAGGGAAATACTAGGATGGGCTAGGTTAAATGCCTCAATGAAGGTGAGGAGCTGCGCATCACCGTGTTGCAGATCATGAATATGTCATCAATATACCTTTGATAGTACATTGGCTTTAAATTTCGGAGTCAAGAAAGTTTGATTCGAAAGCTTGATTCGAGCAAATGTGTCTTGAACCTTTTAAGCAACTACGAATCCAAACGGCCTGAGCGATATCCCGAACAAAGGACCGAAAACTTAACCGAGATAAGATTTCAAAACACTGGCCACATGCGTAAGAACCTAACAAGCTCTGGGACTAGTAACAGCCCCCACTCTGACAATACGACCGATAATGTCACTGCAACTGTAATAAATGCTTGGACTACTGCACCCCAACCAGATCAGTGATACCCCTGTACTAATAATTTTCCCTCGTCTGCCGTCACAAAATAAAATCTTATCGGGAATGTAATGAACCTTTCAAGTATACCCCTCTCCCCAGCTAATATGAACGTCTTGTTAAAAATGCTAAACTTTTCCCCGGCTACTGGTGATTTTGATGAATTTCAACTTTTTAAAGACTTAGATAACTTGGCCATAAACATGAGGCTACGAGAATACTTCTACGATTACCCCGCGACGGAAGAAGCCTGGAGAACCCTACCTAGCTGTAAGCACTGGACCCCTCCAACACAGCGTGATAGTTAGCTCGATATGTACATCAAAGCTGCCCAACGCGATGTGCGAAAAGCATACCAAACACAAATTTCTCTCCACCACAACATGACTACCAACGAGAAGAAAGCCCGAGAGGAAGTCGTAAGCTGTCCCGATATTTATTTAATTATTTATTTATTTTACCCTCAGGGCATACAAGTATTGTAGAGGGGAGACAAGCCTTATTAAACCTGCCGACAAGGGAGGCGCAATCGTAATCCTTGACAAAACGGACTGTGTTAACGACGCCAATAAGCAACTATCGGTATCGACGTTCTATAAAGCACTACCCAATGACACCACTCAAGTCTATAAACAAATTGTCAAAGCTAAATTGCTTGCCTTGTTAAAAATAAAACAATAAATGCAACCACGGATCGTTCCCTGATCCCCTTAAGCCCAGTAGCCGGTAAATTCCTTCTTCTCAAAAACATTCACAAGGTGAACAACCCGGGGCGCCCCATTGTTCCTGGCATTGGCACTGTTACCGAAAACCTCTCGCGCTATGTGGATAATCTCATTTGCGACATTCCGCCCAGCTTTCCCTCCTTCATTAACGATACCAATGACTCTCTCTCAGACATCTCAAAAATTAAAATTCCTGAAAACTGCCTTCTAGTGACCCTCGATGTTGCGTCACTGTATACTAACATCCCCCTTGAAGATGGCATCGCCGCTGCAACCCTTGCGTATGAGCAGTCATCGTGCGACAAACCAGTCGATTCTTCTGCTCTCCAAACCTTCCTTAGGCTTATTCTTGAAATAACAATTTTGAGTTCGACGGAGTTCATTACGTGCAAGTCAGCGGAACGTCAATGGGCACTCGAAATGCACCTAACTACGCCAATATCTTTATGGCTCACCTCGAATCAAACTTTCTTGACACCAAAATGTAAAGCAAATGTACTATAAAAGGAATATTGATGACATATTTATGATCTCGCAACGCGGTGAGGCGGATCTCCGCACCTTCATTGAGGCGTTTAATCTACATATCCTAGTATTTCCCTTGCTGGTTCCTATTAGGAACACATTGTAAACTTTTTTGACGTCACCATTACTACCTCCCAAGGGCTTCTTCAAATTAAACTCTATAGAAAACCGACAGACACGCGGCAGTATTTGCAATTCCGAAGTAGCCATGTCAGACACTGCAAGACAGCAATACCTTACAGCCAAGCCAACCGATTTAGGAGAGTTTGCTCAAACCATACCGACTTTGCCTCAAACTGTCGAGAAGTCAAGACCGTACTCCTGAAAAAAAAATACCAGAAAAAGTTATCGATGACGCTATTGTGCGAGCCAACCAATTAGACCATAACGAAATCTGTAAAAAAAAAGCTCGAATGGTAACCCGCTAACTAACTTAGTTTTAACCCGCTCATCCTCCGCTCCAAGAGTGTCAACCGTACTAAAAAAACATCACAATATCTTAATGCTAAGTGACCGCTTAAAAAGTATATTCCCCGAACCACCACTCGTTGTCTACCGGCGTAATAAAAATTTAGGCGACTTTCTTTATAAATCTCGTAACAACCGACCGGAAACTACTTGCTGCATGCCCTGTAATAAACCCCGATTTAAGGTATGTCCACACATGACCACTACACCGAACGCACCCATCAAAGCTTTCGACTACTACGTAAATACAAAAGGTAACTTTAACGGTGACTCCGCTAATGTCGTATACCTTCTAGAGTGCACTGTTTTTGGGCAGCTATATATCGGCAACTTAAATGCCCTTGCAAATAGGGTTCAATAATCACCGCTCTCATGCAAAAAGCTGCCCTTATTTGCCCCTGTCAAGACATGTGAAGAGTCCCGGGCATTCATTTGAACATCTTAAAGCAACGATTTTAGAATCCGCTGTCAAAACGCACCACGACCGCGAGATTAGGGAATCTTATCTCATTTATACGTTTGAATCAGCCACACATGGGAAATAATGAAAGTTACGGAAAACTAGCGTGCTTATCACGCGATTAAAATTAGCGGCCTCATAAGTGTTACAACTATGTTCATTAATCTTACCTTTGGGTTTGCAAGTCAGAATTCGCAGAAACTCTCCTAATACAGCAGGTTAACGCCTGCTATAATAATACAGGTTAACGCCGCTAAACAATTCCATTTCTTCTGTGGAAGGAGGCCTCGTTCCCACCACCACTTAAGCATATTTAACCCTTTGTGATCTATTCATGTTTAACCCTTTGTTAGCCTACCTATTTCCTGTTCAGTTGCTAGCTTCTGTGAAATGCTCTTTGGTGCCCCGTATCTATTCTCTTCATCCGCAGCGGGCGCACCTATCTTCGCTTCAGCCCCAATCCAGTCTCCCCAGCCACTGAATACCTTACTTTCTTTTGAAAATGGGATTGTCCAGTTTCGCCCATTGTGTGAACTTACAGCCTACGCCGCATAACTTGCTCCGTCTTGGTGCAACCTTGAACGCTGCTTTGTTAACACGACCCCTTTCTCTCTCTCGCTCCCCCCCTTCCTTTGTTTTTTGTTTTTTTGTTGGTTGTTGTTTTTATTGTAACATAGGCGTAGCCCGACTTCATGCATACTCTCCGTTTCCGAAACATCTTCCGCTCCTTCTCACAGTTTTCTGCAAAGCTATATCAGAAATGTGTTCCAAATGTTTGTGACAGCAAAATCATGTAACTGTACTGTGATGAAGGCAAGTCCCGTTGCCGCTACGTAAGTAAAACTTGTTTGTTATTGTTCTTGCTGTGTATCCGACTCTCTATTGATACTATATATATCTATATATATATATATATATATATATATATATATGTATATATATATATATATGTATATATATATATATGTATATATATATATATATATATATATCATTTACATAATATATTCTTTATATATTATATGTTTCAATGACCTACCACATCGTCCCCTTTGCTTTGCGATGTTTTTGTTGACTGCCAACTCTTTATTTATGCTTTATTTACAACGAGCCCCTCATTTCCTTTTTTGATTCGCTATATATTTGCTATATGTAATTGTAGCGGGGCTAATGAACAAACGCAAGAGCTCACCCCTGATGGCCTCTACAAATTCTACGTTATGCCATTCGGGCTATGCAATTTCCCAGCCACGTTCGAAAGAAAGGTGGACCATACTTAGCGCAGCCTCCTTTCGAAGAGGTAGCATTGTTACCTGAACGATGTAGTCGTTTGTGATTACGATTTTCAGACTCACCTGGTCCGCCTAGATCAACTTTGGAGGTGCTTCGCCCTTTGGACTGCAGCTCAATTTAGACAAGCATCACTGTGCCATGTAATGTCGTTTCCATGGGTGGCGTTGGTCCCAACAAAACCAGGTTTCATGCCGTAGCGAAGTTCCCGAAACCGACTACCATAAACGCACGTAGGAGTTTTATCAGGCTGCGTTCACATTTTTGGCGGTTTGTCCGCAACTTTTTATTTATTTGACTACTAACCTACCATTGTCTACCAGCAACCTACCAGCAGCCTACCATTGTCGCTGAAGAAGAAAGTGTATGACAGCTGCATCTTACCGGTACTCACCTACGGGGCAGAAACTTGGAGGCTCACTAAGAGGGTTCAACTTAAATTGAGAACGACTCAGAGGGCAATGGAGCGGAAAATGATAGGTGTAACATTAAGGGACAAAAAGAGAGCGGAATGGGTCAGAGAGCAAACTGGTGTTAAAGACCTATTAGTAGAAATTAAGAAGAAGAAATGGACGTGGGCAGGGCATGTAATGCGAAGGCAAGATAACCGCTGGTCATTAAAGGTAACAGAGTGGATCCCTAGAGAAGGCAAGCTTTGCAGGGGGCGGCAGAAAGTTAGATGGGCAGATGAGATCAAGAAGTTTGCCGGGATATATTGGTCACAGTTGGCACAGGACCGAGGTAATTGGAGAATAATGGGAGAGGCCTTTGCCCTGCAGTGGGCATAGATAGGCTGGTGATGATGATGATGACTACTAACAAAGCTTCTCAGCACCGACAGCGGTATTTCTGCTTGGTTACTGTCCTGAGGCGCTTGCGACATTCCGTCGTCTGCTGACATGGACGCCTATATTACGATATTTTGACCCTTCTGTGATATTTTCACCACACCGATGCTAATGGTGTTGGCCTCGGTGCGTCGTGCTCGCCAAGAGGGGAATGGGTATTTGCGGAGTGCAACAGGATCCGGGATCCGGGCCTGGGATCCGGGCCCGGAGTGCAAACAGGATCCGGGGGCTCACAGAGGTGTAGCCGACTACTCAGTCAGCGAAAAGCGAGTGTTTGGCTATAATATAAGCATTGGGAAAGTTCCCGGCCATACCTGCATGGCCGCAGAATTAACGTGGTCACTAACCCCCACACACTGTGTTGGCTTCACTCCCTCAGAAATACTCGTGGTCGCCTTGACACAATGACCCCTTCACATACAAGAGTACGATATCCACCTCAGTTACCTTTCATAACGGATGCACTCAACGGTAACCGAATGGATGCACCCTCGCGCATTCCACTGCCGACTGACGTGTCTCACCTCGCAACTATAGACTAATCCTTGTCGTCTCTCAGTGCTACCAACATATCTGCTGAGCAGAGAAAAGACGCATGGATTGCTTTTATTACCAGCCTACGCTCCTGTGCGTTGGCTACAGGTGTATCAAGATACCTGTTAAGACAAGCTTCTTACCTTCTCCTACGCGATGAGTTGCTTTTCCGTCAAAATTATTTCTCGGTTGGTTCAAACCGCTCCTTGTTATTTAACGCATTTTGCGGGCTGATACATGTGTCTTATTATATGACGACCGGAGTTGAAGTCGTGCCAGTGCCCTAAATATATACGAGGGATTCTGCCTACGTTAATATTTGTGTGGAAAGTGTGACTTCATAAAGAAGTGTGTTCGCTCGTGCCCGGAGTAACCAAAGCCGTCAGTCGCAACTTACTCTTCCACCGCTCCACTGCAACCACTACACTCCCCAGCAATCCCTACTGACCGCGTTCGCATCAATATATACGGGTCACTGCCTCCTATTGCTTCCGGCAACAGACGTATAATTACTGTCGTTGACCACATGTCAAGGTACCGTGAAACTGCTGCACTGCCCACATCCACAGCTCCTGACGTCACCCCTTTTCTTTGCTTTGTCCTTCGGCAGCGGGCGCCTGGGGAGCTCTTGTGTGATCAAAGACGGGTCTTCTTATCCGATGTCCCGAACACGCTACTCGCCAATGTCCCTTCGTTCATCGGACAAGCTTGTCAGACTACACACAGACAAATGGGCATGCGGAACGATGCAACCGCACCCTGGTGTATCCGTCATCAGACCACTCCAGTAAAGACAGCGTTTATAGGGTAGATTTTTATAATGTATTCCAACATTAAATTTGTAATCTACGTTTGTAATGTGCGTCTGCAATACGGCCACGCAGGCGACGACAAGATTTTCCGCGCTTTTCTTGCTTTACGGACGTTAACAACATGCAGCCTGGATACCTATTGTGTTATTGCAGGTTCAGGGCAGTAGTGGGAGCGGTTCACAAGTGACGAGACAGGTGACCATATTGCAAACAACGGAAGTATTTATCAAAAAAGGTAGAAAAAGAGGTAGGAAAAAGTGAATAAAGATGTCGCGAAGTGTAGCGTTGCACGCGAACACCCTAACACCCTCTCGCACAAGAAGAGCCCGAGTCCAAGCCCGTGGGAAATTACACAAGGGGCCTCACAGTTTTGGCGGCGGCGAGAGCGGCGGCGAGTAGAAGCCCCCGTTGAAGGCGACTACCACTGGTGGTTGTTGTCGTTGACACGGCGTGGACCCAGCATTCGAGAACAGTCACAGCACCACAATGACTTGGCGAAGAAGCTGGTCGGTGGCAACACGGACAGTACTGTGCTTGGGATAGCGCTCCCGCAGTCCGGGCGGCCGCCGCTGGAGCGCAGGGTCTTCACAGGTTCGGCGTACCCGCAGTCCGGTCGACTGCAGCTGGTCCGCCAGGCTACCTCGGGGTAGACAACCCGCTGGTTGCCCTCGATCCCTTCTCGATCCTTCTCGAACCACGAGCCTCGTTCGTCCTCTTTCTCGCCTCCCTTCACTCGAGCCGCCGATCTTCGCTTCTTTTCTTCGCCCCGCCACACGCGCGCTTGCTGCGTCTTTCCGCCGCGATTCCATCTTGTGTTTCCCGCGCTCGGGGGAATTCATAAAAATACCATTCTCCCTTGCAACCGTGATGCCACAGAGTACACAACGGGTTCAAAAATGGCGCAGCAAGGCGAAGAATGTCGAAAACTGGCCCATTTTTTACAGCTGCAGACAAACAGCGCCGAAGCATCGCCGGAACGACCTCGCCACCTTTGAGACGTTTGATCCCGGTTCGCAAGTATGGCTTTGGGAGCGCTGCCAAACACCCCATATCTCACAATATGGTGGCGAAATATCAAGGTCCCTACAAAGCGATCCCCAGCTCTTCACCACTGAGCTCCCTTGTTGAACCTGTCACTCCGTCACACGAGCGCAGAGTCCTGGAGAGACCTTCAAAAGATATATCGAGGATGTTGTGGACCTATGCAACCGTATTCATTCAGCTAAGGCGGAAGCAGTAAAAATTAAGCTCCTAAAGAAGTAATAGATGATGATTCTTTCCAGACCCTGTTAGTGAAATATCTGCGAACCGTTGCTAACATCATCACCCAGTGCCGAAGCTAGAAAGAACTCCGCAGGCAGAGTGCGCATACTCGGGGGTCTTGTGTCTTGTGTCCAGAGCGAACCGCTGTCGAGCTTAACAGCGGTGGGGGCCGACGCATCCTTGATGCGGTAGCTTCAACACTTTATTTGGGAAGAAGTTGCTCGGAAACTGTCACTTATTACCCTGGAGCCTGGATCAACGATGCCACCATCAGTTCCGGGCCTATCTCCACGGTACTGAGTGCCTCCGCAGCCTACCAAAGTGACTCCTTCCTGAGTCTCGTCGACGCTTCCAGCGCTTCGCGGCATGATCAACGAGCCGGTGGCTGAGGCACTGCCACCCACCCTGTATTATACACCTCTCACGTCTGTCGAAGCCATGGGAAGGCCGGTACAGCCAGCTTAGACGTCGTTTCAAGCCATGCTGCCAACACCTCCACGCTTTGCGGTACGCAGGAATCCGCCACGGCCATTTATTGAAAACTTCGAACTACACTTGACAGCCTTAGGAATGTATTGTGTAATCGCTGAAGTATCACGGCACTGTACAGGGTAATGCTGTAGTATCACGGACACTAACCCATATGAATCCTGCAATTCCCACTTAGCACTGTGGCTGAATTGATCCCAGGAGCAATTACTGGCTTGGCATTATTCATCACTTATATTTATTATAGTGGTTTTCTTCCGACAAATGGTGGCTGAAATACCAAGTCATTCAAGCAAATCTGAAAATATTGCGCTAGTAAATAGTTCAAAATTTTTAAATATTTCTATCATTTAAGCTTTCGATATTTTAATATCAGGGTTAAGAAATATTCCAGAAATCCTCAGACTTAGGTATTCTATTTTTTTATATCAAGCGAAATAAAAATTGATTTTTTTTCTAATATAAGCATTTTGAGTGTTAATAAAAATCACTAGTGCATGTTAGAACACAAGAAACGTTTTTTCTCCAGATTAGACCTATGTCCGTGGTCAATGTGTTATTCCGTGAAATACTGCTTTTAATAAGAAAGTAGAGCAGAACGTACACCTTTCCTATTTTCCACACGCAGTATCGGCATTTACGAAATTGCCCGTTAAATCAAATGTCCTTTTCCAGCCTTCTGCCTTCCTTCCTTCGGCATACGTTTGTGTGGTTACTTCTGTACCTTAACCCACTCCCGAAATCCTAGCGTAGCTCTGTACTCAGAAGTAATTTATCCGAGCTACAGCCATACAAGCGAAGCCGTAGCCTTATACTACACGCATACCAGTGCCAGACCGTGGCTTAAACGGACGTGAATCGACACATAAGAGTAGGCTGACCATTTTAATTCAACGCTTCTTTTTATCCTAGCTGTTCCTATATCGGAGATAGTGCTAGAGGTATCTGTTTCGGTTAAAACCTAGTTCACTTGTGCATGTCCAGTGAGCTCCACTGCTTGGGGCACCATAAAAACAAACCTCAGCGGTGAAATCAACTACATCTTCTTGATACGATGGGAAGGTATAATAATGATTGCAAAAATGCGTGCCAACTATCACAATGATACTTATTGACATTCACTGTTTTAAAAAATTATGTATTTTTGTTCTCATTGCCAAAGGAATGAACGGATTAAAAATGGGGCACGTGAGGCTATAAGCCTCGTAGTATTGTTTCAACCCAGCACGTGGAAGTCATTGCATCCAGAAGGAATACACACCAAGAAATGGTGACACGATCACTGACATTATTCTCCGCTGACGGCAGAACAACGAAACGTTACGGGCCCTGCAGCCTAGCGAAAATTTTATTGTACATCCAGGCGTTTTAAAAAATTCAAAAGGGAGATCGTCATCAGCGGCATACTGCCTGATATCATGGAAAAGTTTCGCCGCTAAATGATTCTCAACTGTGAAGCGCGGAACATGGTTTTGCATACTTGTGCGTGTTTGGTGGCAATCGTTATCGCAGTGCTGGCCAATCTTCGTGGTTTTTGAAGTCATTACAATGAAAATCTGATAAAAGGCCATACGTCGGCGAAATACTCCACAGAAAGCAAACAAAGATTGGCTCCTGACAACGAAAAAATCTCCTGGCCTTCAACGAAAAAAAACCAAAACCAGGACTGGCGAGTAGAAGTTTGTAGGCAGTAATGAATATTTACAGGATTGTAACATCCTTCCATTCTTAGTCCTGCACTTTTGGTGCCGCTGCATTGCTATGAAAATCGTGAGTGAAAGAATGGCAGGACTACAATCGTGGCATTGCAAAAGAATGCTACACCAGTAATAAAAAAAACAAGTCAACGCAGCATGCGCCCCAATAATTGATCCCATACACGTTGGTACCTAGGTGGATTTGTGGATGAAGTACGGTCACGCATTATGATTTAAATATTACGTCACCTGGTTGGTAGACACTCAGGAGAAGACAGCACGAAGGCCATGTGTTGCTGAGAGGCCAACTCAAAAGATAAAAGTGGCAAAATATGTGGTTCGAAACAAAACCAACTTCCTACAGTTGCATCAGATAATCGCTGTGTAAATAAAAAACCTTAAAGGAACAAACCTATGAAATCCCCTCCCGAATAAAATGATAGAATTAAAGTTTACTTTACGTATTTTTTTGTGATGAGAGGGTGAACTTGCCGAGGAAATTGGTTCGACCTTGAGCTCAAAAGCACAATATTGAGATTGCCATTCATCATAAACAAAGAACCCATGTTACACCTCTCAAAACTTTGACGTGGTTTCAAACCGACTAAAATAGATGGCAGCAAGAAACAATTGTAATACTATATATCACAAACCTATGTCTTTTTTTATTGTTGAGATTTATGCAGACAGACGTAACAGAGTAACAAAGCCAGAGCAAAAGAGGAAACGACAACAGCACCTTTTTTATGAATGGTTTCTGCAACCCAAACAAGAAAACAAAAACAAAGTTCGATTAAGTGTCAGGAAGAAAATTGCAAAAACAACTAATTGTTTTACATGCCTTTCATAAATGCGCTAATTCGCAAGCAATTGGCTAATTTTTTAGGTACCTTATACAATTTATCAACGCGAAGAGTAAATACGACAGACAACGAAACCAACTAGGAAGAACAAGTACTGCACAACAATCAATCATAATCACTCAATGAATCCGATTCTAACAATGCTACAGTACTCTGTTACTTTGTTCAAACATTTATCATAGGATCCCGTGGGTGATCTTATCCCGCAATATAACTAACCCCTCACCATTTTTGCAAATGGTGAGGGTAGCACACGAACTGAAGGTACTGGCGTAGGTTCAGTATAATTAAATAAGGTAAGCCATCAGGAGCACATAACACATTCCAATAACATTTAGCACGAACACCTATTTTCGCCATTCATTAACTACACAAATCAGCAAGGTCATTCCAACACCTAAGGCACAACTGGCGTTTTAGAAATATTCATGTATATAATTGCAAGCGTGTAGAGAAAAGTATTTAAACCAAGTAGGATGATGACATGGATCAGAGCCACTTACAACTTAGAGAATATAATCAAAGCTCTAGCACATTTGCAGAAACTGAAGGTACATCCAAAGAATATTGAAGTTACAGTACGTTTAGTGGCTTTCAGTAAGCACGCGATCACATTTCCAACAGAACGTTTTCCCTGATGTACAAGAAATCACATGCCACAAAGACACTGAGTAACAGATAACGCAAGAAAACAATCAACACAGATACAGAAAGCAAGGTGCGGCCATTCATAATTATTATAAAACGTTCACATTAAATACCAACTTTATTAAAAACAACTGTCATTAAACAAGTTGAAAGCTCCTTCCTAAGTAGCAAGTTGTCACATGCAACTTTGACACACTCGCTTTAAGAAGTCTTAGGTAATTTCCTTCTCCAACTGTATAGTTTCAACACTTTGAGAAGGCACTGTTAAGTTATTTATCATTACGCACTTTAAATATGCCTACGCAAAAAACTGTATTCATTTCACCAACCGTCCCCTCAAGCATCATCCTGTGCATTCACGCTGCTCCATTAAACCATTAATCAGCATACCGTGGCCCCAGGCGGCCGCCCTTCTCACTGATCATGTAATCCCCATCCCTTTAATGTCTAGATTACGTCGTATAAAAGCAGAACAGACAGATAAAGAACATCTAAGGGTTAAAAGGACGGGAGAGAAGAAACAACACTTTAGCGACAGTCAGGGTTTCTTCGCGGCGAATAAACAACAGGGGAATGTTTATTATTTGTATGTATTACCTTGCAAAAAGCCCACCCGGTAAATCTGTGGATTGGTAAGGCCATTGTAGTATTTGCTTACAAATTGTGTCATTTTCCTTAGCAATCTTTTTTCAACAATTCAAAATTATATCCGTGAAACTCCTGGCAGATTTTGCCTAAAGTGTTGTATCGTCAAGAACTGGTGATTCACTACATATTTGCATGTAAAAAGGCAAATATACATTGTAATATTATTGTTATCATAATACGTCTACTTCAATCAACGGCTCTGGGTATATTAGAACAATTATTCGGACCAAAACCCAAAAGCTGCTTCCGATTCATTCGAGAAATGCATTATTTGGTGCCAATTAAGGTAAATCAGATAAATGCGAAATATCAGATATAGGTAGCAGCAGAGGAGAAGAAGGACGAATAAATGTTTATTTCACGAGCGCTGCTGCTGCTTCCAGGACACCCGCCCAAACTGTACAAGATGATTACACAAGTGAAGCATTGTGTAAAATGCAGAGCTGTATCCAGTCGCGGTGGCTGAGTGGGTAAGGTGTTGTGCTGCTGACCCCAAGAACGAGGTTTCCCACTCCCCGCAACCGCACTGACTGGTTGCCCACTACCCGCAACCAGTCTGTGCTTATGGCAGCAACACACCAACAAGAAATCGCTAGCGCGTCAGTGTCAGTTTGTGCTCGTCAGCCTGCTATCTCGCTAGCGGAGCAATGGACGTCAAAGCGCAGAAATGGTGCCATCAGTATAAAAACCATGGCCAAAAACAAAGAATTCAACTGAAAAAAAAGGCAAGTACTCTAATGGATTCGAACTTGCGACTTGTAAAACAGTATACCTTGCACTACATACTTCTCAGCAACGAGCCAGCGTCGCAATTGCGGAAATATAAAGTATATTATGCCAAGCCACTTTACATTTTTATTTATTTTGATCATATCAAGCAGCCTAGGTAACTCTTTCTTGCTTAGCGCTCGTGCAGTAAGCGTCCCCACAACTCCCACAATATCTTTCATCTAGCTACTGCTTTTTTAAACTAAAAAGCGGTTGTGCTGCTGACAGCTGGCCGTTGTTCACCCAGCGCAAAAAAGTGGTTCCTGCACACTGTTTTTGCGCTTTACGGTGAACGTTTCAGTTGATTTTTTTGCGTTGGTAAGCGTATTAACTTCGATGCCTCGCAGGCCGCCTTCAATTGGCTTTTGATTTTCCTACTAGTGTGCCATCCAGTGAGTCTTCACATGTGCGCTTGTTCAGCGCTTGTGTTGAGGGACCTGGACTTAAAGCTGGATAGTGTAGAAACTAACAAACTAACAAAACGGAACACTATACCACTTACAAACGTGTCATGGCTTAGGTTCAACTGAGCAAACGAGTAGCAACGACCCGCTGGCCGCGGGTCGACTAAACCCGGGGATGACTGATTCTGTCGGACGGTCGGCGAGCGGGGCTGCCGGGCAGACCACCCAAGCAATCTTTTTTTGACGTCATGCGGAGCGTCATAAAAACCAGCAAGGAGGATTCAGAGAGTAGGACAACATTTTAATTAATTTTTCCACTTAAAAGCCACGTAAACACAGCGAAAGTGGTTGAAACAGGGCGCAAAGTATTGAGACAACAAGTCTGGCTAGTAAAACCACATACCACAATGTTTACAAATCAATTCAATGTCCCTGTAGATGATCCCGTAGATGATCAAAATATTCTGGAGACCTCCACAGCGGTGCGAATGATAGCATGTTGGCGTCACCGCAGTACGCCTTATCAGCAATTATTTGAAAATGTATGGCGAGTGTATTTTATATTGAGCCTACTTTCCAGGCTTTAGGCACAGGAGAGTTTAATTTTTGTTTGTATCCTGTCTCGTGACGCGAACAGGGTAGGAAGACAAAATTAAGTGCAGGGAGAGTTAATGGTTAGCATGCCATTGACCAAAAATCAAACGTATTAGAAATATTTCATTTAAAATAACAGATAGCACTCTAAGGTACATGGTGGAGTAGAAGGTGTTTGAAATCTGATTACAAAGTAGCATTAATGAATTCACAAGCTAGTTATAACTGTTTTAACAATATGTTTCTTTTCCTGCCTCGTTGACTGATTTTCCTGTATTCCTTCTATTCTTGCAGCACCCTCACATGATCATCTACCTGCCAATGCCACTGTAAGCGTGACTCCTAAATTCACGTCCGAATTTCCAAATAGTACACTATCTACAAGCAGCAGTTCTACTTCAGAAGCGAAATAGTTCCTTGTAGCCACCCATTGTGCTAGATATGGCAGGTGTCTAAAACAACCCGCAATAAAATTCTACTATTGGCGAAAATGGGGCTCATGGTAATAAATGAGGTTTATCAAATGTATCACCGGGTGTTTGCTGTTTGCTTCAAGCTGACAATTATGTATTCAGAATATTGCGGTGGTTGAGTTTTCTTCATTTGCGCATCAGCCGGTTCACCTCGCAAATATGAAATTTGCGCAATCGTAGCTCCAGGGAAAAAAGAACTGCGGAAGCAACAGAATAGTACACGCAACCTGAGTGGGTACCAATACATTTTCGGCTACGGTTGCATGCGATTCTACAACGTGTCATATTTGTTTTGTATCTAGCCCTTATGTTTGGTGTAATATATATATATATATATATATATATATATATATATATATATATATATATATATATATATATATATATATATATATATATATATATATATATATATATATATATATATATACGGGCAATTATTAAACAAGAAATAAACTAAAACATGAATATATCCCTTTGTGATGCGGGTTGTTGTGTGGATGAGGAGGTCAAGTTTCACTGGCGAAGAAGAAGCGAGGCAAGTGACGTCAGACAAGGACAACGTATATTAACGGGACAAAATTAAAACAATACACAATTAACTATGACAATTAACTATCTAATCAAAGGACTATATGTCCGACAAGACACTGTTAACGCAATAGAGTTCCCGCTCACGTCTTGCAGTCTTGCAGTACTCGGCGGTAGGAAGCTGTGGCGGTACACTTGATCGGTGTGATGGCTGCAGGCGCTGTCTCCTTGACGCTGGCGCCAGCCGCCGCAAAGTCGGGTCCCGTGCGCTAGGCTCGGCGCGCTGCCGCGGTGCCCTTGTCGATACCGGTGCTGCGACTGCTGAGTGCTTCGGCCCGGGTGCTCCGTTGCCAGTCTCGGCTGAGCTGCCTTGATGTCCGCGGGGAAGATGCGGCTCGCAACGGAGGTTCCCCGAACGTTCTCGTCCGGCAGGTCGCTCCTCGAACCTCGTTCCTTCCGATCTCGTGCCACGATCCTCCGGCTTCCTCCTCCTCTTTCTCTCCCGCGCCCTTCTTCGGCCTCCGCACGCACCTAGTCGTCTTCGCTTCTACCTGCCGACCCGTGTCCGGTGAGCAGCACCTCCTCACAGTTGCCCCCATCGGAAGAAGTGTTTTGGGGGAAAACACTTCCGGTGAGCAGTTGGTTGACTGGTAACAGTCCCTGGTGGTACGGGTCTGTTGGCCGACGCGCACTTCACTTGCAGTCACTAATAACACTACCACACTTCCACGTCCGACACTCACTTTGATCCCTATCACACTACATACCAATGAGTCAAAATGCACAGAAACACTAAAAATGCACCGAAATACTGACAAACGATAGTTCTAGAACCAGGACCGTTCCATGCCCTCATTGAAGGTGGCTCAAGTAGACCGTGCCTACGTTACTAGCGTAAGACTTAAAACGCAGAATTCACTCAGTTCTGACTAGAAAAGGCTCAAGCCTAACATCGTTGTCTACATACGGCGAGCAATATTCCGACAGGGCAAAAACTGATGATACACAAGTTATTGGCATTGCGCAAAACAGTTCTTGTTCATCCTCATGTCACGAAAGTTAAGAAACCTTTTCACGTCCTCGTGCACGTCTCGTCTATAATATTTTGTCTTAACTCCGTATTCGGTATTTTGGGTACCTTTGCGACCCGCCAACAACCTCTCCCATTCGAATCGATTCGGTTGTTCTCGATATGGCTTAGGCAAGACGAAGTGGTTAAGCCTTTCCCCGGAAGGTAGTTTGCGTCCCCCGAAGAAGACTTTGCGTGTTGACAAGGATCTTGCCACTTGTCTAGTTTTCGCGATGAATTGCTTCCGGCTGACGCCAAAGCAATTTTCCATCCCATTCGTTGGTTGTTCTTTGAACGATTTCTCCTGATCAGGTTTACCACAGCTTGGTTTAAGCATTCTTGATTTAAATATGTCAGGTTGAGGTACATCTTTCTTGAATGTTAGTTTGTCTTCTTTTGTTACATGGGCCTAATCCCTTGTCGTGTGAGGGCGAAGCGTCATTTCCACACAGGAGCTAGACATTGACACACCCTCCACATTTCCTAAAACCAAGTCATAGAGAGGATCTTGCATACATTTTCCGTCGAGTTTTCCGGAAAAGAACGGAGTTTTAACCTCGATCTCTGCTTCCGGAAGGAACTTGATGGTTCTGTCTAGGAGAAGGACAGGGCTAATTTTCCCTGTGAAGTTTTTAGCAGGAACCAAGTCCTTTCTGACGAGCATGGTGTTGCACCCGGTGTCGCGCAGCACACTGATACTCTTGCCTCCTAGCCACCCTTTGACAACAGGCAGGTTACTGAGGGTTGTCAGACATTTCTTTCTGACCGCGCTTAGGACTGGAATTTTTTTCCCAGTGTTCAGAGTGACGATCTTCTGGCTTTCTTTTTGAGGCTGTACTACGCACGATGCCTGTAATTTTTCATCTTTCTGGTGATAGCACTTATCAGTCCTATGTCCACTTTGGCCACACTTAAAACAAGCTTTCGCGCGATTCCAACACTCGGCAGCTGTGTGCTCCTGTTTGTCACACCGGAAACATAACTTTTCCGGTCGGGAGTGAACTCTCTTCTGTGGAAGGGTTTTGCTGTGGTTATCAGGATTGAGGCTGTCCTCAGCGTTCGCTGGCGACCAAGAGCCAAGACTCCGTTGCTCTTGTGCATCTAGGTAGTTATCGGCAGCTACCACCGTCTCTTCCAACTTGGCGCAGTTTCTTTCTTTCAAGAAGACTAACAGGCTTTTAGGGCACCTGTTCATAAACTGTTCAGTGATGATTTTCTCTCGCAGGCCCGCATAAGTCTTTTCAACTCGGCCTGTCTCCATCCACCTGTCAAAGTATCCGGAGAGCCTAGCTGCAAATTGGCGACCAGTTTCACCCTCCTCCGGCACCGACGATCGAAACTTCTCCCTGTAGCCTTCTGCGGTGTACCGAAATCTTTGCAGTAAAGCTCCTTTGACCTTTTCTTAGTCTAAAGAATCCTCTGGAGACAGGCGACCGACTACACTCAGGGCTTCACCAGTCAGGCACAAACTAATTGTTGTTGCCCATTTTTCTACCGGCCACCCCTGACCAGTAGCAACATGCTCAAACCTCTGGATATAAGCGTCCAGGTCGTCTCCGGATTCGTTAAAAACCGGAATGAGCTTATGGGGGCTGATAAAGTCTGAGCTTCTCGCTCCACGAGCTCCTCCGTCCCCGCTGTCGTTGGCATCTGGCGCGTGAGCTCGGGTCTCCTCGAGTCGTAGCTTGGGATCTAGCACTTCCCGTTCCAGCTCAAGTCTCTGACGCTCGGCATCCCTCGCAAGCGCTCTTTCCTGTCTCGCATCCTGTGTTTCACGTCTTTCCTTTTCCATGTCTCTCTCGACCCATTCCTTCAGCTCACTGCCCACCAGGCCTAACTCTTTTTCCACGGCGAGCAATTTGTCAATGTCCATTCGGGCGCCAAGTGCTCTCCTCTCCGCCGCAAAATTTACCTCCTCGACTCTCTGGAAGTTACGCAGAGAGTCCTGTCGCGGACGCCATTTTTGTGATGCGGGTTCTTGTGTGGATGAGGAGGTCAAGTTTCACTGACGAAGAAGAAGCGAGGCACGTGATGTCAGACAAGGGCAACGTATATTAAGGGGACAGAATTAAAACAATACACAATTAACTATGACCTAATCTAATCAAAGGACTAGATGTCCGACAAGACACTGTTAACTCAATAAAGCTCCCGCTCACGTCTTGCAGTCTTGCAGTACTCGGCGGTGGGAAGCTGTGGCGGTACACTCGATCGGTGTGATGGCTGCAGCCGCTGTCTCCTTGACGCTGGCGCCAGCCGCCGCAAAGTCGGGTCCCGTGCGCTAGGCTCGGCGCGCTGCCGCGGTGCCCTTGTCGATACCGGTGCTGCGACTGCTGAGTGCTTCGGCCCGGGTGCTCCGTGGCCAGTCTCGGCTGAGCTGCCTTGATGTCCGCGGGGAAGATGCGGCTCGCAACGGAGGTTCCCCGAACGTTCTCGTCCGGCAGGTCGCTCCTGGAACCTCGTTCCTTCCGCTCTCGTGCCCCGATCCTCCGGCTTCCTCCTCCTCTTTCACTCCCGCGTCCTTCTTCGGCCTCCGCACACACCTCGTCGTCTTCGCTTCTACCTGCCGAGCCCTGTCCTGTGAGCAGCGCCTCCTCACACCCTTCAATAATCGGCTTTTATTGCACCTATAAAGTAACTCGCCTGTTCATTCGAAACACCAAATATTCTTATAAGACCTTAGCACCCGCGAAGTAACTTATGTTTCGAAGAAATAACGTCTTCCGAATTTGTTAGTTTCTTGTGTTACATGGCAGAAAATTTTTTACTTATGGACCATTTTGCGCTTCCTGAGCAGCTCTTCGTTTAAAATTGAGGTGCTAGGTTAATGAAGACCACCAATCCTATAAATGACTTAGTGCGCTATCCAAGTGGATAGGGATATTGTTGATGAATTATGGTACAAGAATGATAAATAACTTCATGTTTATTGAATCTCCAAATGCAAAAATGATTTTCTACAATAATATTGGCTCTAAATAATAAAATACCGCTGTGAGGTAGCCATTTTTGCCGTCAGCTTAATTCGTTGATACACGCATGTAACGTGCCCTGCTCTGCTATAACTACAACAAAGACGTCTCTAGTGGGGCCGGTTGGTTCATTCTGAACTTCCAAAACAGCGCAAATGACGAGGACTAACAAAGAAGGCACGGACAAGCGCTTGTCTGTGCCTTTTTGTTAGTCCTCGTCATTTGCACTGTTTTGCAAGCTCAGCTACAAACAAGCTTGAGACTAATTGTGAAGTCCTGACGTAACGTTCCATGTTTTTCACATTAAATGATCTGGGTGTTGTGAGTGTAGCATGTCCTTACAGACTCACTCAATTCATAAAACCCCCAAAAAAGATTAAAAACCCGTATTATTTTTAAAAATACATTGTTATGACAGAGGTGCGCTAAGTGGTGATCAAAGTGACATGACCAGGATGTCGTCCTGTTCAAAAATAGGTCCACATTACCTTTTGGACACATAACGATCATAGTTCCGCAATAGCTGAGAGCCTCTCTCCCTGGCAGAGCACCTCAGGGTCTTGCTTCGCCTCCTGAAAGGCCGCGGCGCCTCCTTCGTCGTTGTCTTGTTCTACTACCCGCTCGCCAGTAATTGCCCGGTCGGGTGGCACGTCACCCGGGATCATTGGCTCGCGAGTCATGGCTCGCGTAGAAGCGTACGCACATTCGCAGGGCGCAGATATGCTCACTGCTACCGATCGAGCCGAAATTGTCACTCAAATTCTTCGTCTTTGGGGTTATCTTGAATTCGGGCGACGAGTTTGTGCAGGCTCACCTGATCATAGAAGGTGAGGTGGAGGAGATTTTTCCTGTCAAGAGCCGTTGCTGCCTCGCTCCGCAGGTAACCATCGAGCACTGTGATGGTCCAGGAGATGGTCGCTCGCAGGTTATCTAGGCGAATGCGAAGAGCGTCCATGGCACCAGTCGGCCAAGTCCGACGCTGGTGTTGCGAATACCTAGAGGCCGAGTGCAGGTTGGGCAGGAACCGAAAGGGGTGGCGGTCGAGGGCAGGGCTTCCAAGATAAATCAGTGCGAATGTATCCAAGCCTCGCGTGCCTCTGAGCCGATCCGCCATCAAGCCTTGGTCCACTCGTACCTCGTTTAACATGTCTGAAGGCACCACAAATTGTGCAGCGACAGAAGACCAGCGTCTGCCTTCCAAAAGGGTGATCCAGTCGACTAGCGAGGCAGTGAGCGCCGCCGATCATCCTCTTCCTCTCCTCATACTGTCGCCCCCTGTCGGCACATCTTCATTTCTCAACACGACCAACAGCGAGCAACTCGCGTTTTTGCTACTCTTGGAGGATTGTCTGAACTCGAAGTGAGCTGCTTTGGTCGTCACGGGACGCGGCAGCACTGCAAATATTTCAGTATATCTGAACAAAAATAAAATAAAAACGGCCACTCTATCCCCCACAATGCTGCATATAATATAACAGATGCGAAGGAGCAGGGTATACAAATAAATAAGCTTTCTCGCAAGTCTGTACTTCAGTCAGTGTGAACGGTAGCACTTCGCCTTTACAAAAGAGCACAGGCACTAAAATTATCTCGCTCGAAGCGCCGGGTGACCGAGAAACCATGTGTGTCCTCTTGAAACTTAACGCAACAAACACTATGTGGCACAAACAATAAAAGGGCATCATCAGCAGTATGGCTCCGCCAGCAGTATGGCTCCGAACCCACTCATACTCAATCTCTCATTCAACAGGGACCATACACAAGATAGCTAAAAAGAGGGCCGTTTTTGCAGCCGAGAATGTTTGCTGTCTGAAGAAACCTCCTAATCTGCGAAATCTGATCCTCCAGAAAGTACAACAAATTTATTTCTCGATACGCCGCTCAAGTAAGGGCACGCGAATCCCGAATAAGGTACTGTCAACGGAGTCTCGTCAGCTGCAGCTAGGAGCCTGATGTTGACACGCTCACTTGTCAACCTGAAGAGGCGGGTGCAGCACGTGCTGCATATTGGCTCCTGGTGCGAATTGCAGGTAAAGCTCTCATGCACTGGACCAAATGTAGCAGCTTTTTAAATAATTATTGGCTTCGCCTACAGAAGTCGCAAAATTTTGAAGGTTTGGCGGGTGTGTTTGCTGGAATAACCGCTTTTTTATGCGGTTACGGCCAGCGCGTATTTGCACGTGTCTCCAAAGCTTTACCTCGCCAAAGGTATCTCTCAAAAGAATGGTGGTGTTACAGCTCGCCAGAGTGAGCTGAAAAAGCCCACCTTGAAAGAGATGGAGCCGGAGAAAGCGAAGTCGGGAATGCGCTCCAAAACAGGGACACAACATTTCGGGACAAGGTTGGATGAGAGCTATGACAAATATCAACGCAGAATGCGCCGGGAAAGAGAGCCACCCACGCCGAAGCTAGGTAGCCTGCTTTCCCACGTGAAGGTGTGACTACCTTGAGGAAGGAAGGTGAGCCGCATGATCCTGCAGTTGCTAGTGATGCAACGAGCTCACAAAGCTGCTCGCGATAGCTTCCGAGTAGACCGATATTCCAAGGGGCTCTCAAGGAGGCTTGTTCGAGTGGTGTCGGCGGTCAAGTGATGTCAAGAGCGTGAGCAGAACGTTCAACCGCAGCTTAACACCAGGCTTGTGGCTATGACATGTGACCAGAACGAGCCTCAGGGTGGGCGATTAAGTGGGGGCCGGTAAAATTTGGACGGGCGCGCCCGAAAAGGCCAATTCAAAGTTAAGAGCAAATTAGCCAGACTTATTCGGTTTCCCATAATCTCGCTTTCCCTTTTCTATAAAAAAACACTATAAGCATCAAGCATGATTTTGTTTTCGCGCAATGAGGAACGACGCTGCCCAATTAAAGGTGCCGCGAGCTTGTGTAAAAAAGTACTTTCATTGCATCCGTGAAAACAAGAGGCAGGAGGTAAAATCAGGTATCATTTTCAAAAACATTATGCGTTTAAAAATCAAATTCTTCGGACTCTGCTATCATAAGAAAATTCACATAAGAAAGCAATGTTCAAACCAAAAAAAAAAAAATTACTCGCATAGGTAGAGTCACTGACAATTGAAATGCGAACGTGAAAATATGAGCCGAAAAACAAAAAGCGAGATTTTATGTGTGCAATTCAAACTGTCCTGTGGCTGTATTCCTGAAACCATTTTGAAAATGTGTCGTTACAATTGTAACACTAGAAGGCCGTTATTATGTTAACAATATGTCTATTCTTCATTTTGTGTGTTCTGGTTCGTGGTTTTCTGTACGCATTTCCTTTGTCCATGACAGCACATCTGCCGATATTTTTAGTAATATCGCGAGCGCCTCGAGTGAAGGGGGGATTATCGCCTTATCAAGTTGGAAATTGGCGAAACTAGCCAGAATAAATGGCACAGTTTCCATGCGGTGAATGGTCTCGCCAGTACAACCATCGTCTATAGGGTGTCCCCGAAAGTGCGTCACAACCTCTTTTCGCTTGTAATAAGCAGACTATCTTCACTGGCGTGAACAAGGCGCCCAAAAAATGGCTGTCACCAAGCGGCAATGCAGATATATTTTACCAGCGGGTAGGGATTACATTGTAACTGTGGATACAGCCTAGCATTCGAAGGTTGCACTGGCGATGTGGTTCTGCTCATGCCAACTGTGAAATGTGTTCTCGTGTGTTTTCCCGCTTTCTACTCTGATAAGCGCTGACCCACCCGGCCGTCAAGGCTCCCGCTGAGTTAATAATAAAAGTTGGCGGCTGTACTTTTCCGTGTAACTATAGGACTTCTAGGCCGCAGCGGTTCACGCGACCTTACATTTTGCTGGAATGCAAAATACGGGGGGAGAATTTACAGTGTACGTTTAGTGACCCTGGCTTGTTTTTTAGGATTCCTGATTTCCCTGGTTTTTCATTTCTCGCTTTAGAGTAGGCCGCGGTGGCAGTGACAAAACGTAGGCATATGGGTGTTGGTTCGGCGAAAATGTAATCAAATGCGGCGTGTTAATAAACGCCAACAGTCCTGCTTGCACCGAGCAGCTAAAATTTCTCCTACCACTCCTGACGGAAGCCACGGTTTTTTTTTTTTTTTCAGGCAATTCGATGTCCACTGGTATTCGCGTCCTATCAACGGCGCAGAAGGTCGGCCCGTCGAATACCTGCGTGCGTGTCCGGCCCAGCCGGTATTCACAGGTTGGCAGGGGGAGGTGCAGCAGACGCCAGCGGAGCGAGCGAAGGCGGTGGAGGGGTCATGTGCCCGCAAATACATGCAAAAAAGGCGACCTGCAAAAATGACACTTCCGGCTTAAGTAGAAGCATTGTTATTTAATATTTTTCTGGTCACGCAGCCTCGGCGTAACGCGTTGCAGGACTCCGTATATTGCTGAAAAATGCAGTCCAGCCGCACTACGTGTCCGGCACAGGCGTCTAGGATTGCTGCGGCTGCTAAGCAGTGCGTTTGTTCACAATCCTGTTGTGGCGTTTGATGGGGGGGGGCGAGGCAGTTTTCTCTGGTTTAGTCATCGCAAAAGGCCAACGATGTACACTACGATGCCCCGGTCGTGTTGCTTGCGTGATTTCTGCTTTGGCATAGGAAAACAGAGCAAAATATTCGCTGTTCTGGTTCTCCAGTTGCAGGAAACGGCTCGATAGGATGAAAGGAGCCTTACTATGTCAGGAGGCGGACGCTTTGAGTTTGTAGTCGAAGCACGTGCGCGTTTGCGAGAAACATTTGAACTCCACTTGTGTTTATTGGGCCAATTGGTTGATAATAGGCGACTACTCTTTGTCTCTCCACCGCGAGAAGCTTGAGGCCCGCATCGTCACCATGCCCCGGATATTCGTATAGCTGCCGCTGTATGAGAAACAGCAGCGGTCGCAAAGAGTAAACCTGACCTCACGTACGACGTCGCTTAACGTCGACTCTCAACGAGTAAACGTGATCACGGCTTTAAGATGTCTTCTAAGATATTTGTATGATATCTCTCATTTTTCTACACCAACCCGCGCCCCGCACGGGGCACCCTGATCAATCTTGGTGACGGTACTGGCGATACCGCGGACCCCGAGCCCCCAAACATAATCTGGATCCAACCGTGGCGATGTGTTTATAGGTGGAGGGTTAGAAACCACGAACGGTGGCCGTCGGAGCCCAGGTCAAGCTCCGGCGGATGGGTTCCCTGTCTGTTTACCAGGCAGGGACCTCCGGGACCTCCTCAGCTATCAGGGTAAGGTTGTGGAAGAAAGTACCCCCGTCTCCCTGCTTTTTCCTATGCCATATGGATAAATCAACCCCCCCCCCCCCCCCCAGGCGTGATCGGCCCCCTAAAAGGGGCCGCACCGAAGTATCTTTTCCTTCTTTGCCTTCTATCTCGCTCCCAAAGCCAGATAACTACCCTCGTTTTTTGATCATTGAATCTGTAGACAAATCGAAGCCGGTTTCTTCTCAATCTGTATTTCTTGTTTCTAAATACCTTGAAGGTATCATCGGCAAAACATATGACGCCAAAAAGCTCAGAACTGGTGAAGTGCTAGTTGAAGTTAAAACTCAGCAGCAATCCGCAATCCTCCTGAAACAAACCCGCATGGCAGATCTGGAGATCAGGGTCACACCCCACCGCAGCCTCAACAGTTGTCAAGGTGTGATGTCTGAGGCAGATCTCATCTCCGAGACCGAGGCCGACCTTTTGAAAGGCTTAAGGGATCAGGGCGTCACGGCTGTAAAGCGCATAGTAATACGCCGCGATGACAAACAGGTAGCAACTAGACACATTATCTTAACCTTCGATCGATCCACCCTTCCAGAATTCATAAATGCCGGTTACATACATTGTTCTGTCCGCCCATACATCCCGAACCCACGGCGCTGCTTCAAGTGCCAACGGTTCGGGCATGGCACAAACTCCTGCCGCGGCCGCCTTACATGTGCAAAATGCGGCCAACATGACCACCCATCCGAAAACTGTAACACCCAGAGCTTCACCTGTGCCAACTGCCAGGGTCCCCACGCAGCGTGGTCCCGCACTTGCGAGAAATTCCAACAAGAAAAGAAAATAATCAATGTCAAAGTAACAGAGAACATCACCTTCCCAGAGGCGCGGAAGAGGTTCGCCTCTTTCCCCCTGGGAAGGTACGCCCACGCGGCTCGCCGGGGGGCGGAGCGGCGTCTGGTTTCGGCGGGGACCCAGTACCGCGAGTCGGACTTGGTCCCGCCCGCGCCCCCCCCCCTGGGTTGCCTCTTGCAGCCCAGCCCGCCTCCGCACCGCTCGCTGAGCCAGTAGCGCTTGTGGTCGCAACCTCTTCCATCGGGACCGGTGCCGCTCCCGTCCCTGCCTACCCATCGTCCAGTGCGTTGGAGGGTGCCATGGACACCACGGGCTCCGGACCGGCTCCCACCGCCACCGCACCGCCCGTGCCACTTCTGGTGCCCCCGACACCAGCGGCGGTGGCGGCTCAAACGAAGGGCTCCCGAAGGGGGGCCAAGTCCGGGGGGCCCGGTTCCACGGGCACACCCTGGACATCGGACGACGAGATGGACGTCGTGCCGTTCTTGCCTGCAACGCAGCGCAAGGAGCGGCCTCCGTCGTCCAAGCCTACAGATAGGCCGCCCAAAAATTCCAATCCAAGAGTCACAGCCCCGAAGGACGACACATAAACATACACACTCCAGTAGCTCTCACACTAAATAATGGGAAGAGAAAATATATTTCAATGGAACTGCAGAGGCCTTATGAATAATCTTGACGACGTGTATGAGATTCTGCATACCAATCAGCCAAGTGTAATATGTGTTCAGGAAACACATTTGAATTCTAAACACACTAATTTCTTGAATAGTTACATTGTATACAGTAAAGACAGGGATGGCTGCGCACACTCTTCTGGCGGTGTGGCCATAATCGTCCGGAAATCCTTAGAATGCCAGCCTGTCACTTTAAACACTATCCTTGAGGCTGTAGCAATACGCTTAATAATATTTAATAGGTTGATAACGGTATGCTCCATATACATTCCTCCTGATGTTACACTTTTGAGCTCTGACTTCGAGGCGCTGGTTGACCAGCTGCCCGAACCGTACATTCTTACAGGCGACCTTAATGCTCACAGTTCTCTTTGGGGCTCTTCTCGTACGGATGCCCGGGGTCGCCTCATAGAGAGGTTTCTTACATCATCTGGAGCATGCCTTTTCAACAACAAACAGCCTACATACCATAACATAGGTCACAACACATACTCATTTCTTGACTTGGCTATTGGCTCCGCAGTTCTCTTTCCTCTTCTCGAGTGGGGTGTGGGAACTGACCCATATGGCAGTGACCACTTCCCCACCTTACTTACATACATAGGTAAATGCCCAAGCAGTTCATCTTCCCATAATAGGTTCAATGAAGCACGAGCTAACTGGAATACATTTACAGAGACATCCAAACTACACCACACGTCCATAGGACACCTACACGTTGAAGAAGCTACCCAACTCCTCACGGCGCACATCCTCGACGCCGCCGAAAAGTCCATTCCCCACGCCTCTGGTGCCCCGCGCAACATGCGGAGGCCGTGGTGGAATGAGGACTGTAGGCGGGCGCGAGAGGCCCAGAACAAGGCGTGGGGTATCCTTCGTCGGTACCCCACGTCGGGAAACCTCCTCTTGTTCAAACGGGCCAAGGCATTAGGAAAACGTGTGCGCCGTGAGACAAAACGAGAGAGTTGGCGTACCTTCATAACATCAATAAACTCCTACACAGACACACGGAAAGTATGGACACGTATACGGAAACTCAAAGGACAACCGACACACAGCCTGCCCCTGGTCAGTACAACAGGGGACACTCTGGAAGACCAGGCTGACACACTCGCACAACACTTCCAACACGTGTCCAGTTCAGCACACTACACAAACACTTTCCTGAAACATAAAGCCTCTTGTGAAAAGAAGTCCCTACACGACAACAACAAATCACAGACTTCTTACAACTCCCTGTTTTCACTACATGAGCTGAGGGCTGCTCTGAGCACGTGTAAACCCTCAGCTCCAGGCCCAGACAACATCACATATACAATGATACAATACCTGCACGCAGACACTCTTCTAACACTCTTACACCTGTATAACAAGATATGGCTTTCGGGGCACATTCCAAACTCTTGGAAGGAGGCTATAGTTGTAGCTTTCCTGAAGGAGGGAAAGGACCCGTCGTCCCCCTCAAGTTACCGTCATATTGCCATGACGAGCTGCCTGTGCAAGCTTCTCGAGAAGATGACAAATCGCAGGCTCGTGTACTTCCTTGAGTACAACGGTCTTCTCGATGGCTGCCAGGCCGGCTTCAGGGCGGGGCGATCCACGAACGATCAACTCGTATCTCTTGAATCGTATATAAAGGATGCCTTCGTTCATAAACAGTATTGTGTAACTGTGTTTTTCGACATCGAGAAGGCCTACGACACCGCTTGGCGGTACGGGATCCTCAGTGACCTAAAGTCATTCGGTGTCTCAGGTAACATGTTAAACACTCTTGTCAGTTACCTGTCAGAAAGAACGTTTCGAGTGAGAGTCGGTGGTGCACTCTCAAGGGTTCACGTGCAAGAAAATGGCGTGCCACAAGGTGGTGTGTTAAGCTGCACTCTCTTCATAGTAAAAATGAACTCTCTTGGTAAGGCGCTGCCACCCACAATCTCTTATTCCATATACGTAGATGACGTCCAGATATCCTATAAATCATGTAATATGTCAATCTGCGAACGTCAAGTCCAGCTTGGTGTCAAGAAACGTGCCGGCTGGGCAGACAAGAATGGTTTTAAATTGAATCCTGCAAAAAGTTCCTGCGTTGTGTTCTCCAGGAAGCGTGGGGTCCATCCGGCGTCAGACATTCATCTTAATGGCGTGTCGCTTCCTGTGAACCAGGAGCACAAGTTCTTAGGTGTGGTGTTTGATCACAAACTCACATTTATTCCCCACATCAAGGAACTTAAAAATAAATGTCTCAAAACAATGAATATACTTAAGGTTCTCTCCCACCAATCCTATGGTTCCGACAAAGAACTCTTGCTCGCTTGTATACTGCTTTGGTTGGGTCTCGTTTGGACTATGGCAGTGTGGTGTATGGGTCGGCGACTAAGACAGCCTTGCGAATTCTTGACCCAGTGCTACACTTGGGCCTTCGTCTTTCGTCGGGTGCTTTTCGCACTAGCCCTGCTGAGAGTCTTTATGTTGAGTGTAATAAGAGGAGCCTTGAGAACCAACGAACATACATGGACTTGCTTTATGCTTTTAAAATTTCATCGCTGAATAATCATTCTTTTTACCCTGTCTTTAACGATAAATCTCTGCTCTTTGTAAAGCGCCCATCCGTTCCTCTGCCCTTTTCACTTAGAGTGAAAGAGCGAGCCTCGGATCTCAGTGCTTCGTTTTTAGATGTGTACAAGTCATCCTTTTCAAACAGTTTACCGCCTTGGTAAGTTCGCCCTGTGTCATGCGACCTTTCTTTTATTACACTTGACAAAAATCGGGTACCACGAGCTGCAATACTGCAACACTTTCTGTCTTTGCAGTTTAAATACACATGTGCAGAATTTTATAGTGACGCTTCTAAAACCTCCACTCTGGTGTCGTGCGCTGCTCATGGTCCAAATTTCAATGCAGCCAGAACCATGAGCGTGCACACAACAATTTTTTCAGCAGAAGCATATGGAATTTTACTGATTGTACAACACATACTTGAAAATCAAATTCCAAAGTCTATCATCTACACAGATTCCTTGAGTGTTGTTCGCGCACTGTCATCGCATACACACCCCAAAAACCACATAGTTAATCTTGTATTTAACACTGTCATGTCTGTGTATGCAAAGAAGCATCAGCTGCTCCTCTGCTGGGTTCCAGGACACGCTGGGATCGCTGGGAATGAGTTGGCAGACGAGAGGGCTGCTGCTGCTGCACTCAGGAACACTGTAGACATAACAACCGTACCCTACACAGACCTCAAGCCACACATAAGACAACACCTGCGCAGAACATGGCAAACACACTGGGACGAACAGACAGACAACAAACTACATGTAATAAAGCCACACTTGGGACGGTACACAGCTGACTCACGCTGACACGGAAGTCGCCTTGGGTAGGCTGCGGATAGGGCACACCCATGCGACGCACTCGTATCTGCTGACGGGATCTTCTAGACCCCAGTGCAGCAGGTGCGGAGAGGCCCTATCCGTAGTGCACATACTAATCACATGCAAGGCATTTCACACAACACGACACAAACACTTCAGAGAACTCTACAGACAACATATTCCCCTACATCCATTGTTTTTTCTAGGTGACGATGCCATTGTTTCTATGAAACGTGTGTTTGAGAATTTGTTAGAGGTCAAGTTTTTAAACCTCATTTCCTATCACGCATCATGAAATCTGGCCCTATACACCAGCCGTGCTCATTGTCGTTTCGTGATTTCACTTTTGTTTTTACTGACTTTACTTAGTGTTTAAGGTTTCACCCCTCATATATGACTATTGTTTTGGCGCTCTTTGCCCCAGTTGGCCTTGCGCCATAAACATCCAACCATCATCATCATCATTACACCAACCCCCGATTGCGAAAAACATATATAACTAAACTTTTGTACAGCACAGCCGTGGTGAGTTTTATAGTAAGGTGATGTGAGGTTATGAAAGACTCAAACAGAGGTAATCGTAAACAGGTTAATGACGGAAAGACGGATATTGATGGAATTGATGAAAGGATAGAGGGAGATGATGAAATGCACAATGCAACACGGACATAGACGACGCTTGAAAAGTCTTGGCAACAGGGAACGTGAGCATACGAACAATCCGTGTTAGTAAAAATTGTAAATGAAGTTGGCTGTGTCTTGCAAGTTGAACTGACAGATGTAGGAGAGGCACATGAAGGCAGGGCATTGGAGGTTTGCCGAAGGCAGTGGCTTGGCGAGGTCAGTAGCAGAGGCGAAGGGCAAAGAGAGGGCGGTCACACTTCAACACGTTGTAGAGGCTCACCGGGTCGGGACTGGGTGCCCGGGCGTTCTAAAACAACCGAAGATCACCAGGGTTCTAGCCGTCCTGAAACAGGCTTCATAACTTATGGCTTGCCCGCTGGGCCTTCCGACTCAGTTCTGAGCATCATTGTCCTCCTCTTCCGTTTCCTTCCTCAGCGGGGATTCCTGGCTGAAAGATTTCCAGCATTCGTTCGCTGGATTGGCCGCATCGCTTGAGAGGTAGCCCATCACAAGTATCTTGTGCACGCGCTTGCAGCTGTTTGGTACAGCCAACCAGCGGCAAACGCTTTGTGTCATCATCGCTGCCCATTAAAAATCTGCCGTGGCCAGATTTTAGTGATCCAATCAGTTTTAGCGACTTCTCAAAATACGGAGAATGGTAGATATGTGTGAATGATTTTTGTCTACACTCTAAGAAAAAAAATGAGTGAGTACTGATTCATTTTACAGAGTCATTGGCTTTCCACAGAATTGACCACCTTTGGACTCTTATGGGGAGGGTCACCAGACTCTCAAACAGAGTCCTGGGACTCTTAGGAAGGGAGTCGTGACAGAGAGTCAAAAGTGAATATGCAGGACGCATGAAGATGTTGTAACGGTGACTCTGAAATTGTAAACAAAAAAGAGTCTGGTTGATTACGTTATGAATACAGTAATAATTGTCGACCTGACGCTTTTTGGAAAAGAGTCTTGTGACTCTGTTAGATCGAGTTAAAAAAAGAGTATGCAGGACCCCGTAAGACGTAATCACTACGACTCCTAATTTTCAAACAAAGAGAGACCTAATGACTACTTTGCTACTTTAGTACTAGTAGTCACACAGACTCTTTTTGAAAAAGAGTCTCCTGACTCTACCAGGTGAAGAGTCTGCAGGAGTCTGTAGACTGTCGTCATACCGACTTTGAATCTGCGAGCAAAGAGAGTCCGCTTGGCTACGTTGGCTGCTGCATGACCCCATCGAAATCACCCTGACTTGCTGAAAGGCAGTCCTCTGACCACTGAGGTAGGGTATGCAGGACTCTGCAGCAGTCACCGAGACTCAAAATCTGCAAAGAAAAGTCAAGTCGAACATCTTGCGACTCGAGCAAACAGAATCCCTTCAGAGTCGAAAGGGTAAAAAACTACCATACATCTGCTGATCAGGCCCCATAAGGTCAGCCATGCATACATGCAAGAAACATCTATGGAAAGTACCAAAACAACTCTGTTATTGAAGTAAAGCATACAACCGCTTTAAATTATGCATTGGCTCTATGACTAGCAAAAACGTTATAACAAATAAAAAGTCACAAGTATTTGTCATAGAAAACGCACGCAACAACTAGAAGTAACGCGATATTAGCAAGATTCAAAATTCTCACCTCGGACAGCATTTGTGTCTCAGATAACGAAAACTTGTAACATTCAACGGGACAAGCAACACTTGAGCTCACACTAACCTACCACAGGGATCAGCAATCAGCTGCTAGCTGAACAACTTAAAAAAAATGATAAGTGAATATGAAAACACAAATTTACTTAAACCCACATTTAAACAAATATTTGAAAATGTCACTTCAGACATCTCAAGTGAAAAAACTGTAGAACAATAAAACTGACAAATCGAAAACAGGAAAATAAAATACACATAAACAGAGTTCGGGAGAGTGTTATTGCTTAATAAAATTGTAATCTTGAACGTATTTTACGAATGCAGCTCGGTTCGGCCTAATGAAATGACCACTTTGAGCACTCATACTCAATGCAAATGAACATTTAAAAAAAGGGTCTTATATTGATGACTGTTATAATTTTCCTGGAATTTTTTTCTTAATTCAGAACTTCACTAAAATTTACACGGAAGTCCAGTTTTCTAAAAGATGCCACCCCGCAGTTTTTGGCAGGCTCAATGAGATAGGTGTCTTCAATCGTCTCAAATAATGTTACTTGGTGGCAGGACGGAAGACATGAACCATGGACAGTGCCGAAGCGATTTATTTAAGAGATGCAGCCTATTACAATACGGCCATCACAGCTCGAGCACTGTCCCGCACCAACCATCATCTTCGTCAGTATGAGATTTCCATGGTGCTACGCTGCCTTGTCAACTTCTGGTCATTACAGCCCCACCCCGCAAAGCCGACAGTCACGGTCGAGGTCCCACTCAATAAACCAGCGCGGTGAAGATGAAATGAATATACACAGTGACGGCCTTGCCGCCGCCGATGAAGACGCTCGAATGATGTAGATGGGCCCCAAAATAGCGAGGCCCGCAGACGCCACGAAGGGACCTCAAAGCACTTACATTCACACAATTTGCTTTGGCGCGCAAATTATTCGGCTGGTAGTATCGGTCGGGTCATGTTGTCACTCTGCTCGAGTATGTTGTAGCAAGCCTGCGGGCTTCTTTGTTCTTGTAACGGCGTATTGTCTCGTTATGCAGTAAACTCAGTTACGTTTAACTGCCATCTCGTCTCCTTCGGGCTTCTGGCCCCCGACTCCATGTTCACCTCGGGCAACCCCTCCGCTCGCCGATTACGCTACCACGTACGACGCGGAGGTGGACGCAGAGTCGCCTCCCCGCCTGTAACACCGTGTAGCAGCGTCCGATCCGGACTGAGCTCGATCGGGATTGACTCGATCGCGACACATCCCAGCACAAAGAGCGCAACGAAAATGGTAAGCATTCTTATGTTGATATTACACTGATTTTTGCCTGTCTTTATGAACACCCGCTAGAACCGTTCAGATAACGAAATAAGCGGTTAATTTATCAAAATAAGCCCTGTCCGCGTATTCGCTTCTGACAAACTTTGAAAGGGAATCTAAAGCGGTTCTGTTGTTGAGAAAAAACTCATTTAGCCCCTTGGCTTCCACGCGCTTAGGGCCGTTCCTGCCTAGTATTCCGCGGCAAAAGTTTTCCGCCCGACGGAGGCAAGGGGCGGTGTATATAAATCGCAATAACGTCCGCACAAAACGTCATAGAAAAACAAAACTTGCTTTATTTTGTTCGCAATGCTCCACCACAACCACTTTAGTGGTAGGATTTGCGTGTGTGAAAAGCCTTGAAACACACAGGCATGTGAAGCGCAACTTCGCACTTTCCGCATTCCCATCGGCTCTCGGACCTTTTGCCGTGTACCTTGCAAACTAAGCAAAGCCTCTATGGATTTTTCTTCACTTTGTTCACGGGTCAGGTGATGAGAGGGAGGCGGCTGATTGGTCCGGCGGGCGCGCAGCTCCCACTGTAGTCTCAGCTTAGGAGGAAACAGAATGTAGACTAATGTAAAATATGCATTGCGTTTTTTTTTCTTGGGAAAATGAAAATCGGAGTTCATGGTATAAATCCAAATTGAGAGAAATGTTGCTAGAGTGCGGAACGCTTTTGATGTTTATATTTTTTAAAAACACACATAACCCTATTTGTAATACTGTCATACGTATCTGTGCGTGTGTTGTTTTTCTTTTTTTAGAATGTATCTAGTTGGTTAGCGGTATATGCCCTTATTCTTGCTTGTACCAAGGTGAAATGTATACAGCACGAATTCCAGTTCCAACGAACCGCACTGACACTGAATCCCTCCCACTCAAAAATGACATTATTGTAGAAAATTGTGAACAAGCTAGAAGTGAGTGTCGGACACGCTCATCTTACCTTCCATATGACAACTTGCAATAGTAGTCGTCACACTTTATAAACACTACCCGAATATGTTTCTTAGTGAATGCATACTACACTTACCAGCTGGCCAATATTTCAGATAGGTGAAATAATACGAGCAATCCTACAATCCGTATTTTTAAAATGTGCACGCGCTTTCTCAACAGGCAGATGGTACTCCTCCTCAGGGGAAAAAAAGAGCAGCGCCGAAATCGATCGACAACTTTTTTACGCGGATGGTTAAAACATCTGATGAAGTTGCGGGCCAACCTTCTCTACCGTTGACACCAAGTCATCGCATTGGTGCTTCCGACATCGTCGATTGCGCATCACAGCATGCGACGCCTATGCAAAATGTGCATGAACCTAGCGGGATAAGTTCACAGCCCATTGTTTCTTCGCCATGCTGTGTTGTTTCCTCAGTTAGACATCTAGACTTTGATAATGACTCTACATTGCGGTGCCCCTGTTCTCCAGCTGCTTGCGACAATGATATTGCCGAACTGGCTGCAACATCTCCTGTCGTTCAGATGGCAGCGAAAAACCCAGGGGCGCTTAACGATCTCGGCAGCCATATTGGCAAGCCCATGGATGACTATACAAGGAAGTAGTTGCTGCAGAATCACTGGAACCCCCCAAAAGACTATGCATTTCCTTTTTTGCTTCACAAAAAGAATCGGAAAGAGCTCCGCCGTCATCCTACACACGATCACTTGGAGGAGTTCGAATGGCTTGTCCTTTCAGACGTCGACAGGGGACTTTACTGCAAGTATTGTTCTGACTTTGTCCCAGGACACGTAGGAGGTAAACACAAGACGGTATCACTTCAGCAGCTTGTGTCAACGCCTTTAACACAGTTCAAGAATCTCCTTGGGAAAGATGGTAGTCTGACAGCGCACGCTGAAAAAGGCTATCACGTAGCTGCCATGAGCTCTGGGAAGGAGTTTTTGCAGCGTATCACCGCCCCAGAAAAGAGTGTTGAGAATCAGGTTTGCGCCCATCGCTTGGCATTAGTGAATCCAAATAGGAAAAAACTGGAGCCAATCATCAAGTCGATCATTTTCTTGGGGCGAGAAAACATCCCCCTGCGCGATCACAGAGATGACGGCACGTTGATGCACGACACCGAGATTCGTACCTCCTCCACCGTCGTGAACGAAGGCAATTTCAGAGAGCTCTTGCGTTTCGGATGGAGAGCAGAGACTGTGGTTCCTTTTCCCGCGAAACATACGTTAATAAGACAACTCAAAATGAGCTGATATCCTACTTCGGAGCGGAAATAAGCGCTATCATTATTGAAAGGGTGCAAGACTCGATCCTGTACAGCATTATGTTTGATGAAACTACAGACGTGGCCCACGAGTCACAACTGGCACTCGTACTGCGCTATGTGCATGATGGCATGCTTCGGGAGGACTTCCTCCAGTTCGTATCTCTGCGACAAGCAACAACAAACGCCCCGAAGAAAGTGATCAAGAAACGGTGAGCGAGCCTACCGTCACAGGTCAAGATGTAGGGCTCACCGTTCTAGCCATCCTCAGAGGTCACGCTTTGAATCCGAAAAATTGCGTCGGAATCGGTAGCGATGGCTGCAGTACAATGGTGTCTGAAGCAAAGGGAGCAGTGACGGAGGTTCGCAAAGAAGCTACGAATGCGGTAAGATGCCCCTGTTACAACCACGCGCTGAACTTATCGATTGCTAATTCGAACGACGTACAAGCCGTAAGGAATGCTGTCGGCGTAATCAAGGAAGTCACTGCTTTCTTCACGGTGTCCTACAAAAGAAATCTAGTTCTCAAGCAAACACTGGGTAAGCAGCTCCCAGGCCTCTGTGAAACCCGATGGATCGAGCGTCATCAAAGTGTTCAGGAGTTCCACGCAGCTCTCCCAAAGATTGCCGAAGCACTGGAAAAAATCAGCCACTGGAGGGAGCGGCAAAGCGCATCTAGGGCTATGACACTCCTAACTGCTATTTCGGACAGTCACTTCATAGTAGCTCTGGTGGTGTTAGCTAATTTATTGGCACACACCTATCCACTAAGCAAAGCATTTCAGAAGACTTCAATAGATCTTAAGACGGCCCAGGGCGCCGTGCGAGACACTCTATCTGTGCTGAGCGAGAAGCGCAGGACTAGCCAAAGCGGATTTGGTCACCTTTTCCTCGAGGCCACAACTCTTGCCAAAGAGCTCGGAACCGAATTTCGCTTGCACCGTGTGCCAAAAAGACAAGCCCACTGCCAAAGCCTGCCCGCAAGCGATATTGAAGCCTAATTCAGACAAACTGTCTACGTAGCTCTCTTCGATAACGTCCTTTCCGACATCGTTGAAAGATTCCATCTGCGACGCTCGATATATTTCAACTGTTTGCTTTGCTGCCTGCTTCGGTAAATGCCACCAACACCGCACTGGATCGTTTATTTTGTAGCAGCCTTGCGAACAAGTACAGTTCAGTCATCGGTGCGGAAGCAACTAGTGCAGAAAAGGCGTTTGGAGCTGAATATCAGGTCTGGGCTGCAAAATGGATCCGAGAGGAAAAAAGTGGGACGCGTATTCCGTCGACGCCTCTCGAAGCCTTCAACTCTTGCGACAAGGATATGTTTCCGACACTTCACGTTCTTCTGCAAGTGTTCGCGACGCTACCAATCAGCGTGGCGACAGCCGAAAGAAGCTTCTCTACGCTACGTAGGCTGAAAACTTGGATACGATCGACCATGGACGAGAAAAGGCTGCTCGGTCTCGCTTTGCTGGCGACTCATCGGGACATTTCTCTTGACGTTAGCCGAGTCATCGAACGTTTTGCCCATGGTGGTAAGCGCACGCTGCTATTTTGTATGTGAGTATGACAGTGACTTCTAAAAGTTGAACAAAACCTCTCCAGTTAGATTTTGTTTATGTTAAGTGAAAGGTGTCCGGTTATAAACATGCCTTTATTTTCAAATATGTTGATGTATGGTGTCAGCACTTGTCTTTTCATACCTCTCTCTTATAAATATGCGCAGAACTCCACTTGTGTAAATAATGTCTCTCATTTGAAGTTCACGAGTGCATTATATATGTTTTTTCTTCATTTGAGTGAATTGTATGACTGTGAGGAGGGGAAGGAAAACCCCCTCTGCAGGTTCTTGAGTAGGGTGTGTTCGGTGGCGAGTGGGGCTAGCCACAGTCGCCAGTTAATCAGACGAGGGCGCTTTGTGAGGTTACGAAGACAACATGTATTTTAGAACAAAGCACGATGCAGAGAGACTACCAGAGAGCTAACAAAAACACAAAAGGAATAACTAGTCTACAAATGCGACATCAAGAAATCTAAAACGCTAACTACTGTACAGAAAAGCCTATAAATCTAAACACCAGAAAAGAGCAACAGAAAAGTTCATAAACAGTTCACCGTGACGTGGCGTAGTACTCGGGCGTCGGGGCGTCGCATTGCGTTGCGCTGAGGGTCGCGTCGGAAGTCCCGCGTGCTGGCCCGTTGCCGATGCAACTCCGTCGCAGCTCTTCCACGAACGGCACTTGCAGGAGCGGTCGTGGCCGGAACCTGGTAACCACCAGGCGCCACGTCAGGGAAGGCCGCGGGCAGCCGGCACCCGGTAGCCGCCGGTAGACGATCTCCAGGCCGTGGTCGTTCAGGACCGGGGCACGACGCAGCGCGTGTGCCTGCCATGGGCCAGGACACTGGGGAATAGGACGCTGGTCAGGGGAGGCCTTGACGTCAGGTAGATCCCTTTGAGCTTGGGTCCCCGAGACCCGGTGAGCTCTCGATCTGCGCCTGGACGTCGCTCTCCTCGAACCGTCCTCTCGGAACTCCTCCACTCGAATGGCCGTCCTTCCTCGTTCCCGTCTGGCCTCATCACCCCTCCGTCGTGGCCGGCTCTCATAGGGCCCTCGCGTTCACCGTCATCGGCTCGTGTTACCTGCCACTTCGTCTTTTTCGGCCGTGCCGAAACGAGGACAATCCCTTCACGGGCATGTGTCCGCGACGTCGTCGTCGTCATCGTGCCCGCCGACTGAGCGGTTCACCTTACAGTGACATCCTCAATGTAGCAGTGTTATGCCGCTATAACAATTATGATAGCCCTCCGTGATTCTTGTTGGAAGTGTACGGACCGACGCGATTTTTCATGTTATGATGCAAAATAAATAAAGAAGCATAAAAAACGACTGCTTTCTTGTTTTATGTAGCTCTGCGAGATGTTTCCCCCATGTTTCAAACTTCTTTCAAGAAAAAGTACTGTCAATTCTTATTACCTACGCAGTGACCAATATCCGCATCCGTGATCAGTACTAGGCAACTGATATTTTAGTTGTATGTTGAAGGTGGTTTAAAGTGTATGTTAAAGGTTGTTTAAATTAATTCTCGGTTCTCCGCTATGGCATACGCCCACTGCGTTTAGTTTGCTCCCACATTTTTATTTACACTTTTTTAGACACACTGAGCTGACCGCATCAAGCTATTTCTTCTGAAAAGTTTAGTGACATTACTCCTCTTTTGTGTATGGTTTGACCCGTGTATTTTCGTTCGCTGAGACCACTCTACTGAGACCACTCCAAAACATTGAGGTGTGGAGTGGTCTAATCCTAAAAGCTAACAACCAGCCTGCCCCCCCCCCCCCAGCGGCCCCACGCACACATACACACACAAACACATGCATGCGCACACATACCTTTTTTTTTATACTGTGGGAGCCCCCCCTTGGAAGCCTCTCTGGATCCGCCCCTGGGTACAACCCAATGCAGTGTCACTGCAATGCAGCTACTAGGTGGTATTCCTGGTCTTCTAGCCCCAGCATTACAAAGTACTGCAAGACGGTTCTTCTGCTTGTGGTAGAAAACCACTTTGGCTTCAGTTTGTGAATGCTTGAAAAACAGATATTGGACATGGCCTCAAACTGAGCCATCTTTCCTACACAAAATAAAATTGGCACAAAAAATAACACTGCAACTTAAGTACTGTCTGGCTTGTCTAGATGCAGAGAAACAGGGGGCACAATTTTGTCAGTTTCTTCAGAATCTGTTTCATTTGCAATTTTTTTGTGAAGTATTGTATCTAAAATAAAAAATCAGCAGGTAAGCTCAATTGAAAGAACGCAGTCTCCCTACAAAAATAGGATGCTGTGGTAGCTACGATATTTTGTACTTTACAGCACTAAAAGGCAAATTTCATGCGATTTGTTCAATTCGCTTGAGACTAGTGCCAGCTATGGGGGTTTTTTTAAAGGAAACATTTTTTACTGCGAACTAACTCCAGGTGTTTTCCCCTATGCACAAGGTACTACATACGTAATTTTTGTCAAAACTGAAGATGACAACTGGACACACTTCGCAATCTTGTGAAAACACCAAGTATTTAATGTGGTATATAAAAAGTGCATTGCTTTCTATTGGAAGCACACAGCTCTTTTTAACCTTGCATACATTTAATTAAAGTACCGATTAGGCATGTTCTGAAAACAAAACCGACAAAGCTTAAACAAAGACCGAGGGTTGACAAGAGACCTGCTCATGCACGTGTTAAGTCGACCTTTACCCCCCTTTAAGCTGCACTGGTGTTATTTTCAGCATAAACGCTTTGATCTTTCATTATATGAAATCTTGCGGGTTATTCCACGTGATAACAAACGTGCGTGTTCACGCTCATGCTAGAGAATAGCTTAAGACTGCAATGTGTTTTTATCGAGCCTGGGTTCTTCGTTAGAAAACAATTGCAAAGGTGGCGCTTGTGGTGATAAATTTGCAGCTTTTTCCAACTTTTGTGCTTTGCGCGCAGCAAAGTTCGATTGTGCTGACTAAAATTTGCTTAAAGATAATATTTTAGTTCTGCACTAAAAGAAACAGGAACAATGTGTGAAATCGTGCCAGACGCAAGATTGGCGCTAACTTTGATGCCCTCTATCTCTGTATTTTCGAATATGACCAACTTGTCAGTGATAGGTAATAACGTCGAACAAGTATTTGTAAACGTATCTCTAGAACAACGCTTGTTTTGAAAAAAAAAAGATGTAAAGATATGCAAAAAAAGATTGATTGCTGTGTTCTTTCTAAAAATACGTAATTTTTAAAATATATGAAAAAAGCCAGCCTCGTTTTTTTTTTCGAAATTCGAGAGAAGAGACTCCTTAAAAACGTCTACAATACTGCTCTAAAACATGTCGCGTCATTATGTCTGATCGAAATTAAAAGCGGCGGAATTAACACTTTAAGCCGCGTCGCCGAGTCGTGAGATCCGCTTATTTCGTTCCTTTTCTGCATTCGTGCTTTCATAAAAAAAATTGCGTGTTCGCATTCTGCGGCCAGAAAATTTTCAACCTTTGACGCCCTTCAAAAAGGAATACACATTTTAAAGTCTGTATTTGCGATGTTTCAAGGAATAAGAGCCAGCACTGTTACGCCTGTGGCGTAGACGCCCCAAAAAGCGCATCTTCGAGGGTGTTACGTTTGTTTTAGCAAAATCAAACACTAGGGTCATAAATCAAACTGTTATTTTGGTATGTAGACTGTCATAACTGACCCTGCGCCAGCCACCTGTTAAAAAGGGGCACCTGTTTAATAACGCAGGACTTGTTTAGGTAATAGAAAAAAACAAAAAAAAACTGCAATCGATTTCGCTCTCGGAAGAACAGCAACATTTACCAGGACACGCCTATTAGAGTGATAAATTCTGCTATGCAATTTAGTTATAACAGGGTTCCCGACACGGCACGAGCAAATTGACAAACATTGTCCTAGGCATCAGCTTTTTGGCCCAATTAAAGAGAAATAACGCGGACGCCTGTCAATTTGCTGGATGACTGGGCTGAAATTATAAAACGTTTCTAATCTATTTACACTTCTTAGAAGGCATTATTGCAACCATCAAATTAAGGTGAAATGCTGTAAAGTTGTCATTACTACTTGGACTTTCACACATTCAAACACAGCAAACCAAATTTCGTGTAAGGGACATATGAAAGGTCCTTCTTGCTGCTGTGAAATGCAACCGAAAAATAGACAAGGCTGCACCATAATGACTACAAAACAAATATTAGGAAGCTTTTTATTTTAGGTCTTTTATTATAGCCGACTTTTTTATGTCGCCTCCCGATACGTTCCCGCAGTAGCGGCATCTACACAGGTCGGCGCGCCACGTGGTTGTCCAAGCGCACAAGTTTTCTCGCTACTTTATTGGTTATTTCAGCATTCAGCTTATCTGTATCCGAAGTATTGTTGCTGAAAACATGTTTTTAAAAATAGTTGCTGAAAAGTCTTCATATATTCCGCATACACGAAGATGCCAGTCAGAATACACCGGACTGCATACTGACGTTTTCAACACGGACATACCAGAATTCCGCCCGATATCTCAGTGGCACCAGTTGACGTGCGAAAAGCGGCCCTACTACACCTTTTTACGGTCGTTAAAGCACATTTTAGGGCTCCATAGTCCTCAAACAGCAGAAGTTTCAGTCTGTTTTACCTGCACTCTCGTGAAACGTGCTGCATGCTCCCTCTTGAATGGAGACAGCATTGACTCATTGAAGAAAACGATACAATAAAGAAAATTCTATTTTCATATCGAATTAACTACGGTTAACGGCAATCACGCGATTTCAAATAACGACTAAAAGCTCCTTCCAAAAAAAATAGCTGCCTCTTAAAAATCGAGTTCAGATATTATATATTGCTTTATCGCCGCACATTTTATGTTTTATTTTTATTTGCGCCTAACTCCAAAATGACGTTTGCAGTTTGTTATATTTAAAAATTTGGGGAATTTTTTTAGTCTAAAGCAAACTACTTTTTTAAAGCAAACTACATATTTAAAAATCCATCTGCTAAATAAACAGGCTTTTTGGGTGTACTGATATTTCAGTATGCAGCTGAGCAACCCAGCGGGTTTTACGCTAACCGAATTGTAAGGCATTAGTCAGCCTATTTCTGCAAAACCTGGGCCATCTCCAATAACCCTAAACCTGGGAGAGCTCGGAGCATGCAGGTAGTGTAGAAGTGTATGGTACCTTTTCAGTGATGCGGTTTCGATTTATGATGCGGTTTCTAAGTTATGATGAATTGTGTATTAAGGTTTCGATGATGAGAGCTCTGCGAGTTGGGCCTTGGCATCTTCGCATTTTTTCCCCACGGAGATCAAACTGTCGGCTGCAGAGGTTCACAGCTTTGCTGTAAAGGTCTCGTTCCTTGGACGCATGAACCGTCCAAGCGGGAACCATTGAAAAACGATTTTTATGGTGCGATCTTGTAGTACGCGTTTAGTTCTAGCGCAAGGCGTTGAAAAACCAGTATAGCGGTTGTTTTGGGCCGTGAATAAGTGAGACTTCGACAGCCCGACACCTGAAGTGATGCGCCCCTAGAAAATGTACCCTAAACTGCCAGTGACTACAGCTGGTCCTGTAGCACTCCCGCGAAAAACAAACATAATGGTATTGCGCGAGTCATAGCAAGTGCAATAAAATTGTACACATAACAGCCCTGCGCGGGCCCACGCAGCATGGAGAAGTGGAGAGTCATGATTTTAGCCGGTTTGTGTTCCACGTCGTGCGGGCACCGCCTTGAGGGGAACTGCGTGTTCGAATAAACAATACTGATATTGCTGACGTTTTCAGACCTAATAACAATTTCGGAGTTGTCAGTATTTTAGCTGCAGCAGGAAACTTATAACGAAAATTTTACGGTCATCTTTTTCATTGAGAAATTGTTTAGTTTTGTACTTCGACGGCCGCCACAAGGCACCCCAAGCAACGCCTATATTTGATATTGCTTCCGTATCTTCAATATGTGTACTCTAAACATTGCAGTTGTGCCCATGCCGCCAACAATGTTTATGTGCGGTCATTTTGGTGTCTGTATATCCCAATTTAACGACGGCGTTCTATTCACCTGCAGTGAGCAGAGACAGGCGGCCGCTATTACTCGAAGTCAGTACGGCGCAGTTTGAGTCTTTCCTTAAACGCTGGGTTCGATTGACTTCACAATGTGTAATATACCGGGATAACGTTGGTTACCCCAAGCCTTGAGCTTTTACTCTACATGAAGTTTCTTACGAACGAGCACATGTTTGTCGTGGTTTCTACAAAGCAAAGTGAGCGCTCAATAGTATCACTGTTGTGCGCAAGCGTTTGGGAGGGCAGCAGCAGTATTGTGTTCTAGGGACCTCAGAAGCATTCATCATCATCATCACCAGCCTGTCTACGCCCAATTATTCTCCAATTACCTCGGTCCTGTGCCAACTGTGACCAATTTATCCCCGCAAACTTCTTGATCTCATCTGCCCATCTAACTTTCTGCCGCCCCCTGCAGCGCTTGCCTTCTCTAGGGATCCACTCTGTTACCCTTAATGACCAGCGGTTATCTTGCCTTCGCATTACATGCCCTGCCCAAGTCCATTTCTTCTTCTTAATTTCTACTAATATGTCTTTAGCACCAGTTTGCTCCCTGACCCACTCCGCTCTCTTCTTGTCCCTTAATGTTACACCTATCATTTTCCGCTCCATTGCCCGCTGAGTCGTTCTCAATTTAAGTTGAACCCTCTTAGTGAGCCTCCAAGTTTCTGCCCCGTAGGTGAGTACCGGTAAGATGCAGCTGTCATACACTTTCTTCTTCAACGACAATGGTAGGCTGCTATTCATTATCTGATAATGTCTACCATATGCACCCCATCCCATTCTGATCCTTCTAATTATCTCTGCCTCATGGTTGGGATCTGGGGTCACAACTTGGCCTAAGTATATATATTCGCAGAAGCATTATCTCGACACAAAGTACTGTTTCACGCGGATTCCGAACCCTACTCGTCGCAAGGCCTGACTGACGTCGTCGTCCGCAAAGAGCTGCTTATTGCCTGCTTGCGTGTTACAGTATCGCTCACAGATTGCTCGGCCCTCGGCGAGCGACTTCCCTTTAGGCTGTTCGGCCGTGACGGAGAGAGAGGAGGTGACAGAGAACATATCTGTCGACGACAAGTTGACCTTTAAGGGTGTTGCGACCCGAAGTTCGTTATTTAAACCGAAGCGGAACATTATGCCGTATGAGCGAACGCAGGCCACGGCCAAGCCGCCGTGAAATTGGGCGTTTCCACGTATTCTTTTCCAACCTTGTTGTTCTCACCTTTACGAAATCGTTTAAATAACCTTGTGTTAATCTTACCCAGAGCATAAAAACAGTTTCAATATGAACACACAACCACCTCTGACTTTTCTTTTCCTGCTACCCAGGGAGTTGACCGTGTGCACACGCTTGTAAGCGCTGTTGTTCCCTCCGGTCTGTACTTTTTCAATATGTTACAGAGGACTCCGTTTTGAGTAATCCCTAGCTCGGAAATGCTTAAATTTAATAACCCTGTGCGCATCCCCAGCCTAAACGTCCGTGGTCTTGCTCATAGATGATGGCAAAAGCAAGTTATATCGTCTGGTTGCCGATAAAGGACTCGATATTGTAGCGGTACAGGCGACAAACGTTTATGGGGAAGTCTAAATGCAGCCTATAGTGTAACCGTTCAATGATCATTAAACTGTTTGCGTCAGTCATGCAGTAGGGGTTTCCGGGAAACAGATTTGGGGTGCCACGACTAAGTCTGTGATGGCCTGTCTTACCGGACGGTTTATAAGATGTGATTTTAAACATTTGTCGTGTGATTAGCGCGTTGTGGTCATGTGTGCGCCCACAAAAGCGGATGTAAGCAAAGTGTCTTTTTTTTTATATCCCAGCTACATTAGAGGCTGCTCGCATTGTCATTCTTTTAGCGGACCTTACCTGCGTATTTTCTGCAAGTGACAAGTCTAATGACACGTCATACGTTGACGCGAGTGTTGTCATGTTGCCAGAAGCAGCAACATATTATTGTTGAAAAATGCTTTAGGCAAGAAATGTGCAGATTACGCACGCTCAGGGTACAAGACATGCATGTTCGGATCGAACGTAAGTTTCGCTTGAGCTTTTATCTGATCAGAGTGTTGGGATTACACCGTGGCGCACGCTCGGTTTAGTGACCGCTGCATTGTTCCTTTCCTCTTGGTTGCGCAAAACAAAAAGCGAAGCGATTAAACTGGAGGGTATGGGAAATTATTGGGACATTGCTACAGGACAAAAGATTAAGGGCTGAAGTAAGTGAAAAAATAACGCGATTACCGGAGAAGCAAACCAACTGGGCATACAGCTGGGAATTATTGAAACAGGAAGTACACATGAGTGCGCTGAAAAAGTATGCGCATGCAGGTGTCTTGAGAGGCAGAGGGAGCAAGTTCGTGCGTGGAAACCTCATATCTCTTACTAACGAAGGATGTCAGTTGCCTGGGCTAAACAAGGATGCAATTAGGAGGGTGCATGCTAAATAAAAGCGCTGTCAAACGCGGGACAAAGACAAGAACTACAAAGGACGAGCGGTTACTAACAACTGAGTTTATTGAAACCAAAAACGAAAACTCTCAACACTGCGCACCCTTGAGGCGCGTGATAAACACAAAACTGACGTAATTCAATCGGGAAGAAACCAGCAATCACATGCGCAGCGACAAATATCCCGATGATCCGCGCGAATGTTCACGGATCGATAACATCAGCACCGAACATTGCGAATCCAAGACATTTACTGCCTTTTAACTACGCCATCTTCAAGATAGGCGAATTCCTCATTAAGGAGGCTGATGGATGGGGCGCTCACAAAAGATCCATTCTTGTTGCAGAAAAGATGAAGTAAGCCTCTGCCACCTCGCGGGTACGTTGCTGAGGGTGCCTATACAGGACTTCTGTTTTTAACAGCAGAGGCACAAACCCATGCTTCCGACAGTGGTCAGATGGATGGCAACATGGGGTCTCCTTCAAGGACGGCGAATGTTCTTGAAGGCTGATGTGGAGACGCCTGCCCGTCTGGCCTACGTAGAATCGACCACAATCAAACGGTATTCGTTAAACAACGCCTTTCCCGCATTTTAAAAATTGTTTTCCATTCCTGACCCCGGACCCGTCTGCTCGAGTTTCGTTCTTTTGGTTAACTTTTCTTGCACTAGCCCCACACAAACAGGACAATTTTTTGTGCCGAGTACACTACCTTGACATAAAACCTCCCGCGACCTTCTTTAATTGGTGAGCCACACGATGGGTGTGAGGTACAACCACCATCTTCTCATCCCGACGGGCCACTTCACCCTCTCCCTCAGTGAGTCCACGAGGGCCCTTGATGTCTTTTACAACGCTTTGCGCTGCCGAAACCAACACTTCTTCAGGAAACCCTGCCTGCTTTAGGATAGTCACCTGACAAAAAAAGTTTGACTGCATTCGGTGCTCGCTTCACTTTTTCAATGAAGAACTGAGGCAATCCTTTCTAAACCGTTCTTGACTGTCTTCGAGTGACAGGAGGTGAAATTCAAAAGGGGGTTTGCACTCCTCTAGCTGAACTCCCAGCAAACGTGGTCCGAACCGAAAATTAGAACCAAATTTAAAAACCATATGGCGTTATCACTAGGCCTTTCAGTGGTGAGCCCCGTCCCGCACTGCTTAAACTGCTTCAAAACATCAATCATGTCCCGCATCATATTCGCGCCGCGAGAGAAGACCATGTATTTGTCAACATATCTACATACTTTTACAACTGTACCCTCACGCGCACGCTCAAGGACCTGTCCACATAACTTAGAAAAATGTCGCTTAAAACTGGCGGCACTCTTGACCCAATACAAACGCCGGATCTTCGAATATGCACTTTGACTTCCCATTAAACGAATGTGGACCGCAGGTAAAATTCCAACAGTTCAAGAAATCCCTCAACCGAAATTCCTTAGCGATATGAACAAGCAACCTCATCGTTCAGCACAGTAATGCATTCTTGACGGATTCATAAGCTGGGCATGCAGCAGGGTGTAGAACAAATCCTCAACGTCTACATTGAAGCCAGTGCAGTGTCCAGGGTTTTTGGTACCAAAAACTCAAACAGTTTCTTAGAAGAGGACAAAAGGAAATGGGTCAGCAAGGCTCAGTGACTTCAAATGCATCAATAGGAACCCCGAAACTTCACGCTGCCAAGACTGACGTTCATGCGGTTCAAGTTCTCGGGATCTTTTTTGTGTGCTAATCTCGACGTTACTAACGCTGCGCTCGTGACTTACTCATCGCTGTTTGCTTTTGCCGAGCACGTTGCGGCTCTTGCTATGCGAGGCAGGCGATATGTCCACCAGAGTTGCAAGGTGTCCTTGGCTGGCTGCAGCCTACACACAGCCACGCGAGGAGACTTTCCAGGCTTCTTCCATCTGAATCGAAACGGCGGGCAATATTTTTTAGGCACTGCCTGCGTGTGTGGTGTTCCCCTTTGGTGTTCCTCTTTTTTTGCAGTGGAGTAAGCAGGCGGATGACCTTACGGAAGTTCTGTGGAGGGTGGTGTCCCCAACATTTCCGAAGAAGAAGCCGTGGCTTCCTTTGGAAGGCCAAGTCTTGGTTCTTGGTGACTGTCAGGTTCCCATCCGGATACGCGACATTATACAGCATGGGCCAAAGTTCTGCCATCCTCCGGACCTCGCGCCGTTTGACAAAGTCGATAGGACCCGCTCCAGCTGGTGCCTTGAACCGGAGTCAGATTTCACCTCCTTTCAAAGGGAGTGTATGAAAGTGATTGAGGGTCCAGATGGGAGGCCACAACGATGTGCGCAGGTGGGATTGATGGTGAACTTTTTTGCGACTAGTGGCATGAGGGTCCTTGTGTTTGACAGAGGGCTTTTGTGGTGTTCCCTGAGGGAATGTTTTCTCAAAATACCACTGCTGCTATAGAGAAGAATTTTGTCCCAGTCACTCTTAAACCGGAGGCTTTAAAAAGGCATGCACTTGAGCTCACTAAGAAGCTGAACCTTATTAGCCTAGCAGCTTCCGTCCTCAGCCAAGTCCGACAAAACGGGGATTTTGTTCAGGATCATTATGTCTGAACGCCATTCTTGGCATCATGAAGTTTCGGGGTTCTTATTGATGCATTTGAAGTCACTGATCCTTCCTGACTCATTTCTTTTGTCCTCTTCTTCTTCTCAAGAGCTGGTTGAGTTTTTGGTAACGAAAAACTCTGGCCACCGCACTGGCCTCAGTGTAGACATTGAGGATTTGTTCTAAGCCTGCCACAAGCCCAGCTTATGCAATCCGTGAAAGAATGCATTACTGTGCAGAACGATGAGGTTGCTTTTTCAGATCGCTGTGGAATTTCGGTTGAGAGATTTCTTGAATTGTTAGAATTTTACCGGCGCTCCACATTCGTTGAATGGGAAGACAAAGTGCGTATTCAAAGATCCGGAGTTTATATTGGTTCATGAGTGGCGCCAGTTTTAAGTGACATTTTTCTAAGTTATGCGGACAGGTCCCTTGAGCGTTGGCTTGAGGGTACAGTTCGAAAAGTATGTAGAAATGTTGACGACCTAATGGTCTTCTGCCACAGAGCGAACATGATGCTGTACGTGATTGATATTTTGAAGCAGTTTAAGCAGTGCGAGATGGGGCTGAGTTTCACCACTGAAGTACCTACTGATAACGCCATAAGGTTTTTAGATTTGCTTTTATTTTTGGTTCGGCCCACGTTTGCTGGTAGTTCAGCCCGAGAAGTTCAAACCCCTTTCGAATTTCCCCTCCCGTCATTCGAAGACAGTCAAGAACGATTCAGCAGTGAATTGCCTCAAGTGTTCATTGAAAAAGTCGTGCAGCACCAATTGCAGTCCAGCTTTTCTTGTCAGAAGACTCGCCTAAAGCAGGCAGGGTTTCCTGAAGAAGTGCTGGTTTCGGCTGCGCAACGCGTTGTAAAAGACATCAAGCGCCCGCATGGATTCAATGAGGGAGAGGCTGAAGTGACCCGTCGGGATGAGAAGATGGTGTTTGTAACTTACACCCGTCGCGTTGCTCACCGTATAAAGAAGATCGCGGGGAGGTGTGATGTCAAGGTAGTGTTTTCGGCACCAAACAAATCATCCTCCTTGTGTGGGGCTATTGTAAGAAAAGTACCCAAAAGAAAGAAACTCGAGCAGATGGGTTGGGGGTTGGGCATGGAAAACGATTTGTAAAATGCGCGAAAGGCGTTGTTTACCGAATCCCTTTTGATTGCGGTGGATCCTACGTAGGCCAGACGGGCAGGTGCGAGAACATCAGTTTTCGATAACAGTCGTCTTCCTTGAAGGGGACCCCATGTTCCCATCTATCTGACCACTTACGGAGCATGGGTGGGTGCCTCTGCTGGAAAAAAACAGAAGTCCTGTTTAGACACCCTCAGCAAGTACACGCGAGGTGGCAGAGGCTTACTTTATCTTTTTGCACAACAAGAATGGAACTTGTGTAAGCGCCCCATCCGTTGCTCTCCTAATGAGGAATTCGCCTATATTGAAGATAGCGCTCATTGAAAAGGCAGTAAATATCTTGCATTCGCAATGTTCGATACTAATGTTATCGATCTGTCGAGATTTGCGCATATCATCGGGCAATTTGTCGCGGCGCATGTGATTGCTGATTTCTTCCCGATTGAAGTACGTCAGTTTAGTGTGTATGATGCGCCACAAGGGTGCGCAGTATCGGGATTTTTCGTTTTTTTTTTTGTTTCAATAAACTCATTTGTTAGTACGCGCTCGTCCTCTGTAGTTCTTTTCTTTGTAGCGCGTTTTTCTGTGCTTTTATTTTGCATGTCTCCATACCAACTTGCCCACTTGTCTGTGATCCTAGGAGGGTGCAGTACAGCTAAAGTATTAGATTGGGAAAAGTAGCTCCAAGGCCGACAAGTTGCTTTTGGGAGAAGCAAACAATTAAGAGAGCGCTTGCATCAGAAAATAGGTAAGCATGTAGAAAGCGGCTAACTGAAATTTAAAATAGAGGCGTGCTAACTGACCAGGCACACACACAGGGTACTTTTGAGGAGTTCTATGAAGCACTTTTTTCTGTTCACAGAGTAGACGACAAGAGTTTCAAAGACAAACTCTTGAATTAAATATCCCTGAAAGAAGCTACATCAAAGCTATCCTTGAGATTCCAATCACCGTAATTAAATCATGAGCATCACTGATGACTTAACTCCAGGGAAAACACCGGCAGCGGATGCATTAGGATGTTTTTCTATAATGACTTTGAAGACGGACAGTGTTGTGTTAAGTTTACGCTGAAGCGCACGAACGCAACAGGTTACCAGCATAATTTGCTTTGTCTCATACAGTTCTCATACCGAAGACTGAAGACGTCATTGAACTCGGGAATGTGTCAGTATACCGTCCAATTAGTCTCTACAATGTAGACTATAAAATATTTAAGAACGTATTAGCTGCCCGTTTGTAGTCGGTAGTTATAGAAATAGTTAGTCCACACCAAGCATGCCGTATATAGGGTAGAAATATTGTAACCAATACACATGTCGCCCGCAGGGATCATGAATGCTCTGAACTTGTAGATCAAGCAGTAGCAATACTACAAATAGATTTGGAAACAGCGTTTGACAAAGTATCCTATGAACTGCTTTTAATAATTAGTGAGCGTATTAACATACACAAGATGATTACGGATGGTGTACACAGGTGATACAGGGACTGCAGCACATGCCTTGTGATCAACGAGTTAGCAATCAACGAGGTAGTGTTATCAACGAGTTAGCAAGTTAGCCCCAGCTGCTCTGTTTGGCAGGGGAGCCCCATTTCCTCGTTGCTGCTTTGTATTTTGATTGAAACGTTTTGTTTAAGCATCTTGAAGAGTGTTGACACAGTCGTAGGGAATGAGATTGGCTTTATTAAAGATGGGGCGGCCATTGCGCAGGGAATTCGTAGCCGGGGAGCGGTGAGCACAGAGCGAGTAGCGCGCAGCACCAACGTCTTCCTCCTATTTGCAACTCGCGGCCGGTCAGTTCATCTTCGTCGTCTTCTCTCCAAGTTTCGTTTCTTCCGTTTCCATCGTAACATTTTCCCCGGGGCAGACGAAGCTCGCCGAGCGAGTTAAGGGGTGCGAGAGTGACAGCGTTTCAAGCGAGCTACATGCACGACCTGTGTCCTGCTCGAGCGGCGACCATTAGACGTGACTTTGGCGACGACATAGTTGACATCGTTGAAGCGGGAGAGCACCACGAACGGTCCGGAGTAAGTGGAGAGGAATGTCTGGTGCAGTCCTTTCTTGCGCACCGGAGTCCATAACCAAACTTCTTCGCCCGGAGTGAAAGCGATGGGAGGATGTCGGTCATTGTAGCAAGCCTTGGTACGAGCTTGCGAGCTCATAGTACGAATACGGGAGAGCCGGCGCGCCTCTTCAGCACGGCACAAAGTTTGGGCGGGTGAAAGGTGGTGATGTGGTGAGAACGGCAAGATGCACGGACATACAGTAGGAAAAATGAAGTATAGCCAGTAATTTCGTGTTTGGCGGCATTGTAGGCGTACGTTACGAATGGTAGCACAGTGTCCCAATTCTTCTGGTCGGACGTAACATACATTGATAGCATATTGGTCAGCGTGCGGTTTGTGCGCTCCGTCAGACCATTAGTTTGCGGGTGGTATGCGGTGCTATGGCGAGAGACACAGCCACAAAGCCTCAATAGTTCTTCTAAGACGTCTGCCGTAAATTGTCGCCCGCGGTCACTGATGATAACGCGCGGAGCGCCATGACGAAGGATAACAGAATGGACTTCTTGGACTTCGGTAGAGGTCCAAGAAGATCTATTCCGACTTTTTCAAATGGTGACGTAGGTGGAATCAAGGGATGCAGAGGTCCCGGGGAAGGGCTCCCAGGGCGTTTATGACGCTGGCATTGCAGGCAGCCGGCAACGTATTGCTTCGCAAGTCACCGCATTCCTGGCCAGTAAAAATTCTGTTTGAGCCGATGTAGCGTGCGCACAAAGCCAAGGTGACCCGCTGTGGGGTCGTCGTGCATAGCATGCAAAATGGCGGCACGAAGGATAGCTGGAACAACCAAAAGGAAGCGGGCGCCATCCACCGAATAGTTCCTCTTGAAAAACAAGCCGTCGCGCACGACAAACGGGCACGATGGCTGCGCTTGCTGCGCTGCATCAAACATGGTTCTTTTAAAGAACTATCCTTCAGTTGTTCTTCCTTCAAGTTGGAGGTGGTGGGAATTGCAGTCGACAGAGATGCCAGACAGTCATCAAAGTGATCGTCGCCGCACGGAGGCACCGGGACAGGAAGGAGTGACAAACAGTCCGCGTCAGTGTGTCGGCGTCCGCTCTTGTACGACACAGAGAAATCGTACTCTTGTAAGCGCAATCCCCAGCGAGCGAGCTGACCGGATGGGTCCCGCAGGCCTTGCCAGCATAGTAAGTGGTGTTCCGTGATGATGGAGAAGTGACGCCCATACAGGTATGGACGAAACTTTCGAACGGCAATATCACAGCTAGAGACTCAAGTTCAGTAACGGTGTAGTTACGTTCGGCTTTCGTTAACGTTCGGCTGACATAAGCGATGACGTGCTGCGCGCCGCTATTGAGCTGCACGAGTACAGCACCAACGCCGACTCCACTGGCGTCGGTGTGAAGTTCGGTTGGAGCAGCTGGGTTGAAGTGGCGAAGAACTGGGCTCGAAATAAGTAAAACCTTTAGTTGCTGAAAGGCGGCTTCACATTCTGGCGTCCACACAAAAGGGGTGTCTTTCTGTAGCAGGCAATTCAGGGGGTGAGAAAGTTGGGCGAAATCCTCAATAAAACGTCGAAAATAGGAACAAAGGCCCAAAAAACTTCAGAGGTCTTTTAACGAACATGGTGTGACGAAGCCTCGAACTGCTGAGATCTTTTGCGGGTCGGGACGGATACCGTCCTTGTCGACGCGAAACGCGAGCACGATTGCCTGACGTTCTGCGAAATGACACTTCTTTGAATTCAAAACCAACCCTGCTTTTTGAATCCTGTCGAGAACAATTCCAAGGCGTGGGTTATGCTCGCTAAACGTCGTGCCATAGATTATGATGTCGTCCAAATAGAACATACATATATCCCATTTAAGGCCGCGCAAAATGGCGTCCATAAACCTTTCAGACGTCGCAGGCGCATTGCAAAGCCTAAAAGGCATGACGTTGAATTCGATTAGGCCGTCTGGTGTGACGAAGGCTGTTTTTTCCTTTTCGGATGGGTGCACCTCAAATTGCGAATATACTGACCTGAGATCGAGAGAGGAGAAATATGAAGCGGAATGAAGGCAGTCGATAGCGTCATCGATGCGCGGTAGGGGATATACTTCCTTTTTGGTGACAGCATTGAGACGACGATAGTCGACACAAAATCGCCATGAGTTATCTTTTTTCTTGAGCAATATCACGGGTGCGGCCCAGGGGCTTGAGGACTCGCGGATCACTCCTTTGCTTAGCATCTCTTGCGCCTGGTCATTGATTATTTTTCGTTCGGAAGGCGACACTCGATATGGCTTCTGGCGTATAGGGGTCGCATCGCCAGTGTTGATTCGATGCTGTAGCCGGGAGACAGGAACGGAAAAGGAATGATCGCCCTGGGCAAAGTCGAAAGTCGAGGCATAAGGACCGAGCGTTTTCAGTAGTTCGCGCTGTTCGACGGACGAAAGGGAGTTGTTGATCATGCGCCTAAAGGCGGCGGTATAGTCAGGTTTTTCTGTCGTGGTATGGTCGGGGTGGTGATTCACCGCTTGAATGGCGACGTTGACTTGTTCGTCGAAGCTGGAAATCTTGAATCCACAGGAAAGGACTACTGGCTCACTGGATGCATTTACCGTCCACAAATGACTACGCCCGTCTGTGGCCTCGACCAGAGCTCGGGGCACCAAAATATTTTTCTTGACCATGTTGTTCGCATCGCGTTCAATTAAAATAGTGCAACTTTTCGAACGAAAACGAGCAGAGTTCACCGGAATAAACAAAGCTGCCATAGCTGGTAAGAGGGTGTCTTCAGCAACTGAAAGCACACCTGCGCTGGTCTCGCTGGGATCGTCAGTTGGTGTGGGCAGAATTTCACTCCGGAAAGAAATCTCGCCAGTACCACAGTCGAGCGTAGCCCCGCTGTCGCGTAGGAAATCTATACCCAAAATAACATCATGGGTAGCTTGCTCCAGCACAATAAACTCCGTCCGGAATGCCTCTTCACCAAGCGTAACTGTCGCGGAACAAACGCCGACAGCGCGCAGATGCTCGCCCCCGACACCGCGGAAATGAACGTTGCGATCACACGCAAACATAACTTTGTGTCCAAGACGATTCTTGAAAGACTCATAACCGAAACTGCGGAACCAGTGTCCACTAAAGCTAACGTTTCTACACCATTCACACTAACGATCATTTTGTTTTTTGACGTTATCACAGGTGGAGGAATTGGTGAAAGCAACCGTCTCGCGACCACACCCCCTGGGGTCGTAGAAGCTAGTTTCCCAGCGTCGGCGATCCTCACCTTCCCCGCGGCGAGGGTGATCGGGCTTGGTGCGTACGTGGAGGAGAGAAGCTGCGGTCGGACGCGGGCGAGTCGTGGCGTATGTTGCTTGAATGGCTTGACCGGTAGAAAGTGGAAGTCGGTATAGTCGTGTCGTAAGGCGGGCTGTTGCGCATTGCCGTAGGTGGTCTCGCGAAGTGTCCTTGAGGCTGCCGTAGGTGATAGGGGCAAAATCGGGATATATGACCGGGGAGGTCGCAGTTATAACAAACAGGAGGCGGTCGGGGCGCAACATATCCTTGGTAGGGTCGTCTGTGATCATCAGGAGGTCGACGCGGAGGGTCACTATTGGACGATGCAAACCTCCGAAACGGGGACCGATTAGCCCGTGCTCCAGAGCGTTCATTAGAAAAGTGTTTGTGAAGGAAAGCTTGACATCCACCTAAATGCAGCCATACGGCTGCAAATTCGTCCTGGACCAGGACGAATTTTTCTTCAACTGCGAAGTTTCTGAGGAAGCTGTATAGCTTTCCTTTGTAGCCGTATGGCTGCATTTAGGTGGATGTCAAACTTTCCTTCACAGAAACTTACTCCACCTTGGGGATTTCGCCTTAATCTGGTCGATTCCGAAAAGTGGTTGGCCGACACCTCGAACTGTCCTCACACCAGGGCATCGGAGGCTCTTCTGGTGACTCTTGCAATGCACACTGATGGTAGACGGGGCGGACTGGAGCGGAACAATGATGGCAGGGCGAGTCGCGGCAGACGCTTTGCTGGCCAAGCTCTTCTCTGGTAAATCTGCGAACCAGTGACGCGATAACTTCGGAAGGGTTTGAATTGAAGTCCACACTCGCTACGGTGGTGACGTTTGCTAGACGACCGAACTTCGAAGCAATTCACCGCATCTTCAGTGCCTCAAGCACCCTGCAGTGGCGAATCACGTCCTGTGAAGTCACAAGGTCTTCCTTCGTTAATAAAACGTTGTACGCGTCCTCAGCAATTCCTTTGAGCAGGTGACCAACCTGGTCCTCATCGGACATGCTACGGTTAACCAAGCGGCACAGCAGGAGCACTTCTTCGATGTACGTTGTGCATGTTTCTCCAGGAACCTGGGCTCGTTGCGCGAGAGTTTGCTCAGCCTTTTTCTTTTTGGCGCCTGAATCCCCGAAAGACTTCTTAATCTCGGTAACAAAGTTATCCCACGTAGCCAACTTTTCCTCGTTGTTTTCGAACCACACAAGGGCGGTTTTGTCGAGAGAGAAGGGCACGTTGGCGAGCTGTGACGCCGGGTCCACGTGCTTGTACTTGCTGACCCTTTCATAATGTTTCAGCCAATATTCTACGTCCTCATCCGGAGCCTCCAAAAACTTGCGCGGTTCCCTCGGATAGGGTCAGATGCTCACCCTTGATGGTGCAGCGGCGTCAGTAGCTCGGGTGATCGGCATGCCGGTCTGTCTGGGGGGTAGCCCAGCAATCCGCCTGCTCCGTCAAGAGTGGTCGGTTGTTTCCAGGGTGTGTAGATACCCGGCTCCTCCACCAATTGATACGGTCGTCGGGAATGCGAAGGGCTTTATTAAAGATGGGGCGGCCGGTGCGCAGGGAACTCGTAGGCGGGGAGCGGTGAGCACAGAGCGAGTAGCGCGCAGCACCAACGTCTTCCTCCTCTTTGCCACTCGCGGCCGGTCAGTTCGTCTTCGTCGTCTTCTCTCCAAGTTTCTTTTCTTCAGTTTCCGTGGTAACAGTATTAATAATCGTGGTTTTTTATTAGAATCTTGTGAAGTCCGCGTCCTCGCCTACGCAGACGATATTGCATTGTTTTGCCAGGACACGAGGAGCATACGTGTAATCTTAAGCCTTCTTAACAGGGTGTGCCTATACACAGGCAGCAGCGTCAACTGGAACAAGTGCCTCGGTTTCTGGAACGCCAATTACGTGTCCCAGCCTTGTATTTTCGCGGGTATGTGCCGCGTAGAAACACCAGTTCAATACGTACGGATACCACTCGAAAATTATGGGGACAGTGATTCTTTCTGGCGTAAGCAAACCATCGATATCCACGATAAAGACGAGAAGTGGGGAGGGAAGCAGCGGTCTCTGTTCTCACGTGCGACGGTGTGCAATCTGTTTTTCGTGTCAACACTCTGGTACCTAATGCATATTGTGCTTTGCTCGCGGGCCAACTTGCAAAGATTGACCAGGGTGTTTGCTGTTTTTAATGATGTTCAACGTGGGAGCGCACAATTCGAACCAACCTATTTCGATATGCGCATTTGGGGGTCTTTCTCTGGCGCAACTCTTTCGGCTTCAGGTCTTGATCCGGGTTGTTTTTCTTCGCGATGACCGCGATCACTTTTCCAGTACCGTATGTCAAGACTACCTGGGTAGATTTTTGCCCGAATTCGTTGTTGCCTCTGTGTTTATGATGGTGGCAATCATGGCTCCTTTCGTGAGGCTGTTGTTGAGGGAAGCGTTTTGTTTTTACGATTTACTTTCCAGTACTTAGCGATCGTGTAATAAACAAAGCTATATAGACCTTTTCTGCACACGATTTTGCAAATACCGTTGTATATGTTCATACACAGTGCAGCGCCAGGGTGGAACGTATATCGGAGTGTAAAAAGAATGACAGTACCGCCTTATGTTAGTGCCGTTTCTTCAAGTTACCGGCGGAAGTACTCCCCGTTAAATCCTGGATAATAGAAAAGGATTTATTCTTTCCTTGGGGTCCTAACTGTTTGCTCTGTAAGAAGCCAGATACCGCAGAGCACGCATTTATAGTTCGCTCGGATGGGGTGTACCGATGGGACGTTTTGCAGAGAACACTGAAAAAGGATTCCCATTTACTAACCATGTCTTCCGGTTCCTGGTCGTTGAAAATGAAGGTGAAGTTCCCCATGACCTGCTGATATTGCTGGCACTGCACAGCATATGGAAGCCTCCAATGGCTATCCGCCAAAATGACGTCTATATAAAGCTTAGCAAAGAGTTGTTCGGACAAGTCTACGTGACATAGGAGAAGTGTACAAGGGAACACCTTGCCCCCGGATTGGCTAAAATATTTGGTAAGTATGGCAAGGCTTCGGCCGTTTTAACAATGGCCCAACAGCAAATGTTGTGCTAGAGACTTTTAATTCTGTATAATAGTTTTACATGGTTTTCTGACATGTATGCGACAGACAGAAAATAAAGAAAGTAACATTTGGTTAGCTCAGGTGGTATAGCTGCTGCTCCAGTTATGCGGTTGTCCCGGGTTCGAATCCTGAAACAGGGCGAATTTTTTCTTCAACTGCGAAGTTTCTGAGAAAGCTGCCTAGCTTTCCTTTGTAGCCGTACGGCTGCACTGAGCTGGATGTCAAACTTTCCTTCGCAGAAACTTACTCGACCTTGGGGATTTCCCCTAAATCTGGTCGATAAATACCTAAAATTTGTGATCCAAGCACGACAGAACGCAACAGCCAAACGATTATGTAAGTTATACTCACGCAGGAAGGAGCTAACGGCAGCTGCTCTCTTTCAACATTCTTCCATTTGTGCTGCAAATTATGATCTTCTTATAAGAAAATGTTATCGTCTGCCTACGAATGCGCAAAAGAAATTGCGTAAAAGATGCTTTAAATGTGGAGTAGCTGTTTAAAACGTGTTTGCAAATACAGTAGCTGAAATGTCTGGCAAAATCCGGTTACAACGAGATGTCAGTCAGAATATAATGGACGCAATACGGACAAACCAGAATACCGCCCAATAACTAATCAGCCCCAGTGCACGCGTGAAAACCGGCACAATGTACACCTTTACGTTCGTTACAGCACATTTGTTCTCTTAAATAGACCTGAAACAGCTAAAGTTGGAACGTGTTATACCAGCAATGCAGTGAAACATGCAGAATGCAACCTATTGCATGGAATGAACATTTAGTAGTTGACCAACATGAATAAACTGCTACATTCCTTTCATACTAAACGATGAACAAATGAGAAGATATTGTGTATACTCATGTGTGTTGTTAAGTGGTTTTAAAGGAAATATTCTTTCCGCAAGAAAAAAAAACAAAATATTAAAATACTGCTTGCTGGTATCATGTTTTTATAAAATGATTTGGTTTTAACTTCACAGCACACCTACAGTTTACATTTTGTTATATATTGAAAATTTTAAAGTGATGTTTTTTTTGTTTAATACAACTTGCATTTTAACAAAGCATTACAGTATCTTTGCCAACAACACTGAATATTTGGGGCATTTATATTATTTCAGTATACACCTAAGCTGCCAAGAGGGTTTTACGGTGACTTACTTGTAAGGCATTAGGCAGCTTATTTCGACGATATCTGTGCCATTTCCATTAATGCAAAACTGGTGTAGCTCGAATAATGGGTGCAGTGTATAAGTGTATGATGCCGTCTAGCGGCTGCGGGTTTGATTTATGATACGGTTTCGACGTTATGATGAGTTGTGTGTTAACGTTTCGATTTTGAAAGCTCGGCGTCTGATGCCCTGGTGGCTTCGCGTTTTGCCCCGCCGAGAAAGAACTGTTGTTGCGGAGGTGTACGGCTTCGCTATAAAAGTCTTGGTTTTTCGAAGCACGATCCGTTCTACCGCGATACGTTCAAAAACTGCTGTCATGATCTGTTCTTTTAGTAGGCATTACGTTCGAGCGCAAGTCGTTGAAAAACGAGTATCGCGCTGTTTTTGTACCGTGAATACATAAGTTGCCGACATCCCGACCCCTATAGTACTTCGCCCCTAAAAACAGACCCCAAACTACCCGTGACTACAACTGGTTCTGTAACTCTTCCGTAAGGAACAAGCATAAAGCTACGGGACGTTTCACCGCACGTGCAATGACAAAATATATAGAACGTCACTGTGCGGCCCTGCGCACCATGGAAAAGTGGAGAGTGCTTGATTTCTGCCTGTTTTTATATTCTGCTAACTGCGGGCAACACTTTGAGGGAATGGCATATTCGAGTACACAGTCGTGATATTGCTCAAGTTGTCACAAGTAATAAGAGTTCAGGAGTTGTTATAGTGCTAAAGCAAGAGAATAAAAATTCTTACTGAAACTTTACAGTCATTTTTTTAATGAGAAATTTAGTTATGTTTTTCGTCTGCACCCACAAGGCTCCACAGGCAATGTCGCTAATTGCTATGGCTCCTGTATCTCCAATGTGCGTATTGAACACATTAGAGTTGCACCCAGGCCGCCAACAATGTCTATGTGCTGCCCTTGGGGTGCCTGCATATCCCTATCTAACGCTGGCGTTGTATTCACCTTCCGTGAGAAGAGCATACAGCGCGGACTACTCCAATTCAGTTCGGCGCAGTTTGTCTTTCTTGAAACGCTGGGTTCGGTCGGCTTCTCAATGTGAAATGTGCCGCGATAACGTTGGTTTCCCGAAGCCTTGGGCTGCGACTCACCCTCAAATTGCTTACGAGCGTGGACAAGTTTGTCGTTGTTCGAAGAATGCAAAGTGAGCGCTCAATACTAGCACTGTTCTGCGCAAGCGTTTGTGCGGGCAGCAGCGGTATTGTGTTTTAACGACCTCAAAAGCATTTTGTCGACATCAAGTACTGCTTCACGAATACTTCCAACGCCTACTTGTCGCAAGGCCCAACTGACGTCGTCAGCACGGATCTGCTGATTGCCTGCTGCCGTGTTACATTAGCGGCTACAGATTGCTCGGCCCTGAGCGAGCACCTTCCCTTCATCCTGTTCGGCCACTTTCCAGATGTCGGCAGTCTACCAGATAGAAATGCACCAACTGCTGTACTACCATCGTACCTCCATAAGAGTGCGCGCGGACACCACAATTTTTTTCTTAAGTATTTTTTGCCTCTTGTGATAACGAGTTTGAAGTTGGCGAGGGACGGGCGCACCTGTATCGATATAAGTCGTGGCAGACAACTACGCTGCAGTGTGGGCGTTCCCTGCATCGGGCGCGTCTTCTTTGGAACCGCGCTTTCATTATGCGGTTGAAACGCTGAAACGTAAAACTGGCGGGGGGAGCGGAGGAGACTGCGGATGGGGCACGAATTAAAAAAATACTGTCATTCAGGCATGCTGCCAATGCAGTTTCACCCGCACTAGGGCGCCTCTATCTACGGCGAGTGCGCATCCTCGCCTTTTGTTAACAATTCCACAGTGCAATACAAATTGCGGTGTTGTAAGCTGCAAAACCCCTTACAGGAACTCACCAGGAACAACCTTCTACTGTCTTCCAATCCGACCTCATGAGGAAAAACGGCATCTACGCTGGGTTTCTCTCGACTGCAGCTGTAGGAAGTTCTTTTATTTTAGAGGAATACGTAAAGTTTGCTAACGCTTGAGGCGTTTCTTTCAAATCATGACAGCAATAACTGGATACCTGGAGTTGCACCAGGATATAGAGCAAACTTTTCGTCGGTGGTACGAAAGCTTACAAAGAAGGCCACCCTGCTTATGGCCCCTCGATATATCCCGCACACACAAGACCTCAACCGGGACTGTACCATGCGACCAGTATGAGTGATAGAACCGAATTATTTTATTCTACTGAACGCTTGGCGTTGTGCGGCGCACACTGAATAAATTTGTGGATTGGTGGTGCATTAGGACGTTTTGTCCCCGTAATTGGTCGGAGCAAATTTTTTTCCGTACGACAGACCCCACAAATGCACATCGATAGGTTTTAATCAGGTTTTTTTCGTCCCAAAGCAAACGCGTCAATACCGAGTCATGCTAGAGCAGGAAGACATCCATACACAATATCAAGGAAGATGGTGGTACGCAAGTCCCGAACCACGGATTTCAGACGGATTTCTGACAGTCTGCTTTATGGTGACAGTACTAGGGCTCCGCCGCCGAGCAGTCTGCAAATAGAACTCATGTTGATATAAGCTAAGGTGTGTTGCATGTAACTTGTGGTTTTTAGTAAATTTAACGTGACTGATGTGCAAAGCTAGCTCTTCAGCGCTGCTTTCAGGCCACAAGGATTAAGAAATTTGCAGCATTGCTGTCAGCACGAACTTCATTTGATATCACAATTCGGCGAATGAAAGTATATCGTGCTTAGCCTGGCCACGTTCCTCGAGGTTGAAAACTGAATACACCAGCGGGTTGTGTGTCGTTTTTATGGGAGGTCTTTATTTTTATGAAGTATTTTTTTATTTTAAAAAGGGTCTTCATGCTGCAAGACTCGATTGTAAAATTATTCCTACTCGTGCACAATTGCCGCGGCACAACATACATTGCTCTAACGGGAGATTGGGCGAGTTGGTACTAATTCATAGTAAGAGCTCTAACAAGAGACAAAGAGAATAGGGCACAAACACAGGGCTGTGAAGAGGGCACAAACACAGCGCTGTGTTTGTGCCCTCTTCTCGTTGTTTCGGGTTGTGTTTTGGCCCTCTTCTCTTCGTCTCGGGTTGTTAGCGATTTTACTATGAATAGATTGCTCGCAATATTGACAGCAGGCCGTTGTCTATGTCGATTCCGCAAGAAAAAATAAAACGACCTCCACTAGAGCAGCAGTTCCAGAAAAAAAACTGAGGGCCAGTTTCGCGACAGCAAAAACCTCAGCGCAGCTTATAGGTGGTACAAAAGATTAACGGAGCACGGGTTGCAGATTTTCAGGTCATTTTTTTCCCAAGTGGCTAGCCAGTAACCTGCAAGTGATATTTCAAAAAATTCCTTTCAAAATAAAATTAGGCCACCCGTGCCCAACGTGGGGTGGCGGCCGCATAAAATTGATAATATCCTAATCTGACGAATCTGAGCTCCTCTTTTCTTTGTCTCGTGTTGTGTTCGTTGCGAAGAACTCCCGCACGTGACCTAAAGAGTGTCCGGGTGTCTTCTTCGCATGCGTCACGTTCTAGATGGAGGCATAAACGATTTCCCGGTGTTTGAGTACCGTGACTACATGAGGCGAACTATGATTACTACAAAGACGACAGTATGAGAGGCCAATAGCCTCAGCCCCTCCCAAAAACGGAATTTTCTCGGCTAAAACGGCACCTCTTGTCACCCTATGCCCAGCCAAAAACTTGGCATATTATGTAGTCAATGCATTTACGAATTGGTGTTGAGACCAGTTAAGCAGGATCGAAATGCCTTTCAAACGTGGGCCGGAATATTTTTTCACCGTTTGCTCGTCTGTTCAGCTTACCGGCAACTTGTAAAAAAAATATGAACATAGTGGCATTCTAAAACGAGGTTCTATTGTTTGTGATCAAACTGAAAGATAGGCTGTTGTTTTCTGTTCTTGGTGCGCTTTTTAGCCTCCTCAAGATGACGGCGTTTTATAGCTTAAACATGGTCCACGTGAATACAGATGCTTCAAAATAAAGGAACTTTTCACCTCTTTTCCGGTTGAATGTTAGGAAGCAACTACGGTGTAAAAACACAGCAGTGCTCCAAACCGAACACATAATGGCCAAAATAGGTATGACTTTCCCAGCAAACCACTAACCTCTCTGCGACGTCCCAAAAAGATCCGAACGTCTATGTCCCGCTGTATCTCTATTAGACATCCGTACATCATGCAATATTTTAATGAAAATTTTTGAATGTTGAGATAACGTTGCTGGTACCTTAATGTCGGACGTTCTTTCAAGTTTGCTAAATACGTACTCTCGATGTTGCTCCTGCTTCATTTGGGGACGGTATTAAGACATATTTTGCTGACGTTTTTCAGATGTTGCTGGTATGTCCGTTTTTTACATCGAACATGTCTATCGCAGTTATATTTATTGTAGCAATATCTGCTGCACTTTATTTTCAAACTATTCGCCGACGTACTGTATTCAAGTTACCGAGGGGTTTTTTATGAGTTTTGTATGGGTTTTGCACCGAGGGGTTTTGTGCAATTATTGTAATCCACCAATATTGCTTTGAACCTTTGACCTTCGAAACAGTAGCCCAATACCGAACCTTATGGAAAGAGGCAGGGATTTAGTGCAGAATTAGTTTACAAGCGACGTTGCCAACGAGCCTTGTAAGGTTTTTTTTTGTTGAAGGGAGGGGTCGCGGGCGTGGGTCATTGCTATAAAATCTGAACAAACTAAGATAGGATGATGAACGAAGACGGAATTAGCACAACTTTACTTGCTACATGATTTAAACTTGATGTTATGTACCGACTGCAGCTTCATGAATTCAGTGTGAGCAAAGCAAATTTCGGGGCTGCCTTGATACTGAGGTTCCCCTCAAACGTCTCTTGTAGGTTAAACGGCAAGGTACACTGCCGTTTTTTTTTGCCTCGAAAAAAAAAGTCGATGACACCCTCATTGCAAAAAAAATCTAAAAATACGCGTGAAGTTTTGCCAAGATTCGAACCACGGACTTTCAAAAACACAACTCCAGCAGCTTGGCAACAATCCACTAGACCACGCCGGAAAACAACGCGTGGACCCAAGAATTTGGTACCATAACAGAGGCTGCCAACGAATATTGTCGACTGATTCGTTTTGGTCGTATTTGACAAATTTCGGAAGTTCTAACGCTTGTTTCTTCCGCACCGATCTTGGAGGCGAGGTCAATTATGCTAATACTGCAAGTAATGTAACCAAAGCTCCCTTATTTAAGCCAAAAAAAAAGCTATCGCGCTTCATTGTTTTCCCTATGCAAGTTGCGGTAGCCGCGAATGAAATTGAATGCACCGCTAGATTTCTGGCGTTGATAACCTTTGTTAGTTACGGACCGATCTTGCAGACATGCCCATCATGCTAACACTACAAGCGATGTAGCCAGAGCTACCGTATTTAACTCACAAAAACCTATCCCAAACCCCCGATCTCCATGATAAAAGCCAAGCTAGCCACGAAAGAATGCGCACTTTCGAATAGAAATAGCTTGTAATTTGCCTCAAGGCACCCAATTACCGCACGTTAAAAAATGATTGTTTTCTGCGAACGTAATGACCGCAAACCAGGAGATGGACATGGAATCCCGAATGTGTCGACTGCTTTCGGATGCTTTCTGGCGCTGCGTCAACGCTGATGTATCTGGCGAGCAGCATACAAATCAGCGTAGCTCCTGGGACAGCTCACGTCGCCATGCATTTTGCCGACGCCGTCAACGCGGGGCGATGTCGTCGCGCGAAAGCGCGGAAAACACGCTGCAAGTGGTTGCGGCCTCAGAAAAAAAGGTAAATTTACGGCGCCCACCACCCCACAGCAGCTGTATTTCCACCGTAGACACTTAAATTGCCTTAAATGCCTTAAATTGCCCTAAATATAGATTTTCGGTACATTTACTGTTTTCTTTAAAATTACCCCCGCTCAAGCTTTTCTTGTATATAATTGGAAACTAATATCTGTATTTACCAATAACTTCGGCATCTATTTCCCAACGAGTTTTTATCAAGGTGGGTGTCTTTCAAGAACTAGTTTGTTACTCGGACGAACATGAGACAGGAAAGTCGTTGGGCGGCGAGTCCGACCGCCCGACAGTTTGTATTATCTGCACGCCTAATCGATGCGCGCGCTACTGGCCGGTGACGGCACGGGTGTGCACGCCCTCAACGTGCGTTATTTCTGTGAATTGACTACCATGGCTATATCTACCGGACGAAGAAATACTGCCAAGTAGTGAATTTAAGTGAGTACTAGTGAACCTCGTTTTCTTGTCATGTGTATTTTTCGTAGCGGAGTTGCTCTCGAACTTCGGACCGCGTAAGCGGATAGCCCTTAATTTTTGAGTGACTCGATTTGTGCGTTGCGCAGATTTATCGATCGACCTTTGTACCTGGCTGCTGCTTGTGTAAACAGACACAACTCTCCTATAATTCCTAGCCCTGTTTTTGGTGAAGTGTTTGTGTTCTGTCCTGTTTTCCTAGACAAATGTTTTGATAAGAAATAAAATAGGGGAAGCTGTAGAGTGCGAATATACCTGCGTGTGGAAATATAAGCGCGTATGCGTTACCCCCACATCGTGTACTTTTAGCGTGATATTATGCACTTTTGGTTTTGGTTTTGTTTCAGCCGATGCTGCTTTTTTCGTCATAATAGTTTTCAGTTAAAAAAACGTGCACAATAAGCAGACTGATTGCCGTGCGTTGTAGCATTAGAATAAAATAATAAATCGAGTGAATTCCGAGCGTACAGCATTAGATTATAATGCCATCTCGATGATTATTTCGCGTTTCGATTGAGGGTTCAATCTTTTCGAACGCTCAGTTTGGTCGTTAAATGTTGGAATGAACAACCTGTATGCCACCCGAGTTTATTTGTAACGTCAGAACTACACGCATGTCGTAACTGGCACAGTAGAATGAGCAGCGCTGGGTGCGCTTCGTACTCTTACTGCGGCGTCCCAAACGTAAATTAACCTTTCAGAACCCAATAATATTATTCCAAAACTGCTGTTAAATTTCTGCCACCTATGGAATTTTCAGCTTAATGAATTTAGTGTGTAACACACCTTGGTGATAAGAGTTACACAGCATTTCGGATTTCGCAGGTTTAAGGCAGAGTATGATTCTGGTGTCTGGCCGGTCGTTTGCTAATAACTTACATGCTGCAGGCTGCTAACTGGTGCACCTCAGACTATGTGTGAATGTGATTGTGCTGTAAACATTTCTTGCATTACTTTGATGCTTCCCACTGTACAACGTATACTTAAAAAAGTGTAGGACTAACAGGACAAGCCAACAGGACAACACGACGAGTTTTTCACTGATGTGCTTTTTGAAGGTTTAGTTTTGCATATATACCAACTAGCCCACCTCGTCATTCTGCTGCAGGAAGTATACGTGGATGGCAGTGACGCTGTCCGGGTTTGTGCATTTTCTTTTGCCACATTTTGTGGACACGGCTTCATCCGTGTATATATTGTCAGTTCAATCCACCAAGCGGTTACGATGGACACAGAAAAATATTTTCCGCGTTCAGATGGGACCTGTAGCTGGGGTAAAAGGTCCTCAGAGTCCCCATTCACGAAATAAAGTTCCTATGTATAGTGGTACCTCACATTAGCTGTCATAGTTAATTTAAGGTTACCTTAGTAGTTCCAATGCTGACGTAAATTATACCCACTATGCTCTCTTCCTGTCCCTTAATGTTACACCCCTCATATAACGTTCTATTGCCTGCTAAGTCGCCCGTAGTTTTTAGGCTATACACTTTTACTAAGCCTGGAAGTTTTTGCCCCGTAGGTGAGTACCGGCAGGATGCAGCTGTCATACACTATCTTTTTCAGGGACATTGCAGGCGGCCATTCTGTATTATACCAGTCTTAAAAATCTGTAGTAACAACACAGATTTTCCTGTACTCATGCCTAGATTGATCAACTGGCTTGCAAGGGAGGTGCTACTGCAACAGTCTGCACAACGAGCCTGCTCAAGCTAATGTTGACGGTCGACTTGGCACAGGTGTTCTCCTGGTTTGGGAAAAAAGGAAGCACGCTTTTTTCCATTTGCGAGTGGCATCCTGCATTGTGTGTAACTAGATATCTTCGAATTGTTACAGACATCATATTCTTCACCAGACAATGTATAGGGCCCAGATTTTTATTGTCAGTCACATCCTGCGCAAATATCAGCTTTGTCGACAACCTGCGGCATCTTAATTTATATTGCTAGAAGAGTTATTAAATTTCTTTCAGCCTTTGGACCATGAAATTTTACCCCACTTTCCAACCAATCCGGTCAGCAACTATTTTGGTAGTTTCTGGCACCACAACAAAAAACGCAAACTGGTCAAAACTCCCTACCATAACTGTTGATGGAGGTATGAACCATTGAGCCACCCCTGCATCATTTCCGTCCTTTCATGCGTTTTTATTTTGTGTTATGTTCTTTGAGTGTATCACTTGGGGTGAATCACGTGGTCGTTTAAATCTGTCTTCTTGTAACTAATTTTCAATCATTTCCGTGTTCCCATTTTTTTTTTCTTTGTTCCCAAATCACCCGCCGCGGTGGCTCAGTGGCTAAGGCGTTGCGCTGCTGAGCACGAGGTCGCGGGTTCGATTCCCGGCCGCGGCGGCCGCTTTTCTGATGGAGGCGAAAAGCAAAAACGCCCGTGTGTACGAGATTTCGGCGCACGTTAAAGATCCCCAGGTGGTCAAAATTAACCCGGAGCCCTCCACTACGGCGCGCCTCATCGCCTGGGTTGCGTCGGCGCGTTAAACCCTTCAATCAATCAATTGTTTGTTCCCAAATCATATCATTTGTGTTAAACATTGAAATAGTGTGACATTTTATTGTTTTCCTAACCCGAATTTAATAAGTTGTTTCTAAAGTTTTTTGATGTTTTATTGTTTTCCGGTCATTTCGCTAAGTTTGAATCATTTCATCATGTATATTCCAACTGATCTTGTAACCGCCGTAGTCAGTTCTTTACACAAACATTTTCTATAGATAGTAACCGTTTCTCTAGATGTTGGTTTGTTTAAAGTAGCTAAAATTTGTATGGCACTCACAACCACCACTCAACACCACTTCTGTGTTTCCTAGGTGGTCTTGTTTTATTGTTCCAAAAACTTTTCTCTAGATGTGAACTATTCAGTTTGGTAAATTGGCTGGGTTTTTTATTACCACCATTCAATCATTTTTTTTTGTTTTCACACATTTCTTCTGTTGTTTTTCACCAAATTATTTTAATCTGAGATATTTCAAGTTGCATTACTATCTTGTGCTTCTACCCTGGGTTTACATGTTTCCGTTTCTTCCTATTTTTTGCCCACCTTTCTGCTGTGTGTGACATATTTATAGTCATGAATATTTGTACCATTCTTGTAATTCTACAATGCGTACCCTGTGGGACAGGGCAGATAGGAATCACTATTAAAGTGGTTGTGTTGCGAAAGCATATAACATAATTTAGAAGTCAATATAAACTGGTTTACGTAAACTCTTTTGTGTTTTATGCGTACATTGAAACCGTTCTTACTACCCCGCTCCAGGAACTTACAGCTAGGATGGGAGACTGTCATTTTAATTAGTTTAATTTTTGAATTGTTTCTGTGATAGTTTAGTTCAGAAGGCTTGTACATCCGTGCTGTGTCGTACAATTCGATGACGCTACTGTGGTTGCCTCAATGTCCATGGCGCTTGTGATGATCAGGACTGGTTTGCTTTTATTTACTGCCACTTGTTTTGTTGCGACACTTCTTGTTTAGAGGAGTGCTTTGTGTGCTTCTGCAAGAATGTGTGGTCAGCTTGGCACTTCACGTATGACACTTTATGCAGTATGCAGCACTTCAAAAATGGAAACACATTAATCTAGAAACCAGGTGCCAAGTAACAGCAAACTGTGCTGAAGTGCTAGCAAGACATGTATTTGAAGTATAAATGCCTACAACACGTAGGGAACCTTGGAAATGGGGCTGGAAAAACTCCAAAGTATTGTGTAAAAAATGTAAATTTCAAGCATACAGGTTCATCTCAACAATATCATACTAAGGTACACTAGTCTTGAATATAACAAACTAATGCTTGTGCCAAAGACAAAAAACCAGTGTAGAACAGACATCTGTATACGTGTTGCACGCGTACAACTACAATATCCATAACGTGTACCACTAAAATAACGTCCCGTAAAAAGCATATAAAAGAACCATGAGAGGTCTATTGAACGTTATCCTTTGTCTGATTTGGATAGGGTTTTTGCAGTTGTAGCAACGTTGAGTATACGTAAATTCGCCCAGAACGGTACAACTCCTGGACATCTACAGTGTCGATTGCTGGCGTCTCCAGGATATCTGCGTGACGTACCGTGGTTTGCTCGGTTGCTTTAACTCTACACCGTCATCCCTGCATAGTAATACAGCAGGGGCTTCGTTTTCGTGCTAAAGATTTATCGTCGGCTAGTAAGGAGACATTCTTTTGCAGTAGCACTGTGTTGCCATTTTCATCCCTCAAATTTGGTCTTTTTATTTAGAAAAACAGATAAATATATATCCCTTAAAAACCCTTCACGGAAGCATGCTAGGCATAGCTCTTCAAGGCAGAAAAGTACAATCTGAAACGGGGGACGTTTACGTTGTAGTTTGATTGATTGATTGTAGTGTTTAACGCGCCGACGCAGCGCAGCCGATGAGGCGCGCCGTAGTAGAGGGCCCCGGAATATTTTTTTTATTTTTTTATTTATTTTACCCTCAGGGCCAGAGCTATTACAGAGGGGAGTGGTTAAAAGTAAATATAGAATACAAATACAGTGTAATTGTTAATAAGAAAGATACATGACGTTGCTCCTAATTATACAATCTTTGACCACCTGGCGATCTTTAACCTGCGCCCAAATCTCGTACACACGGGCGTTTTTGCTTTTCGCCTCCATCAAAAAAGCGGCGTCCTCTACGTTGCAGTTTCTTTGAAATGACATGCGGCTTACTGCTCCTTAACCAACCCATACTGAATCTAGTAGCCTATGCAGGGATCCTCTGCATGATGCGATTATCCCGCTCGCACGCATTCTTATTCTTTTCCCACGATCTGCTGGACCTATCAAAGTAGTTCCTCTAAGTGTTTCAAATTTGTTAAGAAGACCCAATTTTAGAATGTTTTCATCACCATTAAAGGGACACTGAAGTGAATTTGTCAAGCTCCCGTTTTTGCTTGCACTGCGTAGACTGGCTCAAATTAGCACACTTTTCATCGTTTATCCGGGTGACAAATCGTCAATTATTTTACAAAGCGCGAAAGAAGCAAAACTACCATGCGCGGTTTGCGGCGGCCGCACCAACTAAGCTGTGACGTTGGGAGGAGGGGGCACCGTGATTGGACGATTCCCAAGGTGAGCAATCAAACAAGCTTCGGTTTCGGTTTCGGTTCTGTAAAACAACATGTTTGACACCCGATGGCGTCGTTGGATGGGTATTCTCAATATCCCAGTGATCGTAGTACCGCGCTTCTACCATGTTGTCGGCTGTAAACTGCATAACATAAGCCTCCCAGGACGGCTTGGAATCGAAGCATTCACAAGCCGAGGCCTATGCAGTGCATGAACGCCCTCCGCGTCCCCGCAGACGGTCAAATTCATGCGCTTTTCCCCCATATTTGGAGCTTGCCTCACTCATGCCTGTATCGTAAAAAACGTGTTCGCACCAGGCCAAGGGTCTGTTTATTCTGGCCTGTGCCCACTGGCCGCAAGCAGTCGGTGCTCATGGCAACAGCACGCCAACGAGAACTCGCTAGCACGCCAGTGCCAGCATGCGCGAGTTCTGTGGACTAGTTCGTGGAGCAATGAACGTTGCGGGGCAAAAAAAGGTGAACTCAGTATAAGAAACATCGGCGAAAAACGAAAAAGGTAACTAACATAAAAAAAAAAGAAAGCATGCACCCTCGGGGATGATAACTTATGACTGGCAAGACACTTGCGATTACGTATACCTAACGCTCCAGACCACTCGGCCAGGGGGCGAGCCGGGTTGATCGTGCAAATATAAGGTATATAATATATAATCAGTTTACACTTTTATTTAGTTTTAGTATTTCAAGCAGCTAAGGTGACTTTTTGGTGTATTGCGCTCGTGCAGTAAGCGTCCCCCGAGTGTCCACAATAGCTCACGTCTAGCAATTGCATTTCTTAGACGGAAAAGCGTTCGCAGATGCGTAGTCGTGCTGCTGACCGCTGTGCTTGTTCGCTCAGCGCAAAAGAGTGCTTCCCGCACCCTAGTTTTACGCTGTACGGTAAAAATATCAGTTGATTTTATTTCTTTAGTACCTATATTGACTTCGCTGACTCTTCTCCACCTTCAAGAGGCCTTATATTTTCCTACTAGCGTACCAGTCAGCGAAGCGTCGCATGTGAGCTTGTGCAGCGCTTGTGTGAAGCGACCTTGACTTGGAGGTAGATACAGTGTACAAACTAACGAAGTAAAGAAAGGCCCATTCTTCCATTCACAAACGTGTTGTGGCTTAGTTTCAGCTGATTGAGCGAATTGCAATGACCCGTCGGCGGCCGGCGGACTAAACGTTGGGCCGACTGACTCGGTCGCGGAAGGTCGGCGACCCGTGCAGTAGCGCAGCCAATAGCCAGCTCCTCTCCTGCTAACGTCACACGAAAACGCCACAGAACAGAGGGGAGGACAGTATTTTCGAATTGTTTTTTCTACTAAATAAATTCGCGTAAACGCGCTCAGAGTGGTCGAAACAGGGCCTAGGGACTCCGGACTACAATTTGGCTCGTAATCCCGCATTGTTTACAAATAACTTCAGTGTCCCTTTAATGTCAACAGCCTATTTAGTTACGCTTTAGGACAAAGGTCTCTCGCGTTGACTTTCACCCGCGGTTGTCGTGCCCTGCCTGAGTTGATTCGTTGCCTCCTAATTTCCTTATTTCGTCCCTCCCATCTTCTAGACCAGTATCTGCGAATCAGTTCTGATACCCTAGTTGTACGCCGGTTGTGAGTGTGTCTCGCGGTAAAATATGCTACGTTTAGTGCTGCCTTACGAGCTGCCTTCGTGGCCGTGTTTATTTGGTTACCTTCGGTGCAGGTAACATTGCGGTACGGTAGCTCTGCGATATCTTGCTGAGGATTCGTGGATGCATGGTCGTTATTCCTACACTTTCCTTTGTTATGCAGTTTATATTGTCGGCAATGTGTTAAAGATTTTCTGTGTTTCCGTAATTGTTAGATCGGCTGTGCGGCCTGTCTCTAAAGGCATGTCGAGCACTTTTTCGCGACGGTTCTCTGGGAGGACATCCGTACTTATTCTTACAGTTATTTTCAAATTGTCCCCTTTGCGCCATTCGTCATATTCTAAACAATATTTACCGCGAATGCAGTACAGGAAACAAAAAAGAAACAGAAATAAACAGTACAAAGAGAAAACAATAAAATGCTGGGGTGTCGAAATTGCGGCGCATGTTCAAGAGGTCGCAACTAATCCGGTTTTTGAATCAGAGGATGCTTCAAAATTTAACGAAACATCATGAAGTGGTCGAAATTAATCCGGAACCTTCGACTACTCCGGGCCTCACATAACCTGTGTGGCTCGGTCACGTAAATTACCGTGAATTTTAGATTTTTCCTACCGCTGGAAAAGGACTGCGGTCTCATTGTGTCAATTGTGGGCATGGCTGGCCACCCTCTCTGCCATGGATGATACCACCTATTGAGCGTAAAATAAATTTAACTGCTCAGGTCCGGCACCTGCAAAAATGCGTACTTCCTTTCGACTCTGCTCCAGTATGATGTTCCTCTTTTGTCCACTTCAGCTGCAGCTGCGCCATGTTCCATATTCATGCTAACCCTCGTATCTGTCTGCCTCAGACGTAGCTTCCAGCAGGCAGTGAAGACTTATTTCCGCGGATGCTTGATGAGCACGGCTGATAGCACACGGCTAGCAGCCACTGAAAAATAAAGCAATGAGCCTAATAACGCTATTGCGTTCGAAACTGATTGGAGCTGGAAAATGAGCTTGTTGGAAGACAACGATCCCTACAAGGCGTTTCAGAAAATTCATTTTCTTTTTCTTGATGCTCGGAGTACGTTCGTTAGTTTGTAACTTTATAATAAGACGAGCGGACTGCCGTCCTAGGCCGGCGAAAGCACGTCTAGTAATATACTCACGTGTTTATTTATCGGCTTTGGTCAATTTCTTTACGTCTGCCCAGGTAAAAGTCAACTAAAAAGATGTTTTCCGGGCTGTCACTCATGGAAAAGTACTTTTATGCCAAGGCGGTTCACTCCAGCAAAAGGAAATTTTGGAGGATTCGGGATTGAGGTGCGCCGTAGTGGAGGGCTCCGGATTGGAGTATAGCTATTTCCGTTACACGGACCCTTCGAGACACTGGCGTTACAAGGCGGTTCGGTACAAAAGCGAATGCAGGCGTCAAAATGCACGCGTTGTTGACTTGAATTAGAACTTGCTTTATTGCTAGAATTGAGAGAGTGGTGAGCGCATTGAAATGATACTGAAAAAAAGTGCCTTCACTATTTCAACTTATGCTAGATCTGCTCGTTGTTTAGCGCAAGAAAACTGGACGTACATTTGAGGGAACATATTGCCGCGAACCATGTGAGGGTTTGTTTATTTATTGTTTGTCTTTAATGCCCGGCCGCGCCCGGCTCTGTTATCTGTGTCCCATGAGAAGCGTGTGTTCCATTCTTTACTTTTATGCCGCAAGGTCTATCTCATTGAGATAAGCAGAGTGTTTCGCCCTAACGCCGCTAGCCCAGAATAATCTTCTGTGATCTACAATGTTCTGGATGTGAATAGACGGTTCCAGAAACTGTCGCGCCAAAAGATAAAAAATTTGGCCTTTTTTTCAGATGCACTTTGCGCATGCACTACTTTCGCTCCCAGAGATTGATTCGCCATTATTGGAGGGCAAAGTGTTAACAAAACCACGCCATATTGGATTATCCTGTTAGACACGCCTGGCCAGCTAAGTGCTGCTCCGTTTTCTGAGCCCTGAAAGCGGCCGACAGGCAGGCGCTACGGCTGCCTTCGAAGCAGTTCTCTGCTACCAAGACCATGCGTTGCGCCTGAGACGCTTTCCAAGGTAAATATAAATGGTAGCGAAAGTTCGGGCCAAAAAGCGGTTTAGAACCTATTGCCAGCGACATCAGCATGGGGGCTTATGGGAGTGGCGATTGAAGCGCGACTAGGTGAGGAGGGAACAAACACTAGTAACAAAAAACCAAGTTTTGTTCATCAATAAAACAACACTTATATTTTACGAACTATATTTATTTCTGAATCACATTTATTTAGGCACAGTGTATAAATAATTTATGAAAAGGCCGTTCATTCTCAAAAACCTTTTTTGTAGCGCCCTCTGAAGAATGGCACATGTCATTGCTTTGTGATGCAGTCCTTGTAGTGATCGGAAAGGCGCTCGTAAAGTTCGTCTGCTATGAAACGCCCCTCGTGTGTTTTGGTGGTGCACATTTGCATTCGTTTTTCCTTGTTAATTTGGTGTGAACTTAATTTTTGCCGTGCGTGGACTTGCGAGGTGCGTTGTATCGTCGGTGAACACGTTTAGTACCATGCCCGGCAGGGACGGTGAACTACGGGACGATGCTGCCAACGGTTGGAGCGGAGCGCTTTCGTCGGTACCTACAGAAACGATGTGCTGTACAAGTTGCGACAGCAACTCCCGTACACCTGGCGTTTTACTGCACCATTTTCCTCTCATTTCCACAGGTAACGCGAAACTATTGTACTGTTAATATGTGCACGGGGGTTGTGTAAGGGGACGTGGTGGTGCTTCGAAAAAAATGGGTCTAAAGCTTTGTTATGTCACAGTTATCTCTTGATTTCACCTCAGGCTGGCTCAGAGCAAGTTGTGTCAATTACTCTAGGACTTCTCGACGTAGTACCACTCGAATTTAAACGAGTCGCTTTAATTGTCTATCTCAGTGTCTTCTCTATTGCATTACAACGCTTGTAGTGCTCGCTGCTTCCCGCACTTGTATGCGCAAGCATTATTTCCATCGCAGTACTGTGTTGTGCTGCTCCGTGCTGCGCTGCTGGCAGATATTTCCTGCTATGTGCTTTTACATACTGCCATCGCTTTCGTTTGCATTGATCCATTTTTCCTCTTTTTACTTATCTGTTGCCACACTTGCCTAATAATGCAACCAGGAAATTGCAGGCGTGAATGCTGAGTGAACTTCTGTAGAAACCCTTGTCTACTTGATAAGACGCTGGGACAGCTGCAGTATGCTCGCTGCACTTTCGTGAATCGGCATTCCTGCGGCCCGGTTTTCTACGTCAAGATGCAGTGCCTAGTTCTTTTCTCTTGTTTCGAAGTAGTTCTGCTGTTGACGCTTTCATTGCTCATAATGCTATGTGTTACGGGTAAAGTCAATTTTTCGGCGCGTGAGGAAAATCATAATTGCATGTAGTGCCCACGAAAATTTTGTACTTATTGTATACGTGCTCATTTTGTGCAGTGTGGTAAATTTGTTTTATGTTCATCCTGGAATAAAATTCAAATGTCTTGATTATAGCATGACTTTGCGTTGTTTCTTCTCTTAGAACAGAAGTACACAAACTGAGCAAGGATTATATAACCCTGATCTATACTTAAGGCACGCACGCCTACCTGCGTATGTGCGACGCAATTAAACTTAGCAGTGGCGTTGGTAGAAATTGGTAACGGGGTAAGGAGTGGGACCTTTTTATATAAAAAATATAAAAAAAATTCCGGTCGGGGGGGGGGGGGGGGGGTGTACGTTTGCCACCCGCTGCAATCAAAATAAACAATTGATTGCTTTTATACAGCAGTGGAAGGCATGAATACAGAATAAAGGTTCAGAGAAGATGCAAGATGCTTTTATAAACACCGAGGCGAATCATACGACAGTATGCTAAAGTGCGTTTCTCTAGTCACGAGTATAAGCTGGCGTTGACTTGAAGCACACACGCCAAGGGCTCGCCAACTTGCGTCAGATGGCAATGACATGAGCCCTCAGCGATCAGAGTCCTGCTAAGGTTGTTTTGAAGTCAAATTTTCCTGCTAATGCCACCAAAATGACGTCACTTTCTGACCGGATCTTGCGTCACATCCTGTTTATTTTTTGTTCCGCCGGAAGTGTTCCCTCCTCACACAGATGGCGCTAAGCCCCATGAGCAGCTTAAGAGCCGCCATTTTCTGAACGTATGGGCTTCTATTGAAGCTTCGCTACCAGTTATATTTACCTTGCGCTTTCCTCAAGTGCGCAGGGCAGGCCGGAAAAATGTGGCGTGTTCCGCCAAGTGTGGTTCAGGCAACCGCCGCAGAAGAGCCACGCTACTGGAAAAAGGTCTATTATCGCCAGGGGAATCCACGAGGATGCAGGCGAAAGCGCGTAAGCAAAGTTTAGTGCACCGAGGAATTTTTCGCAGTACAGGTGGTTCACCTACCCGGCGCGCAGGGAGTGCAAAGAACGTGCGGTACTTAACACTCCTGAAAAAAAAAAACATTTACAGAAATGTTGGGGCCAATAGGAATGTGCTTAGACTACAGAACGCCACAGTAGTTTTCTTCAAATTCCGCTGGGGTGTGTTGGCTAAGGCTGAAAGTACGAAAGCTGTGTTACGGACAAATATGTTGCCCTTTGTACGCTTTCCGCGTACGCGAACGAGGTGGGCTTTGGTGTTGTTTCCGAGTTCCGAGTGGCGGTGGCCTGCCCGCCTTCCGCTTATTCTCGCGCTAGACGGGGCTGTGCGACGGACCACTTACCGAGATAAACGACAGCGCCAGTACTGAGAAAAAACCACCACACCGGAACGCACGCCGATCAACGAACGCCCGCGCAGCTCCCCTGCCGTGTTTTCAACCGTGGCGACACCGACCGGAGCGGGCGGAATCTATTATGGCAAACTGTTTGCATGACGACGCTGTGAAACATCCCCCTCACGAGGGGCACGATCAAATGAAGAGCATTTCCGGGGGCGCACGACGTTAAGTAGTTTGCGTTACGTTAATATTGTTGCCCTTGTGGCGACTGCTGACGAGAGAGCGCCCGTCAGCAGTAATTTGAATGAGTCAAGGATATAAGGCGCGTTCGTAGCCTCCCATTCTGTGTCGGCTTTGTGGCGCAGGGATTCTGCTTCCGGTTGCGCCAGCGTGCGGTCGCAGAATGTCGAGCTCCGCCCAAGGAGCGGCTTCAGCGGGCCTTTCGGCCCGCGGTAATAGGATTTTTGCCCAGGATTCTCAGGACTACCAAGTACTTTTGCCCCAGTTTCCCACAGGACAGTCGGTGCTAAACACGGTGTTTCTGCATGCGGACATGCGTGCCAGGCCCCTACCGTGTCGAGGATTTCCGCGACACGTTGGCTCGTCTGGCTCTGCTCCCCGATGTTTGGGCATTGGGGGTGTATCAGATGAGTCATGTCTGGGCGGTGACGTTTAAGTCAGCGGAAGGTGCGAAGAAAATTTTGGAAGCAAGCGACATTAAGGTAAAGGACAGGCGCTGCCTTGTTATCGACCCGAGCAACCAGGAAGCCCGTCTGAAGCTACATTGGCTTCTGCACAACCTGCCGGACGAGGCAGTGCGCGCTGCGCTGGTGCCTTACAGGCGTGTCGGTGAGGTGCGCAGAGAGCATTGGCGCGTTGACGGAATGCAAGATAAAGGTTCCACGCTGCGGTCGGTGACCCTGAAACTGAAGGCCGGAGTGACTCTGGAAGACCTGCCGCACGAGCTACACGTGGCGGGTGACAAGGACCTCGTCGTCGTCTCCGGGAGGGCCCCGCAGTGTTTGCGCTGCAACGTGAAGGGCCACGTTCGCCGGGAGTGTAAGGTGCCACGTTGTTCGGCGTGCCGTCGCTACGGGCACGAAGCGGCAGCCTGTGTCAAGTCCTACGCTAGCGTCACCGGGCCTTCGAAGGACGACGACCTCCGCGAAAACCTCATGGACGAGGCAGACGCGGAGGAGGCCGCGGCCAGAGTCAACGGCGGGGCGGCAAAGGAGCAGACGCCTGCGGAACAGGTCGAGGCCGAGGCTGGCCAGCGCGGTCCTGAAACGGAGCCGTCCGGTGAGGCGAAGACGGCTCCCCAACTCGCAGCGCCGAAGGAGGCTGGCTGCCCCGGAGCGGCAAGCCAGGGGACGACGGCGGCGTCGTGTACAGTAGAGGACGTCGTGCAAATGGACCTCAGTGGTGCCGCCGCAAAGCAGCAGCGCGAGGGCAACGACACAGGACAAGGCGACGGACTCCCCGTCAGCGAGGACCCGCCTACCAAGGCGGTTATAGTGAGACGTTCGAGCTTCAAGCCGAAGCCCAACGTCCCCCAAGACCGCACAAAGCCCCCGACTACGCCCACCTAGTCACCACGATGCTTCCAAAGGTAATCGGCAACTGTTTGATCTGTGTCTGGTGTTGCACTGCTCTACCGAAGCGCGAGCGAACTAAACTGAACTACGTAGGTGGGTCCAGGGAGTACTTTTGTAGCGTCTCCGGTGACTTTGTTTCCTGTAAAATGCCTTTCGGTGTGTTTTTTAGGGTGGGGAAGGGGGGAGGGGCAAGTATAGCACCGTGTTTAATGGTGCCCGTAAAGCGCTTAGAGTGTTTGCAGTTTAATGTATGTATCTACGGGTGTATGTATGAGCGTATGTATGAGTGTTTCATTTTATTTCTTTTTTTGTTGTTGTTGTTGCGTTTTGGAATGCGGGTGAGTTCTTTAGTGTCTGCGGAGTGCTTTTTATTGGAATGTACGGACTTAAGTGTTACACGGTAATCCACGTCGCTTTCTTGGAATGGTTTTTTTGGAGCAAGCCTATACGCATAGCCAGGCTAAATGTCAGGGGGCTTGCGGATCGGAGACGTCAAAATCAGTTGTACCGCCTTCTTGTAGACGAGGATGTGGATATTGTCGCCTTGCAAGAAACCAAGGTCGAGAGAGAGGATCAGACGGACCGTATTGTGCGGCCATTCATGTCGCGCTATGACGTCTGTGTTTCTCACGCAGTCGGGTTCTCGGGGGGTTGCGCACTGCTAATACGGCGTAGTTTAGGGGCCACCCTGAATACCGTCACTTCGTCTGATTCGGGACGGTTGGTTGTGTGTCATTTGGCCTTGTTATCAAATGAATGGCGGGTTATTTGCATGTACGGCCCCACCAAAGCCGCCGAAAGGAAGTTGTTTTTTTGAGGAAATTAGAAAGTGGTGTGAGACAGACCGGATGGTAATTTTACTGGGTGACTTTACCTGCGTGTGTTCTGCACGCGATAAAAATAGCCCGTCACCTTTTAGAGATGCTAGTACGGCAGTACTAAGTGATATTGTAGCAGACGTCGCCCTAGAAGACGTTGGTGATAGCGTCGGTAGTAATGGCCCCGTGCGCTACACGCATTTCCAAGGCAATAGCCATGCGCGTCTTGATAGGGTGTACTTATCGCTTGATCTACTGCCGTGGTGTGAAGAATACCGTGTGATGCCTGTCTCGTTCAGCGATCACTGTTTGGTATCTTTAACGCTCGGTAGGAGCGCCAAGCGGCGAAATGCCTTTTATTGGGGCTTATGGAAGATGAACAATAAGTTAGTCGAAGACGGCACTTTCGTGGAGTCAGTAAACACATGCGCACGAAAGATTTTCGGTAGTGATGAAGAAGCGAACTTCGTTTTTAAATGGGAACTCTTCAAACAAGAAGTAAAAATTAAAGCCCTGGAAAGATCGCGGGAAATGAAAAATTAAGATAAATGCAAAGAAGCCCTGCTACGAAGTAGCCTTGATGTCTTTGTTACAGAAGAATGTAAGTCGCCCGATACGTTCAAGGACGACATTCGAACAGTGAAGGTACAGCTTGAAGAATTATATAAGGAAAAGTATCACGGCGCACTTGTACGCGCAAGGGCTGAACGGTTCCTACTCGGTGAAACGCCTACCAAAAGAGCACTCAGTTCAGAGAAAAGATACGCACTCTAGCGGAAATAGAGTACGATGGCGTAAAGTGTAATGACCAGGCAAGCATCGAGCGTAGTTTCTGTGACTACTATGAGAAGTTGTTCGCGCGCCAGACTATCGATGCTGTCCAGTTCCAAAAGGAATTTATGTGTTTTTTGCCGCGCCTGAGCGAAGAAACAGCAGTAGGTCTTGAAAGTGATATAACAGTAGATGAAATAAGGAGAGCCATTGACGAGCTGAGCCCAGGGAAGACCCCGGGATTTGGATGGACTGAGCGCAGCCTTTTATAAAAAGTTCAAGGAGGATCTAAGCCCTGTTTTGCGTAAAGTTTATGCCGAGTCTTACAAAAGAGGAGAACTACCTCCGTCTTTTCTTGTGTCCCACGCAGTCTTTATACCGAAATCGGAGGACGATAATAAACTGAGGGAAATATCTGCCTATCGTCCAATCAGTTAAACAACGTAGATTATAAGATATTAATGAAAGTATTAGCTACCCGCTTGCAGAGTGTAATAACAGATATTGTTGGACCTCACCAAACTTGTGGAATAAAGGGACGGTCAATAGTCATGAACATTCACACCGCCAGAAGTGTTCTGGGATGTTGTGATAGTATGCGAAGTGCTGTGGCCATGTTCCAGATAGACCTGGCAAAAGCATTTGACCAGGTATCCCATGAACTGTTTTTAGACATGTTACAGCATGTAAACGTAGGATATGTTGTATGCGAGGGAGTACGTATGTCGTACAATGGGTGTTCCACTCACCTTGTTCTAAACAAAACGACAAGCAAACCCATTCAGGTTCAACGAGCCGTGTGTCAGGGCTGCCCATTGTCACCGTTGCTTTTTTGTTTATATATTGAAGCATTTTGTTTAAGCATCATAAGAAGTGAGAGCATCAACGGTTTTCGATTAGACTCAGCTGAAGTGCGTGTCTTGGCCTACGCTGATGACATTGCCCTTTTTTGTGTTGATAGAAGCAGCATCAGCGTTGCTGTAAACGCTATGAAACAGTTTTGTAAATATAGTGCCAGTGGAGTAAACTGGCAAAAGTGTTTAGGATTTTGGCATGGGGACTGGGAAAGCGCGCCTAGTGTGTTTGAATGTATCAGCTGGCAGACGACGCCCGCTAAGTACTTGGGAGTGCCCCTGGAAAACTATGAAGACAGTGACCCTTACTGGCGCCGACAGACCGCTGAATTGCGCGAAAAAGTTGAGAAATGGAAAGGCAGTGGACTTTTTATATTTGCTAGAGCATCAGTATGCAACATATTTTTGATGAGCAAACTGTGGTGCGTACTTCAGGTGCTGCAGTGTTGGCGTTCTCATGTACAAGCCCTGCACCGGGTGTTTGCAGTGATGATCTGGGAATCGACATGGGAAAGGACGAGCCGCACGAATCTCTTTCGGCGCGTGCGTCACGGGGGGCTTTCTTTGTCCCATTTGTTTCTGCGGCAAGTCGCCAATCGTTTTTTGTTCTTTCGTGACGTGAACGATCCTTTCCTGCGTACAGTGTGTCAGCTGAAGTTATCAAGGGCATTACCTGAATTTGTTGTTACGTCTGCCCACTTTTCTGTCGGAGTAATCAAGGGCAACTTCCGTGAAGGGGTTCAAGCGACCCTTTTTTTGCGTGCACGTTTCAGTACAGAGTACTTATCTAGTGTTTCGCGAAAAAAGTTATACCGTGATTTGCTTGACACTGCATTACCAGTGCCGTTGTATAGGTCAATGTACCGTGCAGGGCCAGGACAGGACGTGCTGAAACGTGTAAAACGAATGGCGGTACCGCCATGGGTTAAGTCATTCTTTTTTAAACTGCATGCGGGTGTCCTCCCTGTAAAAATGTGGCAGAAAGAGAAGGGTTTGTACATGCCATGGGGGGTTGAATGCTACCCGTGTAAGAAACCCGAAACGGTAGAACATGTGTTCCTCGAGTGCTGGGATGGGATATTTTTTTGGGACGTACTTCAGCGGACTCTAAAAAACGACTTCCCTCTGGACGCACATGGGATAAGGTTCCTGCCCATTGAGAGCGACAATGAGGTACCGTACGACCTTGTCATGGTCCTGGCTTTGCACGGAATTTGGAAGTCACGTATGGCGATCCGTCATCGTGACGTTGATGCCAGACGCTCAAAGGAGTATTTAGCTGATACGATGCGATTGATGATTGAAGTGTGGAGGGCTCAACTTGACCCTCCAGAGTGGCTGTCCGTGATGGAGTCGCCAACGGACCTGAAGCAATTTTAACCGCTTTCTGCTAGCAAAGTATTTGGCTAGCAGTTTTTATCGTTATCTTGTTTTTGGTTTGTTTGGTTCAAGCGCTGTGTCCAAATATGGCAATAAAGAAAAAAAAGCCTTTGTGGCGTAGTGGGTAGAGCACCATGTACATTGCGTTCCGCCCGCAAGGTCGAGGGATCGAAACCAGGTGCCGGATAGTATTTTTTATATAGTGTAGGGGGAGGGGTGCGGACTAGAACTACGGACGCCTACGGACGTCAACGCGGGTGACATCATGAGTTACTGAAATGCTCTGCGTTTAAAAGCCTGCACAGCAGACGCCGCGGCATTCGATTCTGCGACGCTCGCCAACGCATGTCACGTTGTTGACCGCTGCTTCGCCGCCTCTGCATTCTTTTGAGTTGTTAGGGAAGCACAAGTTCACTCCAATAAACTTGTTTCTCCTTCAAGACAACTGCGTCGTCCTTGTCTTTGGGACATCTGGTGGAGATGTTGGGTATTAACCCTTTATGCTGCCTACGACATCGGGAAGTCGCCAAGCCAGTCCAACCAGAGAAAGTCGCCGACTGCAAGGATTGCTACCCGAGTTCGGTCTTATGCCAGAAGAGCCCAAGAGAAGAAACGCTGCAACCAACACCATGGTGCAAGAAACAACGTCGCCAATCGTCCTGCAGCAGCCCCAGGAACCGCCATCGTTCCGGGGAGCCCCCGCAGAAGACCCCGAGGAATGCTTGGAGAAGCTGGAGCGCGTGCGGACATTCAACAGGTGGGACGATGAAGAAACCTTCCGGCATGTTTTCTTTTACTTGGAGGATGCAGCTCGAACTTCGTTGGAGAACCGCGAGAGCGCCTCTACCGACTGGACGCATTTCAAAAGCGAGTTCTTTATGACCTTCACGACCGTGGTGAGAAAAGAACGCGCTGCGCTTTTACTGGAAACTGGAACGCAACACCGGAACGAAGGAGTCGTAATCTTCGTTGAGGAAATGAAGCGACTATTTCGTCGCGCGGATTCGGATATGAGGGAAGAAAAGAAACAGGTTTCTGATGCGAGGAGTAAAGCAAGAACTCTTTGCTTGCCTTGTCCGCAACCCCCCAAATCGATGACCGAATTCGCATCCGAGGCGGCCGCCATGGAGAAGACGTAGGAAATGCGCACGAGGCAGTACGACCGTCCCATCAATGCGGAAGTTGCGGAAACGATCGATGCCGAGGCTATTAGCTCTCACACACTACGTGATACAATCCGCGCTATCGTCCCGGAAGAACTGCGTAAATTCTTCCCAACAACGCCGCAACCCGAAGTCACCTGTATGACCGACGTGATTCGGGAAGAAATTCAACTCGCTTTGGGGACTTCTACGCCTCCCGAGGTACCACGTGATCCTCAAGCTATGACCTATTCCGCGGCTGTTCGACGACCCCGCCCTGCTCCAACCCGTCTTCAAGACGTCCCGCCGTACCGCCGTCCACTGTCGCCCGGCAGACCCCCCTGCACGCCAAAACCAGGCGCCGAGGCAGACGGACGTATGGCGAACCGCCTATAATCGCCCGCTGTGCTACCACTGCGGAGAGGCCGATCACACCTTCCGTCGCTGCCCGTACAGGATACTCGGACTGCGTGGTTTCTCCGTCGACGGCCCACGCCCCCGACCCGGCCAGCGCCCTACTGAGATCGACGAATACCTGTCCAACACTAACCAAGGCCCAGCCCGCTTAAACAGATCGCCGTCGCCCTACCCATACCAGTCGCCCAACCGCCGCAGCAGTGCTGATTTCGCACGTGGAAGGTCCCCCAGCCCACGTGGGGGAAACTAAAAGCAGCAACTTCTGGAGGTAAAGTTGCACGATTGCGGAAAAATGAAATCCCTCCAACGACACAACGACTCATGGAAGACAGTGATTCACGACATGCCAATATCCCGACGACCCGACCTAACCCTGACGAGACTCGCTAACACGACGACAGCTACACGGCGCGACGCGTACACGACCTGACCGAGACGTCCACTTAGAAGACGACGACAACGACGACGCACAGTGCCCGACCGTCAACACACACAAGCCGAGATGCGAAGCCGAGATGCTGAAGCCCGAAAAGTGCCGCTTCGCTTACGAGGAACTCAAGTTTTTGGGACACGTCGTCAACGCCGCGGGAGTCCTGCCTGACCCGGCAAAAACATCAGCCATAGCGAACTTCCGAAGACCGAAAGACAAAAAGAGCGTGCGAAGATTTCTCGGACTGTCCGCATACTACCGGCGCTGCGTCGCAAGCTTCGCACGCATCGCAGAGCCACTCACGCGCCTGACAAAACATAGCACCCCTTTCGCCTGGGAAAACGCCCAATAAAAAGCATTCTGCGAGCTGAGACAGCGCCTGCAAAACCCGCCCATGCTCGCTCATTTCGACGAAAACGCCGAAACAGAAATGCACACGGACGCCAGCGATATAGGTTCGGGGGCCGTCCTCGTCCAAAAGCAAAGCGGGTGCGAAAAGGTAATCACCTATGCAAGCCGTGGTCTGTCGAAGGAGGAGAAAAACTACTCTGCCTCCGAAAAAGAGTGCCTGGAAATCATATGGGCCATTTGAAAATTTCGCACATACATGTATGGTAGACCATTCAAGGTTGTGACAGACCACCATGCGCTGTGTTGGCTCGCCAATTTGAAGGATCCCTCTGGCCGTATTGGGCGGTGGAGTTTGCGCCTGCAAGAGTTCGACGTTACAATCGTCTACAAATCTGGCAGGAAACACTCCGACGCCGACTGCTTGTCCCGCACACCTGTCGACCCACCACCACAAGACTCCGATGACGACACTGCGTTCTTCGGAGTTGTTACGAAGAGCGACCTTGCCGCCCAGCCGCGTGCCGACCCCGACTTGCGGATAATGATCGACTACCTCGAAGGACGAAACGTCAACGTGCCTAGAGCGTTCAAGCGGAACTTACCAGCATTCAGCCTCAAAAACTCCGTCCTCGTGATGAAGAATTTCAGCCCCGGATCAAGAACGAATTATCTACTTGTCATCCACGCAGACCTTCGAGACAAAATTTTGGAAGCGTCCCACGACTACCCGTCTTCCGGACATCTCGGCACAGCTCGCACTATTGCAAAAATTAAGGCGACGTACTTCGATTGATTGCAGGGTTTAATGCGCCGACGCAACGCAGGCGATGAGGCGCGCCGTAGTGGAGGGCTCCGGATTAATTTTGACCACCTGGGGATCTTTAACGTGCGCCGAAATCTCGAACACACGGGCGTTTTTGCTTTTCGCCTTCATCAGAAAAGCGGCCGCCGCGGCCGGGAATCGAACCCGCGACCTCGTGCTCAGCAGCGCAACGCCTTAGCCACTGAGCCACCGCGGCGGGTAAGGCGACGTACTTCTGGCCCCGCCTTACATCTGACGTCACCGACTACGTTCGGAGTTGCCTTGACTGCCAGCGACGAAAAACGCCGCCGACAAGACCCGCCGGACTTCTGCAACGGATCGTCGTCCCGGCGAGGCCCTTTCAACAGATTGGAATGGACCCTCTAGGCCCGTTCCCTACGTCACGGTCGGAGAACAAGTGGATTGTCGTAGCGACAGACTACATGACGCGCTACGCAGAGACCGCCACTCTTCCGAGGGGACAGCACAAGAAGTCGCCAAGTTCTTTATAAACCAGGTTGTGCTGCGACATGGAGCCCCGGAAGTACTAATCACGGACCGCGGAACGGCCTTTACCGCGGAGCTGATGCAAGGAATCTTACGCTACGCAACACGGATCACCGAAGAACGACGGCGTACCACCTCCAAACGAACGGACTAATGTAACATCTGAACAAGACGATCGCGGATACGCTGTTTATGTACGTCGACGTTGAACATGGGACGAAGTCCTCCCGTATGTCACGTTTGCGCACAACACAGCGACCCAGAAAACTACGCAGATGACACCGTTCGAGCTTGTCTCCGAAAGACGGCCGACTACGATTCTCGACACCGTGCTTCCGCACATAGAAGACGTCGACCTCAACGCCGACGTCCAAGGATATCTTCAACGTGCGGAGGAGGCCCGCCAGCTCGCTCGAGTTCTTATAACGGACCAGCAGCTGGTGGATGCCGGACGCTACAATCTCCGTCGCCGAGACGCCGAGTACCATCCTGGGGATCGTGTGTGGGTCTGGACTCCCATCCGACGACGCGGACTGAGTTAGAAACTTCTGCGACGGTATTTCGGACCCTGCCAAATTCTACGACGTGTTGGCCAACTTACCTACGAAGTGATCTATGCCGCGGCATTCAATTCTGCGACGCTCACCGACGCATGTCACTTTGTTGACCGCTGCTTCGGCGCCTCTGTATTCTTTTTGTTGTTAGGGGAGCACAAGTTCGCTCTAATAAACTTGTTTCTCCTTCAAGACAACCGCATCGTCCTTGTCTTTGTGACATCTTTGAGAGAAAGGATACGAGGGTGTTTGTTGCCCCGCAGCTTGGCCTACGGGAAGGTTCTTAGAAACGGCGGAAGCACAACAGGCGGTGAAAGGAGTCCTTATCAGAAGCAATCAGCAAGCCTTAGTTCAAAGCAAAGGGTAGAGAAGGGGGAGAATTATTAGGTCCAGGAAAAAATAAACGAAAAAAAAAATAAGAAATAAGGGAGGAAAACACACACACAGAAAACGAAAAAAAGAACACGCTCAACAAAAATGGGAAGTGTCGCCAACAGCAACCTTTCTGGAACAGGCCTTTTCCTAAACTCAAAAACGACAAGATAAAGTTAGAGGGACGTACAGGGCACAAGACAAAGCAGAGCAAAAAAGGCAGACAAAATAAAAATAAAATGGGATTCCAGAGAATGATGATGATGATGGTTGGGCTTTATTGGCGCAAGGCCGACAATGGGCAAAGAGCGCCAAAGAAGGGATTCCAGAGAAAAGGCTTGATGGATGCCTGCGCGTACTACAGTGTAAGCTAAGGAATGACAGCAAAATGAATTAGTGACCGCACGAGGGACAGGGGAGGGGTCATACCCTTTGGATAAGGTACAAGCAATACAGTGCCTAATGCTGTATTGCCTGTGAATATCGCAAGGATTCTAAGTTGCCCCTAGACGCATTATTTCAAGCAGGTTCCATTGATTAGAATTGGTTAAGTAAATGGGATTGTCGGTATTTTCTGTTCCTAGATGACTTAGAGTTTCATTGAAGCATTTACAACTTAAGGTCAACAAAATTGTGGCCTGGTTTGTTGAAATGCTGCGCTACTGCTATGGAGGATTTGCTAAGAGTATCTGCCCGGGAACCATTAAGACGTAGGCTCATAGGTTGACTCGTTTCGCCTATATACTGTTTGTGGCACATTGAGCATTCCAACATATGCACAATGTAGGATGAAGTGAACGTAAGACTCTAATTAATCTTGTGGGCATAATTACTGGCTCTGCTTTTTAGAATGCAGTCTGTCTGCATTTGCCTGCATGTCTTGCATCTGGGAGGGTAGCAGTTTGCTATGACTGGTTGCTTTGAAGGTCCTATTTAACATGCACTAAATATGTTTTTGATTCTTATTTCTCCTGTAGGTAACCTTTGGTGCTTCCGAGAACGTCTTTTTAAGTCGATCTTTACAGGCTAGATGGAGTAGTATTTCCGCCGAACTTTGTTTACGTATGGGAGGGTGTCTAAAAATTTAGTTATCAGGGTAGGCGGCATTGCGCTTTCGTTTTGTCGCTGTTTGTTGAACACGTCTTCCCTTTTGAGAATAGATGCACGTTGATACGCCTCATCGAGCGAGCTTTTGGGGTGGTTTCTGTTCATAAGTGTGGACTTGAGTTCGTCTAGATGCTTTACGTAGTCCCTTTCATCAATGCCATACTCTTCTAAGTCTGGTGGCTTGTCCTACAAAGATCGCTTGTCTACAGTGTCTCGGTGATGGCTTTTATAATCTAGGTACTGCTGCCTGTCTGTTGGTTTTCTAAAAAGCGTATTTTTAAGTTACCGTCTAGAATGACGGTAGTATCATGGAAGTTCACTTCATTTTTAGAATGCTGGCAGGAGTATTTAAAGGTCGGATGCGAAGAATTGAGATATAAATGTTTATAGAGTCCCGCGACCGTGTTCCGAATTCATGAAGATGTCGTCTATGTAGCGGAGGAAAACCTGAGATTTATGCAGAAACAAGTTTTGTAGGGTGGATTCAAGTTGCACCATGAAAATAATGGCATAGGCGGGCGCGAATGGAGTACCCATGCTAGTTCCAAAAACGTGCAAAAAGCAAGAAGAGTTCAATTCAAAATATTTCATAGTTAAAACTATTTTTAACAAAGTTATGTACACTTCTGGCGTGAGTTGGGGCGGGTTCTTTGAAAACGCTTTTGAAATACCTTCTATTCCATCGAAGACAGGGATGTTTGTATACAATGCGGCAACGTCAACAGTAACTAGGAGGGTTCCACTGGGTAGGCGCCAATTCTTATTTCTCTCTTCTATTATTCGGAGGAAGCGGGGGGTGCCCTGAACGAATGAAGGAAGAAGAGACGGAATGTCGGATAGATAATGATTAAGGAACCGAGGTAATGCTTCGTTTGGGGTATTTTTATTCGAAACTATGGGTCTGCCAGGAAAGTCGGCCATAAACTATTATTCCACGAGGACCTTGTGGACTTTTGGGGGAAGGTAAAAATGTCCTGCCTGCTTATTATTCGGTTTCGTAAAATTGAGGTCAGTGGCCGTAAATAATTCACTAGTTCGCAGATGTGGAGGCTCCGCAGGATTGCTAGGCTTCACTCCTGGCTCGGATCGTTATCTAAGGGCTTGTAGTTGCAAGGCTTGTTGAGCTGCCTATAAGCTTCATCTTTGTATTTCCCATAGGTAAAACAACTACGCTACCATCTTTGTCGACTTGTCTTCTCAGAAATGTACTGCACATAGGGAATTTCCCCTTAATCTGGTAGATTAACACCTGTCCATCACTTCGACTTGATCAATTCGCTCTTGCGCAAAAAACGGCCACCCTCCTGGTTAGCTCAGGTTGGGGAGATTCTGCTTCCGGCCACCACAGTAAATTAACTTACGATGCAGGGCTCCCAAGGAGCGGTTAATCCGGCCGTGCCCGGCCGCGGCAGAAGGCTGCTTGCTCAGGACGATAGTTATCAAGTTTCGCTGCTAACATTTCCTACAGGACGCAATTGTTTTTATTACCTTTTTTTTCCACGGTGACATGCGTGCCCACCCGTCCCGCGTTTAAGATTTCACCGATACCTTGCTCGGCTGGAATTGCTCCCTGAGGGGCTTGCCTGGGGGAGTTCCAAATGAGTCATGTAGGGGGGGTGACGTTCAAGTCGGAGCAAGGCGTCAAAGACGGCCACTGCCTCGTCATCGACACTTCTCACCTGGACTGCGGCTGAAGCTTCACTGGCTGCTTCACAACGTGACGGAGGACGACAATCGAGTTGCGCTGGCGACCTACGGGAGGTTTAGTGACGTTTTACGACAGCGCTGGCGTGTACAAGGCGTCCAACAGAAGGGCTCGAAGATGCGGTCCGTGACCCTCAAGCTCAACGGTGCCGTGAGGGCTGAGGATTTGCCACACCATCTCCGACTGACGTGCTAGTTGGCACTAGTAGTCGCGCCCAGCAGGGCCCGGCAGTGCCTGTGCTGCGAAAGCTCGGTTCGCATGGGACGGCAGGGGAGTAGCCAGAAATATTTTTCGGGGGCGGGGCCCGGGGTGGACCAAGAGATGGGGGGGTTTATGCAGGCAAGGCTTCTTGCGCGTTGTTTTTCAAACGAAGCTTGAAATAACTGACCTCAACATGCGATTTGTGTATGCTGAACGCTAACAGTAAAGCCCCTCTTAAGGAGCTTACATGATCATGATGATGATGACCTCAATTCCAGTTCGCCGGTCTATGGGTAGGCCACGGGTAATACGTTCGTCCATAGAGCAGGCGGTTATGCTGGCACGCGCTCGTCAGCGTGATCATGAGTGTGCTCGTGAGTGGCGCACGGTACCGAAGTTCGTCAGACGGAAGTAGAGACCAACACTGGGTGTTTGCTATCAAGATTCGCGTGTTTTAGACTTTCCTTTAGGAAAGGGACTAAATATTTATCAGCTATGAAGTACAGTCGAGCATGATTTAATGGTTATCGCGCCAGCATCGAGCGGCCAAGCGTGTTACCTGCCTTGAAGTCCGGTGGCATGCTTGGGCAGGAGTGACAAGAGTGCGAAATCTTGATTTTCATGGTTCCGAAACAAAACCGTTGGCGGCCTACGGTTTCGTTTCGAGACCATAAATATCAACATTTCGCACTCTTCACTCCCTTGTTGGCTGTTCCATGCTACAATCATGGCCCGCCAGAATGACTTGCCACCCTTTTGGTTTCAAGCTTTACATTCTTTGTTATAAAGCACAGCCTTGGTTGCCTTTTATCTACGCCGACGATAACAAAACTGAAACGTGCGTCCCCGTTCTTAAGTAATCGCCTTTTTGCTGTTTTTTGTGCTAGTAACGCGAAATTTAAATTTACGCATAGCGGAACACCTTATTGCACTGCTGTTGAATGTTGAACTTGTTGCACGTTTCTTAAACTTCATAATATTTCTGGCAGTTAAATCGAGCACTAATATTCCGGTTGAGCCAAAACAGTATGCTGATTCTAAACAAGAGGGAGGTCAAGGAAACAATAGAATAGTGCCAAAAATAAAAAGCTCTGCAATATGAAGAATTGTACAGTTTTGATTTGGAGGTAATACAAGATGGGTAAAGAAATGCTTTTCATATAGTAGACATTATGGAACTCCAATAGCAATGAAATGTGATCTTGGCAGAAAAAAACACGCATCAAGGATTGATAGTTGACTGAACAAAATACAGTGACATCTCTGTCTTGTTATTCCACATTGTACCACTGTAAAGACAAGGAAGGACACGCTAAGTCCAGACCGGATGTATTCCTAAATGAGCCTTTTCCTGCTGTTCCGCCGGCGAAACAGCGGGACTGACTTGATCGGCTCGCGGCAGGTTCCTGGCACACCTCAGTGTATACGCAGCGAAATGCAGCCTGGCTGTACATGTTGACATGTAGAGCATCTGCAGCGGGCACAAGGATCAGTCGTAGACGTAGTCCTTGTTTTCAGCTTTATATGAACAAGAATGTTTTTAAAACTGCAGTTTCCGCGCCTGCATACGACTTCAGGCGGTTCTTCAGGCTACTTAAGCCGCACCCCAGCATGGCACGAAATATTTCGGGGGTGCAGGAGGAGGCTACGGATTCGGTATACCCCCCTGGCTAGGCCCCTGTGGGACCGGACTGCAAGATTCCGCCACTTCGGCCACGAATGGACGCATTTGGCAAGGATGTGCACTGCTGTCACTGGACCAGTGCCGGGCGACAGCTCGTCCTAGCTCGTCACGGACGCTGAGGTAAAGGAGAACCGGGCAGCTGGCCGCGGGAGGCGACTCGCCGCAACAACTGACGCAGGTGTGAGTCACGGTAGGAACGAGGGTGTCAACTCTTCCAAGCAGGGACGTGAAAATCGTTCCCCGGATTGTGACTCTGTCAGAGGACGCGGCCGAGGCTCCACACGTCAACGCTGCACCAGAGGTCACCCCGTCCAAGACCAGTGCGACACGAGCTGGGGAAGACGCCAACAATCGTGTCGGGGAAAGTAACCCCGGTGAGGAGCACGCTGGGGGAAAATAAGTTGGCGAAGCTACCCCCCCCCCCCCCCCCGGGAACGAGCGAGACGACCAGGAAGCGACGGAGAACATATCTGTCGACGAGAAGCCGGGCTATAAGCGGCGAGCGACCCGTAGTTCGTAGTTAAAACTGAAGCCGAACATCACGCCGTATGAGCGAACCCCGGCCAGAGCCAAGCCACCGTGAAAGTGGCGTTTCCATGTATTCTTTTCCACCCTTGTTGTTCTCGCCCCAAAGAAATCGTTCAAAAAGCCTTGTGTAATGTCCCTGAGAGCATAAAACCTGTCTCAATATGAACACACAATCACCTCTGACTTTTCTTTTTTCGTACCCCTGCACTGTTCGTGCGCACAAGCTTGTAAGCACTGGTGTTTCCTTCTGTATCTGCCTTTTGATAGCGTTACAAAGGTCTGCGTTTTGAGTATCCCCCAGCATTGAAATGGCATAATTTAAAAATCCTGTGCGCATGGCCACCATAAATGTTCGTGGTCTGGCAGATAGGCGACAGCAAAACCAAGTGTATCATCTTGTTGCCTATGAAGTGCTCAATATTGTGGTGGTAGAGGAGATGGAAGTTTAAGGGGAATTCCAAACGCAGCGTATGGTGCAACCGGTAACTTATCTTTACAGTGTTTTTTTAAGCGACGAAATGGGGGTTTCCGATGGGTGCATGCTTTTATTACAGTGAGTGTGGGTGCCATGGCTGAATCTGTCATGGCCTGCATTGCCGGACGCTTCATAATCTGTGATTTTAAATATTTGTCGCGTGATTGGCGCGTTGTTGTCGTGCATGCGCCGACAAGAGCGGAAGTAAGGAAAGCGTTTTTAACATGAAAGCGTTTTATGCCGGGGACCACTAAGATCTAACTGAAGTCATATCTGCCACGGAAATGACATCGCCAGAAAAACTTCTATTGACACTGTGGCACCGGGATTCGATCTTCAACTCTTCCGCCGCGACGCGAGGTGCAAAACGCGCTGCCGACTGCGCTATGAGCGGACCGTGTTCTCACCAAACGATTCGCGGAATACACCTTTGGTTACTTGGTACGGACGGTGTGTGAGCGCCTGTGGTTTCAGTCGGATTTTTCCAATGGCCCGACGCGTGCAATCCAGTGTCTAACGTGGATGCGTCAAACGGTGCGCTACTGACGAAATATAAATAGCGATGTGCGAGTTTATATCGATACACAATAAACATTCAACTCATCCGGTGAAGGCACATTTCGCTTTCGTATTTTACTGGTTCCTATGGCAGAGGGAACAACAACCTTTTGTTTCATAATATCCGAGGTACAACTGCGTAGTTTCTGCGCGTGACAATTCTTGAGACACGCCATACCGTGATGCGAGTGTTCTCATGTTGCAAGAAGCAGCAACAGATTACTGTTGGAAGATGCTTTAGGCAAGAATTGTGCAGTTTATGCACCCTCAGGGTACAAGACATGCCGGTTTGGATCGTGAATACATTTCGCAAGAGCTGTGATCAGAGTGTTGTGATTATATCGTGACGCTCGTGGCGTTTAGTGACCACTGCGTTGTTTCCTTCGGTGTTGGTGGGCGCAAAAAAAAAGCACTGCGGTTAAAGTGAAGACTATGCAAAATAATAGGAAAATACTGCAGGGCAGAGAATTTAGGGCAGAAGTAAGTGACAAACTAAGGCGATTACCGCAGGAACAAACCAACTGTGCATCCCAACGGGAATTATTCAAACAGGAAATGCACATGACTGCGCAATAAAAATCAAGCGCACGGAGTTTTCTTGAGAGGCAAAGTGAGCAAGTTCTGCGTAGTAACCTCACATCTCTAACTAACGAAGAATGTCAGTCGCATGGGTTAAGCAAGGGTGAATTTAGGAGGGTGCAGTCTAGAGCTGAAGTGATACACCTGGACAAGTAGAGCAAAATTACGAAAGTTGGTTTTGGTAGAAGCGAACAATAAAAAGGCGCTTGCATCAGGAAAAAGGTGCGCATGAAGAAATCGGAAAACTGAAATTCAATACACAGAAGTACTAACAACTGACCAGGCAGACATATAGGGTGCTTTTGAGTAGGTCTTGAACACGGAGCAAGATATCTTGCTCCGTGGTCTTGAAGCACTTTTCTCTATTCACAAAGCCGATGAAAATAGGTTTAAAGACGAACTCTTGAATAAATGCCCCAGATAGAAGTCTACATCAAAGCAATCCTTGAGATTCCAATCACCGTTAATGAAATCATGAGCGCCTTGCCATGAGCGCCATGCAATACCATGAGTTACCCCTGGGAAAACACAAGGAACGGATGGATTAGGAGCGTATTTCTCTAAGAACTTTAAAGACGGACAGTGTTGTGTTAAGTTTACACTGAAGCGCGCAAACACATGTTACCACCATCCCTTACATTGTCTCGTACCGTTCTTATACCGAAGAGTGATGATATCATTAAACTTCGAAATGTGTCGCCATACGTACAATTAGTCTTTCAAATGAAGTCTATAAAATATTTATGAAGGTATTAGCTGCCCGTTTGCAGTCGGTAGTTAAAAAAATTGTCGGTCAACACCAGACACCATGCATATAGGGTAGAACTATTGTAACCAATGCATATGTCGCCCGCAGTGATCTTGAATGTTCTGAACGTTAGCTCAAGCTGTAGTAATTCTACAAGTAGATTTGAAAAAATCATTTGGCAATGCAACCTATGAACTGCTTTTAATAATTCTTCTGGTATCAAAGTAGGACAAATGATTGCGGATGGTGAACACATGGCATACAGGGACTCAGGAGAAGCCCAGTGATCAACATGAAGCCAGGTGCGCCAGTTATGGGCAGCCTCTCTGTGCGCCGGGGGTGGCCCATTTCCTCTTTGCTGTTTTGTATTTCTGTTGAAACGTTTTGTTTAACCAGATTGAAGAATATTAATAATCGTGGTTTTTATTAGAGTCTTGTTGAGTCCGCGTCATCGCTGACGCAGACGATATTGCATTGCTTTGCTAGGTCACGAGTAGCATCCGTGAAAGCGTAAGCCTTCTTAACGGATTATGCCTACACACAGGCAGCCGCGTCAACTGGAACATGTGCCTCGGTTTCTGGAACGCCAATTACGTGTCCAAGCCTTGTATTTTCGCGTGTGTGTGCTGAGTAGAAACGCCAGTGAAATACCTACGAATTCCACTTGAAAGTTATCGGGACAGTGATTCTATCTGGCCTATGGAAGCCATCGAGATCCGAGATAAAGAGGAGATGTGGGGAGGGAAGCAGCGTTCTCTGTTTTCCGTGCAAAACCTTTGGAACGTATATTTTGCTTTGCTCGCGGGCCAACGTGAAAAGATTGCGCAGGGTTTTTGCTTTTTTTATATGGTGTTTACCATGGGAGCGCACAAGTCAAACCAACGTTTTCCGACACCTGCGTTTGGGGTGTCTTACTCTGGCGCACCTTTTTCAGCGTCAGGTCTTTTGCCTTGTTCCTTTTTATGCGATGCGCACAATCCCTTTATGTGCACCGTATGTCGAGGGCGCCTAGTTAGATTTTTGCCCGAATTCGTTGTTGCGACTTGTATTCATGACGGTGGAAATCATGGCTCCTTACGTGAGGTTGTTTACAAGAAAGCCTTTTGTTTTCACGTTTTTTTGTTCGAGTACTTAGCGATCATGTCATAAACGAAGCTGTATAGACACCTTCTGCACACGACTTTGCAAATACCGTTGTATATGTCCATATTCACTCCAGGGACAGGGCTGGACGTATGTCAGGGGGTAAAAATAATGGCAGTGCTACCCTATGTTAAAACCCTTTTCGTCAAGTTATACGAAAGAATAGGGTTGATTGGATCCTTGGGATTGTGACTGTTTTCTCTGTAAGAAGCCAGAGACCGCAGAGTGCGCATTTATAGATCATTGGTATGGGGTCTTCCAATGGGCCGTTTTGCACAGAACATTGAAAAATGAGCCATGGTATAAAGTACTTGGCCATTGAATTCGAAGGTGGAGTTCCCTATGACCTGTTCATGTTGGCGGCCCTGCACAGCACATGAAAAGCTCTATTCGCAATCCGCCACAATGACATTGATGTAAGGCCGAGCGGAGAGTTGTTCCGACAAAGTGTACGTGACTTAGTAGAAGTGTACAAGGGACAGCCTTGACCATTTAATTAGGTAAAAAAGTTGACAAGTGTGGCAAGCTTCGGCCTTTTTAGCAATGACACACTATCAAATGTTGTGCTAGCGTCTTTTCATTCTGTGTAATAGTTTTTTTCTTGGTTTCCGGACATGTATGCCACAGACCGGAAACAAAGAAAAAAAATCTGGTTAACTCAGGTGGTAGAGCAACTGATTTGATTATGCGGTAGTCCCGGTTCAGAATCCTGGACTAGGACAATTTTTTTTTTGAACTGCGAATTTTCTGAGATAGCTGTATACCTTTCCTTTGTAGCCATGTGGCTGCATTGAGGCGTATGTCAAACTTTAGTTTGCAGAAGAAAATCAGTCCACCTTGGGAATATCTCCTACATCTTGTCGATATGGACGTAAGAGTTGTGGTCCAAGCGCGAACGTTCAGAACAGCCAAAATATTGCTTACGTCTTACCCCTGCAGGATTGTTTACGTTTTATTTGTCGCGTTGTGCTACAAATTTTGATCTTCCTATAAGGAACTGTTATCGGCTGCGTAAGAATTCTCAAAAGAAAATGGGTAAGCCGTGCTTAAAAATGAGGAATAGTTTTTAAAACGTGTTTGCAAGAACAGTAGCTTAAGCGTCTGGGTAAAATCCGCTTACAACAAGATGCGAGTGGAAATATAACGGATGCAATATGGACAAATCAGAATCCCGCCCGATAACTTATTTACACCAGTACACGTGTGAAAACCGGAACTATTTACACTTTTCCGATCGTTAGAGCACCTTTGTTTTCTTGAATATCATTAAATACGTGAAGTTTGAACCTGTTTTATTTGGACTGCCGTAAACGCGCTGTACTCACCTTCTTGATTGGATTCAGCATTTAGTCATTACTCGACATGACAACATAAAACTCCACTTCTTTATGTAGCAACCAGAAAAACAAAATTAATGCGTGTGGTAGTGTGTGCTGTTAGCTAAATCTTAAGAACAATTTGTTTTCCTTTACAAAAAAAGAGTTCAAAACTTAAAACTGTTTTAAAACAACAATTTTTGTTAAAAATATTTTGGATTTTTTCTCACTGCACATTACATTTTGCATTTTGTTACATATTCAAATTGTTAGGTTTTTTATTTATTGTTTAAAATAGTACTTTTTAAAAGATATTTTAAATTTGTTTTCAAAGACAAAAATTTTTTGAATTTGTTTTACGTTTACGGCTAACCAACCAAGGCGGTTTGACGCTACCGCAATTGTAAGGCATTAAACAGCTTATTTAGATGAAAATTGAGCCATCTGGATTAACACGAAAAATTGCGAAGCCCGAATCATGCATGCAGTGTATATGAAGTGTATGATGCCGTTTCTGTGATGGTGTTTGGATGTATGAGGCGGTTTTGAAGTTATGAGGAATTGTGTATTAAGTTTTTGATGCTAAGAGCTCAGCGTCTTAGCCCTCGGCGACTTCGTGTATGTCCCAGCCGCAATGAATCTGTTCGTTGCAGAGGTTTAAGGCTTTGCTATAAAAGTCTCGTCTCTTCGATTCACAAATCGTTCTAGCGCGATACACTCAAGAACGACTGTCACGGTGTGTTCTTTTAGTACGCATTACATTCTAGCGCAAGTCGTTTGAAAACGAGTATGGCATTGTTTTAGTACTGTGAGTACATGAGTTGCCGACAGCCCGATCCATGATGTGCGTTGCCCCAAGAAAACGGACCATAAATTACCAGTGACCACAACTGGTTCTCTAGCGCTTCCGTAAGAAACAAGTATAAAGGTAGGGCACGTTTCACAGCACGTGCAATACAATAATAATTATAAATGCACTGTGCGGGCCCCCGCAGTATGAAAAAGTGGAGAGTGCTTGATTTTAGCCGGTTTGTATTCTGCGTACGGCGGGCACCGTCTTGCGGGAACTGCGTATTCAAGTACACAGACCTGATATCGCTGAAGTTTCCACAGTAATAAGGGTTTAGAAATTGTCATAGGGTCTTAGCATCGGTGTGAACATCATTACAGAAACTTTACGGTCATTTTTTCAATGAAAAATTGTTTAGTTATGTACTACGGTGGCAGCCACAAGGCGCCACAAGCAACGTCTATATTTGCTATGGCTCCTGTATATTCAATGTGTGTATTCTACACATTAGAGTTACGCCCATCCCGCCAATGTAGTCTATATGCGGCCTTTGGGGTGTGTGTATATCCCGATCTAACGCTGACAATGTATTCAACTGCCTTGAGCAGGCGTCTGGGACTCCTCCATGTCAGTTCTGCGCTGTCTGTGTGTCTCTGTTTAAACGCTGGGTTCAATCGACTTCGCAATGTTAAATGTGGCGCGATAACGTTGGTTACCCGAAGCCTTTGTCTGCGACTCTACCTTATGTTGCTTATGAGCATGACCGGAAATTGAGCGCTCAGTAGTAACACTGTTGTGCGCAAGCGTTTGGGAAGGCAGCAGCGGTATTGTGTTCTAGCGACCTCAAAAGCATTACCTCGACATGAAGTATTGGTCCACGCATACTCCCAAAGCCTACTTGTCGAAAGGCACGACTGACGTCATCCGCACAGATCTGCTGATTGGCTGCGGCCGTATTACACTAGCGGACAGAGATATCTCGGCCCTCGGCGAGCGCCTTCCCTTTGGCTGTTCTTTATTCTGTAATCTTTATTCAACATATACCTATAATATAATATAACATATATTAACATACCTATAATACCTATAATACCTATAATAACATACCTATAATAATATAACATATATTATTCAACCTCCCCTGCAGCGCCCGAAGGCGTTATAGCAGGGGGGGTTACAGGTTCGAAAAAAACAAGTTTTCATTCACAGCAGACACTTGTACATTTGAGAGCCCATTCCACTCATGTATCGTTTTGACAAAAAATGAATTTGCCAAAATTGCAGTCCTGGGACGGTATTCCCTTAGTTTAAAGGAATGATCAATTAGATTTGACAAATAATATTGCGTCTGTAAATACATGTCCTTTTTGATTCCGGTTTTATTATAAAATATTAAATATAAAAGTTTTAATCGCAATTTTCTTCTACGTGATGAAAGCAGCTCCCAATTCAATTCTTGTTTCATAGTGGTAAAGCTTTCCCGCCATTGTTCGGCCACTTTCTACATGTCGCTAGTCTACCAGCTAACAATGCACCCACTGCTGTACTACCATCGTACCTCCATAAGCGCGTGCGCAAATCCCACAATTTCTTCGGAAGCATTACTTGGCTTCTGTACAGAACAAGTCTGAAGTTGGCGAGGAGTGGGCGCACCTGTACCGATGCCCGACGGCTTCGCAGAGCACTGCTCTGCATCGTAGGCGTCCCCTGCATCGAGAGCGGTTGTTTTAGAACCGGGCCTCCATTGTACGGTGGCGATTCTTAGTTCTCAATTCCAACTGCAGCATCACCACAGATTATCAGTGAGAATATGCATATCTGATGACACAAAAGCCAAAAATTGGGTGGTAACGGCGCTGACGAATGAGCCCCTGGATTGTCGTGTTTATGCGTGCCCGAGACGCGGACGCATTTGCAGTCCCTAGGGGGGGGGGGGAGAGCGGGGGGAACAATCATGGCTGTTTTCAGTGCTCCCAAGAGGAGAAATCACCCGCTGCAGTTTTACACGAATGTCATTGAGGGTATGAAATATGGTAATGTTTTAATTAGCTAAAGTTCTTTCAGTATATATAGAAAAAATATTTTGTTGAAAATTGTAGCATGCATTTTTTTTATTGAGAACTTGCACTTATGTTTCTGTGCAAAATGGCGCAGATCAGCAATTGCACTGTTTTATCTTCATTCGGAAAGCATAACATCGCATCCACCCTGGTGACAGTGAAATGAAACTTTGAAGTGATGGAGGAAATTTCTCGGGCTCTCCCGAGTTTCGTTCGACATGTCTCGCAGTAAAATAAAAGGGCAGAGATTTATTTTAAAACGCATGAGCCGAAAGCCAACGCCATCCTAATTTACGGCAGTTCCAAAGCAACTAAATATTGTGATATGCGTTTGTAAAGGAGGTTTAGAAGTACAACATATAAAAATGAAGGTGATTGAAGTGAAAACCAATTATGAATACTCTCAATGATACGGCGTGGTGATTCTCCACTTTCCATAAAAAACATAGTATCGCCATCGGATAAGGCAGGCGTGGTTGCAAAGAAAACGCACTTGATGCATGGAACGCCTACGATGCAGCGAAGTTGTCTGCGAAGACGGGCATCGATACATGTGCGCGCGTCCCTCGCCCACTTCAGACCCGTGCTGTACATGAGCCTAATAATGCTCCCGAAAGGATTGTGGGGTTCGCGCACGCGCTTATGGAGGAACGATGGTAGTACAGCAGTGGGTGCATTGTTAGCTGGAGACTACCGACCTCTGGTAAGTGACCGTGCAGCCTAAAGGGAAGGCGTACGCAGAGGGAAGAGGAATATGTTGCCGCTACTGTAACGCGGTAGGTAAGCATTATGTAACAATCCAGAGGATATCTACAATGGTTCCACAGCTACCGTAATCCTCCACAAGGAGATCAGTAAAATACCTATAAGGAAGGGCGTCAGACAAGGAGACACAATCTCTCCAATGTTATTCACAGCATGTTTACCAGAAGTATTCAGAACATTAGATTGGGAACAGGTGGGAGTAAGGAATAATAGAGAACACCTGAGTAACCTCAAATTTGCTGATGACGTTGGCTTGCTAAGTAACTCGGGGGACGATTGGCAAAGCATTCTTTCTGCACTGGACAAACAGACTAGAACCGTGGGCCTAAAAATTAATATGGAGAAAACTAAAGTATTGATCAATAACCTCGGGACAGCAGAGCGGTTTGAGATAGTTGGCGAAGAAGTGGAAGTGATAAGCGAATATATCTACTTAGGCCAAAATGTGACCCCGGATCCCAACCATGGGGCAGAGATAATTAGAAGGATAAGAATGGGGTGGAGTGCTTAGAACAGACATACTCAGATAATGAATGGCAGCCTTCCATTATCCATGAAGAAGAAAGTGTATGACAGCTGCATCTTTCCTGTACTCACCTACGGGACAGAAACTTGGAGGCTGACTAAGAGGGTTCAACTTAAATTTAAGATGACTCAGCGAGCAATGGAACGGAAGATGATAGGTGTAACATTAAGGGACAAGAAGAAGGCCGAGTAAGTAAGGGAGCAAACGCTGGCTAAGGGCATATTAGTAGAAATTGAGAAAAAGAAATGGACGTGGGCAGGGAATGTAATGCGAAGGGAAGATAGCCGTTGGTCATTAACGGTTACAGAGGGGATCCCTATAGAAGGCAAGCGTTGGAGGCGGCGGCAGAAAATTGGATGGGCATATCAGATCAACAAGTTTGTGTGATGAAATTGGTCGCAGTTAGCGCAGGACCGGTATAATTAGAGAATAATGGGAGCGGCCTTTTTCCTGCCGTGGGCGTACGTAAGCTGGTGATGTTGATGATGACTGTAACACGGTAGCAGTCAATCAGCTGGCCTGTGCGGACGACGTCAGTCGTGCCCTTTATGAAGTAGGGTTGGGAATATGCGTGAAACGGTAATTGATGTCGAGGTAATGTTCTGTAGCTCGGTAGAACGTAATACTGCTGCTGCTGCTGCCCGCACAAACGCTTGCGCACAAATGTGCTACTATTGTGCGCTCACTTTGCAGTCTTAGAATCACGAACAACTTGTACTTGCTCCGAAGCAACTTCACGTTGAGTCACGGCACAAGGCTTCGCGTAAAACACGTTATAAGCGGCGCAATTCGCATGGTGGTGTCGATGTAACCTACAGTATAAAGAAAGACACAAACTGCGCCACAGGCAGAATTGACTTTGTGGGTCCCGGCCGCCTGCTCTGCTCACGGCAGGTGAATGCAACGCATCCGGTACAACGCAATGCGGCGGAATCTCCACGGCCGCACCCATAGATTGTTGGCGGCTTGGGATCTACCGAACGTGTTCAATGCACACAATTAACATATAGAAGCCTTAGCATTTGAAGGCGTTGCTTATGGTGCCTTTTTATTGCAGCGGAACCACAGAACTACAGAACTTGTCATTAAAAAAAATGACCGTAAAGATTCAGTATTAATTTTCCTACTGTTGCTCGAACACTTTGACAGTCCTGAATTCTTATTAGCTGTGACAACTTCAGCAATATCAGGAGTGTTTACTTAACGACGCACTTCCCTGCAAAGTGGTTCCCGCCCGACACAGAACAAAAACTGGTTAAAATCAAGCACTCGCCGCTTATGCGCGTGGCGCGAGCCCGTACAGTGCAGTTTTATGTATTAGTTCATTTCACGTGCTATGAAACGTGCTGTACCTTCATGCTTCTTTCTCACGGGCGCGATACAGAACAAGTTGAAGTCAATTGTAGTTTACGGTCTGTTTTTTAGGGGGGAAACTCTTTAGGGTTCGAGATGATGGCGGCTCATGTATTCAGGCCACCATAACAACGCTTTACTCGTTTTCCGAAGCCTTGTGCTAAAACTTAAGCCGTACAGAAAAGGTCACACCGTGACCATCATTTTTCAACGCTTCACGCTAGAGCGGTTCGTTTCAAAAAGGTACAAGACCTTTATAACAAAGCTGTTAGCCTCTGCAACCAACAGTTTCATCTCCGCCGTGAAAAACGCGAAGCTGCCAAGTCCTAAGACGCGAGCTGTCAGCATCGAAACAGTAATACACAATTCATCATAACTTCGAAACCACATCATACATCGAAACCGCATCACCAAAACGGCATCATACACTTATACACTGCATGTATGATTCGAGCTCCCCCAGTTTTCGCGTTATTGGACATGGCGCAGTTTTGGTAGAAATGCGCTGTCCAGTGCCTTACAATTAGGTTAGTGCAAAACTACCTCGGTGGCTTATCTGTATACTCAAATAGCAAAAAAACCAAACCGCCTAATACTTTAGCAGATTCAGTTTTAAATATATTTTGTTTAAGTAGTTTGCTTGAAAAAAAAAGAAATTTTAACATATTACGAAGTGCAAAGGTGATTGTTTAGTGATGTGCAAATACAAAAACCTATTTAAAATGTGTTGTGATTATGCAATATCTAAATATTCTAACCTTGTTTTCAAGGAGTAGCTAATTTTTTCTTTGTAAGAAGTTTACTAAAGTTATTTCAAATATGTGTTTGCAATTAACTGTCGTTAATTCGAGATAAAAGTGGGATTTTGTTTGGTTTGTCGTGTTGATCAATGACTCAATGCTGTATCCAATCAAGGGGTTGCTTGCAGCATGTTTCACGGGAGTGTAGGTAAAAGAGATTCAAAGTTCAGCTCTTCGAAGTTTATTCAACACTACAAATGTCCTCCGAAGATCGTAAAGGAGTTAATTGTGCCGGTTTTTCCACATGGACGGGTGCAAATAAGAGATTGAGCGGAATTTTGGTTTGCCCGTTGTGGTAACGCCTGTATTGCGTCCGTTGTATTGTGACTAACGTCTCGTTGTAAGCGGAATATGCGCAGGCGTTTCCGCAAGTGTTTTTTTTAAACACGTTTTAAACAACTATACCTCATTCAAGGCATCATTTACGTGTTTATTTCCGGGCATTCTTACATAGACTTGAAAAAAAATTTTATATACAAGATGAACTTTATTCCAGCACAAATGGACGAGTGTCGAAAGAGGAAAGCCCCCGCCAGCTCTTTCCTGCGGGAGTAAAACGTAAACAATCCTTTGCTTTTCCGTGCTGTCTCGCTTGGACCACAACTTTTACGTCTATGATTTGACGATGTATTAAGATAAGTTCATATTTGTAATGTATTTTGGCACCAACCGGTTCTCGGCGTGCTGAATGGAGCGTTTCCGTGTTTTGTCTGAGCAAAAACATCCGTGAGACTTGCGAATTTATTTTCTCACCAGCGTGTCAGCTTCGCGTCAACCCTGCGAAAGTATAGCTCGTAGGTATATTCGTAACGCGCCAAAAAAATTGTAAATTTCTTGCAGAAATCTAACGAAGGTTTCGATCTGTGCTAGTCTAATATGATGCTCGCGGATGCTCATTTATTTTACTGGGTTATGATGACGGCGAAGGTGACCCGGCTCACGCAGGCTGCGAGAGCGAAAGCTTTTCCAAGCCATCAACCGCTCTAGCTGAAATTACTCGGTACGAAGAATCGAAACGAGCATATAACTTCATCCTCTACAGTGAGTGCACGGTGTCACCGGGAACATCGATCTCGTAGTGATGACGGGTATATTCATATTCGAACTGCAAGATACTCGGCGGTAAGTCGTCGGCTCTAAAAGAACGCAGAACCTCCACCGTGCTTGCGTTTAGTCGCATTTTGGTTTTGGCATTAGGCCAATTAGGGCTGGCGTAAAAAGGAAACTTGTGAAATGGACAAAGCTTCTGAATAACGGCTCGGTTAGTCCGCCAATCGCTCATGTAAACGCGTCCCTTTCAGAGGCCGTTGCGGGGTTAGTGCAGACGCCCTCGTGCTCATTTTGGCGTTTCGGGGCTATTACAGGCTGAATAGGAGAAGAACAACACTATACGGGGCGCTGAAACGCAAAATAGGAATGGGGGTCGGAGGCGGAAGACGTGTAAAGAGACGGGTGTTGAGGCACGCTTCCAATGCAGTTTCACACCCACTAGGGTGCCTCTAGCGGCGGCGAAGCGTATTCTCTCCTTTTGTTAACAATGCCACACTGCAATACAAATTGCAGGGTAGTGGGCTGCAAAACCACGTACACCAATTACCAGCATATCCAGAAATCTGGGACAGGAAGCTTCTAGTTCAGCTGGCTGGCACCACGTGGCGTCTCAACCTTCAAGATTTCAAACTTCCCGCGCTGACGTATTCGGTGATGCGGGAAATGAAAATTATAAGAAAAAGAATTCACGTTTCCAGTATCGGGCTTTATCGCCGATCGCCTTTCCGTGTGTGCTCCTTTACGTACACCTCCCCTGCAGAAGCACACCGTCATGCCAGCACTGCTGGTGCTTTTGATAGGGGCCGAGGCGACTTCTTAGTCTGGAGTGAAGTTGCTTTTCGCACCGTCGGACGGCGTTTGTTGAGCTCTGCGCAAAATAAATGCGACGGTAAAAAAAGGAGGAGGGAGGGGAGGGGCGTTATCCTTTTAATTATTTTTTTTCCTGGGGTCTAGGATAGCTGGAATAGCCCGTCTTGCTCATGTGAACGGCCAGCGTGAGTTTCGGCGAAATAGGATTTCTATTGAAAGAATTAAGTACCGACAACTGACCGAATTTTATCGCCGGCCCGTTCAGATATCGAACTCGTGTTTGCTGATATCGGCAACCTATACGAATGTCTTAAAGCTGTTTTACAGTGTTTTCACCTAACCATCAATATGGGGGTTTGGGGTAGAATACATGTTTTCACGGATTACTCAATATGTGTTTACCCAGTTGATATGCTTTGGATTACAGAGAACTACTTGAGGATTTTGTTCTAATAAACCCGCAAACGAGCGAGCGGGATCTTGGAGTTTACACTCCTAAGAAAGTGAACACGGGTAGGATGAGATATTATTGCCTAGCAAAAAGTGCTGGACCTACAGTTTTTAAACTTTGCGAGTACATTCCTATTATGATGCAGGATCTTAATAAAGGTCCATCTTTAATGACACTCCTTACCAAAAAAAAAAAAAATTCCGCGTGCACCTAAAGTGACCCAGAAACACGTTTCAAAGGTGGCAATCAAATGCATACAGCTGGTAGAACGGATTATGGGGAGCATTTGAGCCAAGCTTGAGCCCCGTACGTTCTATGTATAATTTGTAAGCAATTTTTAAACATAGCCTTTCTCAGCCGATGAGGCTGACTCCCCAGTCCGCGCTGGCTGCGTGATTTGAAAGCCATTCGCTGTACGTTTTCTAACGACGTCTCGCCGCACGCGACGTCACGATGGTGCGTTTCCGGTCTCCATTCGTGTGCGGGCTTACCTACCGACCGCCGCTTGCCGCCGCGCCGTCTCCGATTAAGCAGCGAAGTGCCGAAACGAGCACCCGCGTCCGCTGGACAGACATGAATTACCCGTGCTGCGTCGTTGGTTGCAAAGCCAGCGACTGGCGTAATGTGAAAACGAGGCAGGCTCTGCCGAAAGATCATCTGTTTGCCACTCATCTGACTCTCGGAGTCGACGGTGCCAAGATTTTTTTCGTGCTTGTGGCAGGCACTTCTATCTTTTAGGATGTCTGCAATATAATGGCCTCTTAAAGGTTATAATCGCTTGATCGCGAGGTTGCTCCGATAGTTTTGACACATAAATCAATTCGGTAAGCGCATTTCTCGCAAAGTTATACGCACATTTGCAACGTAAACAAACCGTCCTCGTCGTAAGCCTAGCCGGCAAAGCCGGCGGAGCAAAAGTCGGGAAAAAAAAAAAAGGCAATCAATAAATAGTTGAAAAAGGTTCCAAGACCCTTCCGCCGCCCCTGACAGTAAGTTAGGAAGGAGAAAAACCTCAAATATCCAAATCGTAGCGTCCGCACCATCCGGCCAAAAATCGGCTAAGAGTAGGGCGCGACCAAGGATGGGGTATGCGGGCAGACGAAAAGTTGAAAAACTTGGCAACCCGAGGGCTTCAGAAAACTGTAACCACTCGTTGAGGCCGGCAGAGCAAGGGCTACCGTTCTTTAAGGTTCGGATCCATAGTGCCTAAGATAAGCAGGATCAACGCCCAGGCGGCGTTGGCAGGATTCACAGACCGGAAGTCGAGCGTCCTGGCTCCACGTGACTATTTACAGTGGGGCTCTTCGTTTTATCGTCTCGGACTCACCGCGGACTCCCCCAGAAGCAATCCGGCATTCGTTTTTCATGTGTATTCCTATCTCATGGAGAATCTTCGGACTACCTGCGGACTATTCTCGGTGAGTCCGAGACGGTAAATCGAATAGTCCCGGTGTTTCAAGCTCTTTCCGGGGGGAGGGGGGGGGGAGTAGGCTGTTAATTAAACAGTTTGGGCGTTGCAATTGAATGGGTCGCGGCTTGTCTTGCAATGCGGTTCATAGTAAGCGATTTTAAATTTTTGTCGCGTGATTGGCGTGTTGTAGTTGTGTATGCGCCGACACGAGCGAACGAAAGGAGAGTATTTTTGAGAATATCAGTGCACTAATGGACACTGAACGTATAGTTGTTTTTCTTTGGAGACTTTATCTGTGTATGCTCTGCGCGCGACAAGTCCAGTGATACGCATTCCGTGACTTGATCTTGGCGTTGCTTGAGGCAGCGTCAGACTATTGTTTAGAAGATGTCGGGGATGCGCTGCTTGGCGCACGACAAGTGCAATTCACCCATTTTCAGGGCACAAGCCACACCCGCTTGGATCGGATTTATGTTTCGCTCGAGCACTTGCCTGAGTGCGGTGATTATTGCATGACACCCTTGTCGTTTAGCGACCACTGCCTGGTTTCTTTTACCCATGGTGGGCGCAAGCCAATAGCAAACACGTTTAATTGAAGTCTTTGGAAAATGAATAGTAAATTATTCCAGGAGGAAAATTTACAACTGAAATGAATGAAAAAAATACAGCGTTTACCAGATGGGAAAACTAGCTGGTCCTCTAGGTGGGAAATTTTTAAACAACAAGTAAAGTTGAGTGCGGTAGAAAAATCAAGTGCACGGATGTATCGTGAGAGACAAAGCGAACAACTTCTACGTAAAAACCTCGCGTCACTTACTAATGAAGAATGCCAGTCGCCAGGGTCGAATAAGGAAGAGATTAAAAGGGTTAGGCCGGAGCTTGAAGTTATAGACTGGAATAAATACCATGGTGCCCTGGTGAGAGCAAGGGCGGAAAGGTTGCTGTTAGATGAAGCGCCCACCAAGAGCGCGCTTGCATCAGAAAAGCGCTATGCTTGTAGAAATAGGATAGTCGAAATTGACAATCGTGGAGTGCTAACCAGTGACCACGCGCAGATAGAGGGTGCTTTTAAGGATTTTTATGAAGCCCTTTTCTCTGTTATCAAGTTCTACGCCGATAATTTCTGACACGAATTCTTGAACTTAATGCCTACAATAGGAGACGACATGAAGGGTATCCTTGAGATGCCAATCACCGTTAATGAAATTTTGATTGCCATTGATGATTTAACCCCCGGTAAAACGCCAGGCCCAGATGGCCTAGGCGCGTGTTTTTACAATGCCTTTAAAGACACGCTTAGCGCAGTGTTATATGTGAAGTTTACGACGAAGCGTACGAAAGCAACAGACTGCCACCATCTTTCACTCTATCTCGCACAGTTCTCATTCCAAAGACTAAAGATGCCATTAAACTTCGGAATGTATCAGCATACTGTCCAATCAGTCTCTGAAATGTCGACTATAAGATATTAATGAAGGTCTTAGCTGCCCGGCTGCAATTAGTAGCGAAAGAAATAGTCGGACTACACCAAACATGTGGCATTAAGGGTATGTTCTATTACGACCAATACCCACGTAGCCCGTAGTATCCTGGAATGCTCTGACAGCCTTGAGCAAGAAGTAGCAATGGCAAATAGACTTAGAAAAAGCGTTCGACAAGGTCCTCCCCGAACTGCTATTGATGATTCTTGAGCACACAACGTAGGAAAAATGATTACGGATGGTGTACGCATGGCGTACAGCGACTGTAGTACAAGCTCGGTGGTCAACAAGTCGGTAGGCGCTTCAGCTCAGGTCAGCCGTTCTGTACGCCAGGGGTGCCCGCTGTCCTCGCTGCTGTTCTGTATGTTTATTGAAACGTTTTGTGCAAACACCCTTCAAAATAGGAAAATCAGCAGGTTTTCATTACAGTCCTGCGTAGTTCATGCGCTCGCTTATGCAGACGACATTGCTTTGTTTTTCCAAGACACGGGTAGCATCCACGAAAGTATAAGTGTTCCTAAAAGGTTCTGCCTCTACACTGGTAGTTCCGTCAATTGGGATAAGTGTATTGGTTTCTGACATGGCAGCTGGTTGTGGAAGCCGCGTACATTCGCAGGTATCAGCTGGGTAGACACACCAGTGAAGTACTTAAACATCCCCCTCGAAAACTATCGTGACAGTGACCCGTTCTGGTGAAAGCAAGCCATCGAAATCCGTGATAAAGTGTATAAGGGGGGGAGGTAAGCTGTTGTCCGTGTTCACGCAAGCGATTGTGTTATCTATTCTTCGTGTCAAAACTTTGGTACGTGATGCAGGTTCTCCATTGCTCGCGTGCCAATTTGCAAAGATTGCACAGGGTGTTTGCTGTTTTTATTTGGTGTTCCACTTGGGAGCGCATAAGTCGAACCAACCTGTTTAGACGAGTGCGCTGTGGGGGCCTTTCTCTTGCGAACCTTTTTCTACGTCAGGTTGTGAACCGCTTTCTTTTTCTACGTGATGTGCCAAACCCTATATTGCGCACCGTGTGTCAAGTGTGCCTAGGTAGAGTTTTGCCCAAATTTGTTGTCACTTCCTGTGTCCATGACGGTGGCATTCATGGTTATCTACGTGAGGTGGTACTTGCGGCAAGATTTTTATTCTCACGGTGTTGTTTCGAATATCTGGCTACCGTGCACAGAAAAAAAGCGGTATAGAGACTTTCTTGACACGCCTTTGCCGACTCCTTTGCACAGATCCCTATACAGTGCAGGGCCAGGAGAAGATGTATGTCAGTGCGTAAAAAAAATGACTGTCCCGCCTTTGTAAAGTCTTTTTTTTTTAAAATTACACGCGGGAGTATTACCTGTTAAAACTTGGATGATTCAAAAAGGTTTATTTTTTACATGAGGCCCAGCTGACTGATTGGTTTGTAAAAAGCCAGAAACAGTAGAGCACTCGTTCATAGACTGTTGGGACGGGGTTTTCCTGTTGGACGTTTTGCAGAGAACACTAAAAAAGGGTCTCCCGTCGGATAGCCATGGAATCAGGTCCTTGGCCGTTGAAAACTACGGCGGCGTCCCGTATGATCTTTTGATGTTCCTGGACCTGTATAGCATGTGGAAATCTCGAATAATGATTTTGATGTGAGGCCGAGCAGACAGTTGTTTTACCAGAGTGTACGGGAGATCTTAGAAGTGTATAAAGCCCAACTTTCTCCACCTGACTGGTTAAATGTGTTGGAAAGTGTGGCATGGCATCGGCCTTTTTAACAATCGCACACTAGCAAGTGACGTGCTGGCGTCTTTTCGCGCTTTGTAATCCTTTTTTTTTATTGGTGTTCGTATTGTGTATACCGAAGACAGGCAATAAAGAGAAAAGAAGAAAAGAAGTTGTTGTAGCGCGGTGGTAACGCACTCGGCTCGTACTTCGGAGACCCAAGTTTGATTCCCGATCGCTCTGAAATGTGTTTTTTGTTTACTCTTTTCAGCGGCGGCCGTTCTCAGTGCAGGATGATAACAACAACTTCACCAACAACAACGCCGGTTGTTCGCGCAATGGGGCACTTCAGGCTTTCGCCCTTAAAAATCGCCGGTTAGACTGAGAGCTACAGAGTATTCGTGGGGAAGTTGGCTTTGCCGAAAAGCGTATTCTGTGTGCTTTCGTCTATGGACGCCGTACACGATTGAAATATTTGTGCTGGAGAGGAGTACTGGTATCCAGTTTCACTCAAACACTAAAACGATTCTTTCGGAAATTCTTCGATGTAATTTCATGTCTTCGAGGTAATGTCTTCGAGGTAATTTCAGACTTTGTTCTTAACTATACCTACTGAGGCGAATCTAGATGTGAGGAAAAATAACGACCTTACCGGTGTACTCAGTATGTGTTATACCCATTGTTATATGTACTGACACACCCGGGCATGGCCGGGAACTACGGCTTGTTTATCATAAAGTGCTGTGAGTGCACAGCAGTATCTGGGAATCTTGTGCTCGTACCTTTTCTTGTTACTGCCTGTTTGTTTATTTTAAGGAATAATGAGAATCCCAGCGGGCTACCTGCTGTGCCGTGGAGCACCCAAAGAGCAGCGGCGATGAAGATAAAAAATTCATGAGCCATTCCACTCCGGGAAGGTGGATGACCAGCGAAGCTTTGCGCGCAATGCGTAGCCTTCCCAATTTTCTTTCATTCATATAAATAGTATTTATTTATTTATTTATACTAATTTCCAATTTGGTTTTATTTTCATTTATTTGATACTATGCTTTATTTATTTACTTTCATCTTTTACTTGTCTTTTTTCTGATTTTTATTTATGTTCATATTATTTATTTATGTATTGATATTCATTTGTTTTACTTTTATTTATTTTCTTTATTTTATGCTTGTATTTTCATTTATTTTGATATACTTCCATTTATTTATTTTTGAATGACTTAATTTTCATTTGCTTTACTTTTCATTTTATTCTTTATTACTTACTAATTTACTTTTGTTCGTTTATTTATGTTTTTATTGTTTAAGCTTCGCCTTTAAGAGTGGAACGCGAAAGCGTTAGCGCGCTCCCTTTGTAAATGTTTTTGCTAAGAACGCGTCGCAATCAATAGGCGCGCTACATTTCTTTGTATTTCATTTCTTAAGCGCGCCGGCGTGCTCTCATTTTCGTTGAAGTTTTACGGCTCCCAGCATAACGGCGCACGCGCAAGACGAACCCGCTGGCTCGGGCGTCCAGAAGGAGAGACACCGCGATAATCATTTTCCGATGGCACGCGCCATACGACGCATGCGCCGGAGTATTTTGCTGGGCACACGAAAGAACCGTGGTTGGTAGAGGTATACAGATTCGCTATAATATAAAGTTGGCCGCGGCTTGCCAGGGATAGCATTAGGGGCCACGGGCGGATGTCTAACCGGGGATAAGGCAGCTAAGAGATAGTTATATGTTGTCGCTTTTTGTGTCTGTTGAATTGCGCTCATCATGCTGTCTGCGGCCCTAGATCATGAATGACGCGGCCGCCACAGATGCTGCGGCGACAAGCGCATATCTAGAACGCTAGTTGCGGGCGACGGGATATCTTTCTTGGTCGTTTTCATCGAGCAGCGGTGGTTTGCTAGCTGTTCAGGCCGCATTTATTCCACGCTTACGGGCAGCAAAATTTTAGTTTGGAGTCCTCCTGTGCCGTATTTTTAAGTGCGAATGCACTTTATAAGCGACCCCAAACCTTCCACCGCCGGCGGCGGCGGCGGCGTCCGCAGTCCTCCTCTCTATATAAAAAAAAAACAGCATCCGGCGCCAGGTTTCGATCCGAGGGCTTTGCGGCCGCAGCGCGACGCTCTACCGACTAAGCCACGGACGCGACTTTTTTTTTTTTTTTTGGTAACAATAACTTTATTTACAAATATATACAGAACAGTATGCAGTGATTACAGTGGTTTCCGAGCGCATCAGAACATGGCTCCACTTAAACATAAAAATGAGGCGATCGGCTATCATGCGAGGAGAGGGTCAGAATGCTTTGCCAAGTAACTGTAAGCCAATCGGGGAGTATTGTCCGCTAAGTCACAGAGCGTTTGTGAAACTTAAGCAAGAGAGACGCCGATATCAATGTTAGTAACGCGCCTTATATCTTTAACGCATTCAAACTACGTCGTCAGCGGCGTGCGTTGGCGACTCAGCGGCGTTATAGCGGCTTGATAACTGCGTGGTGTACACGTGATACTACAAACCCGATGGAAGAGATGGAAGAGAAGGCGGCGAGGCGGTGGGCTGCGGGGGCCGAGCGCAAGCGCCGCAAGCGGGCCGACAACCGTGCATTCGCACTTTCACATTCTCCCCCTCGGGGAAATGCGGGGGAATTTTTTTTTTCTTGTCTTGCGTGCTTGAGCGCCCAAAACATTTTCTGTCCACAGTGAACTCATCGTTGTGAAACACAGCTGGTTTTTAAATACGGAAACGATTTTGTTCTCTATCTTTTTGTTATTCCCTGGCCAAGTAGCAGGGAAGCTGTCAGCGCGAAGTTATAGTTGAAAACTTTGGGGGCAAATAAATATTAACCTATTTTCGGTTCATCTGTCACGTTCATTAACAACGTTTTTTTTATCTCGTGTGTCACTTTTTGTATTCCGTATGTCGGGAAATATTGCGTACGACCACAATATCGTCGGACGGAATTTATCGTGTGAGATGAAACTGATTCAGTATTCGCAGGAGCAGGGTGACTATTAAGGACGGGTTTTGGGACTGAAGAATATATATATAGAGGGAGAAACAACCTTTATTGAGCCCATTTCAAGTGACGCCCGCAGGCGTGAGACGAGGTGGAACCCTATTCACGAGTCCCATACGAGTGCAATAACTCCTGGCCCCTGAACGCAAGCTCCTGCTGCGTCTACAGGTCGGGGATGGACATTAGGATATCCCATCGCTCGGGTAGGGGGGGAGGGAAGGGGGACTAGTGGTAGAAAGGTAGGGGATTCTACCATGTTCTACGTCTTTCAGATTTTCTCGGGCCAGTTTATGCTGTAGGTAGTAATCCCATCTAGGGGATATTTGGAATACAAAACTTCTACTCTCCACACACTAACCCTTGATTTTTTGTTTTCACCGCATCGCCAGCATAGAAATACTTGACCGTAAGTCTGAAGCAAGCGCACTACAAAATTGAATTATGCGCCTCGCGTCCTACTGAGACACGGAATTTAATGTTTTATTTTAATGCGACGTCCATCCCGTGCTATGTATCACACACCGAGACCCTAAGACTTTAAATTTTCGCGTCATAAGTTTTCTTTGATTACGGGACGAGACTTTGTCATCGACCACGTCTCCCACAAACCTTATATCCAATTCAAACGAAGCCTTCTTAGGAACGAACTGTTCTATGCCTGCCGATCAAAATTCCCGCGCCAGTAGTCGATATTGCCGCGAAAGTATGTTTATGTTTTGTTTCGTGTCCGCGACCGGAGGAGCGGCGTTATCACTTTTTCGAAGCTAGCAAAAAGGCTTCTTATCGCCGCCGCCGCTTGCATGGAAGTTACTGAAATGACCGCGCTTTAGCTTTCCGTAACCGACAATTCACGGCGGTTCTAAAAACCATCGCTTTCGTGCTTGAGAGGCCCGGAAGCAGCGTGGAAAGGAAATTACAAGCAGAATTAACCTCTGATTTTTTTAGATGAGGCTTTGAAAAAATACTGCACAATTCGTTTTATTAATTTCAAATTACTTGTACTCACTTGGAATTACATGTAAGTACTTGGAATTTATTGGGATATAATTTGAATTGGTGGAAATTATTTGGAATTACCTGACATTAATTGGAATTGTTTGACATTACTCGATATTACTCACAATTTAATTGTCCTTTTTGGAATTACGTGGAGGGAGAGTAAACGTTTATTATGTGGCAAATTTGGAGAATGAAATTAATTACTGGAAATTGGCTTGAATTCTTTGAAATTACTCCGAAATATGCGGTCGGCCTTGCCCCGCAGCCACCACGTAGATTTCGAACGACTTGTTTCTGTTAACTAAGCTGCCACTGCATGCCTCCTTCAGTTTTTACAGAGCCGATATGAAAACGCAGATGCTAGCAATAGCGCCGGCTTCATGGAATCCTTGCACGATGTACGCGAAAGAAGAAAACGCATGCGCTAGCGCTTGCGCACGAAATTGGGCCTCACCCGTTTTGTTTCACCGCCTGCTTCTAACGGCAGCATTCGGGGGAAAAAGCAGATAAATAAACTTGATTTTTAAACCGGAGGATCTGGGTCAGTTTTTTTTTCGGGGGAGTGGTAAGTGAAAGTGAAATACGACAAGAACTACAGTTTCAAGTGCGTATGGCGTGGGGTTAGCCTACAGTGTGCGGTTCTTTGTTCGTTTGTATACAATATTCTTTTCGCTCTAAATGAAATGCACTAACGTGGCTATCTGGGCGTGTTGGTTTAACATGATTAGGAGAAGACAGCGCGGTTTACACACGGACACAGGGAAGAGTACTTGACACACACGCCTAATCTTTTCCTCAGCGTAGTGCGCTTTGCTGCACGGACGGCAGCTGTCTCGAAGCGGCCCGCTGCTGCGCTGCGCTGGCAAAGGAGCCGTGAAAACCTTTTGGCGCCCCGTTTTATGTGCTTCGAATTCAATGCGCGAACTATCTGATGCAAGCGTTGGATCCTTTCATATGGCCTTTCTCACACAATCGCAGTTGATAATACAATGACCGACGAACACAGCGCGACGATGATGGGGTGTTTATTTATTTATTTATTTATTTATGGAATTCTGCCAGCATTGGAACAAGGCCTTGGGCAGCCGTGGGCAGAAGAGACAAGAAATTTAGACAATGCGAAACAGGAAAACACAGGGTGCATTGGGCCCTGAAAAAGTTTGTAGAAAAAAAAAGAAAACCTCGGACATGCGCACGGCACATCAGGAAGCGCATTATATGATAATACACGAGTGAAAAAGTATAGAACAATACAAAAATAATGCATGAGAGTGCTGCCAACAGTACCAACCAAGCAAGCACACGCAATGCGCGGATAAACTGCACGAGTCTTATATGAAAGCGTAACGGCACTATGCGCGTCAGGACCGACGGCAACAAGAAGAAAAGCGTAACGACAAGACATGGTGTCTATGACTCATGCTCATATATTCCTCATACGTATATGAGCAAGAAAACGTAAGCTTAAATTTCCTTTAACATGCGCACAGAGGATGCAGTAGTAGGGCAGTAGTACCAAGCTGGCTCGTAGTCGGTTCCACTCGCGTATAGTCTGTGGAAAGAATGAATTTTGAAAGACGTTCCACAAGCAATCTCGGCTCGTTTTTTAGTGTGAAAGGCTCGGGAGGAACGCCTGTTGACATGTGTTAAGTATGCGCTGGTATCAAGACCCACGTTCATTTCCATCGTACCGCGCCACCGTTCACGACGGGAACAGTGCCGCCCCAGCCGGGCCGTGCACTCCATAGGAAACGATAAGTGACAACTTAGTCGTGACAACGCGGTGATGGTTACAGCAGCGGGAACAAGATCTGGGGAAAATAAAGCACCTAATAAGATCACTTCGCAGTTGTTATCTGTACGCCTTTTTTTTCATATGTACAAAGGCCGAAGCGAGAGCAATCCCTGCACTGAAAGCCAACGCTAGCTTCAGGCTTAACTGAACCTTTCCCTCCTTACGGTTTGAAGAGGTGTTGAAGGATTTGTGAAAACTTACATGAAGCCAGATTATTTATTTACCTAACCTCCTTACCTCTGGTTTTTGTTTACATCATTTTTGGTTTGCATAAGTTTGCGTCCTATGTTCGTTACATAAAAGGCACGCTATTGTGCACCATGCTATTCCATTATAATTATGCCGGTTCACTTTCAAGCAAATGACACCCTAATTACTGTAATAAAGCTGCTGTTTAGATTACACACAATTAGTAAACGCTGAAAAAAAAATCCTGCCGCATGTGAATCGATGCGAAGAGCGGCTTATAGCTACTGTTTGAAATGCGGCAGTGACGTCTTTTTTTGTATAAATCTCTGCACATGTGTTGTCTTTAAACTAAGCCGTTTGCAAGGCACAGCTCACTTTAGTAAGTAAAGCTCTGATTGGCACGAAGCAACGCAGCAAGATGTCAGTACACGCGAAAGTCATCTGGTACATTGCGCTTATCATAACGTCACGTCATATTTACTTCGTTTTTCATTCTTTTATAACAAATGCTTCCAAGCATAGATATTTGGCGTGGAGGGGGAGCAGGGGTTTGATTTCACATGGTCGGATTTTTAAAAACAGCCACAATACAGAAAAGTCGGTGAGATTTTTACTTGAAGTATATTGGAGCCCCACCTAGAACATACCGATGAATATGTAATTTCAAATAAAATCAAATATTTTATTTTTCCTTTCCCAAAAGAGGGTACAAGTTTTCAATTTGTTCGCTGCACAAATGGAAATAAAGGCGAAGCGAGAACTGTTGAAGGCACACTTTGGCGAAGAAACGGGTACGTTAGCTATTCTTTATTCTTTATTCAACGTATACCTGCAGCGCCCGAAGGCGTTATACAAGGGGGGGTTACATGTTCGAAAAAAATCAAGTTTTCATTCACACCAGACACTTGTACATTTGAGAGCCCATTCCACTCATGTATCGTTTTGACAAAAATGAATTTGCAAAAATTCCAGCCCTGGGACGGTATTCCCTGAATTTAAAGGAAGGATCAATTCGATTTAAGAAATAATATGGCGTCTGTAAATACGTATCCTTGTTGATTCTAGTTTTAATATTAAATATTAAATATAGAACTTTTAATCGCAATTTTCTTCTACGTGAAGAAAGCAGCTCCCAATTCAATTCTTGTTTCATAGCGGTACAGCTTTCCCACCATTGATTACGTCCCAGGACGAATCTTGCCGCCCTGTTCTGTATTTTTTCTATCTTATCACTGAGAGATACCTGCGCCGGATCCCAGACAGCGCAGGTGTATTAGCTGTTCAAGTCTGTGATCTATAGCCTATCGGTTTCATAAATGCAAGCTTCAGATTTATTTCAGAGATATTGTTAACAAAATCGAATGTCATCGAATGTCGAATGGCTGGTTAGACAAAAAACACGCACACATGCTCCTCCTAACGTCACAAGTAGAATACCACCCCGCCTTCCTAAATGTTGAAGAGAGGGACAAGGGTGTTGGAATGTGTTCCTGTTCACTTAGAAAAAATGTTCGCCGGAAATGTGGAGGCTGCTTGCAGAAAGTTCCGATCAACGTAGCCCAAATTTCGCCAAGGTTAACAAAAATACAGGAAAAATAAAAGTTGAATGCAGTCTCCGACTTTGGGATCTCCTCCTGTATGCATCATTGTGTAATGTTTTTTGTGTTTATAATAAAACATCATTGAATTGAATTGACCTGAACTTAAATGCATATCATTGACCAGGCGGTGCAAATTAACATTGTAAGAAGGGGCGAGGGATTAGGAGGCCGTTTTACAAGAGCATTGCCAAAATTACAGTCATATGGGGCTAGTTTTGTAGGCGCTTGGGGCGTCCCCCTCTGCTATCCCATTTGGATCCTCCACTGCGCCGTCTACATTATATATGTTAATGTCTTTCCTGATTTTTTTCAGCGCGTGCTAGTGGACGTAGCCCGCCAGTCTAAGCCGATTTGCCTTGATTTGGTGTACTGACCGCCGTGCTGAATACTTCAATCAACGATGAAAAAAGCGTGCGCGTGCGTCTGTGAACATTGCGCACAGCTCTTATTATTTCTACACCGCGTATTTTGAGGCTGCTGTAGTCATTTTCTAATCATGTAATTCCCGCCGCTGTGGCTCAGTAGCTAAGGCGTTGTGCTGCTGAGCACCAGGTCGCGGGTTCGATCCTCGGCCGCAGCGGCAGCTTTTCTGATGGAGGCGAAAAGCAAAAACGCCAGTGTGTTCGAGATTTCGGCGCACTTTAAAGGTCCCCAGGTGGTCAAAATTAATCCGGAGCCCTCCACTACCGCGCCTCATCGCCAGCGTTGCGTCGGCGCGTTAAACCCTACAATCAATCAATCAATCAATCATGCAATATTTTATGGGAAACGTTTTTTCGCCTGCGATACTACATTTGCCATTGAAACCCGATTATGATAAAAATTCGGCCACCTCCGCGATCGAGATGCGAAGACTGAGGAAACAGCGGAGCTGGTGGTCTACACTAGCTTTAACTTGGCTTTTCTTAGGTCTGCCCATTCACTTCAACTCAGCCAAAGTCCAAAGCCAACGCCCACTCTACAAACCCAAAGGAAGTGCTGAGCGCCAAGAAAGCGATGATAGCGAAATCGGATAGACGCCGGTTTCATGAAGCCAGGGACCCAGGTTTCACTCCGACCGGGGGAAGCGGTTTTTTTCTTGAGGCGCGCAGTCCTCTGCTCCTTGCCTCCTCGCAATTTTCCCTCACACTTCTTGGCCTAGCACTTTCCTCCTCTCCACTTTGCTGCACCGAGTTTTGAGCGACGCCAGGCACGGATGGAACTCATTGCAAGCTTAAACAGCTCCGCTGTTTAAAAAGTGAAGGCGATGTCAGATCGCCCGCAGCTGCTCTTGCTTCAGCTTCTGGTTATCGTACACGCGCTAAATGCGGAGTGCCTGCCTCGACACGTTCCGAACCAATATATCGGGCAAGTACTGTCCATTACTAGCGTTAGCCATTATTACATTGTTGTATTCACTGCGTACGTCAGCAATCTGATTGGTGCCCTCCACAGCTTTCCGAGAATCAGGGTACTGTGGGGCTGGTGTGCACCAGTTCTACTCCCGTGTCATCACGTTCAGGTGTCACGCGGCACACACTTTGTTGCAACTTTTGCGGTTCAATTCACATTTTGGAGCGCAGCTCTTATGCGCCCGCTCCCGGGGTTTGGCAGCGTAGGCGTCGGCGTTGGCGTTGGCGTCTGTGTAACCGAGAGGAGGAAGAGGACACCGAAGAGAAACCGGTGGCGCGAGACGCCGCGTGTCGAGAGAACGAAGATGACACCGAAGCGAGGCAAGCGGCATCGCGAGCTACCGTGTGTCGACATAAGAAGACACTGCAGATAGGAAAGCTGTAGCGCGTGCCGTTGTGTGTTCGCCGCGAGCCGCCGTGTGTCGAAAGAAGAGAACACCGGAGAGAGGAAAGCTGTAGCGCGTGCCGTTGTGTGTTCGCCGATGACGCGATCACTAATGCGTAGTACGTCCACCGATATCAATGTGAAAACAAAGCGCTGCATCCCAGGAGGTGTCTGCGGCGCGGCTGTGGACCACACCCACTCGCTGCCTCCCGCGATGTCCGGATTAGCGTGGCAGTCGCACCGCGAAGGAGTAATATGTGAAGAATAAAAGTGGTCTGTAACCATACATATACGTCTGTCCGAAATTATTTGCCTCAAACATATTTTGGAAAGTCGAACCAGCTAAACAGATGCGCTCAGATTTCCCATTAGGGAGTATCGTAGTCGTCAGCCAATTTTTTTGTAAATTTTGTAAATTTTGTGAAGTGGGCACATAAGCCCCTCAAAGCTCTCGATTCCTGGCCAATACCCCAAGCGGGTATGTGCCATGGAGAAAGGATTAACAAGTTTTGTTCCACCGCTGGCAAACTGCGGAGATAGCGTGGTTGGTAACGCGCTTTTCTGCGGCGCTGGAGGCCCGGGTTGAAATCCCATCGGAAGACAAGTGTTTTTTATTTATTTAATCTTTACAGCGGCGGCCCTTTTCTGTACCGAACAACGACAATGGCACTTTTTCGCAGAATGGGGCACTTAAAGCTTCCGCCGTAGTAGGCGTTGAGAAGAAGGATGGGCCTGCGCCGGAGTGGAATGATGAATGATTCCGGCCCAGGTTGAGAATGATAAGGGCCGGACCCTGTCGCGACCGACGCTGCTTAACGATGGCGTTTCTGGGGGGTAGGGGGGCTGGGAGAGGTTTCAAAAACTGATTCGTCCTGACTGTTAGGTGTGAGGGCTGTGACACGTGGATGTTTGCCACTTCCCGTTCAGCTAAATTTAATGAAAATCCCCTCGGACTGCGGCATGTTAGCTTTACTATCGACACTGGAAAATAACATTCAGAATAAAAAAAACTGCGATTGAAATGCATGACAGCAGCGTTGAAGCCAACAAAGGCTTGTGTAGGGGTAGTTGGTATGGCCTGTAATTGAAATTTAGCGTGCGCTGCATCCTTGGACGAATGACAGGAACAGTGCGACAGACAAATCATACGCACATCGCCTTTAGTTTCGAAGGCACAGAACATGCCACGTAAATATTGTGCCTGCCTGCCAATTTTTTCAGTTTGTGCGAAACTCTGTGCACGTACGGGAGCGGTACGAGGGATTTTTTTGTGTAGTTTTGCATTTCCTTTCGGTTTGTCATGATGTATTCTGAGGCACTTTTAGCCGCGGAAACCACCACCTGCTTCGTGTATCCGCTGGACTTAAGGCGCTCAGCTTGAAAGCTCAAACTTCACGAAAAATGCCCCAGAAAAATTCATGACCAAAGTAAAAAGCGAAACTGGATAAAAAAGCCCTCGAAGTGCTCTCGTACGCGCACAGAGTTTCTTACATACTGAAAAAGTGGCAGGCAGGCACAATATTTATGCGGTATGTTCTGCGCCTTCGAAACTAAAGGCGATGTTCAAAAAAGTAAATTCGCTGAAGGAAACCACGCAAAACGTCCTATGGTCTTGCGGCGTAAAACATGTCAGCGAATTCGCCGAATGCGCAGTTGGCGTTGTTTATAAAATTCCATTCTCCTGTGGCGCATCTTACATCGGCCAGATTGACCGGTGTTTGAATGATAGACTTCGAGAGCAACAACGCTTGCAAACGACTGCAATCGCCAGTCCATCTAGCTGCCCACTGTGCTAGGTGTGGATGCGCGGCTGTAGCATGCAATGCAACTGTGCTGTCATGCTCTCGGGACCAGAGAGTGAGGGAGGTGGTAGAGGCTCTTAATTATAATGTTCTCGGAGGCACATGGCGAATGTGTTAAACGTGCCGACAATAGCGCGCACTGATAGGGAGATCGCAATGGTAAAGAAAAAATCCGATGTCTCGTGAGCACACGTGAGCACTGTTTCACCACGATTGTACCCCCACCACTACCTCGCATGCATACATGTAACGATCAACACTTTGATTCAACCAGTTGCAAGTTTGCGCACCAACATAAGCTTTGTCTGTTCCACATGTGCCTGTCATTCGTCCAAGGACGCAGCGCACGCTAAATTTCAATTCAATACCGGCGTTGACCTTCAATTAAAGCTTTTTTAAAGCAAAGCTTTTTACCTCTACCCCCCAAGAGTTCTTTCGCGACCGTTGGTGTCACCAGAAAACTCCAGCGAACAAATAAAAGAATTTACTAGCACCGCCAGGAATCGAACCTAGAACTTAGAGACTAACAAAGCGAGAGCCCGTTGTCTTACCGATTTAGCTAGGAGCCCAGGCGAAGACGGGGAACGCAGGTGGTGTACTCACCAAGCACATCTACGGGTTTACCCCCTCCGTTCTCGCAGAATGCCACGTGGAAGCGTCAAGCGACCACTCACGCCCGTCTAGCGGCCCATGTGCACATCTTGCTCATGTGCTAAGAGTTACGAAAATTAAAGGAAGCTCACACCAAGGCAAGGCATTGCACTTCTAGTACGCCAATTTGCTGAAGCCTGTGGCCTCCATTGCTCACGTAAAAATTCACAGCTCCTTTTCGTCCGCCCTCACGCCAAATCAACGAATACATTCGAATACTCCTTGATGGCCAGGCCATCACTCCAAGCCCCAGCATCGAGATCCTGGGCCTACATTTCAAGGCTAACACAAAGAGTGACGTCTCCTTGCAGCGCCTCGAAAAAACATTAATCAAATCATATACATGATCAGGCGAATTGCCACCAAGAAGCGAGGCCTAAAGGAATCCGGTACCTTTCGATTAATTCAAGCTTCTACCCGCCGCGGTGGCTCAGTGGCTAAGGCGTTACGCTGCTGAGCACGAAGTCGCGGGTTCGATTCCCGGCCGCGGCGGCCGCTTTTCTGATGGAGGCAAAAAGCAAAAACACCCCTGTGTACGAGATTTCGGCGCACGTTAAAGATCCCCAGGTGGTCAAAATTAATCCGGAACCCTCCACTACGGCGCGCCTCATCGCCTGCGTTGCGTCGGCGCGTTAAACCCTACAATCATCAATTCAAGCTTCTGTCCTCTCGAGAGTCACTTACGTCAACCCCCGTCATCTTCTCGACAAGGAAGACATAGAGATGCTTTATATAATGATTAGAAAGGCAGTCGAGGAGGCCATTGGTCTTCTCGTGCGTGCGTCCACGCAGAGGCTGTTTAGCACGGGGCTCCACAACACGGTGGAAGAGCTTATAGAAGGCCGTCTTTCTAACCAGAAGGTCCGACTCAGAACTACGGTGGGTAACCGCCTGCGTCACCAGATTGGCTGGGCAGCCCGGAATGTCACTCCGCTTGACGTACTCCAAGACTCTTGGCGACTAAAACTAAAGATGCTCCCTTTGCTTAGAAATATGAACCCCTCACATGACGAGGGTCACCGAAAAGCACGGGCTCAAGCGGTAAACACCACCCTTGGTGGAGATCATGCAGTTATCTACACAGACGCCTCCAAACATCGAGGGCAGCCATAGGCCATCATCGTGGCTACCTCCAGAACCAACCTCCTTCCATGTGCCTCGCTTAGGACCGAAGAAATGACGGCAGCATAAGAGGCAGCCATCACCTCGGTTCTCACTCATGCAGGGGTTCAGACGGTTGTCACCGATTCCCAGCAAGCCTACTGGAATCACCAGTCGGGTTGGATGTCCTGACCTGCACTGCGCGTGCTAAAACACCACTCCCAAAACGGTTCCATTCAGCTCATCTGGACACCCCCTCACACTTCAATTTAGCGCAACAAATACGCCCACCCAACAAGCCTGCGCTTTTGCCTCCCGTGCTATGGAGCTGCACGAGGACAGTCACCCGCTTGTCACGTTCAGCGAGATAACCCAGCATTATCGCCTTCTGAGACCGACCGTACCTTCGCTTTAAATTGACCTTTCCAGAGAACAACAAACTACACTACGGCTCATACAATCCGGGTTCCCACCCACAGCCTACACGTCTCCACTTAATGCATCCGAATCGCTACGACGCTGAATCTAAATTTTGCTCAGAAGTAGGAACACTCCGCCCCGTAATCGGGGTGTGCGACTTTAGCTCTGAGCACCCTCCTCTCTTTCCGTAACTACGCAACAAGAGCAATGGGAGATGCTGCTGTCCCGGCCCTCTCTACCTACCCAGGTTCAGCGGGTGGACAGAACACAGGCCGCGCGGACTGCATATGGGCCCCACAGAAGAAGGAATCACTCCCCAGGGCTGCACTCTGGGCCGTTCAGAAATCTGAACCGAAGTATTTCTTCCTCCTCCGCCTCCTTCTCTGCCGCAAATCTCGTCGCCTCCCTCCGCGGCGCAGAGACGGAAAAGTCAGATCGTCTAACACCGGGTCGGAGCTTATTTTAATTTTATAAAAAAAGTTTTCACTCTTGTGCTACACCAATACAATTCAACCAAACACCGTTCATGCATCATGCATTGATTTAACCTTACCAAGAATATCTCTTTGAAGTAATAAATGGTGTAGTTAAGTGCATTTCACTTCTCTCTGGTTTTACTATTTGTAGAGCGACGTGAGTGAATTTAAGTGACGTCGCATGGGTAATCGTTATGGGTGCCGTTTACAGCTTTGCTTTCCTACCACATTCACGGGGTGGATTGGCGCGATTTTTTTTTTGCGTTTGTTTGACCGGCTTCTGAAATATAGTAAATTTAGTAGCTTGAAGAAGACGTCTATTGAGTTTATAAACCTAGCCTTAGCCATTATATCTCAAATGGTGAACCAATCCGCTCGCGGTTCTAACATCCCCGACCGCATTCTGACGACCGCCTCTGAAACAGTTGGTACCGTAATACACATAGATAGATTTTGCGATCATAACCTTCATCAAGTAACCCTTAACACTCGGCTTGCGTTCAGTGGCAGTGAAACGAAAAAAAAATCACGGTTACAGTAAAGGTGACTATAGCAAAATTAACGCCAAAATCGAGACCTTCTACACTGACACATTCCTGCCATCTTTCTACAGTCGTAACATCAGTGATAACTGGGTGCTCTACAGAGACAAATTGTTTTCCCTATCCGACCGGTACATTCCCTTATTTCAGTCAAAAAGGATAAAAATAACCCCTAGCTTAGAAACAAAACGAAGCGTTTATATCGCACAGACACGGTTGGGTGGGCAGTTGAGCGCGCGTGAAATCCGCTCCGGGAAACCGCTGGCGACTTCAACGTTCGGCGCAGGCACACTGGCGTCTGCGCTCCGCTGGCCGTAAACCCGCTCATCTAAAACTGTACTTTTGCACTTTCTTAAAAGCGGCAATATTCTTTTTATTTTTCCCAGCAGATGGAAGGTTCATGCCCTAATGGAAATCCTGACGGCATTGCACATCCTTAAAATTTCAGCTTCTCCTTCTATGCATAGCGCATTGCAAATCAATGTGATTCCCATAGCAAGTGGAAAATCGGACCAGTTTGTAAGCATGAAATGTCAAGCCATGTCATAATAACAGGGTTTACAAACTGCTATCTTCCTTTCTTTAATGCATATATTATTCGACCAGGAGCATAGCCTGAGGGGGAGCTTTCAGACTGAAAAAATGAAAGAAAAATGACTTTGATAATTTATAAAACGAAATGAAAGAAAAAATTCCCCCGCATTTCCCCGAGGGGGAGAATGTGAAAGTGCGAATGCACGGTTGTCGGCCCGCTTGCGGCGCTTGCGCTCGGCCCCCGCAGCCCACCGCCTCGCCGCCTTCTCTTCCATCTCTTCCATCGGGTTTGTAGTATCACGTGTACACCACGCAGTTATCAAGCCGCTATAACGCCGCTGAGTCGCCAACGCACGCCGCTGACGACGTAGTTTGAATGCGTTAAAGATATAAGGCGCGTTACTAACACTGATATCAGCGTGGAGCGGACGCAGGATGGTTGGCTCCGTGCGAGCTGCGTTAACGGCCGACGCCGGCCGTGGTGAACCGTATTCGTCGTTGCCAAAGGATTACCGTGTTGTTCTGCCCCCCCTGCCCACCGGAGAAGCGATGAATCGTGTGGTCGTTCTGCATTGCGACGTCGGCGGTCGACCGTATAGAATTGACGACTTCAGAGAACCGTTGAGAGACGCCGATGTTATAAAGGAAGTTGGTGGCATAGGAGCGTTCCAGATGTCTCACGTATGGCTCGTTAATTTTCGGACGCACGACGCGAAGAAAAAACTGCTGGAACGCGGGCCGCTCAAAGTGAAAGGACGCCCCTGCCTCGTCGTTGACCCAGTAAGGCACGAACTCCGGGTGAAGCTGCACTGGGTCGCCTTCAACGTGACCAACGAGACCATACGCAAGGTATTCTCCGAGTACGGCGACGTGAAGGAGGTGACGAGTGATAAGTGGCGTGTCGAGGACTTTGAGAACTCCGAGTCGACAACACGGATTGTGCGCCTCGTTTTGCACGAAGGTGTCACTCCGGACAGGTTGCCTCATCAGCTGCGGTTGGGCCCCGGCACTGTGCTCGTCGCGGTGCCTGGACGAGCCCCAATGTGCCTCAGGTGTCAGAGGGCTGGTCATATTCGCCGAGAATGCCGGGTCCCCAGGTGCTCTGAATGTCACGCCTTCGGGCACGAGCAGGCAGACTGCACCCGCTCGTACGCCCGGGCTGTGGGTCGAGGTTTGGAGGGAGACAACAGCGACCTCGTTATGGACGAAGAAGAAGCCGAAGGTGCAGCGGCGCCCGCAACGCCTGAACCCCCGAACGCTAACCTCGAGAAGGCAACGGGCAAGGCCACTTCGGGAAAGGAACCGAGCAAGACAGTGACGACGCAGGGAAGCATTGGGCCAGCAGCCGACTCTTCTCTGGAGGCGGACGCCGGTGATTCAAAAGGGGACAGCCTTGAGAAGGCAACGGGCAAGGCCACTACGGAAATGGACGCGAGCAAGACAGTGAAGACGCAGGGGAACATCGGGCCAGCAGCTGACTCTTCTCGGGAGGCGGACGCCGCCGCTCAAGAAGGGGACAGCGTTGAAACTACCGGAGTTGAGAGCGCAATAATGGACTTCGAGGTGCAGCCAAACAAGCGCCGCCATGAAGATGGCCCAGAGGCTGGGGAGGAACCCAACCAGCGAAAGCCAGAGGCACCGTGGCAGGCCGTACGGGGAAAAAAGAATCAGCGAGCAGCAGCCAAGCCAGGAGGGTTGTCGCCTGGACAAGGCGGCACTAAGATTACGTGAACACGTGTAGGCCAACGCACATCATACGGCGTGAGATTAAGGTAAGCGCCATGCGCTCGGTCTGGTTCCCCTAAATGTTGTCCTTCCATAAGCCATTTCGATTAGCTACCCTCAATGTACGAGGACTCTCAGCTAGGAGGAGACAAAATCAACTGTACCGCATTGTAACGGAGAAAGATCTTGACATCATCGCCATTCAGGAAACGAAAGTCGAAAGTGAGGACCAGACCGACGTTATGGTGCGGCCTTTTACAACGCGTAACTATGTATGTGTTAGCCACGCTGTTGGACTGTCGGCAGGCTGTGTTCTTCTGATACGCAAGTCGTTAGAGGTGGTGATTGAAAACGTAACAGCATGCCAAAATGGGCGCTTTGTATTTTGTGATTTCTCATTATCATCAGAGCAGTGGCGAGTGATTTGTGTATATGCAGCAACTAGAGTGCAAGAAAGGCGCGATTTTTTTGAAGAAATAGGAAAATACTGCAGCAGCGAACGATATACAGTGTTACTGGGTGACTTTAATAGTGTTTGCTCGGAATGGGACAAAACCAGCAATACGCCTTATCGTGATGTAAGCACTGTATTATTCTGCGAAATTGTGAATGATTTCGGTCTGGAAGACGTGGGAGATTGTTTTGGCAGCGGAAAAGATGTCCAGTTTACACATTTTCAAGGGGCTAGCCACGCCCGCTTGGATAGGGCATACACTTCAGCCGAATTGCTGCCTTCGTGTTGTGACTATACCGTATCCCCTGTTTCGTTCTCCGACCACTGCTTAGTTTGCTTTTGCCTTGGTAGTAAAAAGGAAAACACCAAGAAATTTACGTGGGAATTATGGAAATTAAATGACAAACTCTTAGAAGATGATATTTTTATGGAACGAGTAAGAAACTCTTTGGAAAAAATAGAAAAGTGCAGCAGTGAAAAATACGGCGTTCAATGGGAACACTTCAAACAAGAAATAAAAATGGGAGCAATCGAAAGGGCAAGTGCCATTAAAAAGGAGAAACAAAAGCAAGAAAGCCTGTTGCGCACTATGTTGCAGACGATGGTTGCTGAAGAAAGGCGAGCACCGGGGGCGTTTAAAGAAGAGATACGGGCCACAAAAGCTAAACTTGAGCAGATAGATGCGGAGCGGTATCACGCAGCGCTTGTCAGGGCGAGAGCGGAAAAATTTATAGCGGGCGAAATGCCGACCAAGAGAGCGCTGGGGACGGAAAAAAGATACGCTCGCCGTAACGAAATAACGGAGATTGAATATAATGGCACAATTAGCAGTGAAAAAGTAGATATTGAACGTGCTTTTTTTGAACACTATAGGACCTTGTTTTCTCGAAGCCCTATTGAACTGGCAAAGTTTGAAAGTGAATTTGTGTCACTCCTGCCAAAAATTGACGATGAAGCAAAGTCATTTATGGAATCCCCTATCACCGTTGAGGAGGTTAAGGAAGCTATTGACAACTTAAACCTGGGAAAGTCACCAGGCCCAGATGGCCTGAGTGCTGCTTTTTATAAGGCTTTTAAACATGACATATCCCCTGTGTTAACTGCTGTGTTTGGAGAAGCGTATATGTTCGAAACGCTTCCACCATCGTTTTCGGCTTCCCACACGATCTTAATTCCCAAAACAGATGATATTGTCAAACTCCGCCAAGTCACATCGTACCGGCCCATAAGCTTAACAAACGTTGATTATAAAATACTAATGAAAATATTGGCTAGAAGGTTGCAGACCGTAATTAGCATCTTAGTGGGGCCGCATCAAACATGTGGTATTAAAGGCAGGTCAATTTTTACGAATATACACAAGGCACGGAGTGTGCTTGAGATTTGTGACGTGACGCATACAGGCGTCGCAATGCTACAGGTAGACCTAGAAAAGGCGTTTGATCGTGTGCCCCACGATGGACTTATGGCGGTTTTGGAACATAGTAACATCGGATCAGTTATTCTAGGGGGTGTGCGCATGGCTTATAACAACTGTACAACTAGACTTATCGTTAACAAAGCGGTTGGAAGGCGTATAGAAGTGCAGAGGTCCGTGAGGCAGGGGTGTCCTCTTTCCCCCCTCCTCTTTTGCATATATATTGAATCATTATGTTTAAGCATAATAAAAAACGACACTGTCAAGGGATTTCAACTTCATGCAGCTGAAATTAAAGTTTTAGCATACGCGGACGATATCGCTGTATTTTGCGTAGATCAACAAAGCATTGCTAGGGTCATTAATACAGTTAAATGGTTTTGTTATGTTAGTGGATGTGCTGTAAACTGGGACAAGTGCCTGGGCATCTGGCACGGAGAGTGGAGTTCAACACCGGTGGTATTTCAAAATGTAAAGTGGGTGACGACACCGGTCAAGTACCTTGGTGTTCCCCTAGAGTATTATGCTGACAGTGACCCTTACTGGAGGAGACAAGCCGCAGAGCTTAAGGAAAAGGCAGAGAAGTGGAAGGGCGCCAATTTATCCATTTTCGCTCGCACAACGATTTGCAACCTTTTTATGGCGAGCAAACTTTGGTACGTGTTACAGGTACTCCACTGTTCACGGGCAAACGTCCAAAAGTTACATCGTGTTTTCGCAGTTTTTGTTTGGGGATCAACCTGGGAGAGGATGGGTCGTACAAATCTCTTTCGACGTGTACGGGAAGGGGGGTTAGGTTTAACGCATCTCTTTTTACGTCAGTTGGCAAACCGCTTTCTGTTTTGGAGGGATGTAAAGGATCCCTTTTTGCGCACCGTTTGCCAAGTGAGATTAGGCAGGGTTTTGCCTGAGTTGTCTGTTACGACATTGTGTATGCCAGGTGCTATCCGTGGCTATCTAAAAGAAGTTGTGGACTCGTTACGTTTTCTATGCGCACGGTTTTCGTTAGAGTATTTGAGCGCAGTGACTAGGAAGAGACTGTATAACGATCTCTGTGACACTGTTTTTCCCGTTCCTATGTACAGAATTGCTCACTCGGCTGGCACGGGTCGAGATGTGTTAAAACGGGTTAAAAGAATGCCAGTTGCACCGGGATGTAAAACATTTTACTTTCAACTACACACCGGGACACTCCTTGTGAAAACATGGATGCAAGAAAAAGGCCTTTTTATGCCGTGGGGTGAACAGTGTTGGTTATGCAACAAACCGGAAACCATTGAACATGTTTTCATTGACTGTTGGGACGGGGTCTTCTTCTGGGATGTGCTGCAACGTACGCTGAAAAAAGATCTGCCAATCGATGCCCATGGTATTCGGTATTTGTCCGTTAAACCTGATGATGATGGCGTCCCTCTAGATCTAGTAATGTTACTAGGACTGCACAGTATATGGAGATGCCGAATGGCAGTCCGCCACTCGGACATTGATGCGCGGCCAGTAAATGAGTATTTTCGAGAGGCCATATTCTCTTTTCTTGAAGTTCAAAAGGCACGCCAATGTGTTCCAGACTGGTTGTCACAAATGGAGGAGTTAACAAAAATGAAAATATTTTAGTAGTCAGCACTGTACCCTAGAGTGGAACAGTGATTTTATATCTTAGTGTAATGGGTTTGTTTTGTTGTTGTGTATTATGTTTGTAACAGCGGTGTTTGTCTGGAAATAAAGAAAAAAAAAAAGCGTCCGTGGCTTAGTCGGTAGAGCGTCGCGCTGCGGCCGCAAAGTCCTCGGATCGAAACCTGGCGCCGGATGCTGTTTTTTTTTTTTATATAGAGAGGAGGACTGCGGACGCCGCCGCCGCCGCCGCCGCCGGCGGTGGAAGGTTTGGGGTCGCTTATAAAGTGCATTCGCACTTAAAAAAAGGAAATAGCTTGTAAATGACGCGTACTTACAGGGTTTTATTCATAGTCACTGGGAACTTCCACACTCAAGTCTGTAACAGGGCTGGACGAAGCAATTCAGGTGCCCATTCATTGAGCTTACTTGAAACACACAAAAAAATGTTTTTTTCTGCATCCTGTCCGCCCTACGCTGTTACTAAACATGTGAATAATTGTCATTCATATGCTGAGATCAAAGTTGGAGGGGGGGGGGGGGGGTGGACCATGTAACAGTTCGGCGCTTTCTGTCTTTGCATGGGGCGTTTGCTTCAGGAAATGATCAATTATACATTGTCACTAAAGTATGTTTGGACAAGATGATCATGGTTCAAGCACAGCTATAATGGCTCTTCGTTAAACAGCCAGCGCCTGCTTTTCAATTCTCGCGCGCTAGCAGAAAGCATGCCAATGGCGTTTAGGATTGCGATATTTCCGTCTACCGACGAAAATTGAGTAGCTTCAGTTTGCACGCAAAGTAGATAAAAGCACCTAGAAGCTCCGCAATAAAAGACGAAATTTTGTAGGTATATTTACAAAGGCAACTAACAGTGACTCGAAAGCCACACCGTCGCGTTCCTTGTTGTCGTTTCCTTCTTGTCAAAATGGCTCTCTGTTTCTATTTTCTTTTTTTTTGCGCCCAGTGTCGCGTCGCTTCGAGCTGTCGTTTTGCTTCTCGTCAGGAGCGGCGCTATTCTTTTTCGTCTGTCTACGATAACAGGACTGCCGAACCAAGGAAAACACGCATTTCTAACGCCAAAACCCCGTCATTCCCAAAGACGGCCGCCAGTTTACAGAATCCGGCCCTTTGTATGACTAGACCTTGAGTATGCACAAACCGCCAGCGGCTTGATAACTGCTAATTCGATTATGTCTGGTGTGCGTGGGCGCAACACTTGACACGTGGGAACCAGGACGATCCGCAGACAACGATACGTCGCACGCTGCCGAACAAGCTTTCACGCATGTGTCTGAAAAAAAGGGAAAGGGGGAGAAAGAGCACTGCACGAAACGCGAAGTTACCGCAACTGCTACATAAATAATAGCCAGAGCAGGCAATACTAGCTACAGGGCATCCATAATCGAAAATAAATCTAATCCATGCGAAAGGCTTACCTCCAACAAGCTCCCACGGCAAGTCTGGTCCTTCTTCGACGAACCTTCGGTCTTTTTACAACGAAGCTGTATACTTCTCGTTGGTGGGAAAATGTCAAGGTGTAAACCCAAAACGCACTGCAGAAAAGCCAACTTTCAGTGGCAGCGGTGATGATAGCTGGTGAATTGAAGAAAAAAAACGGTTCTCGTGTTCGGATTCGAACCTGGGTCCCTCGCGATATGTAGCCGACGCCAATGCGATTGTGCCATTCCGACACGGTCGAAGCAGTTCGGATTTGGAGAGGGGTACATGGACGTACCAAGTAATTAAACATAAATATGCACCCCTCAGTCAACCGACGACGATGGTTTAAAATTCGTTTCAATAAACATCAAACCGCATAATATTGATGATGAGGTCCTGTGAACAATGGAAACACCCTAGCACGCGTTCCCGGTAAAGGTTAGGTTGCAGCTGCTTTCGAAAGGACCATTCGATCTCATTCGTAACTCTCGTGTGAAGTGCAATCCGCAAAATGGTTTATAACCACGCCTGCGGCAATGGGAGCACATTCCTTACCCCGCATGTGTTTCCCGGTTGCATAAGAATGTAGCGAAAATGGTCGCAGAACCAATGACGGTCTACCACAGCGACCATAAAGCGATTATCACTACCATTACTCTAAAGTAACAATAAAACACCCCCCATCAGCATGTGCGGTGTTTGATACTGCTTCGCTGGACATTCACGTTCGCAGGGCGGGGTGGCGGCCAATTTTTTTTCCTTTAGTGGAGGTGGTTAGGATATTTATCCATGACTTCCCTCTAATATTGTCACCTGTCACGATTGTTTACTCCTCTAAAAGAAAATTGCGATCGCAGCACCAAGATGTAAAACATGCGCGCCTTCGCTGCACGTGGGTCATGAAACAACAGGCATCAGGGAATAGTTTCCGTCTGTACGGTCAAAGCTAAAGGCAAAATGCAGACAACGGAGAGATATCGTCCCTCTCGCACGTACCCCCATGATACGAGTTGTTGTTTAGCGCCGCCCTTGTAACTTTCCTCAACTATTTTTATTTCACGTGAACTGCGTAGATGGCGCTACCTAGCACATTTATCGCAGGGACGTCTGTCACTTGTAATATTTATTGCCATTCCTGAACTTTTTTGTTGATAACTGCTGTACGTTTAATAAACTTATCAGAGCCAGCTACCTTAAGATATACACACACAAAAAAAACATTGAAACCGTGCTAAAAATATTTCGCGACGAACTTTCACCTCTCATAAGCAGAGAAAGTAGGCTTTCAAAGGATATGTGGACAAAATTTATAAAGCCAACGAGCGAGGTACAATAGACGTACAAACGTTTGTCACCAAAAATGTCGTCCTTTCACAACCAAACTTAAATGAAAAAAAAAAAAAAAAAAAGCTCCCAGGTCCGGAATCGACATCCCTTCCCGGCAAAATGAAACCAACGCGAAGTGCCGGAGGCGAAAACGCTCGGCTATCGGCACACAGAAGCGCTGAAGGAAGAGCGCGTTTATGTAGCTGCTAGGCGATAACGGTGACTGTGTTTCAGAAATTGTCAATTTGGAACGCTTTATCATCCGCGTGATGACTTGTCGTTTGCACGCAAGGGAAGCCAAATCCCTGCTCTAGCTATATGAGTTAACACAACTTGCACTTCAGCCACTGTGTTGTCACTAGGCGCGTTTTTGTGGCTGAAACTGACCCCAAATTTTATCTGCTTCCATAGGCTCCCATTGTTTAAACTTCATTCGCTGTGGGAACAACTAATGCTGCGTGCGCAAACGTGCTGTGGCCTTTAAAATGTTCGCAGTGATTCCTGGAAGCGTTCCCCGTTCTCACAAATGCAATTTATGCCCTGTATTTTTAGATAAATTCAAAAAACAGCCTCTTCCCATTGAAAACGCGCGTGCTTCGCGTCGTGGCCACCAGGGGCGTCCTTGCTTCGTGTCCCAGATTTCTGGATATGCAACAACCTTCTACTGTCGTCCAATCCGACCTGATGAGGCAAAACGGCGTCTAAGCTGGATTGCTCTCGACTGCAGCTGAAGTAAGCTCTTTTATTTTAGAGGTATATGTTGAAGTTTACTAACGCTGGAGTGGTTTCTTTGGAATCATCATAGCAATAACTCGATACCTGCAGAGCACACCAGGATACGGAGCAAACGTTTCGTCGGTGGTACGAAAGTTTACCAAGAAGGCCTCCCTGCTTATGGCCCCTCGATATATACCGCTGCACACAAGACCACAACTTGCACACTGCCTTGCGACCGCTATAAGTGATGGAGCAGAATTATTTTATTCCACTCAAAACTTGGCGTAGCGCGGCACACTCTAATTAAATTTGTGTATCGTTGGTCCATTAGGGCGTTTCGTCATTGTAATTTGTCGAATCAATATTTTTTCGCTACGACATACCCAACAAATGCCCAGCGATGGCGTTTTATAAGTCTTTTTTTATTCCAAAGCAAAATCGCCAAGATGAGAGATGCTAGAGTAGCGAAGACAACCATACGCTCAATAAAGGAAGATGGTGGTACGGAAGACCTAACCATGGACTTCAGACAGCTTTTAGACAGTGGGCTTTATGTCGACAGTGCTAGGGCTCCGCAGTCCACCAGTGTGCAAATGGAACTCATTTTGATATAAACTAAGGTGTGTTGCATATAACTGGTGCCTTTTAATAAAGTTAACATGACTTATCTGCTAAGCTGGCTCTTCAGTGCTGCTTTCAACCACGACGATTAAGGAAATGGTAGCGTTGCTCTCAGCACGAGATCCATTTGATATGAGAATTCGGCAAAGGAAAATACAACAAACTCAACGTGGCTACGTTCATGGAGGTAGAAAGCTGAACACCCCAACCGCTGTTTCCCGTTTTTTTAAGCAGGCCTTTATTTTTATGCAGTATTACGGATTTCAAAAAAAGGTCTTTATGCCGCAAGACTCTGTTGTAAAATAATTTCGTTCCCGTACAGTTTGCGCAGCCGCCCAAGGTGCATTGCCCGCAAATTTACAGCAGGGTGCTGTCTATGTCGATTCCAAAATAAAAAGAAAACCTGCTTAACTAGCGCAGTAGTGCCAGAAACAACCCAGGCCCACTTCCGCGACGGCAAAAGCTTCAGCGCAACTTACAGGTGCTAGAAAATGTTAAAAGAGCAGGAGTGGGAGGTTTTCAGTGGATTGTTCTGCCAAGTAGCTAGCCAGGAACCTAGAAGTGATATTTAAATAAATTTCTTCTAAAATAATATCCTGTATACATACGCTACGTGGGGTGGCGCCAGCATAAAATTGAAAATATTCTAAATTGACGAAGCTGGGCTCTGTTTACTTTTTGTTGCCTCTGTACATCCCCTGTTCTCATCTTTTGAACACTTGCACCCATCTTGCAGACAACTGAAATGCCGAAAATGTTCCATCTTCCTGTTCCTTTTCAGTGATTTGCTTGACAACTGTCTCAAGGTGAAATAATGTATCCTCAAAGTCGTCTTCGCAAAGAAATTTCAAATCGCTCTTGTAAATTTTTGGTAATGAAGTTTATTGTTTGAATATACAAATAAATATTTAAGTTCACCTTCGTGAAATATACGAGTCGGCACACATCTCATTTGATCAACTTTCTCGGCGTTAACTTTGAAACCATGCCGTCGTGCGGAAACGGGACTTCAGTACTTTATGGGACAAACAAGACGGAACGGTAGAAGTAGAATAAAAAAATCCCGTGCCATCTCCACTAAGATGAAACCTGGCGGGGGGCGAAGCATGGATGGTATAATTGTATTCTTGGCACTTTGGCGTTTTCGCTTACGGAGGTAAAACTGTTAGGTAATACGAGTATACAGCCTGGCTGTAGAAGTCTCTTGTCTTTGAAGCACGGAGTTCTCTAACGGGAGGCGTAAATGACTCACGGTGTTTTTTAGTACGCGTTACAAAGCGCTCAAGAGCGGGGCGTAAACGAGTGTCCCGGTGTCTTGTTAGGCCGCGTAACGCTGTAGACGAAGGCGCAAACGATTTCGCTGTGTTTCCCTGCCGTCACTACCTGAGACGAACGACGATTATGACTGTGGTGAGGTGTCTAACGACGCCGATGACAGAAGACGCCAACAGCCTGTGGCGTGGGTCTAACTCGGACGATCCTCCGCACGCGGCTGCCGTGTGGACAGCGCCGGCGTGGGAAGGCAGGCAACAGGCAAGGACAACGGGCGGTAATCCTCTGGGGTGGTTTATTCTCCAAACCACCCTCGCGCTCCCGTCTTCGGCGTCGTCGACGGGTCCCGCGTTGCTTGAGCGGCCGAGTCGGTTGACTCAGGCGCTACCCGTGATAAAGCCACCTTATCGGTGACGATGTTCGTCGATGCTCGCTGAGATGAGCCGGTTTCGCCCGGATCCTGTTCCGGTGGTCGCCGCCTCCCGAGTCCCGCGCGCTCTCTCTGCGCCTCTCTTCTCACCTCCCGAATGACGTTATTTTCACCGCCCTGCCTCCCCATTGGACGGCCGGGTTTCCGCGTGACCCATGACGTGCCCTGGCTGTGGAGTGAGGGGAACGGCGCCTCCTCTCCGGCCCTCGCGGGCTTCCGCGATTGCCCCCCCTCTCCACAAGCCTCAGCCCCTAATGGGCTTGGCTCTGAAAACCGAACTGTCTCGGCGAAAACAACACGTAGGGATGCTACAGTAGTCTACAAGAGGTGCGCAGCCCGAAATTCGGCAGATTATGTAGTCAATGCATTTCGGACAAAACCACTGTGCTAGTTTGCTAAGAATACATTTTTCGTCGGTGGTGAAATCACTTCGGCACGATGAAAAGGCCTTTCAGGCGTTGGCAGAGTTTATTTATTTATATATTTGCTCGGCAGTAAAGCTTACTAGCAACTTAGCGAAAAAAATAAACAATCTGGCATTCTAAAACGAGGTTCTGTTGTTTCTAATCAAATTGAATCTTGGGCTGCGGTTTTCGGTTCTCTATGTGCTTTTAGCACCTGCAAGACGACGGCGTTTCTAAAGTTCAACATGCTCCACGCAAAAATAGATGCAGCCGAATACAGGAACTCATCACCTCTTTTCCAGTTAATTGTTAGGAAGGCAACTACGGTGTAAAAAATACAGCAGTGCTACAACCCGATCACAACTTGGAGAAGCAGGTATGACTTTGATTTAACTCTAGACCGTCTTCGCCACACAGTTGATTCAGCAGGCCTTCGTGTTCGTGCTAAAGCTTTGTCGTCGCATAGCAAACAGACTGTCATTTGCAGTAGCACTGTGTTACAATTTTCATTCCTCAAATTTAGTCTTTATTTCGAACAACCGATAAATCTACATGCCCCAAAAGCCCTTGGGGAGTAATGCCAGCCACAGCTCGCCAGGGCAGATCACGACGCTTAAACGGGGGAGGTTTACGTGGTAGTTGCTTTGAAATGACATGCGGGCTTACCGCTCCTTCAAGAACCCATACTGAATCTCGTAGCTTATGTAGGCAGCCTCTACATCATATGCTTACCCTGCTCGCCGGTATTGTTATTCTTTTCCACGATCTCCTGGAGCTAGCAAATTCGTTGCTCGACTTGGTTCAAATTTATTATGAAGGCCCGAGTCGAGAATGTTTTCATCACCATTAATGCCAACTGCATATTTAGGTACGCTGCAGGACCAAGGTATCTCGCATTGACCTTCACCCTCTGTTGTCGTGCCCTGCCCGAGTTCATTCCTTGTCTCCTAATTTTACTTATTTCGTCCCCGCCTTCTTGTAGACCCGTATTTGGTTTACTGTTTTGCTACCTTGGTGGTACACTGGTAGTCAGTGTCTCTCACGGTAAAAATTGCAAAGTTAGGGATGCCTTATAGGCATTCTTTGTGACGGTGTTTGTTTGGTTTCCTTCGGTGCGGGTAGATTTATGGTATGGTAGCTCGGCGATATCTTGCTCGGGATCCGTGGATGCATGTATGTTGCCTTTTCTTCTCCTCTCATTGCTGCACTTTCCTTTGTTATGCGGTTGCTAATGTCGGCCATTTCTTAAAGATTTTCTGTTTTTTAGTGATTGTTAGATCGGTTTTTCCGCCTGTCCCAGAGGCACGTCGAGCCCTTTTTCGTAACTGTTCTCTGGGAGGACATCCGCACTTACTTTTACGGATATTTTCAATTTGTCCCCTCGGCGCAGTTCGTCGTTTTTCAAACAATGGTTTCGACGAAGGCAGAACCGGAAACCATATAGAAACAGAAAGAAACAAGAGTAACAGAAAACAACAACAAAAAAGGCTCGGCTGCCGAAATAACGGGGAATGTTGAAGTGGTCGAAATTATTCCGAGTTACCATAACGATGTTTATTCGAAATTAATCGAAACATACTCAGGTGGTCGAAATTAGTTCGGAACGGTCAATTACGCAACGCCTAAAATAACTTGTGTAGCTTCGTCACGTAAATTACCGTGGATAAGATTTTTCAACCGCTGGAGAGGGACTGTGGTGTGATGATATCAATTGTCGGCACGGCTGGCCACCGTGTCGGCCAAGCCTGATGCCACCGAATGTACGTAGGATGAAATTCACTGCGTAGGGGTGACACCTGTTAAAAATTCCTATCCTTCATTTCGTCTGCGCTCTAGTATGATGTTCCTCCTCTCCCCACTTCAGCTGCAGCTGCGCCATATTCCATATTCAGGCGAGCACTCGTATCTGGCTGCCTTAGACGTAGCTTCCGCCTGTTAGTGGCGACCTATTTCCCTGGACGCTTGATGAGCCCCGATGCTAGCGCGCGGGTAGCAGCCTCTGAAATATGAAAAACCACCCTAATCCCGCTTTTGCGTTAGTAACTTATTTGAGGTGGAAAATGAGCTTGTTGGACGCGTGTGACCCCTAGAAGGCGTTTCGGGAACTTCATTCTCTTCGTAACGATGGTAGGAGTAAAGTGCTTTAATTTCTAATTTGATATTAACATCAGCGGGACACTCATCCAAAGCCGGCAAAAGCACGTCTAGTACTATACTCACGTGTTTATTTACGGTTTCAGTCAATTGCTTTATTTCTCCACAGCTAAAACGCAAGTAAAAAGATGGTCCCATGGGATGTAATTCATGAAAAAAGTAATTTTATGCCCAGATGGTTCACTCTATCAAATTGCAATTTTGGAGGAGTCGGGATATAGGTGCGCCGTAGTGGAGGGTGCTGGATTGGGGTATAGGTATTTCCGGTACACGGACGATTCCGGAGACAGGCGTTACAGGGAGGTTCTGTACAAAAACGAATTCAGTCGAGCGATTTAGCCAGCAACAAGCACGGGTTGTTGACGTGCAAATAAGCCTCGTTTTAGTGCTGAAATTGAAGGCGATTGTTGACCGCACTTAACGATTATTAAATAAACTGCCTTCACGATTTCAATTTATGCTTCATTTTACACGTTGTTTAGCGCAAAGAAAACTAGAGGAACATTTGAGGCAACATATACGTAATTAACTGGCACAGCACGCGTTCACTTAGGAAAGCTCGTTAGGTTGGTTTTTACAATAGTAAGCGAAAAAAGTGTCTGTGCGCTCTGGCACGTGCGGGAGGAAAAGCAAGCACAAAAGGAACAGCACTCCCGTTAGCGCAGTTTCCGACAGGGGGTGCTCGAGCACTGCGAAGGCGGGAAATTTGATTTGAATTGGGTGGTTGTAGATAGCGGATAATGGCGCTACAGCCCATTACGGCGAGTCATTGCTCTGCACTTCCTACAGCTTACACATTGAGTGAAACGGCTTTAATTTTTTTCATGATAATAAAGCCACACGGCAAGCAAGAGGCGTGCTTAGCTCAAATGGTCAGGTCGAGCGTATACGGGTCTATTTTGGTCAGTACAGCTAAGGTCTTTTATATCGCGTTGGTTGCGCAGTTCAAAGACTAAATATCTACAGCAGCACTGAAGCATCCATTGTGTATTACTGCGCAACATTCTGTGTTTTCGCATCCTCCCTCGCCATCCGCATAGCTGTAACCTAGACCAGGAATATAGAGGAAGCAGGAAAGCGGAGACAGAGTGAACGACGACACAATGACGGAAAGGGTGGTACGTCGAAGGTGCAATTTCCCAGAGGTTCCAGGACGGCGATGCGCTTAAAGATAAGGCCGGTACAGCGCACGCCGTCGTGCCTTAGCCACTCGTCGCCCACTTAGGCTAGTTTCGGTTTTGAAAATGGTGGCGATTTTAGCGGCAGAGTGCATGCGTCGATGCGCCGTTTCACTTCTCCTCAGCGTTCCTCTTTTTACGCCGTTCCATGCTGCCACCATTCCTGACACTTGGGCAAGAGCTCACAGGTGCCGATATTTTTTTCTCCCTCTCGGCGTTCCCGGCGGACCAGACAGGTGCATGCTGGAGCGAGCGGGCGTATAAAGGGTTGCGAGGTTTGCCTAAGAATATCCGCACGCTGATAGTTTTGCGTGTATTATAAAATATATTCGAATGTATTCTCAAAATTGGTCCGCGGAGGAAGAAGCATAGCCCGTCTTGCGTAGCCCTGCGGAGCCGCAGCACGGCGCGACGTAGTTCGGCCACGTTTTTCGTCTTTCCAACTTGACGCTGAGCAAATTAGGTTTGTTCAAGTTTCAATGAATTCAAAATATTCCAACTGAAGGCACTCTTCTGTTTTTTTAAATACTTCTCCCATATTTACGTGAAGTTAACTAGGCATGCCAGTCATGCAGGAGTGGATTCTTGGTAAGTATTGTGTAAATATACTCTGGGTATTGCTGGTGCGCGAAGATTCATTGAAAGTGAACGCACCTTCTGCACACACACTTTTGATGGTGAAGGGAGTTTGTGGCGGCATGCGACTTTAATGATTGCCTAATTTAAACATCGGTTCATGTTTTTATCAATGTATTTTAACACGAAAGTGTTTTATACCGGGTTCCACCAATCTCTCAGAGCCGTCACATGCGTCAGGGAAATGACATCGCCAGAAAAACGCGGCTTGCCAGGTATGGAGCCGGGTGATCCGTCGCCGCAACGGGAGGTGCCAGGCGCTTTACCGACTCGGCTACGAGAGGAATCGCAGAGAGCTTTATGAGCGCGCCTTATATCTTTCCCATAACCGCTTCCATTCTTATGGTGCTGCCATCTACGAGACTTGAGGCGTAGTAGTGCATCACGATGCTAATGAGCGCCGACAGTTAGCGCCAGCTGAGCTCGTCGCAACGCAACAGTCTGCCGCACACTCCGCGGAGAAGGGATGGCAGGGACACAGTGGTCGGACATTTGCGAAAGCGACGCTCAGGTTGTCGCTCGCCAAGCACACTCTCAACACAGCCCCGCAAATCATGCTGTTTCGCTGCAGCGGACCGTGAGTACACCAAACCATTCGCTGGCAACCCATTCGAATTAAGTGGCATTACTTGCGAGCGCGTGTCGTTTGATTCGGGTTTACGCAAGGTTCCGGTGCTTGCAGTCCTGTGTCTAATGTTGATAAGACTGACAGTGCCATACCGACTAAGTGTAAATAGCAATCTGGAAGTTCACATTGATGCAGAATAAACATTCAACTCATCCTGTGAAGCCACATCTCACTTTCGCGTTTTACCGATTCCTATGAAAGAGGGATGAACCACATTTTTTTGTTTCATGCGCCTGTTTCGAGGCTTGGTGGAGGTAGTACGTAAACCGGCCGGACTCGGAGGAGTTCCCGGCGGAGGGAAAATGGCGTTCGCGCCGTCTCTGCTCCGACCAAATCGTCGTTCTCTAGTTCGTCAAACCCGAGAGAACAAAACTACTATTTTCTGTGTTTCCGTCGGCTTGAGTCCGCGACGTTCGAGTGTTGGCCATTGCCATTAAAGGTAAGCGCCGCGCACCTATTCAGCATGTCGTTATCGCAAGCCTAATGTGAATATTCGCAATTTAGGGTCTACTTTTTTCGCTCCTATGAATTGTCACAAACGCGTAAATGGAAAAAAAGACGTTGCGTTCGCTACAAAACAACGACCCACCATTCTTTTTTCAAGTCGCACAGGCAGCAACTACTGGGGCACCGAGTCGAGGACGGATTGCGAATTCATGTGAAGTTTCCTCCGGTAACTCTCCTCAACCCCTGCAGAGTCGTCACACCGCACCAGCTCACAAAGAAGGCATGCGCAACTGTACAGGCACGGCCGCTCGATGGAGACCTAGTTTCCATCGAGCGGCCGTGGTACAGGTCTCCAAATTTACACGCAGCGCGAGAGCGGTGGCCGGAGCGAGCAAAACTGCAATCTAGTGCGATGTATAAATAAATGCTCCGCAGGTAGCGTTAGTACGTGGCCACATCCTGCTGGTCCATCTCGATACGCTGACGCTCGCCATATCGTTGGCGCAATTTTAACCGCTCTGCTGTCATCCTGGCTCGTGAGGGGGAATTCGGATGTTTTATGCACATATCTGTTTCCCCGCGCCGTGAGGAAAACTGATCTTCAGTGGCGTTAGGGTTCCGTTTTGTTAGGAATACCAGCACTTTGTCCACGTTCCTGAAGTGGTTCGGTAATATCCCGGTGGGACGTTTGTTGTGCCCCCAGGCTTAAACGCTCGTGAATCATTCAGCCACTGCGGCCTTAACCACTCTTTCTGCAAGGAAACGTATGCAGAGTAATTAAAAACATACATTGCATGCGTGTACTGGCTGCATTGTATTTATGGTTTTAATGGGTGCTCAAGAGCATTCAGGAGGTGAGCTTATCGGAGGCCAGCTGCTTCAAAACAAGTCGACTCTATTGCACAAACTCCAGGAAGTTATGTTGGAGGGGAAGGGTATTCCAGCTTAACTGGTAAGCATTGGAAGCGCTCCTGGCCATCAGGAAGGACAGCAGGGCGGCTTCGCTTCAGCCGGAGATACGGTGAGCGTCAGCCTATCAAGATGGGCCAATTAAATTGTGGCCACCTACACTCGCTGTTTCCTGGTCTACTATTTATAGATCGCGCTGGCATGCAGGTTTGCCTGCTCCAGCCACCGCTCCCGTGCTGTGCTCATGCTTTGGAGCAGCTGTATGTGCTGATTGCCCTCCACTGCTTATAGACTACCGCAGTGATTTCTGGGGAGGAAGTGCTTCGCAGTAGCCCATTTCTCCACCACCATCTTGCTCTTAGACGTGAAATTAAGACGAAGTTGCTGCCAAGCGATGCTTCAGTGCGCCGAAATACCTGGCGCAATATTGCGGTATTCAATGCCAGTCGAATTGCGCGGGGAGCAGTGGAAGGCCAAACCGAAATGAATGCGTTGTCTGCAGCTGCCAGTGCTACCATTTCGCACAATAAACAAACCCGCTAAAAAGCATTACCAGCATTGCTGTTCAATCTAACCCCAGCGCCAGCAGCTTGTCATCTTCACGCGAGTGCGCTTGCGCTCCCATGGTTGTAAAATTTGAACCGGGGTGCCATGTCGGACAGGATAAGGTAAGGCGCGCTGCCCTGACATGAGCAAAGAGGGCAGCTTGTGAAAACATAGCAGATATCTGCAAGTAGTGAGCTCAGCAGTTGCGGCTTTGAATACAGTGATCTTTTCTGCTGTGCGTCTTCTCCAACCCACTCACCCCCTTCACCATAGGCCCGCTGTTCATGCTAAATTAAAATGTTTAAAGGTTTTGAGCCTAAGATTCGTGCTGTCGAAAATACGACAGAGTTGCGCATTATTTTTTTGCATACATGGAAGCCTACAATACGCGGTCTATGGTGTGGGTATTACGTGCACTTTTTTATCGCTGTATTTTATAGGTGCGAACCCGTAGTTTATCGGAATCGCAAGTAGGGTAATGGTCGAACCTGCGCTTTCTTTCCCAGTTTAATTTGATTTATTGATTGTAGGGTTTAACGCGCCGACGCAATGCCGCCGCTGCGGCGCGCCGTAGTGGAGGGTTCAACCACCCAGGGATCTTTAACGTGCACCGAAATCTCCTACACACGGGAGTTTTTTACACAAGGAGACGTCACGGGAGAGTGACGTCTCCTTGCAGCGCCTCGAAAAAACATTAATCAAATCATATACATGATCAGGCGAATTGCCACCAAGAAGCGAGGCCTAAAGGAATCCGGTACCTTTCGATTAATTCAAGCTTCTACCCGCCGCGGTGGCTCAGTGGCTAAGGCGTTACGCTGCTGAGCACGAAGTCGCGGGTTCGATTCCCGGCCGCGGCGGCCGCTTTTCTGATGGAGGCAAAAAGCAAAACCGCCCGTATGTACGAGATTTCGGCGCACGTGAAATATCCCCAGGCGGTCCAAATTAATCCGGAGCCCTCCACTACGGCTCGCCTCATCGCCTGCGTTGCGTCGTAGCGTTAAACCCTACAATCATTCAATCAATTTTTCAGAAACCACGTGCCACCAGGGGAGGATCTGGAGTAGTTGGCGCGAATTACTGGGGACCGCAGTGGATTCTACCGAGGCGGCCAAGGCTGGAGCCTCTTTAATATCCTGACTAGAGCTATGCAACGGATCTATGGTTTGCGGCTTGAGATTTGAGGAAAGGAGTCGCAAGGTAAAAGCCCGCATGGAGAGTTCCAGAGTGTCACGTTGGGCATAGTTAGGCAGTTCGGATAAGGGAATCAGGAGGGTGGAAGTGTTTTGTCCTTTCAAGTTCACAAAAAGCGCTGATGTCCAGCACGCGCTGCATCCTGCACATACAATCAAAAGCTAATGAAATCCGAAAAACAAAATATTACCCATAACATTCAAATAGGGCGATTTCTTTTCACCTAACATTACGCATTTGGTAACTACAGTAAGAAAGTTGGGAAATGTCGGGTTCCAACTACAGCAATATATCGCGGCGGTATTGAGCGTCAACTAGCATATTTTCGCATTTTGCAAGTTCTGATTGAAAATTTTGTTTTCGCATTTCATTTCTCCACATGCATATTGGTCCTACGTCATCCTCTTCGTTAAGTGCACTAGTGCTCTCTTCTATTTAGAGTCTCGGACTCACCGCGGATAGTCCGCTGGTAGTCCGAGGATTTACCGAAGCCATGGGAAAATCGAAAGCCGGAAAGCATCTCGGGAAGTCCGCGCTGAGTACGAGACTGTTAATCTAAGAGGCCCAGGACTAACTCTATTATTACGTAGCTCATCCGAACCATATGGCATTTCCACAGGAGCTTTACACGATTTAAAACATGCTCTGCGTTGCGGTGCGGTACTCTAAACTTTTTTTCCTCCCATATACTCCCTAGAGGTTCTTTGTCGCCTGTCCTCTAGTGGTCCTCCTTGTAGGAGTTTTTTTACTACATGGAACAGGGAGGTTTTGTTTACCTCCTCAAAACAGGGCGTTTTTAGGTTATAGAAAGGAGGTATTTTGGGAGTGTTAAGAAATGTTCGGGAGAATTTAAGGAGGTCAAAATGGAGTACTCTTTACTTCCTGAAGGGCGTTTTTAAGTGATGTTTATGGAATGTTTAGGCGGTTGAATAGGAGCCTATTACGCTTCCCTTTGGAAGTACTTATGTGAATTTAGGGGCGTTTTTAGGAGGTTCAAGGGAAGCATTTACTTCTTTGAATGGAGTTTGACGAAAGCTTGGGGAGTTTTGTAGGGCTTCCGAAAGGAGGTTTTCAAGGCCACAAGGGAGAATTTCTAGTTCCCTGCGGGAGTACTGGTTTCACACGGTTTTTCTCGATTTCAGGTTTATTTCAAACGAACTTTCGCACACAAGTTTACATGATACATGGTGTACACAATGAGGTTCCGAAATAAATACTTATGGCGACCTCATATTGGAAATCACAAATGGTACATTGCTAAATAACACGCCAGTTAGGAATTGAAGACAGCAATACTGTGCTAGTTGAACAAACCGTAGAAACAATATTACTACAAGAACTGGAAATACGAGAAAAACAAAGATAGGCACAAACACAACCGCATGGTAAGTGAAATCATTATAGAATACTAGCGGATCGAGAACACGTCAGTGCTTATCAGAACTTATCAGTACGCATCAGCGCTCAGTACACCGTGAAAAAAATGGTTGCAGTGGTTTACAACAACAACAAACAAATTCAGTAGGCGGTGAAATGAGCGAGAGCTGTGTGCTAGTTGAACAAATTGTAGAAACAATAATAATACAAGAACTGGAAATACTTGAAAAACAGATAGGCACAAACACAACCGCATGGTAAGTGAAATCATTATATAATACTAGAGGATCGAGAACGCGTCAGTATTTATCAGAACTTATCAGTACGCATTAGTACTAAGTACACAAAGTGAAGAAAAAATGGTTGCAGTGGTTTACAACAACAAAACAATTTTTCAATTTGTGGTGAAATGAGCGAGAGCTGTGCAACGATTTGATATTGAAAGGTAACAAGCATTTTGTAGGTGGTAAAGGCACAAGAGATAAATGATGTAGGAGACATACTGCAGTGAGATGGCTATGGATAAATGAGTAATATAAAGAACGAAAAATATGCTGCGGAAAATACCAGTGCGTTTTGATAAAGACACAAATGCGCCAAGAAAAGTGACCGAGTCTGACGGGTTAATTGCAATGATATAGAACAGAATGGGTGGTATCGCGACAGCTTCTTTAGAGTGAGAACAAAAAGCCATGAAATTCGTGGTTTTCGGATAATTTTTAGATGATTCATTTCACACCAGTTGCCAATATTATTTAGATAATTGTTTCAAGTTAAATTAGTTTGTTAATATTATTGCTTCACTGAAAGATAGCTGTATTATCAGCATACAGAACGGCCCATCAAATATCCCCTTTTCAGTAAAAAAAGAAAAAAGAAGAAGTCAGAAATATAATACGGAATTCTTTTTGACTACTATCCAATGATTACAGATTGAAAATAAATATTAGTGAGCGATACTGATGCGATAAAAGTTAATTAGTTCTAAATCCTTCACACGTGGTTTGGTGCTGGCAAGGTCCAAAAAGGCATGTTCCACAAACGTTAGAGCTCTGTGTGCCTTCTTGGGATATTGAATGTTGAAAACCCAGAACGATGCAGACTACACAGTCCTCCCAGTAAAGATTATGCAGTCAAGACACGCTGGCCATCGATGTGGAGGCTAACTTCCCCGTTCACGGAATGCAGGCAGGGAGTCAGAGGAACATCTGCCTGAGAAAGCAAAAAAGAAAAAAAAAATGCCCCACACGTAAAATTTAAAACAGACACTGTGGTTAAATGAACTTAATAATTCGGTACAGTAATAAAATGTAAGGCCAGGTTCCCTGCGAATTCCAGTACCTAAATTATGAATGCAAAGGCTTCATAAAACCAAGTGCCAGTACATTAACCGTCGTGCCTTTGGCAGCAATAAAAAAGATATTACTTCCGCACAATATACTCGAGCACGACTTTAAATGACACTGAAGATAAAATGCAAGTCTCTGTAGGTTGATAGATTAGTTTTTGTTTTTGACTGAAAAACACTTTGGTATTGCATGATTTTGTTAACTCCTGTCTCTTGCTTTAAGATGCCAGCTTGCATCTATTCAAGTGAATGGGCACACAGTTAAAGATGCAAACCCTTACACTGCCTCTCCCCTACCATGGTGGCTCACTTTCATAGAAAAAGTGCAGCTTTTTCGGGCTGGACGGCTGTTGCAAGCCGTGGCACTACTCACTTCTGCTGGAGGGGCCAACTTGGTTTCCGAATGCAGCCTTGCCTTGTACAGCACAGCCTATCCTGCCTCAAGATCTATGAAGTCATTCAACTCGATCATGTATCAGGATCTGCAGAAGAAAATCGTGTCAGCAAATAATGAATTCATGCCGGACAGGCACCCACTGTTTCAGTTATACTTGCAGATACCTCCGCCTATTTCCCTCCTGGTGTTACATCCAAAGCTAATTTGTTACGGCTTGTCTCATCAAGTATGGTCACCTGTCATATCACAGCTAGTCATGCAGGAAAGTCCTTCACTGGGTCAGAAAACACTTCCTTTTTTTACAGTAGTGATAAACTAGGCGACTCAGTCATCCGCATTCAGACAACTTAATATTCTGTGTCACCGAGCTGACAAGCATGATTGGTGCATAAGGCCATTTGTAGCCGCAACCGTTACAACAGCCTTGTTAGCTAACGTAACCTCGTTCATGGCACCAAATTACTTGTGATTGCATGGCAACCAAAAAAAAAAAACAGCTGAAATGGAAACGCTATTCTCGCAAACTTACCAACGCTGCATGCCACACACACCTGCCTTAGTTAATTTACCGGGATTGTAGAAGTTTCCGTCACGCAAAACCACAGTGCACTTTTTGGAGCTGCAAGCTCCGTGTCAAAATCGAGTGTCAGATGAATCGAGTAATTTTTGTGTATGGCTTACTATTGATTATGACAAAGTTATTACCAACAAAAGAAGAGTGTGTGCATTGTTCTTCTAAAAAATGATATCCTTTTTTATGCCCGGCAGACTTGTGTCATGCTACGGAAAACTCGGTTCTCTTCCTTAAGGGCATGAATTTGTGTTTTTAATTACGTGACCTTAGCTAGCGACTGACGGGCCCCGATTGTATACAGACCCCTCATTATCATCCGAAGGGAATAAAAACATTTCGGTTTCCAACCACGTCGCCGTCGTGGTCCACACTATATGCATTTAATCGTTCGATAGGCTCATAGCATCTTTTTACGCTGTTAGATGTGAAGAGTCGACTCAAGCGAGCAAACAACCCCACCGAATCTACAGGGCATAGTTTTCGAAGGGGGTGGCCGTCTGATCTGCGGCTTTCGCCGACCAGAGCGCTAAGAATGAGTCACAGCCTTGAACGAAAACAACACAAAGACTTATATTTGGACAGGCAAGCCATCAGGAGCGTTAACAAATAGATATTACAATGTAGAGCAGTTAACTTAAAAGAACACGAGCAGTTCGATGCACATGAGAGACAGAGTCCCACAATATTCACCGACGTGGCCGAACGACGCACCGCTGTCGGAGGCGATTCGGCTACCTGAGTAACCGTCACGTTGCTTTGAAACGACTCCGCGCGCGACAAACGATTTCATCTCGAATGCCCTGTTACAAACCGGCCTACAAAAGAATGCGAATGCATACCCCAAAAGCCCCAAACAAGTACAATAAAAGAGTGTGCGCTGTTTTTCTTTGCCCGTGCGTGTACGTGCTGTGTGCGGCACGGGTACTTCGCAGTTAACCCTATCCAAACGTTTGACAAACGCATCGACTCATAACAGACCACTTACCAGCGAGCGGTCCACAGCTGTCGCCGTATCCAAATGCTGTTAGCGGCCGTTCCTCGTGTGACAGGGGCACATAAAAATCTTTCCACCAAATGGCACTACTAGTACTTCTCAAATAAGAAAAAACGATGACCCAAGGCGAGGCTTGAAGCTCCGGCCTCACCGAGCCACCGGCCGCGCTGCGTTGTTGATAGCACGGAGGTTGTTTACATCCGGGCAGCAAGTCGTGCCGCCAGGGCAAGTTGAGTCGCTGCAGTCGGGTGCGTTGGCGCGCTGGCACGAGAATTTCAATCGTCTATATATGCGCAAGCAAGCGAAGCAGATGAGCATTGCAATTGTTTGCAACGGCGAGAACTGTCTCTTTGTTATCAGCAGAGTTTACAACACCTATCGCCAAAATAAACAGATTGAAACAACACGGTGCGCTGTCTGCCTATGATCGCGCTGGCTGAAGCATCTATACGGGTATACGTACGGTATGGGGTTTGTAGCTGCATGCAACCGTCGCGTCCTGCTTACTCGTTCTAATTAGCATTAGGCCACGGTTGAAGTGCTGATACACGGAAACAACAGAAGACTAACATGGCGACCGCCCGCTTGAGATGATTATCCCAGATAGGGAGTTTATTTTGGACGTGGTACTATACAAGGAACCGAACGCCATCTCACAAATGGTGTTAAGTGGTTCTAAATCCTCCCTTTTGCCACACGGATGGGCAACGGTACTACCATGGAGGTTCGTCCACATTTTTAGACCATGCCTAGGGAGTACATTTTTTGCTATAAGTACTTTTCAGGGCACATTACTTGATTAAAACTCCATTTCCGGCTAGTTTGCGTTTACAGTGTACGAGATAACAGGCTGTTTTAGCACGGCCTTTCTTGCCTTTGCCTACGGTAAACTCTTTTTTTTTATGTGTCACGCTACGTAAACACCGGGAGAGGAATGTAGTAGAGCATCTCATCAGTTTAGCGTATCGACACGCTAATGATTTGCGAAATGACTAGCCGGCTGATCTTCAAGCGGAGTGCCGGTGCTTCAATATTTCACGTCTACTGACTGATTGGTTGTAGGGTTTATCGCTCCCACACAATGCAGGCGATGAGGCGCGCCATAGTGGAGGGCTCCGGAGAATTTTCACCACTTTGGGATCTTTAACGTGTGCCGAAATCTCGTATACCCCGCCGTTTGCGCTTTTCGCCTCCATCAAAAAACACGGGTGCTGCGGCGGGAATCGAAACCCCGAACTCGCGCTCAGCTGCGTTACCATTTTACGACTATCCAAAAAGTCTAAACAAACGCTTTCCCATTAGTATTCAATGCAACACGACCATTACTCTATGTGAATATTATCTTACCTAAGTACGCTCCATAAAGAAAGCGTTGAAGCTCTTCTGGCACTTCTTTCGTGCAATCGCACAGAACGCCATGAATCGAATGCCGGTTTTGGCGCCTACATTTTATTTGACTTCAAAACTATCCAGACATGCCTTTCAAACGAACACAACGTTACAACACGCATTGTAAGCCTGAACCGCAATTGACAGGCTACCGGTTGCCTTGTCCTGCCCATCGAAAATTCGGCACTTACTTCACGCACGGTTTGCGGGGACGAACAGCAAGTTACTTAACTCTGACGCTCTAACCGAGAAGGCTTTAGACACGCACAGTGCACATACCCGATGCGAGGTTGAGTTGTACGTCGCTCGAGAAAGATAGTCTAGATCATGGGAAGTACTGTCCATCCGCATAAGCAAACCGTCGCATTTCATCGCGAAGCGAACTCGTCAAAAGCAGACACACCCTGCTTCGGTCGCTTGCTTGGCTGCATAGCTTCGTTCGGACAGTCATTGATGTCTTGACGATACAGGGATGCGCGAGGGCAATGTGCTAACTACTCGACGTGTTTAAAACCACAGGAGCAAATAACTTGTTCCATGGAAAGCAAATTACGGTCCGCAGAAGAGCGGAACCGTGGATGGTGGTCGCGCCACTTCCTGCCAATTTACGCATAAGCGGCTTAGTGTACGGCGCATGAGCATTGCGAACGACGCAAACAAATAGCGCTCGCTAACTGTTTGCGTACGGCGGCGAACTTCATTCTAAAACACTCTGACTTCAGTAGCCCGCAACGTCGGGCGTACGCTCATCACACCAACACTTCCTGTGAAACAGACGCTGCAGCTATTCGCCATGCACGAGTACACAGGATTTCGCACCGACTCAAATTGTAGCATTAAGCAATATCGTAATCATGAAAACTGTTTTTTTCCTTCGGGGGTGGGGGGGGGGTCATCGGCCATACCATTCTGAATACCTCCTGTACACACACACACACACACACACACACACACACACACACACACACATATATAATATATATATATATATATATATATATACATATATGTAGCGAATCAGAATAGGAAATGAGGGGCTCGTTGAAAATAACACAGAAATAAGGATTGGCAGTCGAGAAAACCTCGGAAAGCAAAGGGGAGGATGTGGTAGATCATTGAAACAGATTAAGAATTTGGAAAGAAAGAAAGAAAGTGAAGAAAAAATGCCCGCCAGGTGGGATCCGAACCCACGACCTCCAGAATACCGGTCTGGTGCGATAACCACTACGCTACCGGCGGGGCGATTTTCCCATTCACTTTCTGGGGTATTTATGTTAGGTATGTTTGTTTCCTGTGCTTGGGGGTGGTAGCCAGCGCCATTCAGACTAATCGGGGTGAAGGGGACCTTCTTTTTTTTAACCCCCGGGTCGTGACTCGAGTGTCTACGACATGTCCAGAGTGGTTGACCAGCTTTGAACCCTCTTAAGCTCCCTTTGGCAACAAGACTGCCAGAACAGAGGCCCTCGCTATGCATGTAGCGAATCAGAATAGGAAATGAGGGGCTCGTTGAAAATAACACAGAAATAAGGATTGGCAGTCGAGAAAACCTCGGAAAGCAAAGGGGAGGATGTGGTAGATCATTGAAACAGATTAAGAATTTGGAAAGAAATATATATATATATATATATATATATATATATATATATTAAAAAATGTTTACTTCATTAACCGTAGTGAAAAAGAAAAGAGCCTAACCACACCCCTATGCCTCCTTTGGCGTTGTAGACTGCTGACCTATCTTTCTGTATTTCCTCAACGAGCCCCTCATTTCCTTACTATATTATTCTGCGAAAGCGTAGCGAGGGTCTCGGTTCTGGCAGCCTTGATGCCTAGGTAGCATAAGAGGGCTTCCCGCCAGTTACCCGCTCATGACAGGCTGTAGACGTTCGAGTCACGCCCCGGGGGTTGAAAAGAAGGTCCCCTTCTCCCCGTGTGGTCAGAGTGGCGCTGGCTACCACCCTCAAGCGTCAGATACACTTCTAGTAAATATAAATAGCCCAGAAAGTTAAAGAGAACACAGTCGCCCAGATAGCCGAATTGGTAAGGCATTCGACATGTAATCGAAAGGCGTGGGTTCGGTCCCCACTCTGGGCGCGTGTTTTTCTTTCTTTCTTTCTTTGTTCTGTACATTAAAAAAATGTTTACTTCATTAACCGTAGTGAAAAAGAAAAGAGCCTAACCACACCCCTATGCCTCCTTTGGCGTTGTAGACTGCTGACCTATCTTTCTGTATATATATATACAGAAAGATAGGTCAGCAGTCTACAACGCCAAAGGAGGCATAGGGGTGTGGTTAGGCTCTTTTCTTTTTCACTACGGTTAATGAAGTAAACATTTTTTTTAATATACAGAAGAAAGACAGAAAAACACGCGCCCAGAGTGGGGCCCGAACCCACGCCTTTCGATTACATGTCGAATGCCTTACCAATTCGGCTATCTGGGCGACTGTGTTCTCCTTCACTTTCTGGGCTATTTATATTTACTGGAAGTGTATCTGACGCTTGAGGGTATATATATATATAGCAAGTTCTCTTTGCTGAAATGTAGGCCACAATCGTGGTTTTACCTTGTTCGAAGTTTTTCTTCTCTTATATATATATATATATATATATATATATATATATATATATATATATATATATATATATATATATATATATATATATATATATATATGGTTGACCAACCCTGGTTGAGCACTCTCGACATGTCGTAGACACATGAGTTACGGCGCGGGGATTAAAAAGAAGGTCCCCTTCACCTCGAGAAGTCAGAGTGGCGCTGGCTACCACCCCCAAGCACAGGAAAAAATTTAAATTGACATAAATACCCCAGAAAGCGGGGAGGAAAATCGCCCCGCCATTATCGTAGTGATTACCGCACCAGACCGGTATTCTGGAGGTCGTGGGTAAGTGAAAAATAAGTGCTATTACCTGAGTGGCAAACAAACTGGGCATCCAGTTGGGAATTATTCAAACAGGAAGTACAGATGACTGCGCTAGAAGAAAACTGCACGGAGGTATCTTGAGAGACAGAGGGAGCAAGTTCTGCCTAGTAACCTCATATCTTTTTCTAACGGAGAATGTCAGTCGCCTTGGTCGAACATAAAATTAGAACGGTGCAGTCACAGCAGAAGTGATAGACGGGGAAAAATAGAGCAAGGGCAGAAAAGGTAGTTCTGGGAGAATCGAACAACCAAGAGAGCGCTTGCATCAGAAAAAAAGGTGCGCAAGTAGAAATCGGATAACCGAAACTGACTACAGAAACGTGCTAACCACGTACCAGGCCCATATAGAGGGTGCTTGTGAGGAGTTCTATGAACCACTTTTTTCTGTTCACAAAGTACATGACAATAGGTTCAAAGACGAACCCTTAATTAAATGCCCCAGATAGAAGACTACACGAAAGATATCCTTGAGATTTCAGTCACCGTTTATGAAATCATGAGCGCCATTGATGAGTTAACCCCAGCAAAAACACCAGGTGCGGATTGATAGGGAGCGTCTTTATATAAGGACTCTAAAGGCTGGCAATGTTCTGTTAAGTTTACGCGGAAGCGCACAAACACAACAGGCTACCACCATAATTCACATTGTCTCATACAGTTTCAATACCGAAGAGTGAACATGTCACTAAACTCCGGAATGTGTCGGCATACCATACAATTAGTCTTTCAAACGTAGACTATAAAATATTATTTAGGGTATTAGCTGGCCCTTTGCAGTCGGTAATTAAGGAAATAGCCGGTCCACACCATACATGTGGCATATAGGGTAAAATTATTCTAACCAATACACACGTCGCTCGAAGTGTTCTTGAATTTTCTGAAGGTCTAGATCAAGCTGTAGCATTGATACAAATAGATTTGGAAAAACCATTTCGCAAAGTATTATATGAACTGCTTGTAATAATTCATCAGCGTATCAACGTAGGAAAAATTATTATGGGTGGTGTACAGAAGGCATACAGGGACTCCAGCCCAAGCATAGCGCACCACACGTCGGTAGGTGCGCCAGTTAGGGTCTGCCGCTCTGTGTGCAAGAAGTGCCCCATTTCCTCGTTGCGGTTTTGTGTTTTTATTCAAACGTTTTGTTTAAGTAATATGAAGAGTAATAAATTGCGTATTGTTTTGTTAATCCTGTCAAATCCGCGTACTAGCCTACCCTAAAGACGATAATGCATTGTTTTGCCCGGACACGAGTAGCATCCGTGAAGCGTAAGCGTTCTCAAAAGGATCTGCCTATACACAGGCAGTAGCGTCAACTGGAAGAAGTACCTCGGTTTCTGGCACGGCCATTCGATGTCCAAGCTTCGTATTTTTGCGGGTATCTGCTGAGTAGAAACGCCAGGGAAATAGTTACGCATCCCACTCGACCATTATCGTGGCAGTTATCGTTTCTAGCTTAAGCAAGCCACCAAAATCCGCGATAAAGCCAAGAAGTCGGGGGGAAAGCAGCTGTCTCTGTTCGCACGTGCGATAGTGTGCAATGTTTTTCATGTCAAAACTCTGGTAGGTAATGGAGATTTTGCTTTGCGGCGTGCCAACGTGCAAAGTTTGCACATGGTTTTGCTGTATTTATATGGTATTCAACATGTTAGCGCACATGTTAGCGCACGACCGTGTTCTTCTTCTGCGCGATTGGCGTGATCACTGCTTGTGCAGCGTTTGTCAAGCGCGTGGGTAGATTTTTGCGCGAATTTGTTGTTGCCTCTTGTGCTTACGACGGTGTAAATCATGGCTCTTTACGTAAGGTTGCTCTTGTTTTCACGTTTTTCTTTCGAGTAATTAGCCATTGCGGCATAAACGAAGCCGTATAGACACCTTCTGCACACAACTTCGCCAATACTCTTGTATATGTTCATATACAGTGCACGGCCAGAGCGAATGTGGGTCAGAGTGTAAAAAAAATGACAGTGCCACCCTATGTCAAGGTCGTTTTCTTCAAGTTAGAGGCGCGAGTACTGCCGGTTAAATGTTATACGATAGAAAAGGGTTTATTCGTATGTTGGGGTCTTGACTGTTTGCTGTGTTAGAAGCCAGGGACCGCTGAGCACCTATTATTCTTGTTTGGAAGGGGGTGTTTCTATAGGAAATTTTCCAGAGAACACTGAAAAAAGATTTCCCATTGAATAGCCAGAGCGTAAGGTTCCTTGCCGTTGAAAATGAATGTGTAGTTCTAGATGAACTGTTGATGTTGCTGGCCCTGCGCAGCATATGGAAGCCTGTAATGGCAGTCCTCCAAAGTGATGCTTATGTAACGCCGAGCAGAGAGTTGTCCGTAATAGTGTACGCGACATAGCAGAAGTGTACATGGGATAACCTTGCCCTCCGGATTGTTTCAAAGTGTTGGAAATTGTGGTAAGGCTTCTGCCTTTTTAACAATGGAACACTAGCAAGTGTTGTGCTTGTGTCTTTTCAGTCCGTGTAAGTTTTTTTTCTGGTTATTGTGACATGTATGTCACGGAGAGGCAATAAAGAAAAAAACATCTGGTTAGCTGAGGTGATAGAGCTACTTCTCCAGTATGCTGTGGTTCCCGGTTTCAATCCTGGACCACGACGAATTTTTCTTGAACTGTGAAGTTTCTGAGAAAGCTGTTTAGCTTTCTTTTGTATCCGTACGGCTGCATTGAGGTAGATGTGAAACTGACCTTCGCCGAAACTTACTCCACCTTGGAGATTTCCCCTAAAACTGGTCAATTAATACCTAAAATATGTGATCCAAGCGCGATAGCACGCAACAACCAAAGAATTGTTTAAGTTTTAGCCCCACAAGAAAGAGGAAGTGGCAGCTGCCGTTTTGGACATTCCACCTCTTCTGCTGCAAATTTTTATCTTCCTATAATACAATGTTATCATCTGCGCAGGAAAATGCAATGAAAGAACATAAAAGATTCTTCAATTGCGGCGTAGTTGTTTAAAACGTATTTGCAAAAAACATTAGCTCAAACGTCCGCGAAAAATCCGCTTAAAACGAGATCTCAGTCAAAAAATAACGGACGCAATACGGACAAATCACAACTCCACCCAATACCTAAACTGCAGCCGTACACGTGTGAAAACCGGAACAATGTACGCCTTTACGATCGTTAGAGCACATTTGTTGTCTTGAATAGTCCTGACCGCTGTAATTTGAACCTGTATTACCTGCGCAGCAGTGAACCACGATGTATGCACCCTCTTGAACGGATTCAGCTGTTACTAGATGACAAACACCACCTAAAACACGTACTTTCATTGGCGGAGTAGAGAGAATTTAATATAAATATAGTCCACTTTCATTCTGTGCTAACTAGCAGAGGAGTGCGTTACACTGTTTAATTTTACACTTAATTTTATGGGAAAATTAACTGCGCACTACTAAAAACAGGTAAGACATTGGAGTTTTTTTACCGGCAGCAATTTTGCGTAACATTTTTTATCGTTTTATCTAATAGCACATTGTAGTTTGTCTATTGTTATACATTAAAATTTGATGTAATGTTTTTGTTTAAACAATTTACTTTTTAACAAATTTTAACAATTGTGTTTTTTGCGACATACAATGTTTTTGGTTTTTGTTGGTATTTCAGTATACACCTAAGCAACCCGACGATTTTAGGCTGACTTAATTGTACGGTGTTAGGCAGCTTATTAGATGCGACTGCATCTCATTCACTCGCCTTGTCCCTCCATACGGCGTTGTTGTCCGTCCACACCCCTCCCCCTACACTATATAAAAAACTAAAAATGAAATAACGACCCCGTGGGCGGAACGCGAGGTACATTGTGCTCTTCCCACTGCGCCACAAAACAGAGACAGAATCAAATGCTACGAACGCGCCTTATATCCTTGACTCATTCAAACTACGTGAAGATGCTACTGATACAACGCATGATGGGGCAATGATTAACACTTGCAATAAAAGAAAAGAAGCTCCCACTTACAGCAACAATGATGGAGTAAAGGTCTTTGCGACAGCGAAGCCCCAAGCATACCACTTAGAGATATTAGCCAAGATTGGCGAATAAAACATAATAATAATCATAAAACATAATAATCATACGCGTTCCCGACACGTTTCACGCGATTTCAGAATCAATCCAACGGAAACACCAAGTGAACCCCACGATGCGTCGCATCTACACAGGGTTCCCCTCGCGGGGAGGTGGGCGCAATTTTCCAACGGAAACTGTGCCATCTCCAATAACGCGGCAATTGGTGTAGCTAGAATCATGCATGCAGTGTATAAGTGTATGATGCCATTTAGGTGATGCGGTTTCGATGTATAATGCGGTTTCGACGTTATGATGAATTGTGAGTTAATGCTTCGATGCTGAGAGCTCGGCGTCTGATGCTCTAACGGCTTCGTGTTTTCCACCGGCGAGATGACACTGTTGGATGCAGAGGTTTAGGCCGTTGCTATAAATGTATTGCGTCCTCGAAGCATGAAACGTTCTACCGTGATACGCTGAAAAATGACTGTCACAATGTGTTCTTTTAGTAGGCATTACCTTCTAGCGCACGTCGTTGAAAAACGAGCATCGCGCTTTTTAAGTACTTTTAATACATGAGTTGCCGACAACCCGACCCCTGATGGGCTTCGCCCCTATAAACGGACCCTAAACTACCAGTGAATATAGCTGGTTCTGTAGCGCTTCCGTAAGGAGCAAGCATAATCCTACGGCAGGTTTCACAGGACGTCCAATGAAATAATACATAAAACTGCACTGGACGGGCCGGTGCAGCATAGAGAAGTGGAAAGTGCTTGATTTTAGCCGGTTTGTATTCTACAAACGGCGGGCACCGCCTTGTGGGAACTGCATATTCAAGTACCCATTCCTGATACTGCTGACGTTTTCACAGCTAATACAAGTTCAGACGTTTTCATGGTGTTTAAGGTACAGTACGGAAATTATTACTAAAACTTTACGGTAATTTTTTTTTCAACGAGAAAAGGTTTAGTTAGGTACTTGGGCTGCACCTACAAGACGCCAGAAAAACACCACCTCTAATTGCTATGACTCCTGTGTATTCAATGTGTATTGTATACATTAGAGTTACGCCCATGCTGCCCACAATGTCTATGTGGTGCCCTTAGGGTGCCTTTATATCCCGATCTAACGCTGGCGTTGTGTTCACCTGCCGTTAGCAGAGCAGGCGGCCTAGACTGGTCCAAGTCAGTTAGGCACGGTCTCTATCTTTCTTTAAACGCTGGGTTCGATAGAATTCGCATTTTGAAATGTGGCTCCATAACGTTGGTTACCCGAAGCATTGGGCTGCGACTCTACCTTAAGATGCTTACCAGAGAGCACAAGTTGGTCGTGCTTTAAAGGCTACAAATTGAGCTCTATATAGTAGCACTGTTGTGCGAAAGCGTTTGGTAGGGCATCAGCAGTATTGTGTTCTAGCGACCTCAAAAGCATTACCTTGACATCAAGTACCGTTTCACGTATACTCCCAAAACGTACTGGTCTTAAGGAACGAGCGACGTCGTCCGCACAGGTCTGCTGTATGCCTGCTGCCTTGTCACAGTAGCGGCCAGAGATTGATCGGCCCTCAGCGAGCGTCTTCCCTTTAGGCTGTTCGTCCCCTTTCCAGATGTCGGTAGCCTACCAGCCAACAATGCACCCACTGCTGTACTACCATCGTACCTCAATAGGCGCGTGCGCGAACATCACAATGTATCCGAAGTCATCACTTGGCTCTTGTACAGAACGAGTCTGAAGTGTTCGAGGAACGGTCGCTCCTGTGTCTATGTCCGTCTTCGCAGGCAACAGCGCTGCAGCGTAGGCGTTCCCTGGATTGAGCGCGGTTTTTTTGGAAACGCGCCTCCATTGTCCGGTGGCAATACTGAGTTTTAAATGGCAAGTGTAGCATCATTACACAATATCAGTGAGATTTTGCATATCCGCCGATACCACGACCGATTATTCGGTGGTGACCACGCGGACGAATCAGCCACTGGGCTGGTTTTTTATACGTGCCCGACATGCGGACGCATGTGCAGTCACGGTGGGCACTAGCATGGCTGTTTTCAGTGCTCCCAAGAGAAGAAATCGCAGGCCTGTGCCGACGATGTCAGCCGTGCTTTGCCACAAGTAGATGTGGGGAGTATTCGTAAAACAGTACTTGATGTCCAGGAAATGTTCTGTAGCTCGGTAGACCGCGATACGGCTGCTGCTGCTGCCAGCACAAACGCTTCCGCACAACAGTGCTAAAATTGAGCGCTCACTTTGCAGTCGTAGAACCACGACCAACTTGTGATCGCGCGGAAGCAACTTCAGGTTGGATTGCAGCACAAGGCTTTACGTAGCCAACGTTTTCGCCGCACATTTCACATTGTCAAGTCAATCGAACCCAGCCTTAAAAGAAACAAACAAACTGCGCTGCAGGGAGAATTGACTTGGTGGAATCCCGGGTGCCGGTTGTGGGGACGGGAGGTGATCCAACGCAACCTTTACAACGGATTAGGCAAGAATCGCAACGACCGCATCCAAAGATTGTTGGCGGAATAGGCGCTACCCTAATGTGTTGTATACATGCAATTGAGATTTAGCGTTAGCATAATAATGTTCGTACTACTGCAATTCCTGAATTCTTTTTAGCTATGAAAACTTCAGCAATATCAAGAATATTTACTTTAACACGCCCTTCCACTCAAATGGGTGCCCGAGGGTGCAGAGCTCAACCCTAGTAAGCTCAAGAACGCTCCTTTTCCATGCTATGGGCGCCCACAAAGTGCAGTTTTATAAATAATTTTATTGGACGTGCAGTAAAGGTGCAATTCCTTTAAGATTGTTTCTTACGGGAATGGTACAGAATCAGTTGTAGTCATTGGTATTTTAGGGCCCGTTTTTTAGGGGCGAAAAACTTGAGGGTTCGGGCTGTCCAAGTCTCATGTATTCACTGCACTAAAATAACGCGATACTCGCTTTCCAACGCCTTGCGCTAGAACTTATTGCGTACTGAAAGAACACACCGTAACACTCATTTTCAACGTTTCATGCTTGAATGGTTCGTGCTTTTATTCACGAGACCTTTAAAGAAAAGCTGTTAACCTTTGAAACCAACAGTTTCGTCTCCGTGGGGAAAAATGCGAAGCCGCCAAGGTATGAGACGCCGAGCTCTCAGCCTCGAAACCTTAATACATAATTCATCATAACTTCGAAACCGCATCACCGAAACCACATCATACACCAATAAACTGTATTCATGATTCTAGCTCCCCCAGGTTTAGCGTTATTGCAGGTTTCTCAAGTTTTCCCGAAATGGGCTGCCTAATTACAATTAGGTTAGCGCAAAACCCGCTGGGTTGCTTAGCTCTATAATGAAATAACAAAATACCCCAAAAGGCCCACTGCTGCAGCAGACGAAGATTTAAATATATTTTAATAATGTACTTTGCTTTAAACTAAAACACCACCAATATTCTAACATATAACGAATTGCAAACGTTATTGTGTAGCTAAACGCAAGTAGAACTAGATAAAATATGCTATGATAAAGCAATATTTAAATATTTAAATTCGTTTATTAAGAGTTAGGTAATTTTTTCTTTCAAATTAGTTTACAACAGTCATATAAGTAGCGGTCTGGTTACCTTTCACCGTCGTTATTTCGAAGGGAAAGTAGGATTTCTCTTTATTGTATGGCGTTGATCACTGGCTCAACGCTGTCGCAATTAAATAGGGAGCATGAAGCACGTTCATTGGGAGTGCAGGTAAAGCAGACTCGAACTTCAGTTGTTTGAGGAATATACAACACTACAAATGTACTCTACCGATCGTTAAGGGTGTAATAGTGCCAGTTTTGACACGCGTACTGGTGTAAATGAGGTATCGAGCGGAATTCTTATTTGTCCGTATTCGTAAAGGTTCGTATTGCGTCCGTTTTATTGTGACAGACATCTCGCTGTAAGCGGAATATACGGAGACGTTTTAGCAACGGTTTTTGTAAACACGTTTTAAACACCTGTTCCTCACTTAAAGCATATTTTACGTGCTGACTTCCGCGTATTTTTATAGAGATGATAAAATGTTTTTATACCAAGATCGATTTTTTGCAGCACAAAGGGGCGAATGTGGAAAGATGGCAGCAGCCGCTGGTTACTTCCTGCGTAAGTAAAACGTAAACAATCGTTTGGCGTATCGGTGCTTTCGCGCTTGGACAACAATTTTTAAGGCTGTGTCATTGATCATGTAATATGATAAGTTCCTATTTGTTACGTACGTTGGCACAAACCGGCTTCCGGCGTGATGACTAGAGCGTTTCTCTGTTTTGTCTGAGCAAAAACGTTCATGAGACTTGCGATTTTTTTTCTCAACGGCGTGTCTCCTTGGAGTCAAGCCTACGAAAGTATAGCTGGTATGTGTATTCGTCACGCGGCGAAAAATATTATAATTTTCATGTCATGTGCTAATGAAGTTTTGGTTGTGTGCTTGCCCAATATAATGCTCGCAGGTGATCATTTATTTCACTGGGCGATGACGACGGCGAAGGTGCAGCGGCTCACGCACGCTGCGACAGCGATGTCGTTTGCTCGCAAACAACCGCTGTAGCTGAAGCCTCCGGTAGCGAAGAAACGAAGGGCGCATACAATTTCATCCTTTACAGTGAGTGCATAGTGCCAGCAGGCACGTCGGTATCGCAGCTCGGCGCACAGGCGGCCCACAGTCTTCTTCGAGATGCGGAATTCTCCAGCAATTTTGAACGGGTGTGCATTACGTCTTGCGCTCGTATTGCGCTGGCGACCCACCAACAAGGCGGTGACGGGTATATTTATATTGCAACTGCCGAGATTCTCTGCTGCAAATAGTCGGCTCTGAAAGCCATGTCTCAGCGCCGAACCTCCGCCGTACTTGGGTTGAGTGGAATTTTTGGTTGGCATTAGGCCAATTCGGGCTGGCTTAAAATGGAAACAATTGAAACGGACAAAACTTCTGAATAACGGCTCTGTTAGGCAGCGAATCGCTCATATAAACGCGTCCCTTTCAGCGGCCGTAGCGGGGTGTGTACAGACCTACTCGTGCTCATTTATTAGCGCTATTGTGCGTTTGAGGCTATGAGAGGAGCAAATCTGGACGGACCGCAACTGAGTGAGGGTTAAGGTGGGAAGCGTGTAAAGAGACGGGGGTTCATGCAGGTTGCCAATGTAATTTCACCTCCACCAGGGCGTTTCTAGCGTCGGCTAGCGCGTACTTAGGGCATTTGTTAGCAATACCACAGTGCAATATAAATTGCTGGGTAGTGGGCTGAAAAACCACGTACAGCGATTCACCAGGAAATACTTTCTATTCTCATCCAAGCCGACCGTGCGAGGCAAAACAGCGTCTACGCTGGGTTGCTTTGGACTCCAGCTTAAGTAAGCTCTTTTAGTTTAGAGCAATATGGGAATTTTGCAAACGGTGGATACGATTCTTTTATATCATTATAGCAATAACTGGATACATGCAGTGGACACCAGGATAAGAGCAAACTTTTCGTCGGTGGTACGAAAAGCTACAAAGAAGGCGACCCTGCTTATAACCTCTCGATATATCCTGCTGCGCACAAGACCGAAACCGGGACTGTGCTACGCGACAACAATACGTGATAGTGCAGAATTATTCTATTCTACTCAAAGCTTGGCGAAGTGCGGCACACGCGTATTTAATTTGCGTATAGGTCGAAGAATTATTTTTTCGCTGTGACAGACCCCACATATGCCAAACGATGGGGTTTTGATAAGATTTTTTGCCCCAAAGCAAAAGTGCTAAGAACGAGAGACGCTAGAGGAGCGAAGACATCCGTACAGTAAATCAAGGACGTGGAGGGTACGCAAACCCCGAACGACAGATTTTTGACGTTTTTCAGACACTCTGCTTTATGGTGACAGTGCAAGGGCTCCGCTGTCGACCAGTCAACAAAGGGAACTCAATAGGTTGATATTAGATAAGGTGTGCTTCATATAACTCATGCTTTATAAAAATTTAACATGACTCCTGTGCTAAGCTGGCTCTTCAGCGCTGCTTTGAGGCCACAACAATTAAACAAACGGCAGCGTTTGTGTCTGAACGAGCTTCATTTTATAACAACATTCGGCGAATGAAAATACATCTTACTTAGCGTGGCCACGTTACTGGAGGTGGAAAACTGAACACACTAGCGGGTTGCGTCGCGTTTTTTACCCAGGGGTTTATTTTTATGCAGTATGTTTCTAATTTTAGAGGGGGACTTTATGCCACGAGTCTCCTACGTAACATTTTTCGCACTCGTGCAGAGTGTACAGCCCGCACAAGATACATTGCTCCCAATATTCACAGCAGTTTGCTCTCTATGGCGATTCCACAATACAAAAAGGAGACGTGGTCCACTTGAGCAAAAGTTCCAGAAAAAAATACAGCGCCAGTTCTGCGACGACAAAAACCTCAGCGCAGCTCACAGGTGATAAACAAGGTTAACAAAGCATAAATAGGACATTTTCAGGGAGTTTTTCCTCAGAGTGCCTAGTTAAAACCTGGGAATGATATTTAAAAAAAAATTTATAAAATAAAATCCGGCCGCACATAACCTACGTCGGGTGGCTGCCGCATAAAATTCAAAATATTCTAATTTGACGAAGCTGGGCTGTGTTTACTTGTTCGTTGCACCTTTACATCCCCTGTTGCCATTTGTTGAACACTTGCACCCATCTCTCAGAAACAGAAATACCGAAAATTTCCAATCGTCTTGTTTCTTTTGAGTGATTTGCTTGACAATGGTCCAATGGTGAAAGAATGTATGTTCAAAGTCGCCTTCACAAACAAATTTCAAATCGCTCTTGTAAACTTCTGAGAAGTCAACTTCACTGTCTCGATATATATTTTTAAGTATTTAAGGTGATATTTATAAAATTTATGAGTAGGCAAACATTGGGTTTGATCAACTTGCTCGGCGTTAATTTTGAAAGTATACCATCGGGCGAAAACAGGACATGAGTGCTTATTGGGACACTGAAGGCGGAACGGAAGAACTAGACTGAAAACATCCCGGTCCGTCTCCACTATAGAAACTGGTCAGCGGCGAAGCATGCAAAGTATAAATGTACTCTTGGCACTTTGCCGTTTCTGCTAACGGAGATCAAACCGTTAGGAAGTACAGGTATACAGCTTTGCAGCAAAAGTATCTTGTCTTTGAAGCACGAAGCTCTCTAACGAGAGGCGTAAGCAATAGTCCTCCTGTTTGTAATGCGCGTTACGAAGCGCGGTGTCGGGGTGTCTTGTTAGCACGCGTCACGTTATAGTGGGAGGCGTAATAAAGTTCCCGTGGTTAACTCCCGTGACTACATGAGACGAACGACGAATATGACGACGACGACAGGAGACGCCAACAGCCTCAGACCGAAGTCTCTTCTCCTCAAAAACGGAACTGTGTCGGCCAGAACGGGAAGTCTCGTCACCTTAGTGATGCTACACTTGTTATAAAGAAGTGCGCAGACCAAAATACTGCAGGGTATGTAGTCAATGAATATCGGACAAAAAGACTTTGGCGGGCTGTAAGAATATCTTTTGTCGGTTTTGAGATCACTTCAGCATGATGAAAATGCCTGTCATACGTTGGCAGGAGTTAATGTTTTTATATTTGCTCGACTGTTAAGCTTACTAGCAACGTAGTAAAAACATATGAACAAGCGTGCATTCCAAAACGAGGTTCAATTGGTTCTTATTAAAGTGTAATATGGGTTGCTCTTTTCTGTTCTCGGTTTGCTTTTCAGCCTCGTCAAGGCGACGGCGTTTCGTATGTAAAGATGTTCCACGTAAAGGTAGTACATGCTGCAGAATAGAGGAAGTCACCACCTCTTTTTTGGTTGAGTATTAGGAAGCAAATTTCGGTTTAAAAAAATACAGCCGTGCTCCAACCCGATCACATAACTGGGTGAAATAGGTATGACTTTGCTTTACCTCTAGGCCGTCTTCGCGCACAGTTAATTGAGCTGGGGTTTTGTCTTCGTGCTAAAGCTTTCTCGGCGCCAAGTAAACAGACTTTCATTTGCAGTAGCAGTGTGTTGCCGTTTTCATCCCTCAAACGTAGTCTTTTTATTTACAACAACTGATAAATTTATACGCCTGGAAACGCCGTCGGGGAGGCATGCCAGCCACAGTTCTTCAGGGCAGATCACTAGGCTGAAACGGGGGACGTTTACGTTGTAGTTTCTTTGAAATGATATCTGGACTTACTGCTCCTTCAACAACCCATACTGAATCGCGTAGCCTATATAGCCAACTGCTACACCATGCGCTTACCCTGTTCGCAGGTATTCTTATTTATTTCTACGGTCTCCTGGAGCCGGAAGAGTGGTTGCTATACTTGCTTCCAAATTGTTAATAAGGCGAAATTTGCGAATTTTTTCATCACCGTTATTGCAAACAGCCTATTATATACGCTGCTGGACAACGGTCTGTCGCATTGACCTTCGCCCGCTTTTGCCGTGCCCTGCATGAGTTCATTCGTTGCCTCCTAATTTTACTTATTTCGTCCCCGCCTTCTTCTAGACCCGTATCTGCGTTACCGTTTTGTTACCATAGTGGTCTACTGGTAGTCAGTGCCTCTCACGGTAAAAACTGCATAGTTTAGTGCTGCCTTATAGGCTATCTTGGTGAAGGTGTTTATTTGGCTCCCTTCGGTGGGGGTAAATTTGTCGTACTGGTAGTTCTGCGATATCTTGCTGAGGATGCCTGGATGCATTGCTGTCGTCGTTTCCTCTCGTGCCATTCCTGCACTTTCCTTTGTTATGCGGTTTATAATGTCGGCAACATCTTAAAGATTTTCTGTGTTTCAGTTGTTGTTAGATGGGCTCTTCCGCCTGTCCATAGAGGCATGTCGAGGACTTTTTCGAAAGTGCTCTCCGGGAGAACATCCGCACTTATTTTTAGGGGTATTTTCAACTTGTCTTCTCCGTGCAGTTTTCCGTTCTTCAAACAATGCTTTTGGCGAAGGCAGAGCTGAAAACAATAATTAAACTTAAAGAAACTAGAGAAACAAAAAAAAAAACGATCAGCTGTTGAAATTGCGGCGAATGTTCAAGTGGTCGAAATTAATACGAGTTTAAAATCCGGGGATGTTTCGAACTTAATCGAAACATCCTCAAGTGGTCGAAATTAATCCGGAACCTTCGACTACGCCACGCCTTACATAACCTGTGTAGCTTCGTCGCGTAACTTACAGTGAATAAGATTTCTCAACCGCTGGAGAGGGACTGTGGTGTAATGGTGTCAATTGTGGGCGCGACCATGTCTGCCAAGCATGATACCACCGACCGTACACGCTGAATGAACTTCACTGCGCAGTGGCGTACCTGCTGAAAATGCGACTCTTTCCTTTCGTCTGCGCTCTAGTATGATTTTCCTCCTTTCTCCACTTCAGCTGCAGCTGCGCCATAGTTCATATTCAGGCAAGGCCTCGTATCTGGCTACTTCAGTCGTAGCTTCATGCTTGCAGTGACGACCTATTTCCGTGGACGCTGCATGAGCACGGCTGACAGTGCATGGTTAGGAGCCACAGGAAAATCGAAAAACAAGCCTAATAACGCAAATTTTAAGTGAATGGTTTGAACCGAAAATTAGCTTGTTGGATGCGCACAATCCTTACAAGGCGTTCCGTAAAATTTATTTTCTTCGTCATGATGCTACGACTAAGTTGCTTCAATTTGTTGATTGTTGATTGTAGGGTTTAACGCGCCGACGCAACGCAGGTGATGATGCGCGCCGTAGTGGAGGGCTCCGGACTAATTTTGACCATCGGGGGATCTCTAACATGCACCGACATCTCGTCCACACGCGCATTTTTGCTTTTCGCCTCCATCAGAAAAGCGACCGCCACGGCCGGGAATCGAACCCGCGACGTCGTGCTCAGCAGCGCAATGCCTTAGCCACTGGCTTCAATTTGTAATTTGAGAATAACATCAACGGCACCCTAGTCTTAGGCCGCCAGAAGCATGTCTAGTATTATACTCACGTGTTTTTTTTTTTAGGTTTTTGTCAATTTCTTGAGGTCTCCACAGGTAAACCTCACCTAAAAAGATGTTTCCGCAGGCTGTCACCAGGAAAGAGTACTTTTAATGGCCAGATGGTTCACTCAATCAAATTAATATTTTGAAGGTTTACACTCCCAAGCTGCAATTCGGGTTTGAGGCCCACCGTAGTGGAGGGCTCCGGATTGGGGCATAGGTCTTTCCGGCACACGGACCATTCGGAACATGGGCGTTACATGGTGGTTCGGTGCTAATACGAACTCAGGCGAGCAATTTAGCCAGGAACATGCAGGCGTTATTGACGTGGAAATAAGCCTCGTTTTATTGCTAAAATTAAAACAGATTGGTCGAACGCCTTCAAACGTTACTGAAATAAACTGCCTCCACAGTTTCACTTACGCTACTGAGGTTGTAAGGTAATGAGCGACGGAGGTTCAGGTGAATCCTCTGCGGCCTGGTCGAAGAAACCTCTGTTGATCAGGGGGGCTAGGTCATTGCCATCAAGGGAAGAGCGGGCCTCCGCCCTGTCTCTTGGCTTCTTCGACAGTACGCGGGATGTAATCAGAGTCATCGAGTCCGACATGAGACACCTGTATACTTCTTGTGAGTTTGTAATTATGACAATTCTTTCATTGGTGTGATATCTAGGACTATCGCTAGTCCTTCTGCATCTTGCTTTGAGCCTCGTTGCAGTGTTGCCCGATGAGGACGCCCGTCTTCGTTGCCACAACCACAACTTTGGCATGATTCTTGGGGTATGTGGTCGCATCCGTGGGCAGAGATACATACTTTTTGTCCAATGCTTTGGCTCAAACTACACCCCTATATTGAATATGAAGGTTATGCGAAATCAGTAAGGTATCAGTATAGATAAGCAATTAGTTACACCCTGAAATTTTACTAGAATGACATTGATATCAGGAAAATTAGTGAATATTTAATGCAAGGATAATACGAGGAAACGGAAATTGGTTTGATAAATTGGCAACGTTCGTATACAATGCATATTGCAGAAAAACGTTGCAATTTATAGGGTTTAACAAAAATTAAATCATACACTACTCGCGTTTTCAAGTACAAGCGAGTGAAACGGAAGAGTGACGAGAATATTTGTATTACGAAACTAAATTCATAGCACAAAGTGTATCGCTGTTCTTTTAGTGGTCCATGCAGTATACCGGGTGTCGCAGCTGTAATGCATCAATATTTAAAAAAAGGGTAATGGCGCAACTCGAGAAAAACGTAGTGCATAATGGCTGCAGCACTGTGGAGAAGCGGGCAGCCTTTTTTTGTTAATGAGACTTAACTAATGTATTGTAATTATTTATCTTACTTGAGAAGTGCTGTCCCAATCATAAAAGTGTCATTGAGGCACTTGTAGGTACGCAGGAGAGGCCTCTAACTGCGGTATTTTCATCGACAAACTAATGGCGTACTCATTTATTCTGACTGATAAAGAAAACCCACGAAATATAAAGAATACCACGTGACGGTGCCTCCGTGCCCATTAGCGTGCATCGTAAAACAATGACCTGAAACAGGCTGCCTAGGAGTTAGCCTGGATGAAATAAACAAATGATAGGAAGAATAAATCGCGACCGAGTTTGGCCCTTATCTGCACACGCGCCCCGCGAATCTTTCTGTTGCTGCTCCATCCATGCATACCATTATCAAGCTGGTGCACTATCTCTTCAGGGGGGTTACAAGCGAAGCAGTTGCTTTCAATCAGCTTATTTGGGGACGCTGCTTTACAATGCGAGCGGAAGCACCGTCACGTGGTATTTTCCATATTTAGCTCGTTTTCTTTATCAGTCAGAATAAATGAGTACGCAATCAGTTCATCGCTGAAAATACCGCAGGTTGATGCCCCTCGTGGGCACCTACAAGTACCTCTTTGACACGTTAGTGATTAGGACCGTAATTCTCGAGTTTGCTAATTACTTACAAATAATTAGTGAAGTACCATTAACGAAAAAATTACTGTCCAGTTCTTCATAGTATTGTAAACATTAAGCACTAGGTTTCCTTCGAGTAATGCCATTGCTGTTTTTTTAAATCTTGGTGCATGATAGCTGGGACAGCCTGTATTATATGGAACCCTATTTTGTGAAAGCCATTGTACATTTAAGCAAAATCTATGTTACCCAACAAAAAAAAATAATCTTTATGCACGCAGAGTGCAGAGGGCAGAACACGCCGAGTTCTAATAGCAGATGGATGAAACATGCTGGGTAAATTATCTTCTGTACGACATCAGCTGGGAAAGTGGTGGGCTGTTTTAAATTTAAATCTTCCAGTGAAATTACAACGTGACGTAATGATTGATCAAATATTTTTTTTTTGGTTTCGTTACACAGGTGTAAGACCAAGAATGAATTGTGCTCTTGCCGCACATCCACGAAAAAGTCGAACATCTCTTTCGCAACCTGGCAGAAATTCGGTACGTTTACATAATTGGCGCCGCCACTCGCTGCAACCGCTACCTAATGGGGTCGGCCGCGGGTCGGCACAGCGCTGTTCTTGCAGGATCTGCCGTCCGAAAGAAGAAACTGGAAGCATTACTCGGGAAGCGACTGCTGCCAACAGGGGTGAATCAAGGACAGTCTATGTCGGCAATCATTCCCAGGCTGATAGCAATCAGGCAACTACCAGTGCAAAAGCAGCTGGTGAGACCGGCTGCAAATTTGACAATACCGTTGATTAGTTGCAAAAAACACATGGTCAGGTTTTATGCGCAGTCTACCGTAGTTGTTACAAAGTCCATTTATTGTTCAGTATACGGCGACTTGGAAATAAGGCCCATGTTATCTTACAGCTGTAGTAGAGTTGTCGCATAATGTATAGAGATTTCCCTAGCGAATTTTCAATTTTTTCAAAGACTTTTCACCGCTAGACAACAGTATGTTCCTGGTTTGTATTAAACCTAGCAGAATGATGACGTCAAAGATACGGTAATAGACCTTGCTCATCATTTTTATTTTGGCCATTTTACCAACCTTTTTAGGGCTGGTGCGGCATCATAAAGAGCAAGCAGGGGCCATATTAAGCTCGGGTAACCTGGTAAAAGTAAGTCAAAGAAAGTAGCTCAAGTTTTCACCATAACATAGTTACTTTAATTGACTTGGTGTTGGCTGCACAACCTCTTGCCAAATGCGTTTCTTTCAGTGGAGGCATCCCGTTACCATTACACTCTTGTTTAACGGCAACATCTGATCACATTTTTCGACAAAACTTGCGACGGGCAGAGATTGTTTAATTTCTTCTCTATGTTTCGCTACAGAGAGCACGACAGCCCAGGATTGGCCAGAGAGCTGAATGTTTTGTGTGTTATTAGTATTAAGGGAAAAGTCAAGTAATTGATCTGTAATAATGTGCCTTATAACGATTTCTGCCAACCGTTTCTTCGGCTATTTCTGCTTTTGATTGTTGTTTCTAGCGGCTGGTATCGTCTGGCTGTGTTATTATCTGTTTTTGAATCAGAGCGCTTGCTCTTGTTATTTGTATGTCACAAATGCTATATGATTCAATTGGGTGAGGGTTTTCCCTGTGCTCAGTATATTAGAGTAATTTGGTTTGATTTCCACTGTTCTCGAATAAATTCGGTCGCTAAGAAGACAATTATGTGGACTGACATATGCTAGCAGGGCCGATGCCAGAACATTGCTTATCCTACATTCCTCTGGGCACGTCATTTTTGGAATACCCCTCCCCACTTATGAATTCTTTGATTTCATTAACATTCAGTGTTGTCAAATTCACGCGTGGTAAAATATTACGGGTTCAAATTCGTGAGCTCAAACTGTTGCATTCGGCACGACATGACACCGCAGCTCCTGTGAGGTCGGAAGCAATTTTCGTTGCAGATACGCTATACCTGCTCCCAATGATGACTAGCGCTGGTTGCAAGCAATTGGACGTATATATTGGATACCAATCTCTTGATGTAGGCTCCGTGTACGGTTTTAAGATAGAGGCGTTCCAGGCTCGATGGTGTGCTGGGTCCCTCGGTCGAAACAAGCACGATTGGACGAGGGGTTGTGCGCTCACAGCTGCGTTCATTTGTGTCGAAGCTGTTTAGGGTTACGGTTCCGTGCATTCTTTCTCTGCATGCTGAAAAAAACGCCTTGCGTCAAAGCGAACTGTCCTCGCCAATCGCTGAAGCGCGAGGCATTCATGGATATGCCTTTTCATTTTAATGCGTAGCATTCTTTGCCGAGTACCCCCCTCTCCTAACCCCCCCCCAGGATCGTGTAACGCCCTGCATTTACACAAAAATGCAGATATCATGGACGTTGAACCTGTAATAATTATAAAAGCGTAAATGTTAATCAAACTAAATGTTAAAAATTAAAAAAAATATTAGGAAGAAAAAATATCGAAAATGGCGAACCGTGTAACACGAGAGCCATGGATAGTCTCAGATTGGGTTAAAATTCAGAAAGATGTGGCGCTAAAAAATGTGGGGTATCAAATTGAGGTTCTCTAGGAGGGAAATCACGTGGGGCAAACAGAAAAGCGCCTCGTTGTTTGCTGATGCACTTGTATTAGTTTTTTGGGCATTTGCTAGGTGGGATGAGCTCTCGCAGCTCGTCTCAGCACCACGCTATCGTTGTAAGCAATTACCGCCACCGTACCCAGCTGTTAATTTCCAGCATGCCACGGTGCTTGTGCGAGTGCGAGTGCGAGTGCGTTTGCGTGTGCGTGTGCGCGCGTGCGCGTGTGCTGTGTGTGTGTGTGTGTGTGTGTGTGTGTGTGTGTGTGTGTGTGTGCGTGCGTGCGTACGCGCGTGCGCTTGCGCTGTGTGCGTGTGTGCGGGCGCGTGCGCGCACGCGTGCGTGCGTGTGCATGTGTGCGTGTGTGTGCGCATGTGTGTGAGTGTGTGTGTGCGTGTGTGTGTGTGTGTGCGTGTGTGTGTGTGCGTGCGCGCGCGCGTGTGTGTTTGTGAGTGTGTGTGTTTGTGTGTATGTGTGTGTGTGTTGCGTCAGTCATCTGTTCTTTCACTGTGTTTGAGATGTAGTCGTTGGATAACTTGAGAGCCCGAGTTAATTCTTTTCCTTTACATTGTCATCATGTGCTTGTTTTGATATCTTGCGCCTCTGTCTCATTGTAACAAAATCAGTTCGAACGCACACACAAACTGCTGTTGCTCATTTTTCTGAAGTGTTTTCGTTCTGTCTCAATGTCTGCTTATACCTTGGTGGCTCTGTTGCCTCTCTATCTCCTACACTGTAGCAAGGAGTTAATGTCTCCCATGTAATTGGCGAATTCTGGATTCGAGTGCACGTTGGTACACTGTTCAAAGGAAATTACGGACACGAAGCGCGGCCGCAAGGCTTATTCATAAACAAGTGTAAAATTCACCTTTCTGATGAGCTCTGTGGCCCCCTGTTATCCATGTTCGTCCACAATTTCCACAACACCAAATGTGTCGAAGGATTTGCTTGTTTGTTCGGACACGGGGAAATGGAGGAAGTAACGTTTTGAATGGCAGCTATTAGCAGAGAGTTTTTGAGTCTGGTGATTTAAGTTCGAGAGCTTGGCATGGCTTTTGGTTTTACCCCATGCCATCCTGCCTCGATGATTCAGCAATTAGACGCAAATGTTTTTATTACTGTATACCGCATTGACGGACATCTCTGAACAAGCCCTCGCATGTATATAGCACAACTGCCTTAAGGGTTGTCAGGGAATTTTGGTTAAACCATATAAAGCAATTAAAGAAAGATACTATTTTTCATATCCTGATAATTATACGCAGAAAGCATTTTTATATTGGTCCCACGTGATCACCCCCCCCCCCCGAGACCTTTAATTTGATACCCCACACGCCCTAGCAGGATCATATGGAACTCATACCAGTCAAACTAACCATGACTCTCTTGACTGTAACCAGGACGCACTATTTAAATGCCCGACGTGATTCCCCTCTGAAACCTTCAATTTGACACCCCACATGCTTTAGCGGCCTCACCTTGAATTTAACCCAATCTATGACTCATAATGACAATCTCATGATTATACCCACGAAGCCTTTTTTATTTGTGCCACGTGATTCCCCTCGTCAAGACTGTAAATTTGATTCCCTACAAGCCCTAGGGGTCACGTCGAATTTTAACACAATATAAGACTCGGCATGACTATCTCATTGTTATAACCAAGAAGCATTTTTGTATTTCTCCCACGTGATTCCGCTCATCAAGACCATTAATTTGATACTTATCACATCCTAGCGGAATCACTTTGAATGTTAGACCAATCAATGACTAACCATGACTATCTCATGATATAGCCATACCGCATTTTTGTCCCGCGTGATTTCCCTCATCGGAACCTTCAATTTGATGCCCCGCACACCCAGTGGTGTAATTGAGAATTTTAACCTAATTTATGACCCACCTTGAGTAGGTCATGATAATAATCAAGAAGCATGTGATTACTCTGATCGAGACCTTTCATTTGATACGCCACATGCCCTAGCGCAATGAACTTACATTTTAACCGAATCTATGACTAACCATGACTACGTCATTACATAACCATAACTCGTTTTGTCCTGAATTATTCCCCACATCGAGACCTTGAATTTGATTCCCCAGATGACCTCGAAGCAACATTTTGAATTTTAACCCCATCTGTCACTCTCTATTACTGCTTGATGACTACAATCAGGAAACATTTTTTTATTTACCCGGCGTGAATCCGTTAAGCGGGACCTTTCATTTGATACCTTACACTCATTAGCGTCATCAGTATGACATTTCACCCAATATAATAGTGCCATTATTCTGTTTAAAGGGGGGTTGCCCCGTCAATTCAGCTAATTCATTTGAAACAGCAGAAGGGACAGCCCCCGCCCCGTTTTCCCCCCGGCTCTCACCTCTTCCTTTGTGGCCCCTAGTATATCAAGCCGTAAACAGTTGCAGGCGAACAACAAGCAAGCAAGCGCCGCAGTGTGCTTTCCCAGCACCCTTTCCCATCCTCTTAGTAGATCCATCGGGAGGAAAAGTTAATACAACCCTTTTTTATGACCTTACAGTCAATTATCACTCACGCGCCACGCGCAAAAACTTGGTATACAGCAACTGCTTAGGGTCATGAAAATTGAAAAAGAAAGTAAAAAAAAATCAGACACCCCATCCCTTCCAACCAATCACGCTGATCGCAAATTGTTCCGTACCCGCAGGTAACCTGAATTCCGAGCCCACGGCGACGCATGAAACTCAACACTCAACCATAGCTACCTGCTAGGCTACTCATATGTACTGAAACTCAAAATGGACTTAAAACTCATATGTACACAGAACTCAAAATGTACTCAAAACTCGGTATGTATTCAAACTCAAAATGTACTCAAACTCAAAATGAACTCAAACTCAAAATGTACTCCGAACTCAAAATGGACTCAGAACTCAAAACGGACCCAGAATTCAAAATGGACTCAAACTCAAAAGGTAACAGAACTCAAAATGGACTCAAACTCAAAATGTGCTCAGAACTCAAAATGACTCCAATTCAAAATGTACTCAAACTCAAAGTGTACTCAAATCACGTGGGAGAAGTACAAAAATCCTTCTTGGTTATAACAATGAGATAGTCATGGCGAGTCTTATATTGGGTTAAAATTCGAAGTGACCCCTAGGGCTTGTAGGGTATCAAATTAGCGGTCTTGACGAGGGAAATCACGTGGTACAAATAAAAAAGGCTTCGTGGTTCTAATCATGAGATTGTCATTGTGAGTCATAGATTGGGTTAAATTCAAGGTGAGGCCGCTAAAGCATGTGGGGTGTCAAATTGAAGGTTTCAGTTAGGGGAATCACGTCGGGCATTTTAACAGTGCGTCCTGGTTACAGTCAAGAGAGTCATGGTTAGTTTGACTGGTATGAGTTCCATAGGATCCTGCTAGGGTGTGTGGGGTATCAAATTAAAGGTCTCCTCGGGGGGGATCACGTGGGACCAATATAAAAATGCTTTCTGATAATAATTATAAGGATATAGCAAATGGTACCTTTCTTTATTGCTGGATAGGGTTTAACCAAAATTCCCTGCCAACCCTTAAGACAGTTGTGCTATATACATGCGAGGGCTTGTCCAGAGATGTCCGTCAATGCGGAATACAGTAATAAAAACATTTGTGTCTAATTGCTGAATCATCTAGGCAGGATGGCATGGGGTAAGAACAAAAGCCATGCCAAGCTCTCGAACGTAAATCACAAGACTCAAAAACTATCTGCCAATAGCTGCCATTCAAACTTTACTTCCTCCATTTCCCCGTGTCCCAACAAACAAGCAAATCCTTCGACACATTCGGTGTTGTGGAAATTGTGGACGAACATAGATAACAGGGGGCAACAGAGCTCATCAGAAAGGCTAATTTTACACTTGTTTATGAATAAGCCTTGCGGCCGCGTTTCGTGTCCTTAATATCCTTCCCACATTGTTCCAACGTGCACTCGGATCCAGAATTCGCCAATTATATGTGAGACATTAACTCCTTGCTAAGTTTAGGAGATAGAGAGGCAACAGAGCTACCAAGGCATAAGCAGACATTGCGACAGAACGAAAACACTTCAGAAAAACAAGCAACAGCAGTTTGTGTGTGCGTTCGAACTGATTTTATTACAATCTGAAACAGGCGGAAGATATCAAAACAAGCACATGATGACAATGTAAAGGAAAAGAATTAACTCGGGCTCTCAAGTTATCCAACGACTACATCTCAAACACAGTGAAAGAACAGACGACTGACGCCACACACACACACACACACACACACACACACACGTGCGCGCGCGCGCGCACACACACACGCACACACGCACACGCACGCACGCGTGTGCGCACGCGCGCGCGCACACACACAGACACACACCACACACACACAGCGCAAGCGGACGCGTGCACGCACACACACACACACACACACACACACACACACACACACACACACACACACACACACACACACACACACACACACACACACACACACACACACACACAGCGCACGCGCGCACACGCACACGCAAACGCACTCGCACTCGCACAAGCACCGTGGCATGCTGGAAATTAACAGATGGGTACGGTGGCGGTAATTGCTTACAACGATAGCGTGGTGCTGAGACGACCTAGAAGAGCTCATCCCACCTAGCAAATGCTAAAAAAACTAATACAAGTACCTCAGCAAACAACCATGCGCTTTTCTTTTTGCCCCACGTGATTTCCCTCCTCGAGAACCTCAGTTTGATACCCCACATTTTTTAGCGCCACATCTCTCTGAATTTTAACCCAATCTGAGACTATCCATGGCTCCCGTGTTACACGGTTCGCCATTTTCGATATTTTTTTTCTTATTATTTTTTTAGTTTTTAACCTTTAGTTTGATTAACATTTACGCTTTTATAATTATTACAGGTTGAACTTTCATGATATCTGCATTTTTGTGTAAATGCAGGGCGTTACACGATCCTGGGGCGGGGGGGGGGGGGGGGTAAGGAGAGGGGGGTGCTCGGCAAAGAATGCTACGCATTAAAAAAGCAAAGGCATATCCATGAACGCCTCGCGCTTCAGAGATTGGCGAGGAAAGTTCGCTTTGACGCAAGGCGTTTCTTCAGGATGCAGAGCAATATTGCACGAACCCGTAACCCTAAACAGCTTCGACATAAATGAACAGAGCAGTGAGCGCACATCCGCTCGTCCAATCTTGCTTGTTTCGACCCAGGGACCCAGCACACCGTCGAGTCTGGAACGCCTGTGTCATAAACACCTACACGGAGCCTATATCAAGAGTTTGGTATCCAATATATACGTACAATTGCTTGCAACCTGCGCTAGTCATCATGCGCAGCAGGTATAGCTGTATTAAATCTGCAACGAAAATTGTTTCCGATCTCACAGGAGCTGCGGTGTCATGTCGTGCCGAATGGAACAGTTTGAGCTCATGAATTTGCACCCGTAATATTTTTACCACGCGTGAATTTGACAACACTGAATGCTAATGAAATCAGAGTCCATCTCAGCCAGAGTAAATTTCTAGCACGAGAGAGTTGTTAGGCCATTTGAGTTCTGAATTCATTTTTAGTTCTCAGTCCATTTCGAGTTCTGAGTTCATTTTGAGTTTAGAGTACATTTTGAGTTCTAAGTACATTTTGAGTTTGAGTTCATTTTGAGTTCTTAGTATATTTGAGTTTCGGAAAAAATGTGAGTGAGTTTGAGTGAGCCGCGCCAACTTTGCCGAGGTATGCTTTCATTAGGCTCAAAAAATAAATATAATCCGAAAGGATTCCGGAAACTGGTGGAGTCCAACCGCAAGCATGATGCCGGCATACCTCAACTCACTTTTAATAAGACCTCCATCCTGAACGATGTTGATAAGGGCAAATATTTTAACCAGTATTTCGAACCTCTTCTCAAGATCTCAACCTAACCAATTTCCGAATATCATGTTGTCAATACTTCAGCCTGTGCCTACAATTATCTTTGATGGTTACGTAGAGCTAAAGCTTCTTCAAAATAAACTCTGCGCCAGGTCCTGATGGAATTCCAAATCTTGACCTCATATCCTGCGCTTCTGTCATATCTAAATATTTACACTGCTGTATAACATATCTGTTTCAAGTTCCACACCACCGGAAGATTTAAAAATATGAGACATCGTCTCCATTCACAAGACCGGTAGCCGTGATATTGTTCCAAATTATGGACCTATATTGTGGAAGAGAACTTGTGTTTGTTGCAGACCCTTGAACACATATTATATACAACCACAATTACCACCTCCAAAAAAACCATTTCTTTGTAGATTTTCAACACGGGTTTATGTACGACGATGATGTACCGCTGAAATAATTGAGTTCTCGCAGGATATATTTAAATGATTCGACAATGGTGTAGAAAGAGACTGTGTACTGCTTGAATTTCAGAGAGCTTTTGACAAAGTATCTCACAACCTCCTCTTATAAAAGCTCTCTTTTTTGTTTACCATGCAATTTTCTGTGCTGGCTTCAGAATTATTTAGCCGGCCGTTCTCTAAAGCTTTTAATTGATGGTGTTTCATCAACAAACCTTTCCGTGACATCCGGTGAACCCAAAGAGTCGGTCTTTGGACCACATTTATTCTTTATATATATCAATGATATCGGTGCTCGCGTAACTTCAAGTATAAAACTATACGCAGACGATTACGTTATCTACAGAGAGATCCGAGACGATTCTAATTGGCTGACGTTACAAAATGATTTAGATAACATCTTTCCTTGGGGTAGCCAGTGGCTCGTGGTCCTAAACGTATCTAAATGCAACCAAATTCAATTTTCCCGGAAACGCAAGCCATTCCAAACACAATAAATCATAATAACAAAACTATCCCTCAGGCAACCTACACTAACATTTAAGAGTCGCATTTTCTTGCGACCTAACATGGAACCAACATATAGAATCTATAACAATGAAGGCAACCCTCACACTCTTCACGTAATTAAGAGAAAGTTTAAGCAGATTCCACAACATGTAAGGGAACCCTTATACAGCACAAATATCCGCCCGATTCTGGAATCAAGTTGCACGGTATGAGATCCCTTTACGCAGAATCTGATTGGTAGTCTCAAAGCCAAAGAGAACATGCTGCTCGTTTTGTTGTAAAAGTCGCCATCGCCATTCTGAAGAATACTATGGAGGCACACAAACGTGTGTCCTGGCATGATGCTGAAATCCGTGGCAGCAACTAGAGGTGTGGAGGAATGTGCAATCACACTACTCCTTGGCGAAAAAAAGACTCACCGGGACTAATACATCAAGTTTGGTCAATCTATGCGTCGGTATTAGGGCAGAGCTGGGGAGATGCGGTTCGCAGCCATGGTTGCAAGTGACTTCCTGGCACAAATGTGCGTCTCCTCATGAAACTGTTGGGGAATCAACTTTGTGTCACTTATGTAAACTAAGGCCGTGAAATATACTGAAATATACTCTTTCATTTTAAACCTAACGGAAATTAACAGAAAGAACCTGAAAGAAAGGATTTTAAGGAAATGCGTAAATGTGCCATAGGCCAGGGGCATCGTTTTTTGCTTTTTCAAGATAAATACATCTTTATATTTCAATATTCATTTGCGATAGTATGAAAGAAACGGTTACTTGTTTTATTTTACATTCGGGATTTGCATAAAATATAAGTTTTAATAGAAATTAATGTTCTGTAGGAAGACTAATGCATTGCTTTGAATAGATATTCTGCCTAGCGATTCTGCTATGCGGCAACCATCGTGTGCTTAGCTGTGATTTAGCAGATGCTTAAGAAATCAGCTGACGTGAGGCCATACTTATCCCTACCAAGTTTTCTACGCCAACTGGTAATAAAAAGCAAGTGGTGGGTGACTTCATACTTACCTTTCATTTCGTAAGCCTGGTACGGTGAAAACAACGCCCGTTTCGGTGAGACTAGCAAGCAGTAGCATGTGTCCAGCCTGCGAACACGAATAAATGCCGTGAAAAAAAGTACTAACAGCGCTTGTATTTGGTGAGTGTGCCTGTATTACTGGAGCAAGCGTTCGTTCTTGGCGGTGGGGTTCGGAGAATTCCAGTTGAAGTCACTTTCGCCGAAATTGTTGGCATGAGCTTGGTCAGCCATGAAAAGTGTACAAGCTTCAGATTATTGCTCCCCGAAACGTGCACAGATGACCGTGTCCGGGTTCCAGGCATTCACCTGGCCTTGAACACCAGATAGTATTTTCCCAATAGCAGTGGACTAGCAAAACAACCATAAGATTATCAGCCAGCGAAAACACTTTCTGTGCTACCTGCAATGATGGCGTGGTAAAATGTCTTACCTGACACAGCTTGTCGGTGCCAGGCCATCATAGTGTTATAGGAAGACATTCAAATTAGGGTAGCCTTTTATATTGTATCTGAATACAAGATTACGGCAATGTGTAACCCTTTGTTGGGGGGGATCGTGTTTACCCTTTGAAAAGGAAATTGTGGTGGTGCAATATACGCGTAATTTTTTGCCAAATGCAAAAAGTGAATACTAAAATGCTACTGCAAGGGGGGGTGCGGATGGGGGAAGCGTGTATCACCTGGTTCTGTGAATTCCCACTTATAATTCCACCTTTAGTAGACTCAATGTATTTGATTGCTAGAAAACAGCGTGAACAGTCATGGTCGTGTGCGTGGCGCTGTAGACTACCGTAAAAACCCGCGTATAATACGAGGTTGTTTCCCAAATTTTACTATCTAAAATTTGGGCCTCGTATTATATGTGGATCCCAAAGCTTTCAGCCTAAAATTTGCACTTTCGGTTTCAGCGGAGGGTGCGCCATCTTGCGGTGGCGTTAGCTGGCTGCTGCTTCTCTCAGCCGGCGCCATTTTGATTGTTTTGACCACGCGAAGGATCTCGGCACGTTCACCGCAAGTCTATCGCGATGTTGGGTGCACCAAAACAGTATTCGGCTGCAATTAAAAGAAAAGGTATTTTATGCGCCCAGACCATCAGGAATTGCGCCGCAGGACGGCAGTTCGGCGTCACCGAAGGCAGCATTCGTGGGTGGAGAAAGGAACTGGTGCATGACTGGATAAAGTCTGTGCGGTGTCGGCGGCCTGGAGCACTGTTGGGGATTCCCGTCAGTGCTCGTGTTGGACGCCTAACGCTGCCACCTGGCCGATTCCGTGAAGAAGTTGTAGCGCGAACGCCGCACCGAACTCATTGTCATTCCAGGAGGAATGACATCCCAGCTGCAACCGCCAGACGTTTGCATCAACAAGACTTTCAAAGACTACATCAAGTCCTGCTACCAAGAGTGGATGAGGTGAGGAGACCCGTAAGTGACAGCTACCGAATGGCTGACGCGGGTTTCTCCAGCGGTGCTTTGTGGCTGGATCGCGGATGCGTGGGCCAGCATCCCAGAGGAGCTCGTCAGTCGCTCTTTTAAGAAATGCGGCATCTCGAACGCCTTTGATGGCACTGAGGACCACTTTCTGGGGGAAGACATTTCCGACAAGGCGACTTCAGGAGACAGCGGCAGCGAACCTGACTATGACTGAACGGACGTCGGGAGATAGTACCACCGAAAACTGACAATGACTGAACGGAAACTGCAGTGCAAATAAATGTTTTCTGTGCTCTTTACCTCGCATTATATGCGGATGAAAACTTTTTTTCTGATTTTGATGTCCCCGAATTACACCTCGTATTATACGCGGGTCCGTATTATACGCGGGTTTTTACGGTATGTTTTCTAGAGGATTGCAAGATAGAGTTGTGCTTTCCAGACGGTCTTTTGGGACACTGTAGGTCAAAGTTCTATTCAAGTAACCTAGTCATTTTTACCAATATTACTTCTTTAATATTACGAAAGGCCAAATGTAAAAAGAGCCTCTAGCATCATAACGCCATACTTTTCTTTAATGTCAGCAGTGACGCCAGCTGAAAAAGCAACAAGCGAGTCTAAGACAACCCTTCTGCTCCCAAGTTGGAACTGCTTCAGGTCGTATTTTCTTTCCTCTAGACGGAACTTTCACAGAAGGCGAATAAACTAGCAGTATACAGTGATGTAGAGAAACGATAACACACATTTAAATAACGCCTGTATCTTAGCATAAACTGGCTTTGTGCGAGTTCCCAAGTATAGTATTTAAATCGAAGGTTCTTAGAATATTATTTAGTAACAATGTAGCCAGTCATATTCACTGGCCAATAAAAAAACATTGGTTACGTTCATTTGCCAAAACGCGTTATTGAAGGTGCCCAGACCAGAGTTATGTATCTGTTTGTCATACTTGATTTATAGAATATGGACGAACTGGCGACTGTATTCCCGTGTTGTTTCTAAAACTAGCGCCTCTAATTTACGTTGTTATTTTGTGTGGTTATTAACCTTCAGTTATAGGTTGACCCTTAGCTACAAAATTATTCATGATATAATTTCACAAGCCCGAAAATACCACGACGCCGTTAGCAGCAACATTACCAGAATATCGTTACTTCCAGGAACTATCTTATTACAATTGGGGAAGAATATGTCAGTGATTCTTATGCAACATTGAATTTTTAATTATCCGAATTTTTATGTTGGTGCGGTCTGACATCCTCAATGGTAAAATATGTCGTGCTAAAATGGTTTACGTAGTTCTTCGAAAATATATTACTACATTTTTTCAACGTTACGCAAAAACCAAGCTAATTTAAAAACTTCATAACAGCCTCTTATGCGTTTAATTTCTACGAGCTCTGCTCTTCAACATTCGCCATAAATGTACTCGGTATATTATCTCTGTTGACGGACCCATACAAACGTTGTACTGTATCACTCTGCGTCATGGGTACGCATAGGTTTCATTTGCTAGTCGCACAAAATACCCAATTTTACTTCGTCATGATCGCTATTTTTCGATTCTGTTAACCAAGTTTGCTCTAATCCAGGTGGGCTCTTTTGCTACGATGATGTTCGATATCGCTCGACAGTATCTTTGGTGCTTCTCATGTTCTGCATTGCAGCTTTACATACAGCCCTACGTGCTTTCCGCAAATAGCACGGCATTCTTCCTCTTGTGCTCCGTCGCTGTTGGCGGGCGCGGCACATATTGACTCCAGTTGTGTTTTAATGCGACAGTGTTGCTCTTTCTCAGTATTTCTCCGGGTCCCCCCTTCCTTATTGAGTGGTGTCGCTGATATATGTGCATCTGCAGTTACCATTGTGTGGTGTGCGGGTGAAGGCAAGGGGATGATCCAATATTCTCCTCAGGTTGCAGTGAACTCAATTCCTTCTCTGTCACCGAATCAATCTCAGACGCGCACGCTGTTCGAAAGGACGGAGAAATTGCACATCATTGTGCCGCTTTCACTCGACCACAAGGTGAAGTCGCAGGAGCCTGAGCAGTTATGTCATCATGGGTGAAACAATTGCTATGGGTGCTAAGTGTTGCTATGGGTGCGAATGGCGATAGACGAAGATGACTTTTGCACTTCTCTAAAGTACAAATGAACAATTGCAGGTAGATAAATACTTACCAGCAAAACCTAAAGAGCTAGCGCCTAACCACATTGATCGCCTACATTAATGCATTGAGCATTGTCTTAGCTTCGAAAGTGTTGCCCATGAAGTTTTACATATAAACGGTGAAATTATCTCGTTAGTTCAAAACCATAGACGCTGGTAAAAACGCGCGCGGAAAGCTAATGCATAATGTAGTTTTAGTGCGTCCGACAATTTTTTTTTCATAATTTTGGTAATGGTGTTAACAATGAGGCGATCCAATGGTACAATCAGCACAGCGCGCCGCAGTGTATACAGAGAGGGTGTATTGCATGTAGTCCTGAACAGGTGCATTAAACTATGCATGCGTGTAATAGGGTGTGATTAAAGAGCGAGCTTGTGAGCACCGTGAGCAGTGAGGAGATGGCTAAGGTTTATCTCTTCCTGTGTTCCCAAAGACGCAACTAGGGCACTATATTTGATGGAACTATGGTTTTCCACAAGGAAGATATACGCTAGAATGGCGAGTTGGAGCGCGAACTCTGTGCGAAAGATCCTTCGCACTCAGTTTTGATATCTCGAGCACACTGACCTTTTCGAAGGGGGACCCCGTTTGTGCGAGTTGAAATGTCGCTTTATATAAAGTTCAGCAGACAGTGACTCACTGTCTGTCACTATAGTTTCGTCTTGCGGCAATGCCGTTCTCCATTTTTTCTATTTCAACTATTATTAAGCGAATGACCCACCTGTAGCTCTTAAGTATTATTGTTAGAAATAAGTTTAGAGTAGGAGATAGTCACTTCTATATCATCACCCTTTACACGTTAAACCGTCTTATTATTTGAGTTTGCTGATACACGTTGAGCACCGAAAAGTCTATGTTACTCCAGTCTCGAAGGGATCATAACTGCAACCCAACAATTGTGCGAAAAAGGTTTTTTATTCGCTAAATATATTTTCCAAATACTACACAAGTATTCGAATCTAACCTCTAGAGAATCCTAACTGGCTGCTGCGTATATAAATAGGAAAAGTGTTTGCAGTTACAAGATGAGTTTTTCTTTTTCTCTTTACAGCAGCAAAGATGACCGGTGAAACAATCATTTCAGCAATTGGAAAGGGGACGATGTTAGCAAATAAGTGTTACTGAAATATTATCATACAGTGTGATAACAACTTTTTGGTGTGGTTTTGAGCCAAAAAACACCGATGTCCCTCCATCTAATGTGGAGGAGGGTTGAAACGCGAAGCTTTTTTGCGGGCAAAAATAAATATCGAAGTACCAAAGTCAAAGCCGTTACTCAAAGTCTAACCGTCAACGGTCCAGGTTCTGGCCACCTAACAAAGTACAGGAAACGGTCCAGGTTCCGGCCACCTAACAGTCAAAGTTCAGGAAACGACCATTGAAGTTGAAATTAGCGATACGTCAGAAGTCCAAACTAAGACGACAGCAAACAAATCCTCGACGAGAAATGTAAGCAACCCCCACCCATCATCAGGGTTAGACCATCGTCGGGGTTCAAAATCAAAACGCGCAAAGTGCAACGCCAAAGTCCAATAACATTTATCAAAGTTGAAGCGGAGCTCTCGTGTAGCTGTATACAAAAGTAGTGCTAACGACTCAAATATGATGTTGGCGCAATCGGAAAGATGTTGGCTTCATAAGGCGAGGAATCCGTGTTGATTCCGACTACGGGCACCACTTATTTCTTGTTCAATCATCATCATCATGATCTGCCTTTCCCTTGCTTAAACTTGGATACCCTGCACGGCGTTTCGGTAACCTCAGCACAATCAGAGAAATAAAAAACAGGTTCACATTACAACAATATCGCTCATTATGTGAAGGCGACGTGAAGACAAAGTACGAGATCGGTTTATCAAAACGGGGCTTTTCCGGCGATAACCAAAATTCCATGTTATTTCCGAATTCAAGAAATGAGCGACATAATATAGAAAACCTATTATCAGTGAAGACTGCCTCGAAACTTTCTGGCCAGCTTTTTGTGGTGCCACATATTCTTGTTTTTGCGATTGGCGGCCGCGACATTATGCCAGAGCCAAATGAGAGACTGGGATATTGTAGTGGGGAGTTCGGTTTCGTTTGGTCGTATCAGTTGCACTCTATGATGCAGTTAACAGGTTTGTTGAAACATTTCTAATGCCAGTTCATAATGCTCCACTTCTAGCCAAATTGTGTAACCCTTGCGTAATATTTCAAGGTTGTTTATATTTCGCGCTGTTTTTAGTCGGACAGCCCCTAGTTCATGGCTGGAACAGGAGCCTATTGATTTACCGAGCTAGAGGTCTTAGAAACAGAACGAAGTTGCAATTTCTCATCATGGCAGATTTAGGTGTAACAGCGGACGCTTTGCTGGGATCGACAAAAAGTGGTTGCTCTTTAAACTTTTTTTTCTTTTCGGGGAATTTACACTTTACATGCCCATTTCTACGGGTCATTTGGGACCATTGCCTTTTTTCCAAATAATATTGCCCTTCCCTGTACATTCACCTACTGCTGTAAAAAGCAGTGTTTTCAGGGGTACATTGATTTGCAGTATAATCAAGCACGAACTAAATCATTGTTTGCGACAACAACAAAATACGATGGCACATAATTTGTGTAGGTTCTCTGTCATTTGGCAGGGCCGATGTTGAAGAAGGCTGCGAGAGAAAACGATCAAGTATAGGTTGTCCGACGTCCTCCCCAGCTGTTAAGGAAACCTGTTTAAAGCATTTCTGGCACCCCTGTTCTTTTTTATTTACAAGGGGCACTTTTGGAAATCAAGCAAGAAAATTAACTTCAGTGAAAACACACAGCCTTTAAATAGAGTAAAAAGCTTTTTAAAGACATACGCATCCACGGCGGTCACGAAAATGTTCAAGTTGTTGCCAAATAGTGAAACCAAGCTGATTTTTGTAAGACATTTGGTATTTTTCAAACTGCTAACTCTTTGTTTTGAAAACTTCGCTCACTAGCCTGGACGATGACTTGTGGTGACAATGCGGCGAATAGAAATTATCAGCAGTGAAACGTTGACCTTGTGACGTAGATCTGAACCTTTCAGTTAAAAAACGAGTGCTCTACTGGTGGCAGTAGTCACTGCAACGTGCTGTGGGCCTGTCGTGGCGAAAAACTTCGTCTTGCTGCGACACCAAGATGAACTTCATAGTTTTTGTTTTCTTTATTCTTGGTGAGTATTGAAGTGCTGTTGATCACACATTCTGTTTCAAGTACGTTTAGCTCCGTGCATTCCTTCTTCTTTATATTGTCTGGAAATCAAGCTCCACAACACCCTTACGGGTGTTTATTACCGTGTGGATTAATTTACTCTTACCAAACCTCTACAATAATTAGAGAGACTTCATGCTTTGAAATTTTTGTAAAAGATAGCCCCAAGACAGGTATTGTATGAATCAATGTTAATTATGTCTTTTTTCGTTTTAACCTAATACATGCATGAGTGTCTGGATATTTAGCCTTTTCGATAGTCATGTATTCATTGAACGCATATCACAAAGTTAATCGACGGTAGGCTACGTAGAATTACAAGTTTCAAATGAAATGCATATTTGCATAATCAATAAAAAGCATGGTTAGTAATAGAAAAGATGCATTAATGAATAATTGCTAAAACAAACACTGGGTTCTATATCGACAAATAAAACTAGGAATAAAACCCGTGTATCAAGTTCACAATGCAATAACGCTAACACAACATACCACACGTTGGGAATGAAGAACATCGTCAGAGGTAGCAAGCTAACATGTGTTTGTGTTAACCGAGAGCAGCAGTGTAAATAATGTACAAGGCATTCGGAGGAGATACAATTTTTACTTGCTCTTACTTTTTGTTCATTTATGTGCTGGATATTGTTTAGTGCGCGAAAAGTCTTCAAAAGCATGGTCTACCTTAACTGATGACGGAAGATCACTCAACACTTCAAATCCGACGCATTCGAGACGGTGATGTAGCTATGTGTTACGAGAGAGAGAAATTGAAATTTTGGCAACAGAAATAGAGCAGCTTTTTTTAACGGGTGTTTGGAAAATCGTTCGGATAAAGGAAAGTAGATACAAATGTTCTTATATACAAAAAAGCTATACGATAGTCTCGTAGATTAGGCAAAGACATTATTGCGGTTCTGGAAAACACTGCAAGAGATGGTGTATCAGGTGGAACATGGTCTCATATTATCAAGGCTTTCTTTCGTAGGCATGCTGTGTGCTTGATAAGTGTGCGATGGGTAGATCCTCCACACTGGATAAAAATAGTAAGTGGGATTGGGAGACAGAGAAGTAGAGAGCGCGGAAGCTACGAAGTTCAAAATGCTCTCTCGTTTGTCTGGGTAAAACAGACACACAAAGTTTCTTCTCCAGTCTATCTAAATTGGGCTTCCAGTTTAATTCGTCATCCAGCATTACACCTATATACAAAATCATACCCAATTTTTTATTTGCTTTATCAATCACCTTTAGCTTCGCCATTGTAAAATCCTCCGGTTTGTCAGGTGATTTATAGACGGTATATTTGGTTTTCTCGGTGTTCAACGCAAGCTTTTTTGTAGTAAACCATTCTTTCATTTTTAATAGTTTATCGTTTGTAACCTGTGCCCTAGAATGAAAAGGTGGGGTGCTCAAAAGAAGGGGTGTGTCATCCGCTCATATAATAATAAAACTACAGGTCCTATAAAGGAGCCCTGTTGGAAACGCGCACAGACTGGTCTCAAAGTAGAATCATTCTCCTCAATAACTACCGTTTGGTACCGCCTATTAGGATAACTATAGAAAACTGCGGTCATTGGACTCTGAATTCGTAAAGTGCAAGCTTTTGCAGCCAAATATAAAGATGAACTGTATCGAACGCCTTTTTGATAATTAAAAACACAGCTGTTGCAAAGCGCTACTTGTTGATGGCCTGGGTTATTATATCCGTCGCGGGAAGTACTGCTGATAGACTTGGCTTGATTTTTTTAAAACCACTGTGGGCCTGGCGACAGAATACTGTTCTCTGTACTCCTTTACTCGCATCGCTAATAACGTGTCTATCAACGTGTTAATGGACCATAATTTTACATAGGTGTTTAATTGCTGAGTTCCTTTGAATTTGTAGTTTAGAAATTCGTATTATTTTTATTTATTTCTGGAATGTCAATGTATATAGCCGCATATAATGTTTAATGAAATGTTATGTAAATTTTGTGCTATAATTTTTACATGTTCTGACGACCGAAATATGTATGCCATCAATGCCCTTAGCCTTCCCTGAATTGAAATTGTTAGCGGCTGATATGAACTTCCTTTCTGTTATGTTGATGTAACTAAATGAAGGGCCCTTAATATCTTTAGAAGTAAAGATTTAAGGTAAAGATATAAAGGTAAAGTTATAAAGCGGCGTCATTCCATATTGTAACTGGAGAAAAAACTCTCCAGGAGATATTACCTGTTTCTAGATAAACTTTTGACTGAACGCAAAGATTGTCAAAGATCAGCCTTTAATGTAGCTCCAATGAGCCTTCAGGCCCTGTTGTCACGTACAAATTTCTGCTCAGATTTAAAAAAAATATTGTTATGAAGTATTCATCAGTCTTCTGCCATAGAAACAATTTGGCGCGTACTGCAGGTGGCAAAATTATTTTATTTTAGCTCATCTTAAACATTGGTCTTGAAAAATTAATTATATTTGTCCCCTCATTTTGTTGGGACTACGGACGATAGTAAAAATTTACTTGCCGCAAAACGTGGCCCCACTTTGGAGCTGTCATATACAGTCCCAAATGCACTTGGAACAGATTCCAGGAGCTTTTCTAATATAAATGTCGTGAGGATATATCTTACACAAACGCGAATTACCTTTTTGATAATCTAGGAACGCCACCTACTGAAAAATTAAGAGTGTTTTAAGTGTTGTATCGGTCATCGAAAAAGCACAGCCGTTTGGATGCTGCCGAACACCAGGCTTATTCTCTTCAGTTTGTTCAGTTCCTCACGTACAACTACACTGTTATTAAATGGATTCACAAGCACCAGCGAAATTAGGCTTTACCCTGAGGGTCACCTGAGATGTCACCAAAAACACATAAGTATTTTTTTAGTGTAGAGCATGTTTTACAAAACAGTACTAGGCTTGCTTACTCTTGCCTAATAACTGAAGGGGAATAACAGGAAAGTGCTTCGTGGCTACACCATGTCGGCTGGCAACTAGTCAAGGCATTTGGCAGGCTCACAACGCCTCCCATAGATTAAATACTTTTTTTTTTCACTGGATGGTATTGTGGGCACGGAAACAACCTCGGAGCGATAATGCTGATGACGACCCATGCAAAATTGTATGCAACTCTAATTTCTGCGTTCCCTTGGGTTAAGAAGTCACTGCTGCTAAAGAAAATGTGATCGGTACAGTTGTTTTAAATGCTCCTTGAGACTACAACTAGCTACCAACCAGTTAATTTCCGAATTTGCTAACTGTAGAAATAGTTTTAGTGCAAAGCTATCAAGCATGCAAGGTTGGAAATTTTACTGAATGAATTGTTGCATTAAGTATGAAGAAACGCTACACCAATGTGGGATTAAAAGTCGTGAATTTTTTTACCACTCAGACTGTGGAAATTTTTGCGAGCAATTATTCTCCTTAGGCCTATTTGTACACGGGTCTAATAAATTCCCCTGAGTGAAACATTTTTTCAAATAAGAACACCCAAAAACCTTATTTTACTCCCGGTAAAAACTTTGAAATCATCATAAACGGAGCATTTTGACAAATACACCAAGTATTCATGCTGTACATGCTTGTTTATAACAAACAGGCGGACATGGCCGCACAGGCCTTTATTGATTCGGTCAAACGAAACCCTTACTAACCTTATTGCGTTGTGAAAGTACTAAATATGTAATAATTTAAACATGTTAAAGAGTGTACGAAGTTTTTTAAAGCATAATACTGGTTTTAAAACACGAGTTACTCATTAACACCGAAATGAGTTCAACGTGGGAAGAACATACGTAGTATCTTTTTCCCACACCATTACTGACATGCGGCTGTGTAACCAGACTCACTCCTGATGGCACGACATGCATACCAATTTTGGCACCTCTATAAAGGATACGGCTGTCTTATAATTGAACTTGCTGCTTTCAGCTCTTTCCACACAATGACCACAATGCTAATTTTTCTGGCGCCCGCGCTCGCATATATAAGCAGCACTGAAAATCTCGCGCGCAATGAGCAAGCTTGTCGCCAAAGCAAGTGCATGTCACCCATAGTTTCGGAGAAATACCAAAAAAAGCAAAAGCCCAAGAGCCAACGAAAAAAGCCACCCACATCCCCAAAGCAGAAGCATATAACGGCTCTAGTAGCAGGGGAACCGTCTACCAATTGGAGTGTGTTTGAGTCAACACAACAAAAGAACGCCTATTGCTACAGCAAACGCATATGTCCGCTACCGTAAGAGCTGTATGTCTCTGTGATTGTATGAAATAGTCCTGAAATTGTGCGCGTCTGATAAGGGGGCCTAAATCGGGTCGTTGCAAAACAAATGTTCTCGTGTACGTGCTAAGAGGGCGATCTCATCGCCAACGTTCCCACCACAACGAACGCAATTGAGCATGTCAAGCAATCACGTCTCATCACTTGAGACCTGATTTTCGGGAAATTACAAATCGCCCTTCAGGCATAAATGTGGGCATAAAAAACACGGTTTTAGGCTTCCAACATCGTAAATATAGGCAAGATGAGTTTTTACCAGGAAGGGTGCGCCACCTGCAGACCTACAGCAATTAAACGAAAAATTTTATTGTTAATGTTGGTACAGTGGCGCCACCGGCGACCATATTCGCCAAATTGTGTAATAAACGTGCTAAACTAATGCCGGTGCACTGGCGCAATTCTTAAAGCGGGACTGCTCACATTCATGTAGAATACCCCCTGTTGGTTACTCGAGCGTCACAGTGAAACAGACATAAAAAGAATAGTTCAGAAATAGAAATACGGATAAAACAAAGCCCCACTTTATGTCCACCTGGTGTAGTTTATTACGAAACAACAAAAACATATCTAAGTAATAAACGCAGGGAAGATGCTGATTTATCAAGACATTGACATACACCTGCATGATGAGTGTTAGGTAACGGTCTAGGAATTTTCTTATATACAATTATATTACCCGAATTGGCCAGGAAAGAAGTTTTATGTCTGCCAAATACACTGACACATTCAATTGCATTTTTTTTTCAAAAAGGTGTTTACTAGCCGAAAAAGATTTGGATGGAATACTGTGCTTTAGAGCCCCTCAGCAGTGTGAATTTTAAAGTGTAAGGAATTCCCGGTGCGAAGTGAAGATTCATCGTTATTTCTTCAATATAGGAATGATCTTCTAACGAAGGCGTATTCCATGCCCTTGCGTTGTCAATAGAGTTGTATTTGAGTGTGGTTCTAAAAACGAGGATGAGATAGCATATGTTCTACGAAATATGTATGGAGATCCCACGAAAAATAATCTAATAGTGTGCAAAAACTCTGTAAGCAACAGAAAGGTACCGTTACCTCCAGATTGCCGGATTAAAACTTATGCCTCGTTTTACTGAGAATTACTGTCCCGTTCCACTGCTGCTAGCGGTTGTTTACTGGGAGTAAGATAAACAAGAGGACTAGGTTGGGCCCCATAGAGTTACTAACTGTCAAAGATAGCTGAGCGGTAACACAAGCGGTAACACGAGCGGTAACACGAGCGGTAACACAATCACACGGTAACACGAGCGGTACTAAGGCTTCATGGTGGGCTAGTTGGGTACACATTATTCACACTAAAAACAGCGCAGTGACGACGACGGAAGAAGCGACAAACTAGAGCGCTGACGAACAACTGAAGTACGATTTATTGCACGACATTAAATACACGAAAAACCAGTGGCTGCAAGCTTGCGCCAGTTCAAGGATAGGATATCACTCCAAGTATGCAATGAAAGCTTACATCAAGGATAAAACAATCACATTTGAAGTGTCAAGCTTGCTATCTGGTGCAAGTGAGGTTAAACTGGCTAGATATGCTACCTCTTTTTCCAAAAAATGAAATAGATGGCGTGATCGCACACTGCTCCTCCCCAAGGCCAATCAGTGAGGCCTCCAATATTCGCCGGGACCGAGCATCTCGATAGCGTTTCAAAACACCCGTTTTTTTCAACTTTGGGTGGCAATCGCTTTTCTCGTATTTCTTGCAGTGTATTGCAAGATTGCAGCCTGTTCCTCTGCGCATAGTGTAAGCATGATCTCTGAGGGCGATCATTCAGGCGTCTACCAGTCAGGCTTACGTAAACTCGCCCGCATGAATGTGGGATGTCTGAGTGTGGGATTCATGTATCTAACCCTTGCACATATATAGAAATGCTGCGATAGGAGCGCAAGATAAAAAAATAGGCATGTGCCTAAAATCTGGGTAATACTCTTCACTTTGATATGCATTTCGTGAAAACTGGTCATCAATAATTAGCACCATTTTGATGATGTATAGTGAGAAAACAAAAGTGCGTGATTGCATGCATGTAATTTTCTTAAGGATGGTCGTCATTACGCTCAACAGAAACAATTATCGGTCACCTTTCACCTTTCGTAGCACCTTTCTACTAATTTCTTCGTCACCGCTCTACCACGTGATAGTAGGTTTCACTACTCGTGCACTTTGGAGGCACGGGCACCGAATAATAAAGACATTATTAAAAAAACAAATTCCGAATTTCTATAGAGAGGATGTCGAGATAACTCTGAATGGTAAAATGGCATAATTAGCATGAACTCACAATTACATCAGCCTAATAGAAATATGGGTGTACAAAAGGACGCGGCTTTATTCTCGAATTATCCCAGCGCGCGAAAAGTGCCTCGCAAGTGAACTCGAGAACTCCAAACCTAGCTACGGTGTATATCGAAGAGCTCCAAAATTACGGCCAGTCAGCCTACCACGTCTTGAATACAAGATACATACAATGCGGATTCTTTATAGAGCGAGGTTCCGCAACCTGCGGCCCACGGGACAGTACTATGCATTCCACAGTACGTCGTCACTAGCCCCCCCCCCCCCCCCCCCCCCCCCCCCGTCCCCTTGCCACTTCCTGTCTGAAGGCGGACACGGCAGTTTTGACCCCTAATGAGGTTAAATGGGAGACAAAAACAAAGAAGTGATTGCTTTCAGCTAGAATTGTCCTTTATCAACGAAATTAGCTTTTTTTTTGTCGCATGTTCCCAGCAAACTAGGGCCCTATTTTTTTAAGCCCGATCCCAACCACACGGCCCAAACATATCATACCGTGAGGCCTAATGACCCAGCTGGACTCAATCAATATTTTCTATCACCAACATGGCTTCCTAAACCTATTGTCGTGCCAAACTCCACTGTCCGAATTCACACGCAATATACTACGTATCATTTACGACAACATTCAAGGAGATGCGATATTTTTGGATTTTAAGCGCATTAGACAATGTCCCTCATACCCAGTATTATTAAAATTCTATAACCTTGGAATCCGTCTCAATTACATTTTTTGACTTGAAAATGTTTTAAAACTATAATCAGTGCACAAGCGCTAAAAAATACAAATCACCTATTTCTGATGTAACGTATGGAATCCCGCCGGCTGCCTGCCTATGGGCGCTCCTGTTTCCGATTTACATAAATCATTTGCCTACTAGGATATCAACCAAAGTACGTCATTTTGCCAATGATATGTTTTATACTCCTCAACACTTCATCCAGACTACCGCACTGCTCTTGAACAAGACCTACAATTGATTGCAACCTGGTGTGACACACCAAGAATTCTGTTAAGCCAGAAAAAGTATAAAGGGATGTCGTGCGCCAGAAAACACAGACCATCACATTGCGCCTAAACATTGAGTGAGTTCTCTATATCCCTACACAATCATGTATATAAACCAGAAACCATAAGTCATCGTCGCTATCATAGGCACCTCTAATACAAACTATCTGCTCGGAAGGCTGACGCCCACTAGGATACTTGCGCCGTAACCTAAAATTAGCATGCCAAGACCTTAGATGGCTGTCTTTGCAGTCTCTCGCCTGGCTGAAACTTTAGTGTACTTGTTCAATTGACCCTCCTGGGAAACATATTTTACTAATGATATAGAAAGATTACAAAACCTGGCCAAACGTTTTATTAGCTACCAGAACTCTAACAATGTCATCGTCACCACACCAAAAAAATCACGGAACATTCCGTCACCTGAATCTCGTCTTATGGCTTCTCGCCTGTGTGTCACCCACGCTTTTTTTATCGCTCACCATCACGGCACGTCCTTTTGCAACCATCACACCGAATGTCATTCAGCATAAACCACATTCGCTTTATACCACTAATCAAAGGCAGCACTTTAGCAATGAACACATCTTTCACAACGGAATAACCCCATACCACTACCTTCGCCGCAACATATTCGCGGGGCCAACCGCCAAACTTTCCAATTAAACCAAAACTGAAGTATCGCAGGTCGCAATCTCACTGAATGCAGTATATTTATGCCGTTTTAAGTTCCTTTTTAGAGCCCTGTTTCTTACCTTCAGTGTGGTTGTAAAATTTCTCTGTACGGTGTTTTTCTATTGATTTTATTTTCTTGTATTTGTGTTTTTGTTTTGTGAGCTGTGAATTATACCTTGTACTCACCCCCACCTTATTTAACGCCTTCGAACCTAAGAGAGGGAAGTAATCAATGAAATGAAATAAATATGTCACAGGACGGCCTCAATGAATTAATAGGTATATGATTTCTTACAAAATGTAATTTGATTCTCATAGAACCTGAGCTAAGCTGTTCCACTGGTAATTCACAATTTTTTTTTACGAAGGAAGTAATTGCTTGCTAATATTTCAAGGTCATTTATCGCGCCGCCAACCATAGCCTTATGAGTCTTTATGCAGCTATTAAAACTTATATGTTCATTTGTTTTCAGGTAGTACAAAAGTATGCTTCAGCTATGAAGGCGCGATTGCAAGCGTGCTTGAAATTTCGAACCATATAAACAACGCCTCAAGCAATGTTTCAAGTCCTGCTCATGGAGAAAATCATCATAATTCCACTATAATTAATGAAACCGAATGCCCTCCCGTTAATCACAATGACACCACGTTAACCACGAACGCTGACAGTTCACCACCCGTTGGAGTCAATGAAACAGGTGAGGTTTCAGTAGAATATGAAGAGATAAACCTCCAAGCAACGGCGTAGGTGCTTACGTTTTTCAGACTGCGTTGGCATGCGTTATTGTCAACTTACTTACATATTTATTTTTTGTACTGTAAAACTTCTTAATGTTTATAGATGAAATTGCAAAATATACGTTCAGATATTGAGGCGATTTTTTCATGTTCTGCGCAAGGGATTGCCAGTACAATATTAATCCCAGATCATCACTCGTAAGCGTCGTGTTGTTTTTTTAAAGGAATAATCAGAATAACGATACAAGTGAAGCTCCACTGTAGCGACAAAACTTTAGCAGAAAATTCTACCCTGTTTTCAATTGATAAATGATCGGGTTTAACTCGCCGACGCACCACATGCGATGACGCGCGCGTGATGGCGGTCTCCGGAATAATTGTGACCACCTGGGGCCTTCAACGTTCGTCGAAATGTCCTGCGCAAGGGCGTGTTTTTTTTCTTTTCACCTCCATCAGAAAAGCGGCCACAGCGGCCGGGAAACAAACCCGAGTTTCTGGGTTGAGCAGCACAACACCTTAGTCACTGAGCCACTGCCGCGTGTTGTTTCATTTTTCTGTTAAGCATATTATCGTCTAAGTTATTCAGTTCACATTGGTTTTAAGAGGAAGCTATATGGGAGATCAGTTGGGCAGAATGTCGAGATATCTCACCTCCAACAACTGGTGCGATCGGCCAGCTATACTGATAGGAAAGAAACTTGCTAAAACTGCGTAATTATAATTTAGCACAATGATAAACACAGCTACTCTTAATAAATTAAACAAACGTTCACGACTTTTTACATTTTTCACAAATTCAGTCTTTTAACGCCTTCGATGGTACAAATTACAAATAATATTGATTGCCTCCAGAAAGAAATATACATACCACAGCGTAAGCGTTGTCATCACACTGCTATCTGCTAATCGCCATAAGCGTTCCAACGATACAGTGGGAGCAAATTTCAGGTCTTGTTGGAGATGATGCCTGCTTAACAGCAATTAACGGGTATCACAATGCTACTACAGGTTTATAATAGACTTTTCAAGCTTTTGAGTATGGTCGATTGGTTTTGTAATCATGAGGGAAGCTGTGCCCGCATGCTTTTGGTACCTCAACCGGTCGGTATATGTCTGCCGGTTGCAGCACTGATATACTAAATTTGACAAGAGGGGCTTATTAGATTTACAAGGGTGGTTCGAGTGCTCATGCCTAAATAAAATGCAAAATTGGTTGTCGTGTCAAAAGCGTTGTGGTTAGAGGGCGGGAACCTTAAGCATTTTTTTTACTGAAAACAGTGTTGGAAATTTTTACTACAGATGGCAAACATGTTCGAGATTACTAAGTTACTATTGTTTATTCTGTGTGGTAATATAAAATGCGGAAAAATAGTTACACAGTTTATGTTGACGAAAACGTTGCTGTAGCGCTATGTCTAACAGTCGGCGCGATGCAGCTGCCTAATGTACTCAGCTCAAAGTACAACAAAGCCATGATCCAGGTTTCTGTAAAAGTAATCTTTTTTCTGTTTTTACAAACTATAGAACGATAATCGTTTCTTTTACTTTTCAAAACACTAAAAAAATGGAAGTCACAATTTAAGGTTTGCGAAAATCAAGAAGCGACATGTCATCTAACATACCCATACTTGCGGAGGGCACTTTTGAGCGCGGCAAGCTAACGTTTCCGGTTACTAAAATAAAATTTGAATCACAATCGCACAAGCCCTGTCACTCATCCCCATCACACTGCCTGTAAAGGCACGTTTTGTGCCCCTATTTCAACATGAACGTTCTAGTTTTTGTCCCGGGCAAGTCTAATTGCTGCTTCAAAAACCACCGATTTTGCTATAGAGAAAAATGCAGTTTAAATTTTTTTCCGCGTTGATACGTTTTTCTACGTTTCAGTAGCACATTGTGGGCTTTATTCGAGAGAAAAAGTAAACGTTAATGAATAATACAGTTTCATAATTCAATTAAAATGTTCTTTTTATGTCCATGATAGCTTTTATAAATGAAAAATTGAAGGGGAAAATTGAATAATGGAAATTAGGTGAAATACTATTTTTTTTCGAACGTTGGTGTAGAGTTAGATGCCAAAAATATGTATTGACCATTAAATGATAAGCCAATTTTTTTGTCATCTCAAAAGCATGAAAATGTTTATCCGGCAGCGTAAAAGGTCGGAGTCGGTCTTTCTACTGCTGTAATGACTGCAGATGAATTATAGAGAGTGCACATGACGAATGTGATCATGTTTAGCTGTAGACACCCGCACATTGAATTTCACGTTGCAGGTATCAAACTACATTGAAAAGACTTGGTGTTCTAAACTGATTTAAGCTGTGGACATTGTATACAGACGCACGTAACAGTGTTATTTTTATGCAAATAGGGAACCACTCCACTGCACAAATTGGGTTAACCCTGCACGAAGCGCAATGAGTACCTGTATTTCTTTCATAACAAAAATTACAAACCTAAAACGAGCACTTGCATACCCATGACGCCAGAACGGTCCTACATTTTAACAGAAAAAAATTATGTGGCCCACGCCTGTGCCCCCACTGACAAAGCTTTTGTCTCTTTTGTAAGTTGTTGTGAACTCTAAGAGGAAAATAAGAGTGATGTTGTCGCCGCTGTTGGAGCATCTATGCAAACGATATAATCCCAAAAAGTAAGTTTCGCACTAGGCACAACCAGCCAACAGTGCGATTGTTTTTATGATACATTGGTCATATTCAACCTTAACTATGACTTGTTATGTTGATATAACATTTAACATTAGCGTGGGTAACACGGAAAGCATGTTATTATTTCAAACTATAACAGTGCCTTTAACGGATATGAATCCCAAGAGGGGAATGTTCGTGTTGTTTTGGGTTCACATGTGACAAAAATAATAAGAAGGGGTGGCAAAAGTAAACTGCAAATTCAGTACGACATATAGATGCGGAGTTTAAATTTTCAGATACCATCAAAAATTCTAGTACTTCCGATGATGAAAAGAGTAACAGTTCAGAGAACATATCAACAAGTACGTTGGAACCGACAACCTCTTCAGACGAAACCAGCAAAGATAGCAATCCGGAAAATGCCAGCGAAGGTGATGGAGCGGTCAACAGTGTTTCAACAAATGGTACAGAATCGACAGTTGTTGCAGAAACTACGGCGGGTAAGTTTTTCATAAGTGCAGATGCGGAGACGTGCAATTCTTACTCAGAACAGAAGTAATAAATATAGACTAGAGCCGTGATGGTACAATTTAGGGTGTGTACTTGCACTATACATTGGTTTGAAGATCACCTTGTTGCAGTGTTAAGCCTAGTACTGAAATATTGTTTTCACTTCTGCGTAGGCATTAGCGCGTTTGTGGACGAAAACGTGTTAAACAAGGCAGTTGTGCAAAAGCTGTTGGCCTAAAATTGCAGTCACGCTCGCCAGTGAGAATTTCGGTGGTTCGACACAAGAATATTCACTATTCTGGCAAATCTTGAGTATGCCTTCCAATATATACACAGAAAGAGGCAGTGTTTTATGCATTTTGCTAGAAGGGAGGATAGTTAATCTATGTTTTTTTTTCGAAGCCATGACTTCTTAATGTCTAATGGCTGCAACACTAGCCAAGCCATTAGGGCCTAATATATTTAAGGATTGTAATCTTTTGGTGAACGCAGTCGTTTATGCCAATGTTCGGATCACGTCATCGCATTATAAAAATTTTCCGTTTTGGGTCTCCTTTTATTATTATCATTCCTTTCCCGTTTCGTTGGCACTAAGGGTACGGGCACAGCATAGCAACACGGCGTTGTACAATGCATATTCGCACGAATGTCTTTTTGTGCGTATGTAAAGACCTCCTTTACCAACTTGGGTTTTTTCTGGTTATTTGTTCTATTTCGGAACAATGTTGTTAACGTAAAATTTAAACGCGCTACCGCACGTTTTAAGGTATACTTACACAAAATTTTAAAGCTCTGATAACAAAGTCAAAATATTCTTTTTTATTGGAGATGCCCCCTAGAAAGTCTAAACCATAAGCGCTTAGTAGAACGTGTTTTAAACCAATGTTAAGCCTTGCGTGCACAAGAAAGCTCATCCGCGGTATAGAGCAAGCTCATGACGTTGTCTACGCTTCGACATAAACGGCTGACGTATGCGCTGCCGTGAGGTATCGAGGAGGAGACATTGCTGTTGAATGCGCGCTTTTATGTCATGCGCATCGCGTCACAGTTTTTGGGACGGATGGCCTGTGCGACTACGGCTGGTCGGGAGAGTCTGGCACGCGCGCGAGCGTCCAGAACGGCGTAGGCTGTGGTGCGACGAGAACTTCGACGTCAAATGCCGCTTCCTGTCGTGGTGTCTGGCTCGGTGTTCGCTCCACCGAAACCAAAACTTCAGGAATAAAAGGAGCGCCATTAAATATGTACTCTGCATTAGACAATATAATGTGCTTTCTATAATTTTCGTCTACCAGGCACCTTTAGCTGAGAGAAAAGGTAACAAAAACATTTCGTGTCAGCATTTGTTTTAAGTACACTCGGTACGTTCCTAGGGCATCGTTGGCGATGTAAAACCGCAAACCATTACGTCAGGACTAAGAACGGCTAGTAGAATACACAAGAACTATTATATGATTATGTATATGATTCGTGGGTGTGGGTATTATTATATTTCGTGATTTCGTTTAACATGGATAGCTTCACCGCCAATGGGATTTTATTGGTCGTGAATAGGTCTTAATTTAGGAGCGGTAAAAAAAAGGATATATTTACATAGCTCCGTCTCCATTAACTCGCGCCGGAAGCCGCACATTTAAAGAGCCGCACAAATATACATTAGCGACTAAAACAGTTAGAGCGTTCCTATTGCCCCATGTCCAACTACTCGCTCGGTAACATCCAGGCCCGTCATTTAAGTCTACAGATTACGTTGTTTTCCTTTTTAGAAGAAGGTAGTATGTTTTGGGCTACTTAAAGTAGAAAATTGTCGTCTGTCTGTCTGTCTGTCTGTCTGTCTGTCGGTCGGTTGGTTGGTCGGTCATTCTGTGCCTAAATTCGGAAACCGCGACAAACAAAAAAGTACCCATGAACCAGAGTTTTTTATAGCAAAATCTGTCCGATGCCATACATCTGAAAACAGACTTGATACTTGTTTAAGGGGGTTGCTGAAGCAGAAGGAAGGATTTGGAATATTTGAGACAAAACATATGCACACAGTCACTCGCGGTCTTTTTTTATTAGAAAATAATGTGTTGGTTATTTGCAACAACTAAAAAGAAATGAAGGCATAAATCATACTTTCAACCCAAGTTACACCTACAGCTGCGCCAGCCTCCACGTGGTGGAAGTGGGACAGGTTTAAAAGTAACAAAAAGTTTCAATAGATGAGCGAGCGTGGTTTCTACGGAAATTGATTTGCATATAGAAAACCTCTTCCATGTTTATTTTGTGAGGATTTAAAAAGACGGGAACAGCTTGACAAGTGGGGAGGGAGACAGAAAAGAGCCATTTACATTGCAGGGGTCTCACTAGGCTATTGTCTTTTGTCGGCATCTGCAAAGGAGCCACCAAATACACCAGTAAATTTTGGTTTGAAATTTTTATTGGCGACTCAAGAAAGATGTCGCAAAGACGAGAAAACGAATGTCACATTAGTCAATGTTCATGGTTCGTCTGACAGTGAATGTTTTCTTCGTGTATGAGTTCGTTTCTTGCAAATGTCGATATAATTATTATTGTTGGCCTTACATGAAGGGATTGCTTTAGCCATATATACAGAGCGCATCCTGTCCTTCTTGGTCTAACTGACCTACATGGCAAAGTACTTCAATGCTGCTGAATGTTGCGCTGGCTCAACAGGCACTGGCGGAACCGCGATGGTGCTCTTATAGACCTCAAAGAACACAGGTTTTATGTGCCACTGGGACATTGAGTCTCGGCTACGCCACTGACGCTGGCGTGACGAAGTTTATTACGGGGTTACCCGTTCCAAAGCAGTGGGCTTCAGCCGCTCGATTTAAACCCGGCATAGAAAATTGCGCTGTTATGATTAGAGGGCATACATCCCCGCCGTAGTTTAGGGGGGAAGCTGGTGGGAGAAGCGACGTTTTCTTAGCTGCATGAATAAAGCAAATTCGAAGATATCACTCATCTCCCCTGAGTTCTGTGTTCGTCCATTTTGTTTCATTTACAGTTCTCTCTGGATTGTCGTATCAAATAATGGTACTTTTTCTAAGCTGTTTAGGCAGCGACAAATACCCTTCCGCTGTATCGCCGCGGGGGAATGGTTTCGAGAAATGCAACAGTGGCCCCTGGCCGGCAGAGAATAATTCGAGGTGTTATATTTCCTGGGGTATTAGAGCCACGCGGCTAGCCTCGCGGGGCTCTTGCAGAGGGGCTTTTGCGCGAGGGGAAACCGTGATACACCAGTATCAAGAAGACGCCTTTTTGCGCGCGCCAAAACTTTGTAAATACAATCCAGTTCAGTTGTAACGGCACCGTTTATACCAATGTAGCGGGTATAACGATGAGCTGCTATGGCACGGTCAACTTTTGTATTCTTCCTATGGTAAAAAAAACCCCGCTTATTACAATGCTCCAGTGCCACGATATCGGATATAACCATTTAGTCCGGTGGTATTGTGCACGAAAAATGCAGGGTTGATGACTCTAATGACGCGGTTCCGCAGCCTACTCAGTTACTGTCTTCGTAAGAGGCCCAATGCGTGACACAGTCCCTCGGGCACTTTGTTTCCGCCAAGCACATCTATCACACATAGGTGAATCTCCTGTAGATGATCTTGGAAAAGATTTGCGCTAGCTTCACATGCGGCTTCTTTTACTAAAATTACTACTCGTACCACCTTGCTGGCATGCGAATAAATTGTTTTGAGCTCTGTTCCACCTTTTTTTCGCAACAAGATTATAAGAATTATCAGTTAAAACGACGGGATTTCCTTGGCACTACGATATTGTTATTAGTGGACTAGAGTGCAGTGTGTTTCCGCAACTTACCCCAGGATTACCATGTTGCTTTCGCGTTAAAATGGGTCTTGTTAACCAAAACTCTCAGTTGCCCAGAGGGGTCCAAGAGGTAGAAAATAGGAAGCTGAAAAGGATAAATTGGGTATGAAATAAATTTGTGTGAGTGCTTGTTATGTTTAGACAACAAGAGCTACGGTACACACTAAACATTTTTCCTCCCAAAAGGGTGCGTTCAGCTTGTCGCCGCAGGAGCACCCTCATAACCGAATATTTTACACCCTTTAGGGTGCTTGGATTCTGTCACCGCAGGAGCACCCTTTGTGGTGCACCCCAGACGACGGGTGCCTTATAACACCCTTTTCGGCCTACGATAAATTAGGGTGCTTACTTAGCACCCCAATCTGTAGGAGGTTTTCCTGCAGAAGCACCCACCTTAAAGGGTACAAAAGGGATGCGTCATCTTCGGTTACAAATGGCGCTGCAGGTGTGCAGCCACATAGGTCACAGTGTGACACACGATTACGGTATGAAACATTCGTGCTTTCCAAACTCTGTTCTCTGAGACATTCCATTGAAGCTCAACATTAGCTGATAATTTATTTGAACTATTTGTCCCACCGATTTGTCCAAACAGTAAACGCATACATATTTCTTGAATTATCGGTCAGGATCTACTTTACGGTGGTATTATCCATTTTGCGGCAAACATTTGATGGTATTAACCACACGAAAACGCATTATTTTAAGTGACGTCAGCCACGAATGAAAATAAAGGCGTTTTAAGCCGAAAAACATACTGCGCCGAATCGTATCATCGAGATTCCACTGTATCTTTTCAATCGCTTCCTTAGTATTAATAATGTGCAGCACGTACATGCTGAAAATATCCTGGGAGTGGCAGTAGTAGTATTAATGAGCAGTTCCATTTTCAGGCATTAGCGAAGAGACAACCATTAAAAAGGAGGAAAATGATGGCACGACAGAAAACCTCCCAACAACTACCGCAGAATCTACGACCACTTCGGAAGTTCCCAGCACTAATAGCAGTCAGCAAAGTGGCAGCGAGGGAGATGGGGTCCCAGAAAGTACGTCAATCAGTGGTACAGAATCAACTATCGCGACAGAAACTACAACCGGTAAGTTTTCTCTTACCCCAGATGAGCATTATTACATATATTTAGGCTTATCTAGAATATAGATGATAAAGATGGATGGAGTGTGCTTTCTTGGAGATAGAGTTTCGGGATAAACGTCCGTGGATGTGTCTTCCTAGAAAATAAATTGCTGTTTTCGCATCTAATTGTGCCGTACCCCGTTTTAGCGAAAAATCAGTACTCATCATAGTGAAAAAAAAAACGCTGCCTTAAAAATTATAATTGTTGCAACCAGGCAATGTTGGCGTGGCCCTGACTGAAAATATCTGTTATTCTAGTAAATTCCTTAATATTTCTTCGAGAATCCATACACAAGGAGGCAGTGTTTCGTCTGCATCTTCTACATAGCTCAAGCTGGCGAGGTATCCTTAGTTTTATATACCAAAGCTGCTATTTTTAATTCATCCGAGGCTGCAACAAGAGCTAACCAAGGAGCACAGAGTAATATATCGGGTTCATTATACTTTCTAATGATTCTGTGAATGCGAAATTGTTTCCGTCAAAATCCGTAACGGGTAGTCTCATTTTCTGTATTGCCCCTTCGGGCACTCCTCTTGACATTATTGCCATCCGTTCCCGTTTCTTTTGAGTTCACATTTGCTCATTCGATTTACATGAGGTTTTACTGTATTCGAATTCATGTATGTGCTTCTAAATGTGAATGTAACTTATTACCTCCACCAATATTGAAATATTTCGTTCTTGTTAAAAAGCACGGCTCTGGCACTACACTTTAGATGAGCTTCGGGACTTTCAAGTAGAGTCTGATTTTCGCTGGTTATGACTGAAGATGCGAAACAAGGAACCGCGACGTCTGACCTAGCCATTGCTAGCAGAACACGCACGTGCCCCAGTGGTTGGACGTATCATTCAATTTCATATTTACAACACATTTGGCATATTCATGGCTAATGAAATTTTGATACCCCGAAAATGTGTTACAAAACGTGCTTTTCCAACCACTAGGACTTCTTTAAAGTGTGTTTTTCGAACTTGCACTGTAATGATCAGTTCCAGCACAGTTCGTTGCATTAAAATTGATGTTATTGAAAAAAATATTTGTCACCAGAAATGTGCACAACCTTCGGATGAATGATCCTCAAGGAAGACGTTTTGGTAAAAAATGGTTTTGTGTGTGCTTGCTGTGAGTTGTACGTGTTTAAATTTATATAACAAAAACTGGTCCGAAAAAAGGAGCAGTCCGAAAAGTTCGAGAGTAATTACTCCGGTGGGAGAACTGACCATTCCTCAGAAAACTCCAGAATGTCAAAAAGTCCGAATTTTTGTAGTTCCAAAAAACGATCGACTACGGTGAATGTATTTATTGTGACGTGGAAGCAAAAGGACTGGCTACATTCAAATGTATTAGCGAGTAAATATTATAACGCACAGGTTGATATCGTAGCGACAATATCGGACACACACCGCGCGTTCCAGTGGCTCCCAGCGTCCTCGTCTTCTTTCTTAAGGCTATTTATGAAATTTGTTCGCAAGCAGTGCCTTCGTGCCTATCCCTAGGTAACACGTTGGCTTTCGCAAAAGACATGGCCAATCCTGGCTCCGTCGTTGAGGTTGTTCCGTGATAAAAGCCCGGCGGCGACTTCCGGCGGCGACACCACTGGCCCGACGCAAACGTCAGTAAAAGGTTATGGGATGTTCGTTTCGCAGGTATGATAAGGCCTGAGACGGGAGTCGAGGACGAGTAGCACCGTTGAATGCTATGCTGGCTGCTAGGGTGGGAGTGGACAGATTTCGTAAATCATTGGAGTTACTACGCGCAGCATGCGTTAAGGATCCGCGAAAGATCACAGCGGTTCTTGAAACATCCCGATGTGGCGACATTTGGTCCACAGGAATACTAATGTGCCAGGTGAACGAGGGCAGCCGACGAGTCTGGCAATGGTGACGAACGCACCGGCAAAACGGCAAGGAATCCCTACCCAGAAGCGAGAGACTCGGACAAAGAGACGGCGAACGCTGGCTCGGTCAGGAATGACGGCCTCATTGTTATGACCATTCTAGATTCCTTGTGGCGTCGATGAGCAACACGGGAGACAAAATCTGAGTGCCTGTAGGCTCTCCTGCATACTGTGTTGTCTACGTCCTACAATTGGGCGTCGCGGTGTCGACCAGTAAGATGGGTGCGCTGCCAATGAGGAGAAAGAAAAAAGCGTATCCAGCGGAGTCGATGCGAAAGGAAGTTTAGGCATATGTTATGTAGGGAAGCGGAACATCCCTGTCACAAGGTTCGGCGGACACGTACCTGGCGAGCATATCCTTGAGGGTCTTGTTGAAGCGTTCAGTAAGTCTGTTTCTCTGGGCGTGATAGGCGGTTGTAGGGTTGTGTTTTCTACAGTGAGTTTTATAAGTTACCTGTATACAAATGATGGCTCCAATCTACGCTGTGAATCAGATTTACGCTGTGAATCAATCTACGCTGTTAATGAGCGAGGGACGCCGCCACTCAGCCCGGCCGAGCGTCGGCAGAAAAAAAACGGAGAGGAGCGTCTTTGGAAGAGTGACTAAGCCGCACCTATTCATGGTGATGTGTGACTACACCGCCCCTCGACACACTCAAACAATTCCGCATGTGAGGTTAGTGATCCCCATTTATACCCATTTAAACTAGTTAGTTTATAAGTTTGAGAATTCGGAGGAGGCTGTGGAAGATTTATAATCGCTATATATCAGAACCAGTTGTTCCTTTCCCCATTTGCAATACCTCCCAAAGCAAAACAGAATTGGTATTCCCAGTAAGGAATCTTTGTACCATTAGTAGCAAGCATTGCGCGAAAGGTAGCGTTTCTCTTGCTGCCAGTTGTGTGAATGTGGTGCTTATGTTTTATTTTCCTTCTTTCAATCGTTAACGTATCTTGGCCCTACGACCAATTAATTTATGCGGGTCCAGATTACATAGGAGGGGCGGTCTATTAAGTTAATCAAGACGTACAAAGGAAATGAGGAATCAATGCGTAACTGCGTAAAACAGGCCAAAAATAACCGTCGCTAAAGCAGAGGACAACGCGACCCGCCGACGCGCCCGTCAGTATTAGCAGCCACCTCCACGCAGGGGACGCCGATAAGCATTCGCCTCGCTATCTACCCTGTGCTCCATGAGTGAAAACCACCGTCCCCCTTCCAGCCGCGTTGGAAGTTTCTCGTCGCGCACGCCGGGAAGGAACCCTTGGCTCGTGAAGGAACAGGGCTTTGCTTTATTATCGTCCACGGTATGTAAGCAGCTGACGAAAATTCCCGTGGTGAAAATTTACGGCAGGTACAAGGAATTCGGCTACTGCTATTGCACAGCTGGAGGGACGGCATGCCTTATTGGTGCACGCGTTGCATAATTGGTGGTGACAACAATCCACTTGTTTCCCTACGGGGACAAAAGGAAAGGGTTGAGTAGGTCTATATTCTGCTCAGAGGAATGATTCCGGGGAATGTCAATTGGATAAAGGGTATCTGCTGGAAGCAACAGAAGCGTGTTTCGGCGTTCGCAAAGGGAACGAGCCATGACGTATCACCGCGCGGACCGGGAGAGTGCCTGCCAGTAAAAGCGCCGACGCAGGCAGTCATAAATCCGAAGCACGCCGTGGTGGCGTCAGTAAGGGACATCAGAGCTAAGGGACATCAGGACATCACAGCTAAGATGCTGAAGCACAGCGAAAAGACGGCGTGTCCGTCTTTGCGAAACTTTCGGTGGAAGTTAACTCCATCACGGAGCATAACCGCACGAATAGAGTGGTCAGCGGACTCCGACGTGAGACGCTCGTGGATTTAGCCAAGCAAAGCATCACAGTGCTGATGGTCAGCAATTTTTATCAATTCCAGCAAACGACTACGCAGGAGCAGTCATCATTGCTTGTAGGGTCAGGTGGGCGAACAGCAGGACGAGACTCACAGCCCACGTGCTTGTGAACACTAGACTTGTAACCGATCGAATAGTCATATTCCCGAAGGCGTAATTTGCAAGGGCCAAGTCGTCCTGTGGGGTCCTTTCGAGAGGAAAGGCATCATAAGTAACGGGGATCCGTGACTAAAGCAAGTGATTTGCAATAACTGTACGGATGGGGCTTGCTCATAGCCGATCTAAGCACGCGAAATTCGTGGAGAGGTATAGAACAGGTGCGTTCGACGCAGCTGTAAGGCGGCCGTGGTATGCTATCACTCGAGTGCGAGCTTCCTGTGGCGGGACCATTGCAGCTCCCATGCCATGTGCAATTTAGTTCATACGAACTTCAGTGTGAGGTGAATCATCGAAATAGGCCAAAAATACGACAATAGTCAGGCGGTCAATGAGAGTGGTTAAAACCTGTGCCTTGTCCTGGAGTCTTGTCCTGGAACCTGCCCAGTCAGCAAGTCGGGACCAAGACAGCAGCATCGGTGAACGGTGGGAAGAGCTCGCCAACGTTCCCGATTATGTCGCGAGTGAAATCCGCCCGACGCTTAAAATAAAGCGCTTTCGGCAGTCCATGTGCTCCGCCAATGCTTCTTAGATTTTTTCGGACGTGGACTCGAACTGGAGGAAACAATGTTTCGTGTAGAGAATGCTATGCTAGATGAAGCCGCAAAACAAAAGTGAAAACAAAAATTACCGTTGTTTTTTTGCATCGTGGGTAGCTAAGACGGAAAGTAGCTTTATTATTTGCAATAAATGGATTATTTTGCTATGGTAATGGCTACTGTACTGTGTTAGTTTCTGAATACGCGAATGGCGGAGTTGGGGAGGAGGCGGGGGGCTCATGCGGATTGCGAACTCGTAACAATAGCCTCGTTATAGGCGGGTTCGGCTATATCAAACTATTGTATATATCGAACTAATCGCGGTGCATATTGCAGTTCACTATAACGGGTTTGAGTGTACTCAATAAGAAACTCTATGAGTCTGGCAGTGCCACAGCTATGGAGAGCGCAAGCACGAAGCCGCTGGCGATGACGCGGCGGATCTCCGCGCGGCGAGTCAACCGATGGGTTACGAAGGCTAGGGTGCCACTACGGGCAAATAAAGTACAGTAGCGGAAGCTACTCGGCACCCCAGCGCAAACGGCTCCCACGAGACGGGGATTTTTCTTTCTCTCCAGTCTGTGGCTAGCTTGACGGCAGTGCGCATTTGGGGAAGACGCGTATTGGAGACGTCGCCGATGGCATACTACTGTGGTCATTCCCCCGCTTTCTTCAACGGTCGCCGTCGGGGAAGGCATAACTTGTTTTCCGACTTACTCTTGGCAATATTCCTGGGGCCGTCGCCATCTTCTCGCTTGGGGGGCATTTAAATGCAGAGCATTTGAGCAACTCACGATGTCACCCGCGTTGACGTCCGTAGTCCGCACCGCACCCATCCCTGCTATATAAAAAAAAATACTACCCGGCGCCCGGTTGCATTCCGCCGTTCCGACCCTGCGGGCAGAACGGCGGAATGCAATGTACATGGTGCTCTACCCACTGCGCCACAAAGCCGACACAGAATGGGGCACTACGAACGCGCCTTATATCGTTGACTCATTGAAATTACTGCTGACGAGCGCTCTCTCGTCAGCAGTTGCCACAAGTGCAACAACATTAACGTAACGCAAACTACTTAACGTCGTGCGCCCCCGGAAATGCTCAGCATTTGATCGTGCCCCTCGCGTGGGGGATGTTTCACTGCGTCTTCTCTTAGTCGCGGGACCCGTGGCGCCATCTGGCGGAGGTTCGGCACAACTCGTAGCACTTTCTTTGAAAAAGCGCTTTGAAAGCGCGGCAAATATGAAATAGGGATCACGCGCATTCGAGTTTACAGTAAGAAAAACAAGCCAGGTGCAAATACGCTCAGAAACAAAGCAACGGTGTACTAGAAGTTTTAGAGTGGCCCCAGCGGCGGCCTCTCCCATTGCTCCGCCGGGTCGACTTTCGCGCAGAAAATAAAACCGGTATAGCAGCGGCGCTGCTGTTGTCGACGACTGAACAGCCGGCGCTCCCTGGCAACAGTTTCCTCTCACTTTCGAAGGACGTGGGGTTCCCCTTCTTTCCCTCGTCGTGGGATGCTCTCTGCCTACGCATCCTTTGAAATAAAGAGTCTTGTCCTGAAACTGCAAACCAGACCAGGTCTGCTTTTTGTCCTCCTTAAGCAGCCGACATTCCTGGCTGCTACAGTACAAACCGCTCGTAAGGGGCAGACTCCGCTCAGGTAGGTTAGGAAATGTTTGCTTTTCGACGGAGAAAAAACAAAGCAATTGCAGAAGCGGCGCAAAGCGAATGTGCGTCTCCCCCTCACAGAAGAATATAGCGATAGAAGCCAGTAATAAAGAAGCGCTGATAAACCCGCCACGTATGCCACTCCGGTTCTCGGTAAAGAAATCAAAAAAGAAGGAAAAAACAATGAGGATTACTGCGTACAGTGGTACCGACCACCCCCCCCCCCCCCCCCCCCCCGCACCTAGAAACAAAAAGAAGCCAACGATGTATTCTCTCCGCCAATGGTGTAATTACTGCCGCTCACCGACTAACCAGAGTCACTGTTAATTATTAATTTGAACTCCGACTACGCATAAGCGGAAACGGTTTCGGCGGTTGGGTAAAAATCAAGACAGATTACACCCATCCAGTACAGTCCACGCTGGTGTCGTTTCGCACCTGGAAAGTGGCCAGTATCTCTTGATTTTACCCAACCAGACAAACCGCTTCCGCTAACTGACTACCCAGAGTCATTATTAATTATTAACATTGACTCAGGCTAGTCAGTGAGCAGAAGCAAATCGCCTGGTTCGGTAATAGGTGACTGCTCCCATCGCAGCCATGATGCGACACTAATTAGTCGGATCTCTAGTAACCTATTTGGTATAAAAAAGTCCTGACTAATGCCGTCGCTCAGCGAGAGCATGTGTGATAATGTCACAACGACCAACATCGCCACGGCAACTACACCTATCAGCCTTGTTGTACTCAAGTAATCTGCGTGTTAGCCTCGCAAGGACAACTAGGACAACTACAAGCCATGTCTAGCAAGCTATGAAATCTCTGAAAGCCCAGCGCTCTCTAAGAGAAAGCCGATATTTCGGCATTCATGGGGGTCGGCAAGCTATCGACGATTTATATAGCCCGCAAGTTCGACATAGCAAGAAGCAGCCAATAATTCTTCAAACACGAACTTTTACTAAGATCAACATGTTTGCATGCTTAGTTCGAGTTCGCTTACAAGGAAGTCTACTGCATATAAATCATTCTGTATTCTGCCCATAATATATATCTGTTTGTGTTGCACGTGAAAATTACCCGTATTGATGTTAAGTGTACGCGGTATTTATCCGCCAAGTTGTGTTGAGATATTGCTTTTTCTGCTTTATTTCTGATTTCGTTGAGACTACTTGTCCTTGTGGAGACCAGTCGCTTAATTTCAATAAGATTCGTTGGAAAAAATACCTCAGGAAGAATCCGCACCGAGGCAACGGGTTTTAAAAGGTGGCTGAAAGTAATTAGTGCGATCAGTATCAAGCATTAGTGGTCGTATTTTTGTCGTATGTGGCTAGTGCTACGTGAGCTAAACAACTGTAATGGATGCAACTAAAGATGAGGAAAAAATGCTGCTGTTATAGCGTAGCAGGACAGTTAAATTGCCAAACTGACAAACGACAAAACAAGTTGCTTTTGGCTGGCAGATGTGGTTTAATGATTTTCTTTAATTGCCGTTTTAGGATTCAAGGCGGTAATAATAATAGCAACATTGAATGAATATGTAAAGACTATATCCTTGGGATTCATAAAATATTGCTAGAAATATTGTTACTATACTCAGTTACAACGCAAGATTGGCACCACTTCAGGTAGTGTATCACTCCGCCAAATCACCGGACCCGTGACGTCAGTTCGCGCGCGTTTTCAAAGGGATTTGCTATGAATGCGTGATATCGTCGTCTCCCTTTTCTCACGCAGTTTGTTTGTCGTTATTGGAGTCGTTTATAAGCATATTAAGTCCAAAAAAACACGGGAACGGCTCACGCCATGTTCAAAATATTCCCAGTAACGCCCTACTTGCGCCGCGCGGAGAAACATCCGGCTACGGTGATAAGGCACAGCGGCAACTTCCGGTGCCGTTCTTAAGTTGTCACCGAGTATAGGAACAATGTTTGTTGCTTATAAATAAATAGGTAGAAATGTGGTTTGCCTTGGAATGATTAAGGAACGTATGTATTTCTTCGCTCAGAACGTAATACAACCAGATTCCAAGCACGCCTATACGTATGTGGTCGCTCTCCATTTCACGTGCTCGTATTCTTTTATTCAAAATTTTCAATACTGAATTCAAGGTGTTATTTATTTATACTTAACTCTCAGGTAGTCACCCGTTTTCTTCGCTATTTTATGTCGGGTTGGATTGCGTTACGGGAACAATAGGCTCGTGAAGGCATCTGCTGCATATGTCGCCGAGCACAGTCTCGCTGACGCCGCTTTAGAGGAATCGCTTCGGAAAATTCTCGTTTGTTTCCGTAATGAACAATCCAACGCCCTACTGGTCTATACAAAAGTTTGATACGCGTCATATTCAGCAGTGATGTCTCCTCTGGGGCGTCAGCTCGTAAGACGTCTTCAACTCGAAGTAATAAGGGAATTAGCATCAAATCCGCTTCTTTCACAGAGCCTGTGTTAGCGCTTCTGGCATGACCTTTACCTAAAAAACTGTTGCTGTCCCTTTCACTGAAATGCGTCCCCTGTAAATCACTTTTTCAAAGATCGAAAACGTTAGCGATTGTGCGAGCTATACTCGTTCCTGGAACTTGCCCTGGATAAGCGTCTTTACTTTGCATGATATAGGTGAAGGCTATGGGGTAAACCAAAGTACGCTTTTCATGTCGGTAATAGGTTCCAGGCAGGCTGGGTCTTGATCAATACTTCTCAAAAGGCTGACTTCACTAATCGTCAAAGAATATCTTGAGGAGCAGAAGTTTACATGGTCATGTGGAGAAAATGTGTGATAGAACAAAAGGGGTGGTGGGCAGTTTATACATGCTAGAATATCGGTTCCTGAAGCCGAAAAGTACTCTAATACTTCCCGATGTCAACCAGATACCAATTGTAGTAGTACTGACACCACTCTTCCTTGGGTAGTAAAGGGCAACTAGAGACCTGTGGGAGAAAATATTAGCAAGAAAACCGCTAAAACTTTTAATGCTACAGGAAGGCACCCAGGTAGGCGAAAGTTTCCACCTCCCCTACACTTGATTACAAATGCCTTGTGGATGCCTCAGTTATTCATTCCACTGTAAGATGTTCCGTGAAACGCGGATGCAGATTCTAAGCGGATGCAAACCGACTTCAAGCGCTCGACCTTCTACACCGCTGTGTTATGTCGGTGCAGAAGCGTTACTAGCTTCTGTGTGCGACTGAAGCTTTACTAAAAAGGATATCGCACGCTGTCGCTTCCATGGCTAAAGAAAACACCAGGAAACAAAGTGCGGCCGAATCTGTTTATATTACAGAATCTGTGTAGTACCGGGATTTTACATGACGTTTTTGCAACCCGATTTTGACTGAAAAACATGAATCCCGGCATTTATTTCAGTAGCGTTGCACAATGGCAAGGTGACATTTTTCCTTATATAAATCATCGCTTTTATTCTGTCTCGTGTTTCTGAGAAATCAATAAAAATTTTGTTTGAAGTCTGGGAGCACTAAGCACATTCTGTCAGCATGATTTGAAACTAAGTTATCCTTACAGAACACAGGAACTGTTACGATGAACTATAAAGGTTCTCGAATATTCATTGGTGATATTGGTAATTGCTGTCGCTAACAGCTCAAATTGCTTTATGATTTGTCTTGAAAATTGGAGGTTGTTCTAACGTATATAGGGAAATGTTGACACATTTATCACGAAAATCGGAAAAAAGGTACTATGCAAGAATCGTATTATACAAAGAGGTCAAACAAAGAAATATGACCATATTTTATGACCAAATCACTTTTGTTGAGCAACACTGCAGTAAACGGGCGATTGGTACTGCACTTTTTTCTTTTCATCGTACAGGAGTATATTCGTCTGAAACGTAAATAAAGAAGCTGCCGGTGTTGTTGGCTTCGTCAAACATTGTTTTGTAAAACAATCAGCGTCCTACTTAAATCGGTAAACACAGCCTGCGGGTACCTTGGAAGTATTCAATGCCCAAGAAGAACTTGATGTCACCAACTTTTTTCCATAGGACTTACCCGTCCATGTTCGCTCCTGCGGCTGTAACTCTACGTTCAACTTCCTAGAGACACTTAAGCAAGACGGCGTTTAATTGCTGCTGCATCTTCCCGAAGGCTGACAGCTTTATAGAGACGGGAAGTTCCCCTCGTCTTCCTCGCACCTCGCTTTCGTTTTATACCAGGCCCGAAAATCTGCAGCCTCTTTTGAAGTTCGTCTTGCTGACCGGCGACAGTGTTGAATGTTGACACTGGTAAACCGAGCCCGCCTGCCAAGTCCACGCGCTTCCTCAACGGGTTCTCTTCTAATTGGCATAAGCTTTCCTCGTTTTCATTATACTGAGCACCCTGAGTTTCCTCGACATGGTCACAAACCTCGAAGCACCATCACGCAATGAAACAAGGCAGTCAGAAGAAAAGAAGAAAAGTAGCCTCAGATGACAGTGTCACCACCAAACGCAGCAAGAAAGCAGGAGGTGAACCAAGTACCGCGCCGGGAAGGGAAGGGAAGTCATAGCCTGCTGAGAGTCATTCCTCCATTGCGCTCCTTTCTTGATTATGATGCGTTTCGCTAGATGGTCCGCTGAATCACTGGACTGCATGGACATCATCACTGGAAATCATCATTGGATTGCAGGGCCACGCCTGGAAGTGATGTTTGCGCCGTAATACCGGCGCTGCTGTGGTCTCGGCGGCTCTGCAACGTGCAGCTAGTGGCTTGCTGGAATGCGGTTAGAACTAGTATAGCGAAGAGTAAACGTATATATATTTCTAGAAATATCGGCCGGGATCTACTTTACGGTCGTATTATCCAATTTTCGGCAAACATTTGATCGTAATAAACACTAGACCACCAATTATGTTTAAGGGACGTGGGCAGGGAACGAAAAGAAAAACGTACTATGCGAATCATATCATCGAGATTCCACTGCATCTTATCAATCGCTTTGTTGGTGTTAACATTGTTCAGACCGTACATGCTAGAAATATTTTGGGAGTGGCAATAGTAGTATAAATGGAGAGTTCATTTTTCAGGCATGAGCGAAGAGTCAAGCACTAAAAATGAAAAAAGTGATAGCTCTACAGAACACCTCCCAACAAGTACCGCAGAATCTACGATCACTTCGGAAGTTCCCAGCAACGAGAGCAGTCCGCAAAGTGGCAGCGAGGAAACTGATGGCCCAGAAAGTTCTTCAACCAATGGTCCAGAATCAACAATCGCGGCAAAAACTACAACCGGTAAGTTTTCTCTAACACCGAATGAGCAGTTTTACTATTTCACATTTAAGCTTATCTAGAATATAGATGGTAAAAGTGGATGGAGTTGGCTTTCTTGGGGACTGAGTTTTGGGATAAATGTTTGTCGATGTGTCTACCTAGAAAATAAATTGCTGTTTTCACATCTAATGTACCGTACCCTGTTTTCGCAAAAAATCAGTGCTCATCTTAGTGAAAAAAACACTGCAGGCTTATAAATTATAAATGTTGCAGCAGGCCAAAGTTGGCGCTACCACACACATTTTTGCAAAGTTCCGCACACGGCCGCTGAAGGCAGTCTCCGCGGCAGGACCGACCCAGAGTTGCGCAGAGTCTGCCGCGGCTAGTGTTGCGGTCACCCGGCAAACTTGGCTTCCGGAGCCTACACTTCTTTGCAGTAAAGGGGCACCGCATTACCACACGGTGGGGGATGGAGGAGGGCCATCACGTGGCTTTTTTCGTAATTTGCGGGGCTCCTTTATCCGCTGGAATAAATGAGCACACAATAATTCCTTTGCTTAAAGTATCGCAGTTGCATTCTTGTCGTGGAAACCTAGAAGTGACTCGTGGACTTAAATGATTGGCACAGTACTTCTCGAGTTAGATCATTGATTGAAATAAGGATTTATATACCACTAAGGAACATATTACTGGCCGCTACTCCATTGTAATGGAAATATTATGCACTAGGTTTTCTTTAAGTAACGCGAATGCTCTTTCTTAAAAATCTTGGTGGATGATAGCTCGGACACGCTTTATGCATATATGTGTGCCGGTATAAATGTGTGTGCGTCTGCGTGCGTGCGCGTGCGTGCGTGCGTGCGTGCGTGCGCGTGTGTGTGTGTGCATGTGTGTGTGTGTGTGTGTGTGTGTGTGTGTGTGTGTGTGCGCGTGCGTGCGTGCGTGTGTGTGTGTGTGTGCGTGCGCGTGCGTGCGTGTGTGCGTGCGGTTGTGTGTGTGTGTGTGTGTGTGTGCGCGCGGGCGCGTGCGTGTGTGTGTGTGTGTGTTTGTGTGTGTGTGTGTGTGTGTGGTTTTGTATATACCCAGTGTAAGTGATTTGCTGACCATAAAGATTTAAACCCTTGAAATAGACATAACAGTGAGCGCTTCGTCTGCAAAACCTTTTAAAAGTGCATTCATTTGTTACAAATTTTTTTTAGACTGGGGCTTCACTGTCTGATGTGGGGGTGCTGGATTATTAAAAAAATTAATGTTGGTAACGTCAGCTATAGAGGGAAGAGGTTTGAAAATGCAGCTGAAAGTATTAGCCCTCAATAATATCACAGAACTCAGAAACATATTTTTGTTGCACGCGCTTTGCCACTAAATTTTGAAAAAACAAAATACCGCTGCTTTGGAAGAAGTGGAATAATGGTTTCCTTTCTTGAATAGACGCTGGAGTACTGTAATAAAAAAATACCGCTGCTTCGCCAGAAGTGGAATAATGGTTTCCTTCCTTGAATAGACGCTGGAGTACTGTAATAAATGTAGCAGGTAAAAAGGACGCAGCGGTCCTTAACTTCTCTGATTTTAAAAAAAGTACATCACAGTGGTCCATTGCGAAAATTTATCTTTGTAGGTTGTGGGTAAAAATTGTCAAGCAATTATATTTGATCAGAACAGTGCAAGGGTAACATTGCGGCAAAAAATAAAAAAAAATATATGGGAAATGAAAGGAATGATTGACTGGCATTGTGTGAGATCTCCTTTATGCTGGCGGAATTAGTCCTAATGTGTTTCAAACTTTCCTAATGATGTACAAATTACGTGTACAAATTATTTATGTTGATGATTATTGGAACAGGTGCCCCTACACGTAGATGGAGCTGGCCCCACAAGGTACTTAGAACAAGGACAACAACAACTACCACGAAAAAGCCTTCAGGTGGGTTAAGTTACTTTCCCACATGCACAGTCTTTTTAATGGTGAACTTGGTTTGCTAAGTGTTTTTATTTTTTACGTGAGGTCGTCATGGAAGGTTCTCAGGATGGCCTACAGCATTCGAGAATTCCTGACATGGTAATAGTTTTCCTTACCCCTTTCTAACATAGTGTTGTTTCCCGACACCGTACAAAATATTTTCTAGCACCTCCAGAACGAACCAAATATTCTAGTCTGCTCGGAAACAGTTTTCCGGGGAAATTTCTTGCGATGTTCGTCCCATTGCTGAGTTGCGTGGGTAGCCGGATGCTATGATAAACAAAGTCAAGTACACAGGGGATATGAACAGGACGGGAAAGAAAGTTCAAATCCCGGTTTGTAAAAATGTTTAGAATTTTGTGAATACTTCCATTACCAGCTTCATTTTTCTCATTTTTCACCAGCTCCATTTTGTGAATACTTGCATTATCAGCTTCATCATGGTTCTGGATAGGAGAATTTTTTTTTTCTTTGCAGGGAACTTTTATTTCATTAATGACCGAATTGTAAGGCCTGCGAATAAAAAATACTTGCCCTCTAAAATGGATTCTCGCTCGAAATAGAACAATTTCTGCTTGAAATAAAATATTTCGGTAATCTATCAAAATATTGGCTATGCAATAATCAATTGATATAATTTTTAGAGGAAGTTTTTTCTGACGAAGGAATGCATTAATAGCGAAATTTACTATCGCCTTTTGTAGACAATCTTCGAATTGATAAAAGAGAACATTTGGAGCTCTTGTAGGAAAGTTAGACGATATTCAAAAACCATCGAATGGTTGTCGTGAATAAAACGTATGTTCGCACATTTCAACCTTGCTAAAACAACTAAAACTTTTTCCACGTTTAATTGTAAAAACAGTCTACTTTTGTGACTCCCATATTCTCTTACAAAATGAAACCAAAAAAACGCGTCTACCACAAACGAAAAGAAAACATCAATGCTGCTTTCAAAAATGCCAACCCTTTAAAATGCAAACTCCCATGCCCGTGTTTGGCAGTGTTTATGTTGAACAGAATTTTTCAGGGCAAACAATATTGCATTTCTCTGAAGTTGCATAACATATTACAATACAATATAAACCGTATATATCATTCAAGTGCGTCTTCCTAATGGAAATGCTCTACTCATTTGTCAAATGCCAGCCTGCTGTCATTACGTCGTCAGTGTGATGACTTAGGGTAGTTTCGCAACACTGAGATAAATAGAAAGAATGAGGTAGAATTGATTAAATATAAATAGCAGTGATCCCCAGGGAAGCATACGCAGAGCTATGTGGGAATCGTTAGATTAAGTCGAGGAAAACTAACCTCAGCCATTGACTGTGTACGCCATATGAGCTGGATTATCTTACGGATGGAGGGATAACCGAAGTGTGTGGCAGTAACGGTTAGGGTGACGGAACAAAATCTGAGCGTGAGGATACGATTTTGTTTCAGTGTATGAGGGTCGATGCGTGAGTAAAAATGTAAGGGAGCGGTGTCATTTTATCCGAATGTAACTCGTGGGTTTGTCCTGGTCGAACGGGTACGTTACAGAAGTTCATAAATGGGCGCGAATATGCAACAAAAAACTGTAAAATAATCTCCATATCAGGGGGATTATCTTACAGTAAGGGGGGGGGGACGGGTACGTTGCCGAAGTTCATAAATGATCCGGAGTATGCAAAATATACCCCTTCTGAATCGGAGGAGCGCATAGCTAAACTCGTTTTCCAGGAGAGTCTGCCAAGGGAGGACCTTTCAAAACGTGAAAACTTAGTGCAGATTTAATAGTTTGTTGAGAAATATCAGGAAAAGCTTACAGTCTTTTTATGCGCCCGAAAAGTTAATGCTGACTGAAGGCGGTGGTGCAGCAAAGCTGAAGCTGTAGAGCAGGAGCGCGTGTAGAGAGTTGCCATCAATATGTTTCAACTACCATATCGAGAGACCTACCCCTTCGCAGTGTTATGAAGGTGTGTAACGAATGGTAGAAAAGCATGAAAATTCTTTTTTTTTGGTTTGCTTGTCAGATACATTTGGAGCAATATTGTGAGCGTGGTGGTTGTGCATTCTTTGGGAGTATATATCAGCCTATGGCTTTATGTAGGACCACAGCGTGGATTCAAGGACCATATCGAGTGACCTACCTCTTCGCAGCGTCATGAGGTTGTGTAACTTATGCTAGAAAAGCAGAGTAATTCTTTTGTTTGGTCTGCTTGCAGATATATTTAGAGCACTATTGTCAGCGTTGTGTTCGTGCATTCTTTGGGGGTCATATATCCCGCTGGGGTTCTATGTAGGACCAGAGGGTCGCCGCACCTCCTGGATGATGTGCGCTGGAAACTCGCGACTGTGGTTATTTCAGCGAGGCGACTAAATTCATCGTGTAGAGAGAAGGAAGATTTTTCGCTCCTGTAAGGCACCGAGAGTATCGCTTCGAGGTACGCAGGCAATTAGTTTATGAATAGAATTACCCACCCGTACACAGTTATGACATAGCAGTATTGCTGGAAAAATGACGTCACAGTTGAGGGCGAAAGGTGGCAGCGCCTGCAGAAATTGACAAAGTATGCGTGGCTCTCTAGTCCGGGGAACAAAAAAATAATACCGCGCTTTACCTGTACTTGGTCTGCAAGCCGTCTTTTATACTTGGCCGGAAAAAAGCAAGTGTGGATGATTTGGGAGTTTTTCAAGCTTGGTTTAATTATAGGCATTTCTGTGAAGACATTTACCTAAAACAGGTGCGTGGTGCATGATGAAACTCAAGCAAAGGACAAACTGAAACCCAGCTTATGTATGGTGTGGGCTGCGTTCTGTAAGTATATATATAACATGGTTGTGATTTGTATTTTCTGAGCACGAGGTCGCGGGTTCGATTCCCAGCCGCGGCGGCCGCTTTTCTGATGGAGGCGAAAAGCAAAAACGCCCATGTGTACGAGATTTCGGCGCACGTTAAAGATCCCCAGGTGGTCAAAATTAACCCGGAGCCCTCCACTACGGCGCGCCTCATCGCCTGCGTTGCGTCGGCGCGTTAAACCCTACAATCAATCAATCAATGTGATTTGTATTTTTGTTTAAAAAACTTGAACACGAAAAAAGTGTTGTGAAGGTAACGACATAGAGTGGAGAAACTTGGGGTCTCACTAGGCAGCTCGAAATGAAAGCTAAATCTCACCAACCGGCCATGCAACCCAGAATACCAGTGGTAACATTTCAAGATAAGAAGTGATATGTGTGAATAAACGAACAAACCCAGGAAGACAATGTTTCATTAAAAGCTAAGCACAGAAGTTGGCTTGGGTAAGGTACTTAATATTACTTAGGGATAACAGGACCCCACTCATGTAACGAAGTGGCTACGCATGCACCGCAAACCAAACAGATGCAGACGACAAACGATAGTGGATGATGAACTTGAATATATGGGAGCAGGGAATGAAGTCCGCTCAATAAAAATTATTCGGCTTGAAACATTTGCGTGAGTCCACCTCCTGATGTGAAGGTAAATAGCTGGTGATGATGCTGATGATTTTGTTTTGTGCTGCCTGCCCTCTATGGCGCTCGCGCTAACGAAAATGGCAGCGTGTTACTTCCTAAGGCACTGCTTTTAGAGCCAGTGAAATATGCGCTCCACCATTGTAGCGCGAACTATTGTCAGGGCTGTTTCTTTGGGTGGTAATTCACCGCAAATACAAGCCATCCTCTGAGTAGGGCTTTCTAAAGGAACTGACATTCATTGCAGGGGGAATCTATTCATGTGCTTATTGGACCGGATCAAACTTGATTCGCGAAAGTCTATTTTTAGGTAATTCTTTCATGAAGTTGAATGCGACTAGATACTCTACAAAATGCGGTGCTGGGGGGTGCCCAACACTTTCGTCTTAGCACTACTACAGTGCAGCAAGACGGTGTGCGAAGCCCTTTAGGTCATTGTGCCAGCTTAGACTCTGGTACGACACTGAAAATTCCTACTGCAACAAGCGCAACGCGCAGAAATCTCTTCTGTAAAATTAATTGCACGTCCAACTTTCGTAGTCTTCGATGATAAAAAAGATGTTCAACGCCACGTCGTGTAAGCGATGACATGACGGGCAGTGCCATGAAAGTAGACTCGGACAGTCTCTCGGCCAGTTCCCTTCTGTAATGTGCAGTTTAGTTGGTGCAGGTGGCCTAAACCTCGCATGTAATGGGTAAGAAGTGAGTGACTTATTACCCTCTGAAATTAGGTTCATATCTTTTTTGCCCACAAAAGCAGTAAAAACTCTGTGGGCGTCAAACTTTGGAAAAGCCCTTTTAAACCGCAAAAACCAACGACTCTCCTGTATTCTCTTAAATCTCAGAAACGAAAAACTCTCCTGTCTTCAAGTCAAAGTGGTGTCCTGTAGTTGCGCACTGCTGCAATATTTGGGTGTCATAAGAATCAGAGTTAGTATATTTAAACCAGTTGCGGCGCTCTTCATTGTCCACACGTACGAAAATCGGGTCCGCCGTTGGTTTTCTTGAGCTGCGTGAAAACCGGGGCATGCATGGGGCACGGTTACTAACTACCCCGTATTCCGTCAGCAGAAACTTTATTAAGTACTGAAGCGATTCCGCGTGCTGCTTTAGTCATAAAATAAATGTTGTAGAAATATTACAAGAAAAAAACGCAATTTTATGTTTCCTCATAGAAAGGCCAACTTCTATGTTAATATTGTGGGGTAAAAATAAAGAGTTAGTAAATTATGGCTCTTATCTCCTCGGGGCCGCACGCATGCACGCAGATGCTCTTTAGCTTCAGAAAAGCAAGAGTCCTCGTACCACCCTGATTCCTAAACGGAGTTTCTGAAATGCTGTTTATTGAGCAAATCTGGGACGAGTAATATTGTTGCGAACAGAAAATATACGACAGCCCGACGTTTTTATAAACAAGAAGTTTCACTTCATATTTCCAGTCACCTCTGCGTAAACAATTTTGTCTAGAACAGTGTCATGTCGCTAGATATGTTTGTTGAATGTTGCGCCATAGATGACGATAATGCCCCTAGTATAGCACATAAAAATCTCCCTTCGAAGATGGCGCGGAAATGCGTTCAGAAGCTGTCATACGTAGAAGCGTCATATAATCGAAAACATGACATAATTTACATGGGCCTTCCGTTTTCACGAAGGTTGTATTTTCATGGTCCGAGGAATGTACCGAAATTGACCAGTGCCTTAATCAGAAATCGATGGAAGAGAAGTACATACACAAATGCAGACCATCGAGGCCATCGTCGTAGTGAACTGCGGGACCTACGCAATGTCGCACGAAATAGCAGTTCTCGCTCACCCACAAGACTCTCGCCATCCCGGACGTTGTGGACGCGGTTACTATCCCTCCTAAAGGATTTCTTACACTTTATTGCATGGTTTTTGTTCTGAATGCGATTCTGATGTGCCTACACATTCAAAAATTGCATTGTGTGTGCTGATTTTATGCTTCAGATGAGGCATACCTACAGGAGATGGAAGCCCGTACTATGCAAATCCTATAGTCGATACGCCACGAGTGCGCATTTCACCTACTTTAGAGTACTGTGCTTGCCGAGGGAGCTGGAAATAATGCACCCAAAAGGCGATTAGCTATTCGGGATTTCCTCACACGAAATTGTTTTTATTGTTCACTGCGTAAATGGCAACTTTCTCTAGTTCGTGCAAAATGGTAAGTTTCACTCCTCTCCAATGTACCATTGGACCAATGGGATGCTTCAGCCCCTGCACATGAAAACGCCCGTGTATACCTTCGATGACAGAACTTGTACAGTAAACTGTTTACAGTAGAAATGCTAAGGCTCTTGGTTTCGCTGTCTATGGGCAGAAGTAGCAGCCGCAAGTGAGCGTGAGCCTCGTGAGAAGTGCCCACCGTCGTTCAAGATTGCGCATAGATTTACACAAAGTGTCTAGATTGCACGTGGTGTAAATACCGAGAGCACGTTAGCGAGCGTCCCGCGAGGGGCATCTGATGTCATCCAGGCTTGTGCTCGGGATTGCACGTGGGCGTGCGTGGGAGGGGATCCAAAAGAAACATTACTGCACGCACTTAATTGTCTGCCTCGCGACTAGCGCCAGGACTAACTCTACCTTCGGGAATATTGTAACCATGGCTCGCTTGCATGCTCTTCCCGTCGGCAGCTCACGCCGAGCTTGCGCAGATGGTTACCGCCGGTTGTAGAGCATGCTAAAGCGGTCTACTTGATGATAGCTGTGAAAGGGTGCGGGCAATGCGATCAAGTCCTGCCAAACATGGAGACCATTCCCTCGCACTTCCCCGAGGGGGAGAGTGTGTAAGTGCGAATGCACGGTTGTTGATTGCGCGATTACGGTGGATATCGTGCGATTACGGTGGATATCGTGATCTTTGAGTGGAGAGGAGGCGCCCAACACCCGCAGTCACTGAGCGGAGAGAGGAGGAGGAGAGTAGCGCCCGCCGTTACGGCGAGGGCTACACGAGCGCCCTCGCGCATCGGAATGCGGAGCCCCCGCTACTCGAGCGAGAGCTCTCCCGCCCGAAGTGGAGAGGAGGCGCCCAACACCCGCAGTCACTGAGCGGAGAGAGGAGGAGGAGAGTAGCGGGCGCCCATCTCCCCCCGTTGCTAGGGAAGACGAGGAGGAAGACGAGGAGCGCGCCCACCCGCAGCTGTTGCTATGCGGACGACAGCGGCGGACGATTCAGGCTCGCTTAAGAAGTGCATTCGCACTTAAAAGAAAGTTTTGGTATTACTAGAATAATGCTTCCTCTCCACAACGACTAAAAATCACCAAGATGAAGTTTCAGCCTAAGTATAAACTAACACTGAGGTTGATACACTGTTAACCAGCATCTTCACTTTTTATTTTGGTGTAATTACCACCAGAGGCATCCGTGAAAGTTATCCACGAATGACCTGAGCATCTATCATGGGCCCAAGTGTGGGCTTCATGTTACCAACCAAGGAAGCGGGAGAAAATCCCGTGTAGAAATACGGGAAAATCACACCGAATGGACTCGTGCAAAATGGGGGTAAAGAACAAAGAAAGAAAATACGGGAGTAGGCCACGCTGCTGGAACAAGACCCGGCTCCGTTTCACTAGAGGGCGCATGAGCCAGCTGACACCTCAGGCCACAGGACGGTAGTTCTCGCGTCGGAGAATCTTGGTAAGCGATGAAGTCATGAGAGGGAAGAGATCGTCTGTTATTTTTGTCGAAAACTCTAATTTATGGTTACCACAGGAACAATAAAAAAATTACACCACCTTTCCGTAAGGAACCCTGATGAGGATGCGAAGCATCGTGGCCGTTCCGTGTGGTTCCATTGTGCTGCCGGTATGTTGAGCGATCTTGTTTTTACTAGCGCCAGAGGGAATTCCTTGTCCGGGTCCACACCGGTGGCAAAGGCACGCAAGTGCTGTTGTGTTACGTTGAGTAGGCGGTGGTTCTCGAGGCACCGAAACTCGTCCATCATGTTCTTGTCGATGTTGTCTCTGTGGTAGAATCGCTAGTCTTTGTCAGCTTTGGTGAGGTAAAGGTAGTTGACATTGGTGCACCGGCTGAGAGCAATGTACACGCCCTCCTCTTCGCAGCTTTGTCTTCTCGTTCTTCTTCTTCGGTGGTTCCCCAACGGGAAGATGACGACGGTGGTTGAACGCGAACCCATCTCGTGATGGATTCTTTGGTTGGCCATTCCCTAGGGGCATCCTGCCACAATCAGCATCAGAGGCGCTGCGGCCGGGGCTGGTTGAGTTGAAAGGCCGGTGGCGTTTCGTGCCACAGCTTTCCCACGGGAAATTAAGCATCCCCCTCTAAAGTTTTCAGTTCGTCGTTTCCGCTGACGTTCAGTTTCGCGTGCCTTAGTTGTATCAGTAGCTTCTTGACGTAGTTTGAATGAGTCAAGGACATAAGGCGCGTTCGTAGCTCTTGCTCCGGTCCCGGATATGTAGCGTAGTCTCTAAAAGGCTAGAACCGAATTGTGTAAGGGGTAATGTCCATGTCCTTTTTAAGAGTTCGTTGCAACACATCCCAGAAAAACACCGCATCCCGACACAAAACAAAACAATCAATGGTTTCAGGTTGATTGCATAAACGGCAGTTGTCAGACCAAGGTATAGACATTCCTTTCTCCCGCAACCATGTTTTCACTGGGAGTGTTGATGTATAAAGCTTAAAGAAAAACATTTTTGCATTTGGACGAAGGCACATACTTGTCGCCCGCTTCAAAACACTGTCCTTATGGTGGCCAAATCAAGGCTGGCGATAAACCGTTACTGGGAACACTCTCTAATAAAGTGTTCGTCAAAGCCTTCCTGGAAAGGGTAAACCGATATTGCAGGGAAAACCACGCAGTAAGGAAATTGAAGGTGTCGACCACCTCTTTTAAAAACCCCCATGGCGGCTTCGTACTGACTTCACCAGTAGAGACAAGCAAAAACGGTAAATGAAAACTTATGCGCTGTTGAATAACGTTGAGCAGAAGTGGATGATGCGTCAGCCTATAGAAGAAAAACCGAGATAAAAGCTGGTGTACAAACAGATGTATCAGCCCAGCACCCCCATACACTAATGGAAGAAACAAATTGCCCCTACGCAAAGGTTCCCATTGGGACCCCCACAAAAATGTTGTTGTGATCGGATTGTATAGCTTGTAGAAGTGCCGCATAACGGACAGGCATGCGGAACCCCCTCGCCCAACGAAGTCCATTTTTCGGAAGCAAGCTGCGTTGGTGCGGAGCATTTATGCGGCGCAAAGTGACCCACCAGAATGGCAGCATCTGTTGGGCGCGTGCGCCTGCTTGCTAGAGTTTTAACGGGCGGCTTATGTTAGCTGCAGTGATGTGCATCTTCTTGGATGACTCATAACTTTTGTAGGTTGTATTAAGGGCAGTTTTCCATGCAGTAAAGAAAAAAAAATCGTAGCGTAGTGGGAAGAGCACCGCGTACCTCCCGTTGCAGCCAGAGAGTCATGGGATCGAAACCGGGCGCCGCTATTTCTTTTTTTTTTATAGTGTAGTGTCGTGGAGCTGTGGGTGTAAGGAGGAGAATTGCACATGCGCAGTGAGCGTGTGGACTACGCCGCCATCAACGACGGAGGAACAGGCGAGCATAAGAAATGCTCCGCATTTAAAAATTTTGACAACGGCATTGAAACAAGACTAGATTTCTAAAAACGTTTTTTTGATATACCTTTGGAAACGTCTCAGGTGTACAAACCTTTTACAGTCCCGACTCCCAATGTACTGCCGATTGACTCCCTAAACTAAATAAAAAGAAACTCCGCACACTGCTACGGCAGAGTTAAACAAGCACATTAGTGATTCACCCGCCGCGGTGGCTCAGTGGCTAAGGCGTTGCGCTGCTGAGCACGAGGTCGCGGGTTCGATTCCCGGCCGCGGCGGCTGCTTTTCCGATGGAGGCGAAAAGCGAAAACGCCCGTGTGTACGAGATTTCGGCGCACGTTAAAGATCCCCAGATGGTCAAAATTAATCCGGAGCCCTCCACTACGGCGCGCCTCATCGCCTGCGTTGCGTCGGCGCGTTACACCCCAAAATCAATCAATCAACATTAGTGATTCGCCACACATATAGATAAAGGACGTGGGAATGTCAGCAGTCCTTAAAGATATCCTCATGATGGAGGAGATGACCCCTCCCAAGGTTTTATTGATTTCAAACTTGATTCATTGATTTACGCAAGATAATAAAACTGCAGAATCAGCGCCAATCACTAGAAGGGACGTTATCATCAAGTAAGAGGGAAATGCAGATGAAATCATTAAGTTTACAATTTTCAAATTTGAAACGGCTTCTTCACCGAGATCGACATTTTTCCCTATACGAAAACCCAGGCCACTTGTCGCACCGCAGGATATGAGATAAAGTTTTCGGAACAACGCATGAGTACGTGGTCGAGGCAATCGAGGTGGAAATCACATGGTTATAACAATTGTTGATACGATATGTTGGCCCGGAATGCCAAATGAGTCCAAGTAAGTACATAAGTGCCCTGGCAAGTCAACCAAACAGTTTTCCCAAAGAGCCAAGATTGGAATGTAGAAATCGCAGTAGCGCGTAAGTTTGGCATACATATTTCTAGAATTGACGCAGATGGTCTACGGCATCAGTCCCAGAAGAAGTGTTCTTGTAGAGAAGAGAAAAGATAATAAGAGAAGAGAAGAGGTTCGGTTGAAGAAGGGGTAATCTCGTAGCGAAAGCGAGAGTACAGGAAGAATGATATTAGCAGGCGATACACAGCAGAAAGAAGTCTCGTGGCCGGAAGGCGTAAATGAGGGAGCACGAACTTTGAATAGTACAAATACTGAGGGCACATGAATAGGAAGGAAACGGTAGACACAGTTGAGACGAGTAGGTTAAGTAGTAAATGAAATGATTGATGTAGTCACTTAGATGTTGGAAAATGGTGTTCGACGTGTGGTGCGGTCCCTGTAATGAAGTGTTCAGAAAGGCACTCTGGTGACTCTCAAATGTGGGCTTCTTGGTACGGTGAGTAAACTGTGTTCAGCTACTGCAACATGAGTGAGTTGTGAATTTGAAAAGGCGCTCCAAGACAGTGTGCCAGCAGATTGGAATTCATAGGTGCGGTCCGTCCCTAGCAAGAAGTTCACTATTTATGGCGGGAAGATAGAAAAACACTTAAAGAGGTAGGTTGTGTCAAAGCAAACCTCCGCATAATTACGGGCTGCATGCAACCAACCAAACAAGACAACCGTAATAATTCCCAGAGGCAATCAGGGAACATCCCAGAGAATGTGTATGGAAGCATTGAGCTAAACAAAGGTCAGATGAAGAAGAAAAAGAATGAGAGTCGGGGCACAGTTCTACGACGTGACCCGGCTGCTCTTTACGGGTTCGCCTTGTGGGTCGGATGTCGTACCAGACCGAAGGTATTTATTTTCAGGCCGCCCTTCTGGAGGACATCCCTGCATTACATCACAGCACCATCGGTGGTTCCGGATTACAAAACGAGGACCAGTTAGCTACCGTTCTGACAGGCTCGAGCTACGCACTCACGAAAGTTGTAGAACGTACCTGCTGCTACGAACCCCTGGCTTGTGGAAGACGTGGCTGGAATCACTAAAAGCCCTACAGGACATGAAGTTCGCCTTCATCTCTACATATACTTTGAATAAATGAACTACAACGGGAGTATACAACGTATATAAGGCCTTTTCTGCAGACTCTAAGTGCAATAACACTATTTCGGCTGAGCAGAGTTATTTGTGCCGTTGTAGAAAAGACTTTCCTTCAGTTTCTGATCCGATACTCCCTCGGCAACCGATAAAGTGCTGTGTCACTCTGCTTGATAGGAACACATAATGAAGCGATGTTTCTGAATGAGCAGTTACTCGGGTATTTTCCTTTACAATTTGCGTTAAGGTATGAGAGAACATTATTTCCGATATTTTATCACCACTAAGAGTATCTATACGTCCAGGTGTGACATTTTCCGAATATATATGAAGTAAATAAAGTTACCAGTTAGTATCACCCTTGTGTTGTCATTGTGAAATTTGCCCAAGAAGCTGGTCAGTTGTTCTAGGAAATCAGGCGGGGTACGAGGTGGCCTGCAAACTGCTCCAATAACACAAGCCACTTTTTCGACGAATATTTTGCACCAAATCGTTTCGGAGAGGGAGCAATCAATTCTTTCCGTCTTAATAGGGGACCTCACAAGAATGACCACGCCCCCACCACATGGATTCCTATCCCATCTGTGTACAATAATCCGGGGGAATAATACCACCGTCGAGAATTGAAGGGATTTCCATGCTACAGCGATTTCGGATCTACACGACAGCAACAAGAAAAAGAGTTCCGTGACCTTATTGAGAGTGCTGCGACCATTCAGCAGTATTAGGCGTAGTTATGCTGTCGGCGAAGAAGTGGAAGGAGAAGTGTGGTTTGACGCCGGTGCGGCAGTATAGCGGGTAACAGGAGCAGCTCTACCACCCCTCTTACTTTGCTTTTCGAAATCGCACAAAGCTCATTCTTGTTCTAATCGCAAGTGTAGAGCTTGTCGTTTATGTTAAGCTTATCGTTATTCAGAGAAACCTTCAAACCACTATCACCCTCAGCAGCCGCACTTTGCCATAACTTCTTCCGCACTTCCATTGTTTCACTCCCATAGTCATTACTAGTACTATTCAACTTCCCTTCAGCTTCGGGAAATTTCTCATTACACGCTCCATTTTCCGGCAGTCATAAAATCTCATGATGACCAGCCTAACCACCCTGGGCTTTACGTTTCCCGCGGGATGTATTCTCTCGGTGGTGGTAGCTTCTACACCATCTTTTTCCTTAAATATCGCGTCCACGACTGAAACCATTAAATCTAAGTTGATTCTATACCTTCTTCAGCTAGACCAAATACGGAAAGTTTGTTTCTCCGGCTTTTTTTCTCGTAGTCAACCAGCCTTTCCGCCTGCTGCCCGACAAAAGCTTCCCAAGCATGAATTCTAAGGTTCAGTTCATTGATTAAAGCAACTGAACGGTTTAGCTTATGCGTTTTAACGATTATTTCAGATATTTGGTCTTTTATAGCACTAAAGTCCCGTTCAGTCTTGGCCTGAATTTTAAGATCGTTTCCAAGAGCTCTGCCATCGCAGCTGGCACAGGGTTTTCCTCGACATCTCCCGACATAAGAAACATCATCACAGCCAACCAACATTCAACAATACTACAGTAACATCTTCAAGGGCACGGCAGGATCAGCAAGCATATATCATCACTAGAAGAGCCTATGTTATTGCGGTAACCAAACTGCAAAAGCAGAAGCAGCAGTTTAGCCATGCTGTTCGCAGGTGGGCGCCGTGCCCTCTGAGGAAGCTTATGTCTCCTCGCTCTTTATGCTCCGTCCCTGAAGGCGACGTCACTCGATTCGGTAGATTATCGGCATTTCCATGTTCTAGAGTTCCGTGAGGCTGCAGGAAGTGTGCAAAAATGCACATTTTTATACTCCCCATTCGCGGTCCTCCAGGTACACCTCTGGCTCTTCCGTTCACAGATATATTTGTATGTATGTATGTATGTATATATGTATGTATGTATGTATGTATGTATGTATGTATGTATGTATGTATGTATGTATGTATGTATGTGTGTGTGTGTGTGTGTGTGTGTGTGTGTGTGTGTGTGTGTGTGTGTGTGTGTGTGTGTGTGTGTGTGCATCTGAGAGGGGAAAAGCCGCACAGAGTGTGTTTTAATTGTGTAATAGTCGCAGACACGGAAAACCGCTAACAAAGATGCTTACTCACGTATCGCCAACGTATCGCCTTCATTAGGGGACGCTTACATGACAGATAGACCACAGTTTATATAACCTATACTTTGAATATTTGATGTCCTTTGTGTTAATAAATAAGTAAACATCGTTATTATAGTTGGTATGGTGTCTGTGACTTCTTACGTATAATATATATAAATGTTTCACCATCCGCTACTGCGAAAGGATCACTACGGGTGCACCTTCCGCAGTAGCGAATGGTGCTTCACCAAACAAGTCGCGACAACCCGTTCGGTTTCGTTGGAGTGCCTGTGGTTTCAATCGGGTTCACGCTATGCTCTAGCGCGTGTAATCCAGTGTGTAATATTGACTCGTCTAACAGCGCCATACCGTGGAAATATAGATGGCGATGGGCAAGTTCATATCGACGCACAGTGAACATGCCGCTGCTCCTGCGAAGGCACATTTAATCTTTTTTTTAATCGATTTCAATGAAAGAGGAATCAACCATAATTTGTTTTAACGTTTTAACCTATAAGCCTATAAATAAAAAAAATTGAGTTTGTAATGCTTGTAGTTAGCCATTTACACTACAACATCAAAGCGTGTCATACGGCAATTAAAGTAAGAATTACAGCAGAAAAATTGTTCGTCCCTATTTTAAATATAGTGAAAAGCACTAAGCACACATACAAAAATAACCCCGGAATGCGAGTATTTTAAGTTCGACAGCCTGAGGTCAATTTGGTCTTCACTGCAATTCCTTCGTCTTTCTAGCTTTCAGCTTTAGCATAAAACAAACAATGGTGATATCTATCGCAACATGCATCCTTGAAGAACTGTTCCTCAGAAAACTAGGTGCTTTAGTTGTGTTTTCAAACTCCTGGACGACTTTTGAGTAATGTCCAAATAAGAGGACCGCGTCGCCGAACAGGCTAAACAAAATCCAGGCCTCTTACACGCAATTTCATGCAACCCGCTGAGTATCTTTTCCTGGTTGATAGGTATTGTAATCACTGAGCAAATTGAATAAACAGCTAGATTTGCCCGATGAAGTGCGTCATAAAGATTACGCCGAATTTTACTTGTCTTGAAGTCGTGTTGCTGTCTTTGTCATCCCCTGGTAGAGGCATGCAATATTACATTCTTCTCTCGGTGTGCCTTTAGGGCGTGATGGAAGCTTTCAGCCTTGCCTACATTGCTACTAAACTTATTCTCAACAAGTGGCCGTAAAACACCTTCTAAACTTTGATAATGTGTTGTGCCTCCAGCTACAGTTGCTTTATCTATAAAACGTGGAGTATTTTATCCAAACGAACAACTACAAGTTTCATTTTGTGTACTAATAACGATGTTTTTGCAGATATCGTGGAGAAGCCTGATGATCTTTACGATGATGATTTTGGTGGAGAAGTTCTAGATAGATCCAAAGTTAAATTCCCCCCCAAAAATACAACACTTTCACCAGCACTACCAAGGCTTCCTAGAAATCCCCAAGTGTTGACTAATAATACCCTGGAAATGAACAATGACTGACGAGATTTGACCAATACTACAAATAAATTTATTCTACCAGCCTAAAGGAGTTTTGCGGTGTGGACTTAATTGAAAAAACTGCATTCTAGTGTTACCTCAATATCTTTGCAAACAAGCGAATTTTTTTGCTTAATTTTCGGGCAACCTTCACCCGCACAGCTCGAAAAGTGAACACAAAATAATAGTTATTTTAATAGTTAATACAATGTATAATGATTAATATATCACACCGGCACTGAGAATGAAACAGGAGCACCTTGACTTTAAAAATGCTGCCACCATATAAACAATTATTATACGCCTGCTCTATAGTGAAAGCTGAGAGAATGGATGGGTATTTATGAATTTTTGTTAGCACTACAAGCAGTAAATTATTTGAGAGCAAAATTTACAAAATGCAAATGTGTTGAGGCTCGCTAGCCAAACCACATCTTGCAAATCAAGACACGTTTGCCGGTCGGGTTCTCAATGTCTCCTTCTTCAGGACTATTAAACGGTCTTGTATGCTCATTAAGTGACTGTCCAGGGACTTTCCCCTGATAAATGTATAAGTGGTGAAAAACGTGAAGTATTATGCCATATGCACAATTTATTGCGTTTTTGTAGGGCTTTTCAGGAGGGAGGCTGAAGAGATGCTTGTACGGAACCCAATTACGTGTCACACTTTTATGTTAGTGCAAGTCAGTCGTATGCAAATTAATTGATTTACTTACAATTTGCAAACGAGCAAACGGGAAACAATGATAGGATACCGGCTCTCTAACGTGGTGACGGGGCCGTTTGGTTTCTTCAGGCAAATTTTATATATTTCCTTCTTTGAACATATCGCCTTCATAAATGTTAGTGTATATTTTATTGCGTTTTGAACAACACAAAGCGGGACTTAGTCTCTTTTCTAGGGCCCTCTACGGGAGCATCTGCACTCACCCATTGTTACGATAGCTCTGAAAACATGTACCACAGGTCCATGAGAAATGCAACTGAGAGAAAAAGCTTAAGAACCAAGACTCCTCTCTCTATAATAACCCAGCGTTCAAAATAAATTTTTGTTCGACAAGGAACAAGATTCCCCTATGTGCGAAAGGTTTATGACTCGCCTTAAACATTTTCTCTTACACTTTAGGTTGTTTTACCTAGTAGAAGCTAAACAACGAAGGTTTACGATACCACACAGGGTTTTCCAGACGCCATCTGCAAAAAAACCAGGACCAGGCTGCCAGGCTACACAATACTCGCGTCCGGTTGGTAGTTTAGTCGGTGGCTGCGTAGGCGTTACTGTTTCGGATGAGCGGACCTTACGGTGATGTTTCCCAGAAAGGGTCTACTAACCCCGCCGGTATGCTGGTATGCTTGCGAGAATATTTAAAACAACGTACGCTACTTGCTTTTACATTTATTTTTACCTAAGCCCGCGCTCCCGTCCGCACAAGAGCGCACTTGTGTAGCAGCTTAGTGTTACTAGTTTATCCATGATGCAGGTGAAGCGTCCTGGTATTTCTGGATGTATCAGTGGATACATCCACAATGTATCAGTGGAACTGCATGTATCAGTGATACTAGCACATGTCATGACGAGCCTCCGGTGAGCGCTTTCACTCATCTAACAATAGTCGTTAAGTGACGAGTCCGCAACCCGAGTCAGTCACTACTACTACTGCTCCAACTTTTCGACAGGTGGAGCTAGTCGCCCGCACCACCGCGGGTGATTAGCTTGATGAGTGCAGCCAACCTGTGCAGTCGTGTTCTTTTGTACTCAGTCAACAGCGTGTACTGCAGTGAAGGACAGCGGTGGACAGCTGAAGCTGAGTATCCAGCGGAACGGTTCCTTCTCGATGTGTCGGATTTGCGACCGAGTTGACGAACACGCCTCGAACCCTGGTAGAGTTTGGTAGCTGTCCCCGGCAATATATGCAGATAAGATTCAGATGACGTTTTAGCCAAAGCTTTTTCTACGCTCTCAACAAGTTTTATTCTCTTTTTAAGACATTCATTGACCCTCTACACCAATGATCATAACCATCTTTTATCGAAAGGGTGCAGCAGATAACTGACCTGTGACATTACCACAATCTTTTTTTCGCGTTGTTTGGCCTAGAAGCACTTGTGCTACTAAACACAATCATCAATCAATAAATTTGCCACTCGAAAATTTTTCACCGACAACTTCATGTTTGACCCCCGTTTTGAAAATCACAAGACGAGACTGTAAATATAGTATATACAGAACTTAAACTTTCTCTGTGCTTCCCCAAGCCCCATTATCAACACAGCCAAGAAGTCCCCCTGGGAACAAAAAAACACCATCAGAGTCGCGTGTCAAGGCTAATTTTGAGGAATATGTTACCCCTATGATTCTATCCCTGTGACCTGCCAAATTATCAAAACCTTTTTTGCTGGTCAGAGTGCGAAAGAGCACTGAACAATATAAGGTTGACTGCGCGATGATATAGTGTCTAAAAACACGTTTGAGTACTTCCTTTTTCGTTTTCCGATGTATCTCGTAGCAACGCAATTTTTTTTTTTCAGGTGACTACTGGGATGACCGCTGCAACATATCAACATGCCCAGACTATACTTTATGTTATTTTTTTAAGGTACAGTGTGTCGAACTGTGGATGCATATCCTTAAAAAGAACTGACGCAACAAAGGATAGAGTGAAACCACGAAATCCAGAGTACTTAAAAACTGCGAGAGAATTTGCATGCCAGCGTTATTCTTAATACCCATAGAAAACATACATGTGGCTTGTTCCGCACTGAAGGCCGGCCGAAATAATGACCAATTACTAGAGTTTCAAGCAAGAAGTAACCACATGTAAGGTAAGAAGTGTAGAAATAATGAAATTTTTAAAATTTTGGCTGGTGTCTGCCCTGCGAAAAGGAGTTATCTTTAAACATGCATTTCGCTTTAGTGTCTTTGATTTATTTAACTTTATTCATGTGTCAGCAACCGCACTTCAAGGTTGTCCTTTTTTCAGCGCAAAGATTGAGTGTACGAGCGCGGCTATGGTGAACGGGTGGCTGTGCACTAAAGTTCTGTTGCAGATAGGCAGCTCGGAATTCCGCCACTGCTAAGGCGAAGCACGCGTTGCCTGCAATGATGTTTTGACTTACTCCTACTTTCTTACGCCTGATGCGTACTTTAGGTTTCTGAATTTCAAATAAAATATCTACATCGACATTGAGAAGATTACTCAGTAAAATGTTTCTGACGAATTTCGCCCAGCAGAGAGCCTTACATGATGAGTATAGTGAAAATTGAGAGAAAAAAAGGTAATTAAAGAAAGATAAAAAACATTGACCTTCTTTATGGATTAGGACAGAGTTCAGTGGTTCGATGTAAAATAAATGGCAAAATACACTCGAGAAAGCATCGTTTTCGGGTTCAACGGGTTCTTAAAAACGCTTAATAACAACAAACGAGCAGGGTACGTTGAGCGCAACAACGGCAGACGTGCTGATCGCACACACCAAATGTTTACTAGGACTCACTTTGATTTGACAAGTCAAAGATGGAGAACACCTTCCTTTGTCAGATGTAGCATGGCAAGACGCATAATCGACACGCGTCTCTGCTTTTCCTTAGTGACTTTCAATAACAGTGTCTGCGCCGGCATACGTATCTACAAGGTCTTCGGGGTGCTCTGGCGCTAAGCCTCTAAATTCGAGGCAGTAGACGCTTCCTGCAATTTTTCTCTTTTCGTGGTTTTATAAAATACTGATGTAGACCTTCCTACGAGGGGGTTCAGCAAAAGCCTCGTCAACACTTCATCGTACAGAAAGTTGTACGAGAGAAAGAGGGTTTACTTTGCAGTAGAAACAAAATATAAATACCACAACAGGCACTTTGCTTCAGAATTTCAATATCCGGAGCATTATGGCTCGGAGCGACGACGTACGGCTGGCTGCTTGCTATGGTGCGCGTTCCTTGAAGGTGGCTGCTGGCCACTCGTATCTCCTGGCTGGCGGCACTCCCGGCTGAGGACTCCCCCCGCTGGCAAGAGCTACTGCGCTTACCTAGGGCGCACAAAACGTGACAGGCCTTCATACATCGCAATGTCTTTACATCGTGCGTTCACAGATGGCAGGAGAGGGGGCGCGGGGCAGTTCAAACATCGGTTCAAAGGGAATACTAGCAGTCGCAAGGGATATCCCTTAAAAATTTCTGAAATTCAGCAAAATAAAAGCCAAAGTAGGCCTTTTTAACACGATGCCGCTTAAACTGGTGGTTCCTTCGTGAAGCGTGCACAGCAAGACCCCTACGAGAGGGGCATGAATCTTGTCCGCACTTGTCAAATCCGCGATAAAACTGGTGCAAGGACGGCTTCGGAAATGTAACGGGGTGCCTCGCTCCAGCAATTGTTGCGACAAGAGGGTCTGTTGTGATGGTGGAAAAACAATTATTGCCAAACAGAAAAAAAATCCGTAAGGCCGAGAAGTGACAACGCTAATCACCTAAAAATTAGCGCTCCAGACGCGAGACGACAATTGCCGGATGGTGGCCACTGAAGGAGTTTAAAACTTTTTACAAACGCTCGTCTACCGGCTCCCTCCGCTACTCTGGGAGCTTCATCAAAAAGTGTGTGTGGAAGTGTGCAGTGTACACACTTTATTGGCCTAGTGTTCACTGCTCTTTCGGAGGGTAACGACGGCACTACGCAGAACACTCCAGTTAGGCTCAAAGCATAACCACACCGAAAACTTGTCCCATGCTCAATTCCTACCCCTGCATAAGCTCAACCGAACCAAGGACTAAGTAGTACCACCTGCTTCGCTGTTTCCCCTGTCTTCGCACCAATATAGCGAAGCTGAACCAACTTTTGTTTGCGATGCGTCATCGGAAGCCTGGTTATTGCTGACATTTGCAGTCAATCTCTTTACTCGGTTACAATATTGTATTCTCTCCGCATATATTACCTTCGACTGCGGAAACCTGAAATACTGAATACATTACTCGGCTTCAACGAAAACCATCAATAATTCGGTGGTTCTGTTTTGTCTAGCTCACCAAAATAGTGCGAATACTTTGGGAGTTGTTGATATGTCATGGGCTCTAAGGGGGAGGTCCGTTAGGGTGATCATGTTTATTCCAACAATTTTCCAGGGTTTATCAAGGTGTATGTCGCAATTCCAAGGCTTGCGAGTGGATTGCTGATCTTTTTAAACTTTCTTTCTCCGGATGACAATGTACTCCCCATCCAGTACGAAGAAACTGTGAGGAGGATAAACATACATCACTAAGAAAACTAGGTTGCTTCGTAAAAATAATTGGGATAATTAATAAAACAATATATATCCCACGGAAAGGCCCAAGAAAGTTGGATCATCAAAGTGTCGATGGAGTGAGTATAAAAAAAATACTAAATGATCTTTGAGGGTCAACATTCTAGGGAAATTGGTATGGCTGCGAAGTTACAAATGATAAACATAATTACACTCCAGTGAACCGTGCACAAGTTGGAGAAGCCCAGGTTCGACTCGCCTGTGTTCCTTCTTCACGAGTTACTGGACCACACCGAAGCGGCGTTTTACAGCCTTTCAACACTGTGGATCTCTCACAAAACTCCAAGCTCCGGGACGCACCCGATGTGTATACACAGACAAAAGCACTCCCAGCCAGTAATGATGGTTTGGGCAAGTTGACAGGATATACCACGAATCTTGTTAAAGCCTCTTCGTCCAGTTCGTTTCCAACTTGAGGGTGGCTATTCCGAGGACACAATTTTGGTGGTCAGCTATCTCACAGTTCTTGGCGACACGGCGGCGTTCTCTGATGGATTTCCGGAGGTCGTTTTGTGATTCCTAACATTTAACGTTGATTTTTAGTTGCACCATTGCATGATAAGCGTATAGTGGTGCACGGAATGCGGTCAACCCCTTTCGATGCTTTTTCTTATGTCATTCAGCCTTTAGAGCAGGCAAGAAAGTAGCTTACAGCTGTAGAATGCTCTGGATGAAGTATAGCTTTTCCCTTTTGAATACGCGGGGCAATGCCTCGCCAGCTTCTGTGATGGTCGCCAACAGAAAATCTATAAAGATCTCATGGTCAATGTGTTCGTCTCACTTGTCGCGCTCTATTTCTCTGCGCGGCGGATTATGGAACGAATGAATGTTTTTGCGTAGCCGTTTGTTTTAGGTTTTTCACTTACCCGGCTCTCCTGTTTGCTGCATTCGTACGCCGAAGAGCAAACGCCCCTTACCCTGCGGAGTAATGTGGACAGAAAAGAGGCCTAGTGGTTGACGGGAAGAGCCGAAAAACGATGAAAATGGCGAAAGTTGTGCGTTGGCTTTCCGTGAACAGACACGCCCAGGCTCTTCCCTTTCCTCGTTCTTTGCCCGTAAAAAACTCACTGAATCCGTGATGTTTGCATCTACCTGAGTGCTGAATGAATAGGGAATCGTATTTATATGATATTTCACCGTGAGTGCTGCCTAACACTGTACGGTGAGAAAATGTACGTCCACATAGCGCAGATAAAATTTAGGTAGCATAGGTCGCAGCGAGAATGCCCTTAAGGTTTCTTTTATAGGCCCCACATCTTCACCCAACTATTGTTACGGAGATGGAGGCGTCCATTGCAGTTCCACTATACAAGCACAGCTGTTTTTGCCGAGCCTTGTCCGTCCATCTTATTAACAAATCTGGTAGCCTCAATAAAAAAATGAGATTAGGCAAGTCCCGGGAATCGACCCCGGCACCTTTGCGCTGTGTAATCGGAAACCTAAAACCTTACAAAAGGTCGACATTCAAAGCCCGATGGGTACAGTGTTAGCAGAGGCGGGTAACAGTAATGTGCTGCGCCGATTGGAAATAAAAAAGGCGCTTCACCCTGTTGGCCTCTAACTAAGGTCTCTCGCATTATAAAACCAACGTCTTCATGATTTAAATATTTTTGCGCCCCGGGCTCAGAACTTTACGTTTGGGTTCCTAGTGCGGGCGTCAGCTTTCGGCTTGCTATTGGGTTCTAGAGAGTGCAAACGGGGCCCAATTTGGGAGAGATGCGGAACATACGCACTACACAATCCGGGCCTGGCAGTCATGGAAAGTGTTCAGCGGTATTTTCAGAAATAAATGTGAAGTGCAAATAACGGTTTTCAGGCGAGGGGAGAGGTGCCGCCGATTGTGGTGTTCAACGAGCCCTGTATCACTAGTGCAAGCTTCGCCAAAATTTTTGTTTGTAAAATGTCTTTCTACGAAAAATACGTCTTGAGCAAGCATACGTCCCGTAATGGCGTGACTCGTGGGCAATAAGGAGTGTCCGATCATTTAGGGTTCCGTCATTTGCGAGGTCCGCACGCGCAGAGACTAGGCGACATTCTCCCGGGCTTGACAGATCGTGCGACAACAAACGAAACACTCGTAGTTGTTTCCCACTACGCTGTGCCGAGTGCCTCTCATCATATACTTGTGAAAGTGGGAACCTTCCTGAATGGTTTAGGCAGCAAAATACGACGCAAGCAAAAACAACACAGAACCTCTTGCAGTCGCCGAACAACGTGATGCGGCTGAACAGAAATTCGGCTTCGCCGGCACGGCTATTTGTAAGAAACCGAACTCTAAAAAAGGGTTTTATTTAGTCCTGGCTTCACCAACGAACTATACAGAGCCGTAATCGCTCGCGTTGAACGCTGCCGGATAGGTGAATGGGCTGTGTTCTACAGCAAGGGGCTTTGTAAGTGATCAACCGCGCTGAAAGTATACGCGACCATTCTGGATTGCGACCCTCGTCACTCGTGAAGACGGAACCAAACCGCCATCGAAACCTAGTGCTCTCCCTTCTCTGTACGATTGCTTGGATGTAATTATGTTTATCACTTTTAAGCTGTCTACACTTACCTCTCCACTCGGGATAAAAGTTGCTACAATAACGCAGTTTAATTGGCAGTGGGCAATTTTGCACTGATTTATCTGCACAAAATAATTGTCCCTTAAACAAAACCTACGCAGTCAAATGATACACTAAGCTTAATGAGCGGCTCATCAGGTCATCTCCTTTCAGCCTTTTTGGGCCCATGCTGTTTGCACGCGTTAGCTATGTATCATATAATGTACGACAAAAAATAGGTTATGCTGTGGGCGCGGTATGCGTTTTTATAATTTTATCTGCCGGGTACAACCCCTCCCTAAAAACGTCACCAGCTACTCCATTGATTAGAGAAAATCGCGCTTGCTGCTCTGTAAATAGTACGTTAAGCTATATTTTTTGTGTCTATTGCCTATGATCGAAGTAATTTTGTAGGCTAATTTATTCAGATCTATTGTCAAGCAACCATTTTCTTTATTTCCGCGTGTTTCACTGTCTGTAAAGAAATAGGCCATTGTTGATGTTCTTAGCAACGCGAGGTAAGGTTTGTAAATTTAATACTTTTTTGAAATAATAGGCTCTAAAATTATAATTGTTCCTAAAGGTAGGCAGTTCTAAGCAAGTTAAACTCTCACAAGTTTTTCTATTTAGCGCTTCACCTTCATAAAAAAGTGGCAATCCCCTTAGTCTCCTTTTAAATATACGACACGTGTTTGACTGCGAAGTATCGTGTGATGTACGGACTAATCTGGGTAACTTGCCAAAAATTACTTTCGCGGTTTTGTGCGTGAAGCTGGATTCACCCCATTGGCGGTTGATTTAGAAAGCGCGACATTTGCATTCACAGTGAAATATATTTCAGGGTTACCGTATAGAACTCTGCCACCAGGCTCATGTTATGTTCCATTTGGTACAGAATTAGGATGCGACATCTAAAAAGAGTGCCAGGGAACTGGTTTTAAAGAATCTGGTTGCGGCGCGGAGACGCAGTCTCAGAGTCATTTACCGTATTTACCCGATTCTAACGCGCACTTTTTTTCCGAAAAAATAGGCCGAAAAATCGCATGCGCGTTAGAATCAGATACAAAACCGAAATTGCCGAAACAGCGGAAATTTCGTCCCACCTATCGCCATCGCCATCTCAAGATGGCGCCAAAGCTTTTAGCAACGCTTTTTCGGACGCAGCAAGCCTAGGCGCCTAGGCTTTTCTATCGGCGTTCACACAAATCGTCAAATCGTTTCACTTGCGCGCCTGATAACAGCAATGGCAGCAGCGGCTACCACGCGTTCAAAACAAGCGGTCGGCTGAAGCGTGCACCTCTGGAGAAGCTCTCGGGAATGGCGTGCGAGGCGTGGGCCACGACCCCATCACCTATGGTTGAACGTTCGTTCAGAAGTGTGGCATTGCGAACGCGCTTGAAGACACCGAGGCTTAGATGTTGTGGTCAGCGGAGAGCTACGAGGAGTGAAATGAGTGAGATTATTTCGGGAAGTAAATCGCCCGTTTCTCTCGCATTCATTTGTCTGGGTCACAGTCTCGTGCGTGTTACGATCGGAGGTGCAAGTTTTTTCGTTTTTTTTGCCAGGAAAATCGGGTACGCGTTAGAATCGGGTAAATACGTACCTCCCCGCCTCAGGAAATGCGTGTTTACTGAGGTCGCCTTCTACTTATGGCTTTGTTTCGTGCTCAATATTGTTATTTTGCTGTTATATTATATAGGCTCAGCAGCTTTCGTATACTGAAATAGGCCTCATACCAAGTCGAAATAGTGTCTACTGCTGACAGAGTGACTTGCCATTAAATAGGTCGTGGTGCAACAGCACGCGACGTTAACGTAAGAAATGTTGGAAGGCAAGTTCTAACTGGAACTGCAAAGCGATGAGTTCGCTCTTCTATTTCATTTTCCTGCTATAATCCGTCATTGTCGGTCCCATGGCCTGATGGTTATAGGCTTTATGGTACACATAATGGAAAATGGTTGATGAAGTGAACATAATCAAATTCGCGAAATTAATCAACTTCGCAATTACGCCTCTCATACCCCTTCAAGTTTTGCAAAATATTCACTAAGCAGAAGCATGCAACTTTTGCTGTAACTTGTGGTCCGAATTCCTACTTGGACTACTTGCCTACAGTCAGAATGGGCGCAGGAATCCTTTGTAGAAAAGCATTTTCTTTAAGCAAAGGGATTTCTAACAAAGGGACGCTTGATGTCGCATAGTGAGAACCAAGTAAACATGACTGGGACCCTGAACGGACGCTCATCAAGCTTCCCGGGAAAGTAAAGGCGCGTGTATGCTGCCCGACGCGCGGCAGCCGCCTCAAGAATGGTTGGCAATGGTCGCAGCGGCTTCGATTTACAACAGGATCCACCCGCCACTGGGGGCGTCCATTTCTTTATTACTGTTCCAAATTGTCTGCTGGCTGTCAGATTCGTCTAGGGTTACATAAGGCTGCGAAGGTTACTGGCACATCAATGGACATACAACTAAATTCAAGGACCGCTGATGGCTGGACTGCGGAAACGATGGAGAGACATGCGGAGAGAGGCCGACAAACAGATTTACGTACAAAACAACATCTCCGCGCTAGGTAGCCAAATCGTTAAGGAATATTTAAGTGTTGACACTCGCCGGCCGCCGCGGCATAGAACGGAGCCAGATCGTGTTCGCTCCCTACTACATGCCCAGACCGCAGGGGCGCGGGGGCACTGCGAATGAGGAGCCGGCTATCGCTTGCGTTGTGGTGACGTAGCGGCGTGGATGCACGACACGCTTGACGTTTCGTGTCGTTGAAGCTATGTTTCGGTGTTTTCTGCTGCCAGAGTTAATCACGAGGAGTAGGCAATATGTTCAACCTTCCACGTTGGGTTGGGCACCGAGCACTTTGTCACCAGCCGCAGTAATCGTTGTGGTACTCACGAGGTGGAGCGATCCGACGCAGTGCGCGGATGTCGCCGCCCATGTTGTTTTTAGATGGCTAGTCCCTGCGAGCATCAATGCAAAGTTGTTTCGCCAGCGTGCATTGTACATACATTAATATTCTAGTGATCACTATTCCTTCGGCATAGTGTTCATTGCTAGAAACACCTGATAGAGTTTTGAAGCATAGCCAGGCAGACAACATGTCTGACGCTCAATTCAAAACTCCGCCTAAGCCTCGCCGAACCCAGAACCAAGTGGAGCCACCATCTTTGCTGCTTTCTCCGTCTTCGCGCAACGAGTGCGGAGCTGCATTAATGTTTCTTTGGGATCGGCCTTCGCTACCCTCGTTATTGCACACATTCGCACTAAGACTCGTTGCTCAGCGAAAATATTGTATGCGCTCGGCATTTATCATTTTCAACTTAGAAACTGTCATAACACCAAACACATTCGCCTGCTTCCAGGTAAGGCCTTATAATTGGGTGGTTCTGTTTTGTTTCACACCCAAAAATAGCCCAATTTTTTAGGGTTTATACAGGTGTATGTAGGAATTCTTTGGCTTGTAATAAACTGATGTTCTGTTTAAACGTTATATCCCAGGGGGAAATTTTACTCATCGTCCAGTACGAAGAAACTGTGAGGAAATTTAATTTACCTACTGAGAAAACTTGCTTGCTTCCTAACATATATTCGATACATAATAAAACTGAATGTATAAGAAAACCAAAAGGAACTAAAAGCTCAGATAATGATATGTCCATGAAGTGAGTATAAAACCATACTATCTAGTCTAAGGTTAAACGTTTGACGGACATCGGTCTGGTTAGCCCCGTTACAACTGCAAGGCGTAATTACACTCCAGCGAATAGTGCAAAGAAAGGGGAACCCCACTATTCGGGCCGTATTGGTTTCTTCTTCACGAGTGTCTGGGGCCACCAAGAAAAAGCGGTTTACAGCGTTCAGACCGGTGGCACCCTCACAATCCTCACCGATGCGGGATGGACCCGATGTGTACACACCGACGGAAGCACTCCAAGCGAGCAATTAAGGCTTGGGGGAGTTCACAGGACATGCCACTATTCATGTTAAACCTCTTGTTCATTTTCCTCTCCAGCTTCTGGATGGCTGATCTGGAGAAGTAAATTTTATGGGTTAGATACATAAAAGTTCGTTTCAACTAAAGTGCATTCCCTGATCTGTGCGGACGTCGTATTATGGTGCCTTATTTTGTGAGGTAAATGTTTAGTTTTCCCGATGTATGATGAGTTCGTGCAGCGCAGAATGGGGTGAACTACTGCAGGTGTCATTTATATGCTCGCTTGGCTTTGATAGGAAGGAAGCAAGCTGCCTATAATCGTCTAGTGCTTGTGGATGAAGAACACAATTTTTCCTTCGAACACGCTCCACAACACCTCACTAGCGTCTGGTCTGTGGCGACAGCCAAAAGGAACGTGTTTCAAAGGTCTGATGGCCAATGTGTTCAGCGAGTTGGTCGCGCTCTATTTCTCTGCTTGTCGGACTTTGGAACGAATGAGCGTTTTGGGTCGCCGTTTTTTTGAAGTTTTGCTTTTACTCGCTCTCCTGCTTTTTGCGTTATTACGCAGAAGAGCAAATGCCGTTTTCTCTGTTTAGTTAGCTGCGCACAAAAAAGCCTGCCACTCACGGGAAGAGCCGGAATAAAATGAAAATGGCAAACAGTGCATCAGCTTTCTCTGAGCGGAAGCGTCCAGGCTGTTTGCTTTTCTCCTTCTTTGGCCGTAAAAAATATGATGCTGTCGTTGTCGCATTTACCCACTGGATGAGTGAGTAGGTAATGGTATTTATATAACATTTCGTAGTGAATCCTGCCTAAGTATGCACTGTGAGACGGTATAAGTACAGACAATGCAGAGAAAATTTAGGTCGCATAGGTTACGACTGATTGTCCTCAGGGTTTATGTTTCATGTGCTACATCGTCAACTAGCGATTGTTACGGAGATGGAGCCACCCATTGCGGTTACAGCTGTGCAGCTGTTTAAGCCTATGCTGAGCATTGTCCGTTCGCCGCACCAGCCAACCTCGAAGCCTGAAAGGAAAACCTGGGTTATGGAGCACCCGGGAATGGAACAAGGTACATTTGGGGTGGCGGATCGCCAACCTAACCAATGTGCGACATTAAAAGTGCGATGAGTACAGCGTTAGCAGAGGCGGAGAAAAAAAATACCACGCACAACCGATTGCAAAATAAAGAGAATATGTTTTACATGGTTTGCCCCAAACCGGGGTCCCTCGCATTATAAAACCAACGTCTACCTTACTGAACTATTTTTGCGCCCCAGGCGCAGAATATCATCTTTGGATTCGTAGCACGGGCGTTGGTTTAGGCTTCGCCACGCGTGGTAGCACAGCCCACTTTGGGACAGGTGTTAAATCTTGCGCACGACACCATATGGGCATTCCAGTCATTGAAAACTTTCAGCGGCATTTACAGAAAGAAATGTGAAGAGCAATAGCCAGCTCTTATGCGAGGGGAGAGCTTCCGCCAGCAGTGGTGTTCCAACAGCTCTGTATCAGTAGTGCAAGCTGCGCTAAAATTATTGGTTGTAAAATATCCTTCCTGCGAAAATTACGTCCTGAGCATGCAGACGTCGAGTAACGGCATGACTCATGGTCATTAATGGGTGCCCTGTCATTGAGGGTTGCGTCTTTAACGAGGTCCGCACAGGCAGATAATAGCGACCTACTTCTCCGCCTTACAGATCTTGTCACAGTGAACAAAGCTCACAGAGCGGTTTACCGCTTACGTGCGCCGAGTGCCCCTCGTCATAAATTTCTGATAGTTAAACTATACCTGAAAGGTTTTGCAACAAAAAAAAAACGACTGCTGCAAAAAACGACTGCCACCAAAGTGATGTTTTTTTGTTAAGAAGGCTGAATAATTGAATTGAAGTGATTTGAAATAAAAAGATAACGCCATGCAGTCGCCGAGCAGGGTAAGGTGGCTAAGTAAAAAGTGGACTTCGTCGGCACGGCCATCCTCCAGAAGAAAACCAACTGAAAAAGGGCGTTTTAATTGAGTATTGGCATGTCCAGCGGACTCGACAAAGCCTTATCCGCTCGAGTTGAACACAGCCCTCTGTGTGTATGAGTGCATTCCGCAGCGGGGAAATTTGTAAGTGATCAACTGCGCTGAAAGTATTCACTACGGCGCTGCACTGTTGCCCACATCACTAGTGAGGACGGAACCAAACCCCATCGAAACCTCGGCCTCTCCATTTGGTGTATGATTGGTTATATATAATTGTTTCACATTTGAAAGTTGTCTAGACTTACCTGAACAGCCGCGAAAGATCGTGTTAACTTAACGCAGTTTACGTTGGAATGGTCAAGGATTGCAAGGATTTATTCCCCCAAAAAAGTCACTTACAAAACATATCTTCATCTTATGACACACTAATCTTTATGGGTGGCGCATCCCATCGTCTCCTTTCGGCCTTTTTGTGCCCATCCTATTTGCACACGTGAGCTATATATAACATTGCAATACGAAAAGAAATCAAAAATAGGTTATCATGTGGGTGCGGACTACGTCATTAATATTTTATTGTCGGGGTATTACACCTGCAAAAAAGATCACTAGCTACGCCATTGATTCCAAGAAAATCATGCTTCCTGCTCTGCAAATAGTGTGTTATGATGGGAAAATATTTGGGAAATATTGCGCATGGCGAAAGAAATTTTTGTAAAATTATGTATATTGTATCTTTTGTCAAGAATGAATTTTAATTATGCCGTCGTATTTTGCGGTCTGAAAAGGAATATGTCTTTGTTGATGTTCTTAACGAGTTTTTATACGTGTTGTAATAATACTTTTATAAGAACAATAAGATATCAGCGTTTACTTTTACCTAACAATGGGCAGTAGTCAGCAAGTTTCACTCTTACAAGCTTTTTACTTACTTTATCACCTTGTATGACGTCAACCGCTGCACACAATCTCTTTATGAATTTATGAAACGTGTTTTGACTGTCAAGGCTGATGTTACGTACGGCTAAATTAGGGTAACTTGCCGGCAAATTCTTTTTGCAGTTTTTTGCACAATTAGTGCTTCATTCAAACAACCGGGCATTTCTGTTCAGACTGAAATGTATTTGAGGGTTACCGTGTGGAACTCCGCAACCAGGCTCATGTTATGTCCGATTTGCAACAGTGTTAGGATGAGATCTCAAAAGGGTGCCAAGGAAGTGGTTTTGAGGAATCCTTGGTTCTGCGGCGAGCCACAACCCCAGACATATTTACCTGACCTTCTAAACAAATGCCAGTTCACAGAGGTCACGTGCTGCTGTTGGTTTTAAGCTTCGGGCTTATCATTATTTTACTTTCATTATATAGGCTCCGGGGCTTTCATATACACAACTACGACCCATCCCAAATCGACATAGTGTCTACTGCTGACAGAGCTACTTGCCATTAAATAGGTCTTGGTGCAACAGCCTGCGACGGTAACGTAGGAAATGTTCGGAGGCAAGTCGTAACATCAACTGTAATGCAATGATTGCGCAATTTTATTTATTTCCCAGCCATAATCTGCAATTTTTGGTCCTATGGTCTGATGTGATATATTGGGGAAACTCTAGAAGGTAGAAACTCTAGAAGGTAGATCAAGTGAAATGTAATCAAGATGGAAAAATAATCAAGATTGCAAATGCCTCTTCCATACCCCTTGAAGTTTTCTGAAATATTGCCGGCGCAGCAAAATGCACACGCGACTTATGGTCCCATTTCCTGCTTTGACTGTGGAATTCTGTCAGAATGGTTGTAGAAATCTTTGAGGAAAAACATTTTCTTTACACAAAGAGATTTCGAACAAAAGACCCCCTTATGTCACATAGTGAGAATTGCGTAAACCATATTTTATATGCTAAATAAAAAAATGATCACTAAAACATAATAATAAACGAGCCCCTTTATTCAATATATTGCAAAATTTGTTTTCTTGGCCAAGCAGCTGCAACATTACATTGCGTATTATATTTTACATTTAGCTAAACAAAAAATCAATGTTCACGATTCTGCTTTTGATAAATAAAATTTGATTCATCTGACGTTTTTCTAATTGCATTATTTTTGCTACAGGGTATACAAAGGGCGTGAAAGTGCTATTATAATGAGTTATGTCTATGGGTAGAGAAAAAAAGCCCAGAACTAGCCCGTTTTATTTCTAAAGGTTGAATACAACCAAAGGTGAGGTGAAGCGATACCTCTTCTTTTACCCCAACAGCATATCGAAGCATTTTGTTGATACGAGGTATGCCCAGGCTATGGTTTGGCGGCTGAAAATTGAAGACCGGCTACATTACACAGAGGCGTTAGCACTACGTAGTCAACCGAAGAGACCAAGTACAGAAAAATGCGTGAAAAGGTAAAGTGGTGTGATATACAAGTTTGCCGGACAAACCCGCTTTGGGTGAACGCTATTAGGCTGTTGTTAATAGAACTGCACATTGCCCGGCTTTTCTGCCCCGGTGCAAAACGCCACGAAGCTTTTTTTTTTTTTTTTGGTCTCGCCAAGATCGCCAGATTGCGTATTTTGGTACCGTCAAGCAATCAAGTGCCGAGGAGGCCAGAACAAGTGAGGGTGCAAGAACATACCGCGTTTTTTTATCGTTGAAAAGCAAACAGAGCGATGATGACGGTTTCTGGAGTAATTGTATGATTAGTTAGAAAAACAAACAAAAAAATTCACAGCATATCCACGGGGTGAATGATGATGAGTGGGCGAAGCTCCTGAGGGGAAATCATCGGTAAAACCGTGACTCTTCAGTGAAAGTTCGCCCACTTCATCTGTGTCCGAACGTAACGCCTAGAAAGTCTCGCTTAAACCGCGCGCCGGCACCTTGGGGCTGAGCTCGCCTGATGCGTTTTGCAGACGCCTCACGAGCTCCCACTGCATCGGGGTCTGCCTGCCGATACGCGCGCTTTCTCGCCGCTTCCCGTTCTCTGACGTTTTGGAGATCCTCTTCGCGCCGCAGCCGTGCCGCTTCGCGTACGGCAGGGTCCTCGCGCCGTTGCCGTGACGCTTGGGCCTCTCGTTCTCGAACGCTGGGATCTTGGCGTCATCGTCGCGCAGCCAGACGACACGCTTCGGCCTCCCGCTCTCGTACGGCAGGATCTTGGCGGCGGCGTCGCGCAGCTTCACGGAGCGCTTCTGCCTCGCGGGCTCGAACATCTGCAGCCTTATCCATCGGGCGACTCCGAGCGCACGCCAACAGCGAACGGATTTTATTACAACGCTCCCCGCCATCTAGTAAACAATGCAAGAACTAAACTAGAGGTAGCCACGCCATCTAGTAAACAATCCAAGCGCATCTTTTCATCATATACAAGTACCGCCATCTAGTAAACAATCCAAGAACTAAACTAGAGGTAGCCACGCCATCTAGTAAACAATCCAAGAACTAAACTAGAGGTGGCTACATACATACGTCGAGGATGGACAGACCCACGCCCTAAGGAGCTTCGCCCCTAAAATCTGTAAGAGAAAATGTATCCATCACGAACGCAGCGCGCTGTCTTGAGTGGACACGATATCCTCTCAGTACTCTTCTATGCTTGCTTCAAACTTCTTCGGGCCCAGCCCACGGCAACAGGACGCAAATTCATGAAGTCGGAGTCATAGCTGCGACCATTCTCAATTTCTATATCCTCTTCATCGGCAGCGTGCGCGAATAATGTTAAAATACGAACTAGCGCAAAAATCAGCACTCACTAGGGCCGTAGTGTGGGATTTTTCTCTCAAATGCGGGATTTCGAATGGCGGAATTTTTTTTTCAAACAAGCTGGCGAAGATGTTCTATATTGCCTCATTTGGTCTTCGTGTTCTACGCTGATGTTGTTTACAAAGATTACCTTTATGCGTTGGGTGTCACATAATAAGGGTGTTCAACGCCCGCTGTGTCTGCTATTGCGTCACCTAATTGAAATGCCAAAGAATATTTGTGGTTCTTTCATCGCTGGAAAACAAAAAATTATGGGATTACGTGCTTTGAAAACGTTTTTGCCCGAGAAAAAAACAACACATCTATCTGCGAAAGAGCCTGGGATGCATGGTATGAGATAAATTTTATTTGCAACTACTAACAAACTCTAGAACCCGTCTCCCTTACGACGGTTCTAAAGATCAAATAAAATAGTTTTTTATTTCTTGAAATACCTTCATTATCAAACTAATTAGGTACCCTGGAAGACTTAGACATTTGCCTATGAACTCCACCCGCTTCTGTTTTGACACTCGTTCATGCCTCGCTATACAACGTAACACGTACAGAAAAAATTTCTGGGGCACTTGTTTACGCCTGCGCTAGGACGCTTCGTGATTCAAAGACTTGCGTTTTTTGCAGTAAAGCTGCATATCTCTACTCCTCAACGGGTTCATCTCCATTGGCACCTGTAATGCTTTGCAACATGGCTAGTTTTAATGAAATAATTGCGTTTTCCAGCCACGAAGTTTCTGCTCCACAAGAAGTCTCCTGAAGCAAGCAAGGTTGTATACTTTAGGTTCACTAGCAATGGTGGCTTACATTTCATTATTTCTGGGTACTTGCACAGTGAACCCCGCATCCTTCATCAGATCACATTAATGAGACTTCCCCCTCTCAGTCCTCCACACATGTCTAATCCCATCCGGAATTCAGTTTCGTTGTTTGGATCAGCACTGGCAACTTGTACGTGGTGAATAAACAATTCTGCTTGGTTTGTTGCTGCGCCATTTAAACAGAAGAGGGCATGTTAAGCACGCACTCTAATCATTGCTCTATATTCATTCACATTTACTCGTAGCGCTGCGGCCAAGCTTTCTGGTGGATGAGTATCACGCTTTATTTCCAGGTGATCAGCAGACTCACCGAGCAAGAGCATTTTGCCTGGAAACCTCAAATGGCTTTTGGAGTATCTGTTTATTTGTAATCCTGGGCTGTACCAATGCATCTTGCTCAATCGCTCCACCAGACACGCTGTAAACAATTTTAAAAACACCTTCTCTCCGGTTACCCTGCTTTTCCGATCGGGAACTTTCGTTTTTTTGTAAAGCCCACTGTTTCCTTAAAAACCTTATGTACAACACGTAGAAGTCTTCGTCGACTCTACTGCCCTTGTCGGTTTTTCGACGGTCAAGGCCCCACTTCAGTGCTCTCTGATACATGCGTGTTTTTGTAGCATATTAGCGCTATGTAGGTGGCCTTGCTTACTGCAAGTATTTTTGGTTATTTCATACCATTAACGTCGTCAATTTTAGGGCACCCTTTTCGGAACCCAACCTGTTGTGGGTTGTTTCAAATTCGAGCTGTTGCGATTGCGGTTAACTAATAGCTTGGTAAATAGTTTGTGTACAACTGAGGGTGGGCACGCCGTTCGAACTTAGCCACCCAATGAACAGCACCAGGAAGAAGATATAGGTACGTGCAGCACAGAGCCCGTCATAAGCCTTTTGCTTTGTCAACTGGGAAGAACACGATGCTCGCTGAAATAGATGCCAGTTTTGTCGCCTCTTTTCTACAGCGCTTCTAAAACATCAGACACCTGCCTCCTGCGGGCTGATTGGTGCGTTTTTCTAGGAGTCTTTCGATTCTTCTTATTCTGAGCCAAAAGTTTCTTGAACTTTTGTTATGCTGTGGAACATTAAAGTGGTCAGTGAGAAAATATTTACCAGAGCTTCTGTAGCGCAATGTATTCTCAATCATTTACAATATTCTAGGGCACACCTGCATAAACAGCAGCTTACTCTCGTTTTCATGATTTGGATTTCCTTTTATACATTTTTTTGTCAGTAACTGGAGGAACATTTCTAGCTATATTTGTAGGCCCTGCCGTTCTGTCTGGTCTAACCTGGCTGCAAAAAAAAAAACATTCAGCTACTTCAATACATCATTCTTCCTGTGAGTAATGTTACCTTGTACATTTTTCATCCCCCGAAATCTGTCTTTCCGAATAGTTAACGTCTTCTCAACTCAGTCTAGGCTTCCTTTGCAACACAGGGTTTCTTTAATTACTATAATATTATGCACACCCACGCCGTTTGTTGTGCTTCTGCTAGGAAATGTTGAGAGCTACTCGAATTCAGTGTGATCCCCGGTATTTCAGTTTTACGTTATAAACGTTTGGCAATGAATTCCCTTGTTTTATGAAAGAAGTTGCCATATTGCTTTGTACCGGCCCATTCCGCCATCGCGGCTGCTCAACATGTCATTGACGATGTAAGGTTCTCACTTACCTTTTCACGCCGTCCGCATTCGACCCGGTGTGAAGGGCAAATTGGTTCTCAATGGGTTGCTTTAATTTTACACTAGTTGCAATTGACTGCATATTGGTTTCTTCAGAAACTATGCGGTGGCATTAGAAGTTGAGTTGGTGGTCCTTCCATGGTTCCATGCTAAAAGAGGTTAAAACAACACGAAGAATCCTTAGTGCGAAAGCTAAATTAACGGCAGCGGGAGATACACGCGTGCTAGAAATACCTGGATCCAAGTCTAGCGTCTCGTATTCATGGACACAGGTATTTTTTTGCGATTGTGACGTGGGTTCTTTTTCACTATTACTAGGAACAATGCAGATTTGGAAGCCACAATGTTTCTTTGCAGCGGCATACAAAGATGGGGAGTGCTTCAATTGCCTACCTAGAAATATATTGTCCCCTTCTGGCTATTACGCAACTGGGAGCGCAGAACGAGACGGCTGCAAACATTCGTCGCTGCCCCACGTCCCATATTCCCGTAGGTTTGATACGAACGAAGGCAATTCACAAGCATCTGCAGCGTGAGTCCAAAAGGAGAGTGAGCGCGTCTTTCTGACATTTGTTAGCTGATACGCAAACACACAAAAGGTATGAACACGAATACGTATACTAAAACACCCCTAGACTATACCTGGTCATCGCAGCTGACAATACACTTCATACTATGCCAACACACCTCCCCAAATAAGAAAAAAAGAAGCCTTGCGAAAAGAAGTCCCTGCACGACCACAACAAACCTTAAACCACTTACAACTTCCCGTTTTCTGTAATGACTGAAGGTTACTGTTTCTTCATGTAATAATTAGGCTTCTTGAGGCCGCAACATTGCATATACTGCAATACTATCCCCAAATAGCTTTTGAAACACTTCTGTTGCTTTTTAGTATAGTATTGGTTTCTTGCAGCCTTCCAAGATATTCGAAGGACGTGATTGTAAAGTCGCCTCTGCAGGAGTGGGAGGGCCACTCTCTAACGTCAATGAAACTGAATAGGGAACGCGGAACAACCTATGTAAAACTAGGCAGTGTTTCCCTGAACAATAAAATTAGTTTAAACAGGAAAAGGTTCTTTAGTTTACAGACCGCGAAAGTGCCCTTAACGACGGTGTGTCCAGAGGTTATAGTCGGGTTCTCAGAGTTGTAATGATAAACGTGACGGTCGTGCCCTATGACCCTTGCAGTTACTGAGCACAGCCATCGCAGCCAGGACTCTTGGTTTTGGAGCCCATGTTGAGTATTTTGAGTATTTGATTTTTATTTCTTGGCAAAGCCAAGGGGAGGCTGAGACGAAAGGTGGACCTGGCCTGACAGGGGACTCAGCCACCCGATTTACAGCGTACATAATAACACGTCTGCTCACTAATGTAAGCATAATAGCACCATCGTAATAAAGAAATAGCACAAAGCAATGTCATTACTAATTTTTCTATGTATTATACAAATCATAGGTCTAAAGGTAAAATAAGAATCACAGTGTAGACATAGGTGCAGTATTTCGTATGCATATATATTTCAAACCCTTAATTATATATCCGTTTTGCAAGCGTTTTGCTTAGATACACTTCTTTGACCTGTTTGTTAAACGTGAGTTCACTGGCGTAGAAGTTCAATTTTTTTACCAATTTGTTTAATATTTCAGTTGACTGGTACAGGAAAGATTCCTCGCCATAATTCGTTCTTACTTTTGGAGTGTGCTGTATTGTATGCCTGAGATGGTAGCCAGAAAATTTTTTCTGAAATTGATTCTGGGTCTTTCGCTTATAAATGGTTTGCAGAACTTTCATGTAACAGATTTGGTCAGATCGAAGCATTAACTATTCAGTAAATACAGGTCTTTTTCACGGCACGCATCTGAAACTTTCATTTTTACGCAGCCCGAGCGTCCGAGCCAAGTAGCTAAACTCGTTCTCATTACATCAACCAGAACCACCAACGCTGCGTTGTCCCTGGGTGTCACTGCGGTGTGGCAGGCACAAACTATTGTATTATGGCCAGAGGAGTTGTCAAGGGTGTCAGGCTGCTCTGGGCTGGATTCGTGACTCCTTTCAATAGCATGTCCTGGTCCTCTTTTTTCTGCCTTCTTCTTCCCATTATAACCAAGCATAACCTATCATGTTTGACTTATTAACTTATTCTCTTTGTTTGGCTGTTATTACTTCGGGAGGCCTTTCTACTTGTTTTCAATCCATGACGTCCTTATTCATTCGGGAACTTGTTTATGATAGACTCTCCGGCAACATGTTCTGCTTTCATTGCGCTGAGCGGAATCGTTCAGAGAAGATGGTTAGCGGTAAAGTGGTGTGCTCTTCATATTTCAAGTGTTATGTCGAGGGCTGTCTGGAACGCTTCACGGTTGTTCAAGACTTAAGGAATAATTTTGGCATATTGATTCGCCCATAATGCATGCCTTCATATGTAAGCAGTGTCGCATAGTACAGCTTCTTCATACAATGACAACGCATATCACAGTGCTCAGCATTGCATCATCCTTAGTGACCTGAACTCACTTAGGTGGTTCGGGAAAAGGGTAAATACGCTCAATAGCTACACGTTACAAGGACCATTTTGTGTAAGGGATGGTTCAGCCCAATCCAGGGCAAACGTACAAAAATGTAGTGCCTAAGGCGGTTGAATTATGTGCATTTTTTTCTTAGGAAAAATCCACCCCCTTGGTGAAGCATTACCACCCTCGCCATTTTGTTCTATATCCTGTAAAGCCCTTGGGTAACAGGTGAAACTGGACGTTTATTCGACGGTGCAGCCCCCTCCAAAGACCGCCCCACAAAATGATCATGATGATCTGCCGAGAAGTAGACGAAGTATTCCTCGAAGTGTTTGACGATATGCTTAATGCGAACCTTTTAAACTTATTGAGCAGCTTGGCCAGGGATATTTTAAGCTGATCAGTGATGAAACCATGCTCCGTAAGACAATTGAGAACAACAATTATTGCTTTGAATAATACGTTGAAAATTTTCTGCAGTTCAACTACGAAACACCGTGTATCCCTAATGCTTTTTTACTAATGGTAATATATATTGTTACGCAGCGACAGGACAGATATGAGTCGAACCATGCTAAATGAGGAGCTATCTATTTACACTATGTGCATGGTGGCCACCAGAGAGTCCCCGCAATGCTGCGTGCTTCACATTGCTTCGTCGTCATCGGAGTCTGCAACCGCAGAGCTAGGAGTGAATTCCCTCTTCATCGTTGTTTCGTGACATGGCCCACCGGTTGCAAGATGCCGTTCAGGTCAAAGCCGCATCAGCGAGAAGATAGTGGCGGCGCAGAAAGTTGAGATTAGAAAACGCGTAGAACTCCTTGCCGCCAGGAATGGTCATGTTTGTCGTTATGAGCACCAGCTCGGAAGAGCATTTCCTTCTGACTTGACGAAGAAGCATCCCAAGGCGTCAGAGACCTGCCGGAGATCTGGGCCGAGGAACGGCACCCGCTTGACATTAGGTCGCGGCTGGTTACGTCGTGTGGTCTCGGCAGGTCATGTAAAGGAAACACAGGGCTCGGGGATGATCACGTTCATGGCTAGCAGTTGTAGGGCGGGCCGACGCGATCCAACAGCCAGGATCAGACGACCTCATGAACTGAGATGGGGTGAAGCTCGGGGCCGGCACCGGCATGAATCCACCACCCTCCACAAATATGGTATATGGTCGCAGGACAGATATAAGACAAACCATGGTAGATGAGGAGCGATCTATTTACACTATGTGCATGGTGGCCGTCAGAGAGTCTTTGCAGGCTGCGCACCTCACCGAGCTTCGCCGTTGTTGGATCTGTGACCGCAGAGCTACGCGACACTTCCCTCCTCATCGTCGTCTTGTTCAAATTTGACGTCATGCAAACCAGCTTATGTAAACTGAGGCAAGTATGCCAATGAGACGTTGCTATTTAAGGAACAGAGGGGGGCACGGTGGGAAACCTTCAAAAAGTGGTTAACCACAGAAAGCATGAAACAGTAAATATTGAAGTGTTTTGAGATAGTTGGATGAATTTGTAGTTTCCTGTTGCGGCGCCGTAAAAGGTTAATTGTGGCGCAAATCTTGCTGCAGAATGGAATCTCGAATAATATTCTTTTTTAAATACGAACGTTTCACTGACTTAAACTAAGATGTTGCTTTATTTCGCATACATCTATGTAGTATCTTGAATTTGGGATTCGAAAAGCACTTCCAGCGTGCCCAAAGCGCCTATCTATATCCAAGGAAGGGAAAAACAATATAAGGAAGGGGAAAACGAAACCAAAGAAACAAGAAAAACCCGAATCTACGGAAGTGGAAATCAACAGTATGATTGAGAGAACCCCTTAAAGGCCAACTGCACTCACATTTTCGACAGCGTAAAAATAATGTCACCTAACAGTTCATATAAAAAGGGAGCGAAATGCAAAATACTGCGCTTCAAACATCAACGCGCGCGACGCAAACGGCTCGCGACATTCGCGTTTTCGGAACCGAAACTGAATAGAAAAGGCGGCCATAGCGGCGGCCGGACGTGACGTACGTGAGGGAACGGAAGCGACCGCTCCAGAGCCGGCGGCCGCTCAGAGCCGCCTTCAAATGCGCGTGGTAGCGCCGCGTTTCGCTTTTTTACTTCCACAGAAGAACTTCCACTAACGTTTGCCCATGATAATGGAGTTGGGCGCAATTCCGGCATCCCGTTGCTATCAATCGAGATGAAGTAGACCACCCGACAGTAATTTTTTCCATAATAATAACTGCCGGAATAGCAATTTTTGGCATTGCAAGTAAAAAACGGACCCTGATTTACAAAGCTATTTGCTCGTATACGATATCGAAATCCAGCTTTTAATATAGCCTACCCCTCGGCTATCACGTCGCACTCTCTGAAGGGAACAAATCGCACGCGGGCGGAGATAAATCACTATTTCTACTATACATTACATGCAATCAGCTTCGTGAATATTGGCCCAGTATTTTTTCCCCGGTTTGCACATCGAGAATCGAATTATAAAAGGGATCTCAAACTATAAGCCCGCCTTCAGAGCGAAATGACGCACTAAAACACGAAAACACTTCCTATCTACCGCTGCTTTCTACTTTAGCCAGAGACAGGTACTGTTGAAAACGTTTTACTTTCAAATAAACTAAATCTAACGCTCAAAGTAAATACTTCACTTGGGAATCGAACAAAAATATAATGTATTGTTTAGGAGAGGAGCAGTTTAGTTTTCGCACTTCCCAAATACGACGGCCAATATTTGTGCGGATGTATTTGTTACCACGAGAAAGGCTGATTTTGGTTCACTTAGCTAGGGAGACAAAAGTCGCAGAAATGCTCATAGCCGCGTGTACAAGAACTCTACTTGGGTAGTAAAACTTTTGGAAATGTCTAAAGGATAGAGGTGGCGTTGGGCCAGCCCAAATGAGGCCAATATTGGACGCGGAAGTGCAAGTGGTCAATAATTTATAATATATCTTTTTTTTCTGTGGTAAATGCAATAGGAATGACAAGTGTAAGGCAAGTGCTCCTTTCGCGCTATTTTTTTCTTTGAGTAAAAATATTTTCAAGTAAAGAGAGGTTTGCTATCTCCAACACGTTCGCAAGCGCCTGAATAGGTATAGGCTTCTAATCATTTTTTTTTGCATTGAGAAAAATGGGGGATATTACTGCCTATGCGGTTAGTTTAAACATTTGATGGCGACGCCGGTACAGCGCGCTGGTGTAGCAGAGAAACCCCGGGCGAACGCATCCCTGCGCCCGGCGCAGCGCCCTGCAAATCGACGGAGAAGCGCGAGCTTCACGGGACAGGTTCCCCAACCTCCGTCACAGGCCGCTCGGAACTTGTTACGGCGACTCTCCGCCAGGTGCAAACGTCGTCTGCTCGGAGGTACTTTGAACGGCGGTACCTAGCGCTCTCTCTGATTACGAAGCTAAGGATTTCGCCATGGTGATTTTAAGAGCATGGACTACTTATTTGGAATAAAAAAATTTTTAGTGCAGTTGGCCTTTATTGAGCCACTGATCGCCCCATCTCAACTCCAATTGACAGGTTTGCCGTATTGGTCCCTCCACTGCATCGATGGCCTTATAAAAACAAAGCTGATCTCACTATTTTGAAATCTTCAAAACGACTACGCGGCGAAGCTTCCTACGAAGACTTTGCATCCCCTACCGATCGAGGAAAGCTTAAACTGTTGACGTAACTGTTGAGTTGACCTAATACGACTTTACCTCCTCTTTCTCAATCCAACACCAGCATTCTCCACCCGCTTGCCCCTTCTTTCTTCGCCGTTCGCTGTCAAGAGCAAAAGAAGGCCTAGGCTGGTACCACCGCACCTTTGGATAAGCAGCACAGAAGTGCACGACACCTTGGACTTTTGAAGAAAGCTCTCTGACGCGCCACTCTAAAAAGCGAACTGGTACCCATTGGAAGTCGGGCGCTAGTTTTTTTAAAGCAAAGCTTTCTACCTGTACCTCCCAACAGTTCTTGCGTACGGGGCAAGAAACTCCCAATGCGGCTGTGGATGGAAGAGGTGCCTTTCACTCACTGAGCACACTGTAGATGGCGCTGCGATAGGGCTTTATTACGCAGCGTTCCCAGCACGCAGGGGACAGCTCGTACTGGCGGGCGCGTCGGTGGGACGCCTTTGTCGTTTTGCGTTAGCCACAGTTGTTTTGTCCTGTTTTAGCGCAAGTTCGCGTTCATTGCGCGCTTTCTTCGCATGGCTTGAATAATTTTTTCGACGACACCTGTTGAGTAACCTGTACCCGACGGAACTAAGTGAGCGTACGTCAAAGAAACGTCAATGATTGGTTTGCAGGGTGGGAAAATCAAATGTAGAGACCCCTTACAGGCATATGGCTTCTGGAGAAACGATACCTCTTGCGCACTGGTGGCTACGAATAGTACTACGTTTTCTAAATAGGTGAATGCCAATTCGGTTCTTTTTTGAGAGGTAATTTTTAATGCGAAAGGAGAAACTTGAACTGATAAATAGCGATTTTACAAGTTCCCTCAGCTTTCTCGCAATTTTGAAAATTACTAAACTAACTAGTTTTAATGGGTATAAATGGGAACAATTAGGCTAACATACCTAATTATTTCAGTGTCTGTACTTGCGTCACGCGGTTGTGCATCCGCAAGCTAGCACATCACGGTGGCTAGGTTGCACTGTCTTACCCTTCGAAAGGCGCGCATACCCGTTGTCTTTCCCCCGGCGCATGTTCGGACTACAGCGGCGGCGTTCGCCGCTCTAGCCCGGTCGCGCCCAGCGCTGCTGCCTTCGGGACGCCGCCCCTGCGAATATCAGGTAATAGGCTGCAGAATGCCTTCTTTCTCTCGTCGTATATCCGCGCGTGTGAATTCAAGTGACGTCGCTCGGGCAATTGCGGTGGGTGTCGTTTAAAGCTGGATTGGAATCAAATTTTATTGACGCATAAAATCAACGGGCTGGGTTGCCTCGTGGACACCGGCGGGGAGGTCAAAATCATGTCAATCTCACCTAAGCTACGAGAGACAATGCAAGCAACCACAACCTTTATATCTGCCAAGACATCCACCTCTGCGTATAAAAAACAATCACTGTTTCTGAAAATTGGGTTCCCGGGAAAATTTTAGTGGCTCTTGTTGACTGCTCATTCTGTCCACCCAATGTTATTTGCGGACTGTTTATGTACAAGCACGCATCTCTCTGGGTTTTGTATAGTATCTAAAGAACAGCTCTCTGGGTGGTCACAAGTACCTTGTCTAAGTCTGTCTATGACAACAATCTTGAGAAACTCCCATCACATGTGGGATGTTCCAACGTGCTTCTGCCATTCAGACATCATGTCGCTCATTATACTGTCACGACATCCCACCTATTCATGCTCGAGCTCGTCGTTTTCTACCTAATCTCTACATGATCGGGCGCGCTGAGTTCCAATACATAGTTCATCTGTCAATCATTTAAAATTACGGAAGCCCTTGTGCATGCCCACTGCACCTGGTTCCATTCCGTGACTTCGAGACCGGCATCCCTACGGTGACTACCAGCTGCCCAACAATGAGACTGGGCCCTTTTGTTACTTTCTTCCGCACATGCAGAGGACGTTATTTAAGTCAAGCTTGTGAAGTGTTACAATAACATTTCTCGGGAGCTGGCGGACATCCCAGGAACACATTAATAACGGTGTTCGGACTTTGTGAGTAGGAGCGCATGCCATTTGACCAATATTTCATTGATAGATTGACCCAAAAAAATTGTCTTTGCGCTTCACTTACATCGATGAGTTTATTGTGTTCTGTAGCCATGCAGAAAACCACACCCAGCACCTTTGATAAATCTTCATTTCGTAAGTAGCGTCGTATCGTAAGTAGCGTATCGTAAGTAGCGTCACGTTTGAATACACGCTCACCAGTTGGACTGCCTCGACCACCGAGCAAACACTTATAGCATTAACCCCTTCACTGAAAAAGTAGAGGGCGTCCTGTTCTTCGTAGCCATATTTCATGCGCAAGCTCCGCTAGTTTCTTGGCCGCCTAATGTTTGCCTTCGTATCACCCCGAACAGCGCAGGCCTCGTTCGGCCAGTAAGAGACATGCTCGAGGGAAACAAAGCAAGACCAATCTGCCACAGGCAACCATTCTCGTCTATGCGACACTTGGAATTCGGCAATCCCGAATGATTGGGCCTCTGATAGGACCGTAGGAGATGTATTTCCACAGTGTTTTAGATTATGCATGGTGAACCCTTGCTTCCTTTTCCCATACGAGGTCGCCCACAGAGTCACACTACAGCACTTTCCGAAGTCAACTTCCTTCTATATACATAGCTTTGCGTTTACGGCCGCACTTTCGAAAGCTCGAGAGTACTATATGAAGACTGGCGAGATACCTTTTAGCTTTGCTATCAAAAGCACTGCAAGAGCTCCAAGCGAGTGATGATGGTTTGGCCGAGATCACTGGATATACCGCGACTCATTAAAAGCTTCTTCTTCAAGTTCGTTTCCAACTTGAGGGTGGCTGTTCCGGTAACTTATTTTTTGTGTTAAGCTATCTCACAGTTCTTGGCGCCTTCGCTGTCTTCTCTCATCTGTTTTGTGACGTTGTTTTGTGTTGTTTGACTTTTAGGGTAGATTTTTAGTTACACCAAAGTATGATAACGGGTTAGCGGCGCCCAGAATGCGCTTTAACCCTTTCAGGTGCCTTTTTTATTGTTGCTCGGCGTTTAGAGCAGGCAAGCAGGTAGCCTGTTGTCGGGGAATGCTTGTGGATACCGTAAAGTTGTTCCCTTTTGAACGCCCGGGGCAACGCCTCGCCAGCTTCTGTGATAGTCACCAACGGATCGTGTTTGAAAGTTCTGATGGTCGGTGTGTTCGGTCTTTTTGTCGCGCTGAATTGCTATGCGCGGCGGAATATGGAACGAATGAGCGTTTTTTGTAGCTATTTATAAAAAATTTTCACTTACACTGTTCTCCTGTTTGCTGCGTTTGTGCGTCGCAGAGCAAACGCCGCTTAACCTGTGGAGTAAAGTGGACACAAAAGAGGCCTCGCCGATGACGGGGGGACCAGAAAAGAAATCAAAATTGCGAAAGTTGTGCGCCGGCTTTCCGTGAACGGAGACGTCCGGGCTCTTCCCTCTTCTCGTTCATTGTCTGTAAAAAAAGCTCTCAAGTCGTCGTGTTCCCATTTAACCGTGTGCTGAATAAATGCGTGAAGGCGACCTATATTGCCGCGAACCATGTATGGGTGTGTTTATTTATTGTTTGTTTTTAATGCCAGGCCACGCTCGGCTGGGTTATCTGCGTTCCAAACGAAGCGCGTCTGACATTCTTTACTTTCATGCCGCACGGGCTATCACATTCAGATAAGCAGACGGTTTCGGCCTAACGTCACTAGCCCAGAATAATCTTGTGTGATCTACGCAGAGACCGCCGCTCTTCCGAGGGGGACTGCACAAGAAGTCACCAAGTTTTTCATAAGAGAAGTTGTGCTGCGACTTGGAGCCCCTTAAGTCCTCATCACGGACCACGGAATGGCCTTTACAGCGGAGCTCATGCAAGGAATCTTAAGCTATAGTAACACCGATCACCGAAGAACGACGGCGTACCACCCCCAAACGAACGGATTAGCGGAACGTTTGAACAAGACGATTGTGGATATGCTGTCCATGTACTTCGACATTGAACATAGGACCTGGGACGAAATGCTCCCGTATGTCACGTTTGCGTACAACACGGCTATCCAAGAAACCACGCAGATGACACCGTTCGAGCTCGTCGACGGAAGACGGCAGACTACATTGCTTGACGCCATGCTGCTTCACGCAGAAGACGACGACCTGAACGCCGACGTCCAAGGATGCCTTCAGCGTGCGGAGGAGGCCCGCCAGCTTGCTATAGTTCGTATAACGGACCAGCAGGTGGTGGATGCCGGCCGCTACAACCTCCGACGCCGAGCCGCCGAGTACCACCCAGGGGATCGTGTGTGGGTTTGCAATCCCATCCGACGACGCGGACTGAGTGAGAAACTTCTGCGACGGTATTTCGGACCCTACCAGATTTTACGACGTATCGGCCCGTTTGCAAATAATGCAAACGAAGCCCGTCTTACATTCTTTACCTACCAGGTGATCCCCGATGGTGATTCCGGAACATCACGACAACGCACGCTTCCCGAAGTCGTCCACGTGGTTCGTTTGACCTTACTATGCAAGAGACGGAATTTTTTGTTCTTCGTTCGGACTGTCTTTTATTTTAGCACCGGGTCAATCATGTATGGGTTTGTTTATTTATTTATTGTTTTTTTACTGCGCGGCCAAGCCCGGCAGTATTATCTGCGTTCCAAACGAAGCCCGTCTTACATTCTTTACTTTTATGCCGCAGGGGCTATCACATTCAGATAAGCAGACTGTTTCGCCCTAACGTCACTAGCCCAGAATAATCTGGTGTGATCTACAATGTTCTGGTCGTGAATCGACGGTTCGAGAACCACGCGCGCCGAAAGATAAAAAGCCTACATAGCAGAGGCTGGGGTATTCGATCTTTGACGCTCGCTTGCGTACGTCACTTTGCTGACTTCTGCTTCTCCGTCCGTGTATTATTTTTGTTGTTAGGGGAGCACAAGTTGGCTCCAATAAACTTGTTTTTCTTGGAGACAACTGCGTCGTCTGTGGCTTCGTGACAATATGATATTTCGCAGTGATTGCTGCCTAAGTCTGTACCATGAGAAAACTTACGTCCACACTCGCAGTAGAATTTTAGGTACCATAGGTCACAGCGAGAATATCCTCATCGTTTTTCTTCTATGCACTACATCGTCAACCAGCAATTGTTACGGAGATGGAGGCGCCCATTGCAGTTCCACTTTCAAAGCACTACTCTTTCGGCCAATCCTTGTAATTTCGTTTTACCAACAAACCTGTAAGCCGCGGTTCAAAAAGCGGGTTAGGGAGGTCCCGTCAGTCGAAATCAGCACCTTTGCGATGTGTAAACGGCAACCTAACTAATAGGCGACCTTAAAAGTTCAATGGGTACAGCGTTAGCAGAGGTGAGTAACAATAACATGTGTAACCATTTAACCGTAGGGTGGGCTTTGGCTTTCGGCTTGGCAACTCGTTGTAGCGCCTTTTATTGCGGTTCACTTTGGGACAGATGTGAAAGCCTGAGCACAACACGATCCGGGCCTCCCAGTCATGGAAACTTTTCAGTGGTATTTTCAGAAATAAATGTGAAGTACCATTTCCGGGTCTCAGGCGAAGGGAGAGGGATCGCCAGCTGGGGTGTTCCAACAGCCCTGTATCAATTGTGCAAGCGCTGCCGAAATTTCCTCTGTGAAATATTCTTCCCGCGAAAAATACGTCCTGAGCAAGCAGACGTGCACTAACAGCATGACAAGTGCCAATTTAGGTGTGTCCTTTCATTAAGGGTTGATTGGTTGGCGAGGTCCTCACGGGCACATCAAAGTGGACCTACTTCTCCACTTTACAGATCGTGGAACAGCGAACAAAGCACCCGGATTTTTTTTTGCGCTTCCATGTGTCGGGGGCGCCTTGTCATATATTTGTGAAAGTTGGAATCTCCTTGAGCAGTTTGGGTAGCAAAAAGCGCCGCCGCAAAAAAAAAAAAAAGAAAACGTTTCGCAGTCGCCGAACATCATGATGTGGCTGAATAGAAATTTCACTTCGGTGGCATATCCATCCTCAGTAAGTTAACCAACTGAAAAAAAAAAGGTTCTATTTATTATTCGCATAACAAGCGAACTCCACAAAGCCCTAATTGCTTGCGTAGCACGCTGCCGTCTGCGTGCGTGAGTTACGTATTACAGCGAGGGTCTTTGCAAGTGATCAACCGCGCTGAATGCATACATGACGCCGCTGCATTACGGTTCCGCATTCCTCGTGAAGACAGAACCAACCGCCATCAAAACCTAGTGGTCCCCATTCTTTGTGCAATTGATTGTACGTAATTATCTTTATCATTTGAAATTTGTATACACTTACTTGACCAGCCGCAATAGACTTGTTAAAATAACGGTTTAAATATGAGTGGGCAAGGTTTCCACGGATTTATCTGCCCAAAAGATTAATGATTTAAAAATGTGCGTCCTTTAAATGATAGACTAAGCTTTATGAGTGGGGCATCCCATTCCCTCCTTTCAGCTAATTTGGGCACATGCGTTTGCACACGTGAGCTTTTATGTCATATAGAAATACGATAACAAAAAAAGTTATCGTGTGGGCGCGGACTACGTTATTAAATATTTTAGCAGCGTTGTACAACACCCGGGAGAAATATCACTGGCTGCGCCAAAGATGGCAAGGACTTCATTTTTGCTGCTCGGCTAATAATACATTTCTGGAGGTATGTTGCAAACGGTGAAACTATTTTTGCTGCAGCAAACTCCATTAAAACATTTGACAAGCAACAATTTTTAGTAGTCTCTTATGTGTTGCTTTCTGTAAAGAAATAGATACTTTTTGATTTGCCTTGAAACTAAATATCACTATATTTATTTAATACCTGCTTAATTACCACAACACCTCAGTATTTATGTTTTCTTAATTGTGGGCAATTGTAAGCAAGTCTAACTATTCAAACTTTTCTCATTGCTTTATCACCTTGAATCAACTCTATCGATGTCTCGGGTCTCGGTTCTATTTATTGAAAACTTGTATTGACAACTAATTTTGGATGTTGGAACTAACTAGGGTAACTGGCCCAAAAATTGTTTTTGCAGTTGTGTGCATGAACCAAGATTCGGTCCGATTAGTGGTTGATTTAGATAACGGGGCATTTGTGTTAACAATTAAATGTAATTCAGGTTTACCGTCACCTCTGCAACCAGACTGGTGTTGGGCCTCATTTACAACAGTGTTAGCTTCCGACATTCGTAAGGGTGACATTGAAGTGGTTTTGAGGAATTCTTGGTAGTGGCACGGAGCCACAATCTCCCAGATATTTCCATCCATCCCAAAAGAAGCACGCGTTCACAGAGGTCACATGCTGCTTATGGCTGTCAGCTTGGTGCTCATTACTGTTATTTTACAATCATTATATATATAGACTCAGGAACCTTCATATCCACAACTTTGCCTCGTACCAAGTAGAAATAGTGTCTACTGCGGTCAGAGTGACTCGCCATTAAATAGGTCTTAGTGCAGCAGCACGCGATGGTACCCCAGAAAATATATGGAAGCAAGTGATAACGTCAATGTAAAGCGGGGATTGAACTTTTCTATTTATTTCCACTGCCATAATATGCCATTTTGGTACCATATTCTGACGGTTATAGGATTTATAGTACGCATTCCAGAAGATGGTTGATGGGGTGAAATATATTCAAGTTAGCAAAATTAATCAAGTTCGCAATTACGTATCCCATACCCCTTGAAGTTTTCTGAAATATTCCTGTCGTAGCAAGATGCACGCTTGTCTTGTGGTCCCATTTCCATCTTTGACTTTGCACCTTCAGTAGGTGTAGGAATCCTTTGTAGAAAAGAATTTTCTTTACACAAAGAGATTTCAAATAAAGGGATAGCTTATATCGCATAGAGACAATTAACTAAACATGATTGGAACCCTCAACGGACGCTCATCAAGCTCTTTGGAAAAGTAAAGGCGCGTGTACGCTGTCCGAAGCGCGGCTGCCCCCTCGAGAATAGATAGCAATTGTCGCAACGGCTTCGATTTTTTAGGGGATCCAGTCGTCATTGGGTGCGTCTATTTCTCCAATACTTATCCAGCAGAGAGCTGACGATAATGCGTCGGGTGAAAGTTGAGATGAGAGAATATAATAGAAAGGGATGAACAATGAAATAAACTAAATAAAAATATTGACTTTGTTTAGGTATGGGGAGAGAGCTCCGTGGTTCGACGTAAAGAAATGGTAGAAAACACTCGAGCGATTGCGTTTTCAAGTTCAGCAGGTTTCTAAACCGCTGAGTACCCATACGCGAGCGGGGCACGTTCAGCGCTAGAAGAGCAGGCGTGCTGATCACACACGCCAAATATTCACTAGGACGTCCCTAAAATTTCAAACTTCAAAGATGCGGAACGCGTTCTTGTGTCAAGCGTAGCATCTTGCCCCGTAATACCGGCGTAGATACGTGCCTTTTCCTTGTGACTTCCGATAACAATCTAACACCCACATACTTATCTGCAAGGTCTGATTGGTGTTCTGGCGCTAAAACTCTACGCTCAAGGCTAAACACACTTCTTCTAATCTCTCTCTTTTCTGGGAGAGGTGCGGACAACGGACGGACGCCGGACATAGCCCCGAGCAAGAGTTGCTCTGCATCTAGTATGTCGATGGAGTGAGTATAAAACAATAATAAATGATCCATAAGGTTAATCGTTTGATAGACGTGTGTGTGGTTCGAGAGTTACAAAAGAAAACATAATCACACCGCAACGGATCACTCAGAGAATGCAGAAGCCCACGTTTTGGGCCGGATGGGTTCCTTCTTTACGAGCGACTGGGGCCACCAAGAAGCTGCGTCTTATAGCCTTTCAGCAGGCTCGGTTTCTCACAAAAGTCCCGGTTCGAGACGGACCTTATGTGTACATACAGACGGAAGCGCTCCAAGCGAGAAATAATGGTTTGGGGAATTTCACTGGATATGCCCATATTTGTGGGTAAACTCTTCTTGTATTTCGTTTTTAATTTCAGCATGGCCGTCCCGGTGACTTAAATTTCGGGAACAGGTATATCAGGGTCTACCGCGACCTAACGGCATTCCCTGATCTGCTTTCGAACATCGTATTGCAATGCCTACTCTTTTAGGTACACATTTAGTTTCACCGATGCATGATGAGGAGTTGGCGCGGCGTGGAATATGGTAAGAAACTAGAGGTGCCTTTTCTGTTCTTGCTTGATCGTTATAGCGGGAAAGCAGGTAGCCTATCGTCATAGAATGCTTGTAGGTGAAGAACACCTTTTCCCTTTACATACGCGGGGCAACGTCTCGCTAGCTTGTGTGACGGCCGCCAAAGCAACGTGTTCCAAATGTGTGATGGTCGATGTATTCGGCAAGTTTGTCGCGCTCTATTTCTCTGCGTGGCGGATTACGGAACGAATGAACGTTTTGCATAGCCATTTTAAAATTTTGCATTTACCCGTCTCTGCTCTTTATTGCGTTCGTACGCCGAAAAGAAAATGCCATTTACAAAGATGAGTAATGAGTAAAGTGGTCACAAAAGAGGCTTCGTCATTGATGGGAAGACCTAAAGAAAAAAAAAGTGCGAATGGTGTGTGCTGGCTTTCTATGAACGCACACATCCAGGCTCTCTCCTTTTCTCGTTCCTTGGCGGTAAAAAACGCTATGAAGCCGTCCTGTTCGCACTTAACCGCGTGCTGACTGAATGTGTAATGTGATTGATATGATATTTCATAGTGATTCCGACCTAAGTCTGTACTATGAGAAAATATATGTCCACATTGCGCAGAGGGAACATGTTTGGCTGCCTGGAGAAGCTGCATACTGCCCCGAGAGGGTTTTTTATCATGGATGTCTTCTACTGGAATATGGGCGAAGCGAGACTGACAAGTAGTGCCATGCCCAAAGTTAAGTTAACCCCACTTATTTGTGTTGTCCGAGAGGCGGAAAATATGCGGAAAAAACGAGAATGCCCTACTGGCGCCCAAGCCCTGCTACAATACCTCACATTGTAAAAAATTTGTTAAGGCCATGAATGTTTACTATTTCACTTTTCGAATTTCCACGCATCTAGGCAGCTTTACGTAAATCTAGGTAGATTTACGTTTGATCAGTGCCAAACAATCGTTAGCTGTATGTTTCAAGCCTTCGAAGCACTGAGAATTATTAACAATTTTCCAACAATCATTCAGTGTGTGCGTTTTTTATTTTCGGAAGTGCTAATACAAACATTGCGATTGAACCAGCTGCTTTTTTTGTTGCCGGCCTAAAGCATCAAGTTAAGCCACGAAGTTGGAGGTGGGGGTGCGGAATGGTCCTTTTTCTTCGGGATCATTTATAATGGCATCTTGGAAAGCAGCTTTGACAAATGCAGAATGGTTGCTTACGATGGGAGCGTACGAAAAGATATTGACGGCGTAGTAGCATTTTACTTTCCAAGTTCAGTAGTACTGCTAGGTTTGGAGAAAGTTTTAGGCTGCACTTAAAATATTCGGAGTCCTTGATCAATTATCCGGGGAAAGGTGACTTGAATACGCCCATACTGTGGCCGCCAAACATTCGTTACAGCATTATTATGGAGTACTTCGGACATTGAATCTTTATTCGTCGTGCATTTTAGAACTTTTTAATAGGCAATCATAGAAAATTAGGCCGGTTACTCTGAAATATATTCTCACTTTCAGAATATTGTCAGATAATTCGTGGGAAGGAAATTTTCCAGATGGTATATGATGCTTCGACCACTGCGATAGCTGTAGGCAATTTGTTTAGGTAAACAATGTGAAAGTCCTGTTCGTTGTTGTTCCTTCTTCCCGATCGCGTGTGATTCCTCCTTCCCGATACCTGCGACGATACTCTAGAGGACTGACTTGACAGTGGATATGGCAGGGCTTGTGCTTTGTGGAGAATTCTGTCAAAACGTAGCGTTTCAGCAAGATTCAGAACCCCCAAGAGTTCGGTTGCGACCGTTTGTGTCAACCGAAAACTCCCGCGAACAATTAAAAGATACTGGAACTTTACAGAAGTTAAATCGAGCCTGGAACAAATACACAAACGGAGCCCTAGCCGATTCAGCTAGAAGACACTGATTGAGCCACTGATTGAGCCATGCATGAGCCTTGATTGATTGATTGTAGGGTTTAACGCGCCGACGCAACGCAGGCGATGAGGCGCGCCGTAGTGGAGGACTCCGGATTAATTTTGACCACCTGGGGATCTTTAACGTGCGCCGAAATCTCGTACACATGGGCGTTTTTGCTTTTCGCCTCCACCAGAAAAGCGGCCGCCGCGGCCGGGAATCGAACCCGCGACCTCGTGCTCAGCAGCGCAACGCCTTAGCCACTGAGCCACCGCGGCGGGTGCCATGCATGAGCCACTGATTGAAGCCACTGATTGAGCTAGAAGCCAAAGCAGAGACAGGGAGACAGCCGGTGCACTGTCCGACCACATCTACGGGATTAGCCACTGCGTTTTCGCTAAATGTTACGTGCTAGCGTCAAATGACCTTTCCCACCCCTTTGTGCTCCGCCCGCGGCACGTGTAGCGGTAGTGTGGCGCTTTGCGCATGCGTTAAGAGTTAGTACAAATTACAGTGATGCGAAAGCAAAATAACCGCTAGTCATTAAAAGGTAACACAGTGGATCCCTAGAGAAGGCAAGCGTTGCACAAGGCGGCGGAGTGTTAGATTGGCCGATTAGATCAAGTTTGCGGGGATATGTAATCTCAGTTCGCACATGACGGGGACATTTCGAGATTATTGGGAGAGGCATTTACCCTCCCCTGGGCGAAGATAGCCTGGTGATGATGATGATGACGATGATGATGACAGGAACCTAAAACCTGTGCATGACATCTCACTTCTGCTTCGTCTGTACCGCTGATATACCACCTCCGTCGGCGACGGCAGAGACACACCAGAAATGAGATCGTCTAGCGCCGGGTGGGAGCTTCCTTACATTTAAAAAACCCGCCCGCATCTTCCCACGGGGGAAACTCGAGTAAATGCGTCGCAGAGTGGTGGGGGTATCGCGTGAATGTTGCGTAATTGGGTATGGTTTCGGAATGCTTAATTGTTATTTAGTCTTTGTTATTCTTATTTATTGAATGAAGGCGAAGCGAAGGCAAGGAGTGTAAAGTTAAAGTCTGTCTTTATTGCTTGGTGCCGTCAAGCAAAGCGTCAAGTCAAGCGAAAGCCAAGCAAAGACGCCCTTGACTGAATTCCGAACGCGCGCTCCGCCGCTTATATACACACCGCCCGCGTTGGAGGGAGAGGAGTACGGGGGAGAGACGCGCATGCGCACACTTCCGTGCACAAGCGCGCGTACTTTTCACGCACCCACCACGCCGTTATCACGTGTGCACGCCCTGCCGCCGTTACTGTTGAGCGCGACGCAGCGCACGGGTAGCTACGACGCATGCGCGCACAGACGCGCTCCCCCAGCACCGCCGCAGCTGTTGTTGAGAGCGACGGAGCTCACGGGGTACACGCGCTCCTCTAGCACCGCCGCACCTGTTGTTGAGAGCGAGGAGGGTACGGGGGAGAGATGCGCACCTGCGCCTCGACGCGACGCGCATGCGCAGTGAGCGTGTGGACGGCGCCGACAACATCGACGAGTGACATCGCGAGCCTAAGGAATGCTCCACATTTAAAAAAAGAGTTCTACTCAAGTGCTTCACCAATACCTCTCAAATAGCCACCGTTCACTAAAAACGGGTTTATTTAACTATAACAAATAATAATTTGTTGAAATATTTTCACGCATGGGTAATCGGTGTGGGTGTCGCGTACAGCTTCGCTTTCCAACCACCGTCACAGGGTGGATTGGCTCGCATTTTCTCCATAATGCGAGTTAGGGGCGTGGTCACCATTTGTGTCACGACGAAATTTACACGATCCTCATTATTTTTCCGACGTTGCAGCACTTCCCGGGAAGTGCCGTAACTAGAATCATCCCTGATAATGGTGGCGCCTGTCTGAGAACAGTCCACTTACTTTCAAGGTAGGCGGCTCAAGGCCTCTTCTGTTAAACATTTGTCTTCTTAAAATTAACTTGTTTACCTTTTCCGACATTAACGTATGACGCCACCTGTACTGAACAACAGACGTCCAAGCGAAACGATATCGCTTGCCCTGCTAGCTCCATATTCTCATTTCTCTGGGGCATGCACTCGTTAAAATCAGGCTGAAATACACTGAAACACTCTGGTATTAAACTCAAAGAATTGTGGACGCGAGGTATTTTTTGATGGTAAGCAACATTGCTTGTACACTAAGTGTCCCTCTTTTTGTCAAACCTCGAACAAGCACTACTAAGAGTACTTTCACATGTGCTTCTGACTATACAATTTACAATCTTCTACGAAAATCACAACATCGGGAATCCAGGATAATTCTTTGTTGATCGGTTTTTATATAATTTTATAAATACTTACAATTCCAACTATGACCAAACAAAACAGGAATTGTTTCTTTTTAATTTTTACACCTTATAGGCTAGAACAGTGGTCTTTCCAAAACAAATTTTCAATTTACGCGTTTTTAAAATCTACTAAAAGGAATCCTTTAATAGTTAAAACAAACATACAGTTAATTAAAACGTGTAAATTGATTATTTTGCCACAAAAGCCAGGCTACACTGATGTTATTTCATTGGCTATAAAATGCTACTTCAATATTTGTGAGATTTAAAGTATGCATTCAAAAAACCAGCGCAAGCTATAGCAGCTAACAAAACTTAAATACACTTTGTTGCAATTCGACTGCGCCTACGATGCTACAGAAGTCCAAGAGCAATTATTATGCTGCGATATTTCTCAGAAACGTACTGAAGATTAAATACACCGTAACTCAGATTTCCCGTGCTGTTTGCAAACGAATGTAAAAGAATTGACAACACCCAGATACCATGCTAGCTTCCTACCGTAACCCGTCGGATTTATATGAAACCTTGGCATGTAAGCTGCACAGGCCGAATATTTTTGAGCAAAAACTATGCCGCAATATATACGTCACACCAGCCCCCCTTTAACAACCACGTTTTAAGCCAATATTTTCGCAGTTTTAGCATATTTTGGGCACATATTCGCCTCTCTGTTTTGATAAATCGTTTTCTGTGTTCCAAATATGTCTCTTCAGTGCCACGCAGGACAAATACATCAATAATGCGGATACACCGCTTAAACATACAATGCTAGCTGGCAGTATTTTTGTAAAGCAGGCGTACATGGCTTTGAAATTTAAAATTCATAGGCGGACAAAAGCGTCGCCAAGTTGAATGGTAGAGGGAGGTAAATAAATACGCTGTAGGCCATTTGTAAAGGATCGACATACGTCCGACATATGAGCAGTACGTTGAGGAGGAACATACGTTCGACATACGGGCTAGACATAAGAGCAGTCTAGTTTTTAAAACTGGCAATGTGTGATGAAAGCATTAATGCACATCATCCGTAGGCTAACACAATGCGACTTCCTTGGAGAGGCGTCTATGATATTTCGGTAAAATTCTTCCTTTGAAATCTTCATGCAGCTTTTTGATCATAATTGTGCATTCAACGGTGTTCCTCTGACCACGAAGTACAGTCGGTACGACAAATCTAAGGAAAAAAGGTAAGTGCTCGTAAACGATTTCCACATTGACACGTTTTTAAACACGCGGATGCCAAAGAGAAACGTTTTTGGCACCATTCCCAACTACATAAACAGTGGGTGGTGGGATAGGTACATGCAAGGCGCCTTGTCATATTTTCCTAGCCCATAAATTGCTTCTTTCATAAATTAGGGTTATCGCTTATTGCAGTGCATGCGCGCATCGGGTGCCACTGGTACGCTGAAGCCCAATGCCCTATTCTTGGCGAGTTTGTACAGCGAGAATTGCAGCATGCCTTTTAGGTTCAGCACGATTAGATGTAAATGCCTGCGCGAACAGGTACAGCAGCAAATGGAGCTCGATTGAGATCGTTTGCAAATGATGGAAGAAGGGTTAATTTGTGTTTGCCTACATGCCCTTTTGGTACTGTGGCTAAAAATAAGACGAGCGTCGGGTTAGGAAAAGCGATACAATATACGATGCGGCGCGTCATGAGTAAGCTGCACGTTTTTATCTCGACTAGGTTTGTGAGAGGATGGTCGTAAGTGGAATGTGGTAAAAACTGACATTTTTCTGGTGAGCTGTTTGTAGTATTATAGCAAAGCTGTAAATGTCTAGGATCCAGCAGATCGTCTCCGGTCCCAGAGCGATGTAGACAGGAATCGCTAGCGAGTGTAGCGCCACGTTGCGGAGCCCACTCAAATCCCCAGAATCGTAAAAAGCGCGCCACACCCCCGGGGCATGAAAAAAAAAATCATACAAAATTTAAAAGGTCCTAGGGCCTTCACACAGCATGCGACGTGATTTCCATACCCGCGCTATAATAAATTTCTACCCACGATTCCTGTGTGTTTTGTAGCTTAAGCTACACTGGCCGAGGTTGAGCAGTTTCGCGTGTGCCTTGAAGGGCCGTTCTGCGCAAGCGCGACGGGCATTGGATTTGATTCGATTCGATTGGCTTGGCTTGGCTTGGATTGGATTGGATTGAAGTGGGTTGTGTTGGGTTGTATTGCGTCATAGCCGCAGCAGACGCACTGGCGCCGGCGCGTGCCCAGGTGTGCGCCTCAATTGCGCAGTAGCCAAGTCTGACGCTGCGTCGGAGCCGCTTGATAGCCGTTTCACGTGGCTCGTGAAGTGCCGTGCTGAGCATGCGGGAGGAGCCGTGACTGGACAGGACTGAAATTTCTGTTAATAACCAGGAACGATGCTCAATCGCAAATTACGAACAAACGTGTTTTGCTTCGTGCACCCCTTGGACTACGACCCAGTCAAACCTCACGTTAAGGCTCGGCACCGCAGCTTTGCTGGCCATCCGTCTTCACGGGGTGGAAGGGCTCTGAATTTTTTTTAAATTGCGCTTACGGTAATAACCATATGAATAACGGGTGCTATATAAAAACACGTGTGTCGCGATTTTAGGTCTCCTATCAAGGAATCCCTGGTAGTTTGGCAAGGAGTAAGATGATGATGTTAGATTTTCTTGGCGCAAGGGCATCAAGGCCAAAGAGCGCCAGTACTATGGTAAGGATTATTCAAGTGGGAATATAAAGTACAGAATATATAATAAAAGGTGTCTCAAATTTCTGTTAAAACAGAATTGGTGTAGAGGGCAAAGTAAACACAATTGTCACTATGTCAGGAGTTTTCTACGTGCACCCCTTGCCACCGTCCCTGCGGTAGCAGTGAGAGGCCCTACCGGGTTTTAGCGTGCGATGGTGGCTCGGCTCATGGGCGGCATCACACATACCATAAAAAATCTACGTCTCGGAGGAACCTAAAAGCGCGGTTAACAGAGAAAAATGGCTCGTCTGATAAAAACAGCAGTGGGTGTTGAGGGATCATGCGTGTGTACAATTTTTGAAAATGAAGCTTTCTTTGCGGTTCAAGTAGTTTGCATTCTACCAGTACGTGAATGACTCATAGCGACCCTCCACACGTCAAGCAGCTTAGCGGTTCTGTTCCTTTCAATAGGTACGCATGTGTAGCATGGGTATGGCCTATGCGCAGTTTACAGAGAGTAACCTCTGTAATCCTGTCCCCTTTCTCAGGGATAGATCTATCTAACTTGGGTTTTACGATGTGCAATTTGTTTGCTGTTTGCCTATTCCAATCTTCCTGCCATTATACGCACAGCCTCTTACGTACGTACGATTTAAGATCCTCGTACGTGGACGCCTTGAATATTCAGGTCACTCCGAAGAGCTGCAGTTACAGCATTCCTGTCTGCTTGCTCATTTCCGGCTCTGCCGCGGTGACCTGGGACTCAACAGACTGTGATTTAAAGTTTTTGTTTGTGGGCTGAGCACAGTAGTTTTAGCAATTGATAAAAGACTGGATTTTTTTGTACTTTCCTGACACTAAAGCCTGCATCGCACTTTCAACATCAGTGAATATCACTGACGTTTGGACATTATTCTGAATAATATATTCTACAGCCAATACAAGGCCGCGTGTTTCAGCAGTGAATGTAGATGTGGCTTTAGGCATAGTCTTTGACGTGAAAAAGTTTGGACCATGTGCAGCCCATGATACTGCACCAGCTGACTTGGAAGCATCTGCGTAGAACTCACATGCTCTGTACTTGTTCTGCAAAAGCAAAAAATACTGCATAATTAATACCTTTGGAGCGGTTCGTTTGTCAAACTTAATAAAAGAGAGATCACAAGAGCTGAGGCACAGATCCCATGGAGGGACAAGGTCAGCAAAGCTGGTTTTCTGAGCGTCAGTGAAGGATATTCTCAGGCCTGTGGCCAGTGCCCTTACCGACAGAAGAAATGGCTCAGCCATGGCAGGTCGCTTTTCAAAAAGTTTGATTGCCTGGTTACCTAGAGTGCTATTAATGTGTCCGGTCAAGGATGCCACTTTTAGAGCCTAATTAAACCCAGTGTACTTCCGCTGTGTTTCAAGAGACCACTGATTGGCTTCCACATACAGGCCTAAAACAGGGCTTGTTCTTAGAGCGCCTGTAGCCAAACGAAGGCCAAGATGGTAGACAGGGTTTAGCATTTTTAGACCCATTCTCGTGGCAGATTCATAAACAAGACACCCGTAGTCGATGCGGAACCTCAAAAGGCTTTATTAAATAAGGCCAATAGGCACTTTGTGTCCGTAACCCAAGACTGGTGTGAGAGGACTTTCAGGATCCTGACTGTACCAAAACATTTAACTCTAAGGCGTTTGAGGTGTGCAAATGAATGAAAGGTGGTCATCAAGCACAACACCAAGGAATCTGTGCTCCTTTTTTGCCGCTATGGGTGTTTCATTGAGTTTAATAACGGAACTGGGCGGATACCACGCTGCCTAGAGAAGACCACAGACGTGGTCTTTTCTGGGTTAAAACAGAAGCCATTCTCATTCGCCCATTTTGCAAATTTGTTTGCAGCTAGTTGGATTTGCCTCCCACAAATGGACATGTTACATAATTTAAAGGCAATGTGCACATCATCAACATATAGTGAGTAGGATATGGAGCGAGGCAGTGCAGTTCCCGAGGAATTCATCTTAACAATAAAAATGGTGCAGCTAAGCACACCACCCTGCGGCACTCCATTTTCTTGGACGAACATCTTCGAGAGGACGTTTCCAACCCTAAACTGAAAGGTGCTCGACGGGCTTAATGTACTCTTTGCCGTTTTCATGTGGTGATGTGTACATCGGCCAATCAGGCAGGTGCGTCAATGCACGGCTGATGGAGCACCGTGCTTCACTCAAGGATAATCATTTTGCACATGTCCACAGTCACTGCAAGGCCCTCGAGGAAAGCGGTCAAGAAAAATAAGAACCCAGTGTAAAAGGACACGTGTATTCTTCGCGCCACAATGATAAGTTGACAAAACAGTTGGTAGAGGCGTTCTATATAAGCAAAAGTGATAAGAAGTGCATTAGTCAGGCTTCGGTTACACTGTATGATAAGGAATTTGCCTTCCTGTCGAAGACGATGCTTTAGGTTATGTTTCGTTTGGAGGAAGTAGGCCACGATAATATTGTTTGACACAATGCTGCGCAGTGATGACGTTTACAGACACGTGTGGTGTATGACGGTGTATATTTGTGTGTTTTCTTCCGATTAAAGTTTTAGTTGAGAGTCAGCGCCGTCTTGTGTCCCTTCTTCTCGTTGTTGTTTTGTTAGGCGCTGTTTAGTATGGACGGATACCAACTAACACAGCTGTCGATTCTTTTGTCTCCGATAGGTAATCTTTCAAACTGTTCAGCATGTAACCACAAACTCCAAAGCGGCGCAGATCACAAAGAATACCGGAACGCCAGGCTGTATCGTAAGCTTTCTGGAGGTCAAAGAAAACTGATAAAAAATGCTGCTTATGAACAAATGCATCCCTGATGTAGGATTCAATACTCACTAGCTGGTCTGCTGTAGATCTACCGGAGCGAAAATCCGCCGGACGATTGTCTATAATACCATGGTACTCAAGAAAATAGATAAGGCGATGGTTAATAATGTTTTCGAATACCGTGACAAGCAACTTGTCAAAGCGACCGGTCTAAAACTGGTTGTAAGTGATGGATCTTTCCCTTCCTTTAGTATCGGCACCACAACAGCTTCTTTCCACACTTTTGGAAACTGCCCTGCACGCCAGATATTGTTAAACAACAGTAAGAGCGCTTCTAGCGTGTCGTGGTGAAGGTGCTTAATTATGGTATATGTTATTCGGTCTCGACCTGGTGGTGATTTACCACAAGTAGTGAGCGCACCTTTAAGCTCCTGCATAGTGAAGGGGCAAATATACCCTACCTCAGACTGCCGTTTGTAACGTACGATCTTCCGTTCCTCTGCATTCTTGTGTCTCAGGAAGTTATTTGAATAGTGAGCTTAGCTTGATACATACTCAAAATGCTTGCCTAGGGCATTCTCTTGGTCTTGTGAAGTGTCTCCACTTGTGCGGACCAAAATGTGCGTAATAGTGTTACTTCCTCGGAGTGCTTTGAGTCTCCTCCATACTTTCCGCGTGTCAGCATATGATGTTATTGATGACAAAAAACGATTCCAGATTTCGCTTTTCGCAATACGCCGTATCCTTCTGCCATTGTCCTTTGCCCACTTGAAAAGTACCAAGTTTTCAGTCGTTGGGCACCAACGCAAGACGCCCCATGCCTATTCTGTTACTTACGGGACTGCCTGCAATCTTCATTCCACCAATGTTTTGGCTTAGTAACCCTACTAGGTGAAGTCTAGGGGATAGACTTCAGCGCAGCTTTAATTATATGGGTCGTCAGAGTCTCAGCAGCTTCATCAATACCAAGGTTGTCTATAAGTGTATAGTGACACTCAGAGAGCTCTTTGAAATTTTTAGTCTGCGCCGTCCTCCTTGAACATTTGTGGGCATGAAGTGTTGTCTTGTTTATTGTCTAAAAGCTTGAGGCTTACTGGAAAGTGGTCACTTCCGTACAGGTTATTAATGACCTTCCACTGGAGTGCTGGAAACCCAACTGGAGAGGCTATGGCGAGATCTATCCAGAACTACGTGGCATGTGTTGTGTTATAATATGTTGGGTCTTTCTTGTTAAGTATGCACCCTCCAGATGACAGCAGAAATTTTTAAAGAGGCGTACTCTTACATCTGTGCGTGCACAACCCCAGAGTGGGTGGTGAGAATTACAATCCCTAACTAGCAGATATGGCCCTGGCAGCTGATGAACTAATTTTTCAAACTCCATACTGGAGACCCCGGGGTCTGGGGGTATGTACAGTGAGTATACTGTTACCAGTTTATTAAAGATAATGGCTCGTATGGCTACAGCCTCTAAAGTGGTCTGTGGCGGTAAGAACTGTCATGGCACTGATTTTCGCACCATAATCGCAACTCCTTCAGAGGGGTGCATGCAGCCATCTCTGTCTTTTCTAAATACAGAGTAGTTTTTTAAGAAGTTTGTTTCGTTTGTCCTCAAGTGTGTCTCCTGGAGACCCCTAATACTTATTTGGTGTTGTGACTGCAATTCATAGATATCGTGCAGGTTTTTCAGGAGGCCTCTGTAGTTCCGTTGGACTACATTATCAGTTACCATCAGCTTATGCTGAACAAGGATTAACGAAGTGCCATGCTATCACCCTCCCAGGCTCAAGACACCTTCCGAGGAGCATTGACCCTAGGTTGGTTTTGCTTTGAACGGTCAAGCTACGTGCCGCGCCCCATCGGCGTAACGCGCAACGGAGGGATTGGCGTTGTGTCCATGGCTTCTTGCGAAGCTTCGTCAGCAGGGCTAGGCTGGCTGGTTGCGGCAGCCTGGCTCTCATCAGGGACCGGCACTGCAGTGCCAGCAAGGGGCCTAGCGTTGGCATCAAGGGGTGCTCGGGCGGCCCTTGACGCTACTTTTGTGGCATGTGCAGTGGCCTAAGCCACGGGCACTGAGGGGGCTTTGGGTGTCCCTTGGGGCCTCGCTGGGAGGGTTCCAAGTGGAACTCGAGCCGAGTGTAGCGCCGCCACCCGTCGCGCCACATCGGCAAAGCTAGTGTATGTCAGGAACAGTCTCTGTCGTGCTTCCCTAAAGGTAATGTTTTCCTTCTACTTCAGAGCAAATATTTCTTTTTCTTTCTTCCATTGCGGGCACAAGCGCGAGTACGCGGCATGCTCTCCCATGCAGTTTACACAGTGGAGTGGAGCTTCACAGGTGTCAGACGAGTGGTTTGGGAGGCTACACTTTGGACATGCTGCCTTGCCTCGGCAGCTCAATGAACCATGGCCACATTTTTGGCATTTATAACAGCGTCGGGGGTTTGAAATATACAAGTGGAAAGGGATTTTAACGTAGCCTGCCTCGACAGACCCAGGCAGTACAATGGTCGAGAAAGTGAGGATTACTTGCTTGGTCGAAATTTCCTTCCCATCTCTGTGTATTTTCATTCGTTGATCTTTCACAACATTCAGACCCTCGAACTATTCCAGGAGTTCTTGCTCAGGCAAGTTCAGAAAGTCTTCATCAGAGATAACACCTCTGGTAGTGTTCATGGATCGGTGGGAACTGGTGCTCACAGGATTGTCACCTACAGTGGTTATTTTCGTCAACTTGGAACACTGAGCTGCATCTTGCACTTCTAAGAGAAAATTACCGCTTCCCAACATGCTTGCTTTATAGCCGCCGCCTAGCTCATTCGTTAGAACTTTGGCTACCAAGAATGGTGACAGACGTCTCATTGACAGGCCTTCTTTTTCACAGCGCATGACGTGGAACTTTAGCAAATTTTCTGTCTTTTTAGGAGGGAAAAACTGCTGGACTGCTTCGTTGCCCCCCCGTTTTGGAGGAAGATCATAGAATGTAGAAAATTTTGTTGCCATAACAAGTGAAATCAATTCAGCAGCTATGCTGGCCGCCCACTACCGAGCCCAACCTGGGAACGCGCTAAATGCTCGTTAGCCATACATAGCTGCTATAACCCTGTTTAAGTCCCCAAGATTGATTCCTTACCGAGGGTGAACCCTCACCGCCTGTAAATGTGTGGAAATGAGGAAAAGAAGATATGACAGGACCGGGGTAGCAAAGAAGACAGGATGGTGAAAGAGCTAAGAGGGAAGCAGGAAAGACGACTGGCTGTTTCCTCCCGGGCGGGTCAGACCAAGGGCACCGTCTGCGAGAAGCAGGGGCCAAAGTGGCGTGTTGTCTCTATCGGGGGGCCGTGAAGGTCCAAAACAACACTGGCTTTGGCTCAGCCACCAGGATTCCCTTTTACCCGGCCACGGCTCAGCCCCGCACAGCCTGGGTGTGCGTGGCTCCAACCCACACGTGTCAGGGTCCGTGGTGTTGCAAGACACCAAGAGCCTACGGCAGTAGGCACCCCTGCGGAGCATGCGACCGTGGTGGCGCTACTCACCTAAACACCATGAGTACACAAGGTGCCCCGTGAGGGGGGCGAGGACTGAGAAGTGAATTGCGGCTATGAAGAGGAGGAATGGCCGCTTTTTTGGTCTGACGTGCTTCTTAAGTCTCCTGCCGTCACTTCCTTTACACTAACTGCTATAAGAGCGGCCAGTAGTCGCCGGTACATGTATGACTTCTGTGTCCCTTCATTTTCATCGTCCACGAACTGACAGAGAAGATCTCCTCGCTAAAGACAACCGAACGCTCTGCCGCCTATAAAACATCAAGGATCAAGCAAATCAGAGCAAGACCGCCAAGGCAAGCGAAACTGATTCAAACGACACAATGCACAGTCTTCTCGAAACCCTGTGTGGAGGCATCCCTTAACTCGCATCGAGGAGCAACTACATTCTGAGAGGCGGCATACAAGACTGTAGCCATTTTAAAATTGATAATAACAATGCTAGTTACATAGAAACAATAGACATAGATATTTGTGCACCCCAAGTACACACACTTCGGAAGCAGCGAACTGAATCTTTGCTGCATAAAAAAAAAAGAATCAATACAGTTTTATACAGAGAAGGCGTCGTGTACACTTACACATCCAAATAAATACAACTGGAAAACAATAATGAAGTTCATGGTTAAAATAAGCTTTCCTAATACACTAAGTATAGCCTCAATTTTTGAAGTGAATTCTTCCAGTGATTGTCCTTTAGTAAAGGAGGCATCTAACCTATTTCATTCGCTGATTGTCAGGGGGGAAAAGGAATGCTTAAACAGCCGTTGTTAAAAGCGCATTCTTTGATAGTGTATGCATGTTTATGTCCTAGTGTTCGTGATTCTGCCAAAGATATGTACCTGGACGCATCGATCCGGCCGTGGTTATGGAGAATGTGGTGCAGAAATTTGAGACGCGCGATTTTTGCTCTTGTCGCAAGTGTGGGTTGGCCGGAGGTTTAAAAAGGTTTGTGGGCGAGTCGGTGCGTTTATACTTGTTAGGTATAAACCTAATGGCCTTCCGTTGAACCCGTTCAACTTTTGCTATATTAGTAACGGATTGCGGGAACCCCACACTGTTAGCTACTGCAAGATTGATCCCACGAATGTGGTGTAAGTTAGGAGCCTAGTATATGTCGGCGCGAAGGGTAAACGCCTTCGTAGAAGAAACTGTTTACGCAAAGCCGAAGCTGTAATATTGTTAATGTGCGCATCCCATCTCAATTCGGAAGTCAAGGTAACACCGAAATATTTCTGCTGCGTGACTCTTTGCAAAGGTGCGCCGTTAATTGTATAGGTAAATTCGGACGGTTCTTTTTTTCTTGTTACCGTCATGCAAACTGTGTTTGTTAGGTTAATTGACATTTACCACAGCTCACACCGGTGATCAATCTTACTCAATTAAAGATTTAGAGCTAAATGGTCATCCGAACTGTTAATCACTCTGTAAATATTGCAGTCATGTGCGAAAAGATTAATTTTGCAGTCGATGTTATCAGTGATTTCATTTATATAAATTAAGAATAATAATGGCCCTAGGATGGAGCCTTGGGGGACACGTGGCTTAACTGGACCCCTCCACGACGATGGCCCTTCAAAAACCACGAACTGTGACCGGTTTATGAGAAAGTCTCTTACCCAATTCGTAATTTCCCCATCCCCAATGTTGTCCTGCAATTTCGAAATCAGTTTGGTATGACAAACTCGATCGAACGCTTTTGATAAATCAAGCAGAATTATGTCAGTTTGGCCATGGTTGTTTATAATAAGTGCAATGTCGTGGACAACCTCCGTAAGCTGAGTTATTGTTGATAATTATTTCCGGAAGCCATGTTGATGGGGGGACAGAAGATTGTTGTTTTCTAGAAAAATTGTTAAATGCTTTAAGATTACATGCTCGAGTAACTTGCATCACGTACTGGTGAGGGAAATAGGTCAAAAATTAGAAGGAACTGCGGTATATCCGGTTTTGTGTATGGGTATCACCTTTGCTACTTTCCATTCCGATGGCACTTTAGCTGTTTCTATAGATTTGCGATAAAATATGCTGAGGTATTTACTGCACAGTTCTGCGTATCGGAAAAGAAATTCATTTGCAATATCATCGTGACCACTGCCTTTCTTCGGGTCTAGGTTCAAAAGAAGGTTAAGAATCCCGGTGTCGCTTATAACTAATGGTAGAATGGGCATTCGGACTGAAGGCATGGCCGTACGAGTGGCGCCATTGTCATCAGTAGAGACAGATTGAAAATAATCGTTGGAGATATTGGCCTCGTTTGTTTAATAGCTATCGCTTAAACACGACTTTGTTTCAGTGGCAGGGCGAAAGTGTTTCCAGAATCGGTGAGGGTAGTTTTTTATGTAACCCGGAAGCATTGAAGTAAAATTTTGCTTTTTGGCGATGCTTGATTTTGTTTGAACTCTGTAATAGCACGTGCTAGGTTAAATGCTCTTACTGTATTCTCGCCTGTATTTTTGATTGCTTGACGTAGCCTCTTAACGTTTCGCTTTGCGTGTAAAACTTCGCGGTTTTTCCAAGCAATACGTTTTTTTGCCTTTTTGTTTTCAGTCGGACGAAGTGGGTAACGCAGAACACAACAATAGTCTTGAAGCACGACCATAGATGATTTAGATCAGTCGTTGGATAGATTGCAAAGTTTGAAAAGTTTTTGTAAGCAACGCATATTTTTCACGCCTAAATAAAAATGTCACTAAAACCTAATAATGAAGAACCATTTTATTCCATATATTGCAAAATTTGTTTTCTGTGGTCAACTGACTGCAACAGTGCATTACGTATTCTATTTTATATTTATTTGAACAACAATTCAAAAGTTTACAAAAACGATTTTTCGAGAATTGAGAATTGAGAAGATTCGAGAATTGAATTGTTTTTGCTACAGAGTATACAAATAGCGTGTATTGCCTTTACAATGACTTATATTTATGGGTAGAGGAGGGAGAGCCCAGAACTAGACCGTTTTATTTCCAAAGGGTAAACACAACCTACGGTGAGTGTATCGTGTGCGGTGCGGTGTGCCTCCAGATACACATGGGGTGTACCACATCTGCATCTGGAGAGCGCTTGACTGCTCTCCCGCTATCGCTATAAATAACCGGCGCGCAATAAACTGTTGTTTTTTTTTTGCCTCTTGAACCCGGCTCCTCATGAATCTGATACATGGTGTCAGAAATGGCATGCGTTAACGCCTACATCTCGGAACGCCGAAAACGACGACATCATCCTCGGAATGAATTCACTGCAGCCGCCGGATGCACCACGCCTTAAAGGTGACGTCGCAAAGAACTGGCAGCTGTTCAAGTAGAAGTTCCAGCTCTTCTTGACGGCAAAGAGACAACCCCGAATCCACGGCCATGGGCTTCGAACACAGCGCTACTGCTGACAGCCGCAGGTGGCGAAGGGATTGAGGTGTTTAACACTTTCTCTTTTGCTGGAGGGGAGTGTGATACCGACTACTCGACGGTGCTGAAAAAATTTGACGATTACTTTAAGACCGAAAGCTGCGAAAATTAGGAACGGTACTTATTCAGGAAGCGAGTGCAAGAGCAGGGTAAAGAGTTTAAACATTTTTCCGTGACTTGACACAAGCACGCCCATGTAACTTTGCCGGGCTACATGAATTCATGATTAGAGACCAGATTGTGTTTTGCACGAAGGATAAAAAAGTCAGGGAAAAGGATATAAGGGATAACGAACAGACTCTTGCGAAAGCCTAACAAATTTGCAAGGCAGCCGAAGCAGCAGCGGCACACAAAGAGTGCGAGCGAGACCACAAACATGTTGACCCGATCCGGAAGACCGGCTGAGTCCCACACTTGGAACAGCCAAACTACAGCTGTCAAAGATGCGGCCGGCGGAACGCACAGCGAAGCTGTCCACCATTTGGGCGCACCTGTCGCAGATGTCAGAGAAAAAATCACTTTGCTGTTGGCTGTAGATCCTATAATCGGTCAATGAGCTCACTAAGGCAGGTGAATTTGATATATTGGATGTATCTGTCAAGAGCAACGCAGTCCAGCGCGACTAGATTGAGCAAGCAAAAGTGGGAAACTCGTCGGTATGACTGAAACTTGACACTAGATCGAAAGCTAACATCCTTCACTTCGGTATCTTCAACAAAATGCGGTCGAAACCACCACAAACGCAAAGGCGTGCAACCTTGTAGTCCGGTTGCAGGAGCGAAATCGAACACTTTGGCACTATAACAGCACAGGTAAAAATAAACAGTCACAGTGCTATCCTGCCATTTTTTATCGTTAGGAAAGAAAAGGCAATGCTCGGACTGCAAGCATGCCAGCATGCGAGCACCTGATGCTTTTCTCTCGGCATGTGCACAGCATTGCGGAGGGCTCGTCAGAGTGCGTGGTGGAGGAATTTCTTCATCTTTTCAATGGTACGGCGTACGTACAGTGTCCGTACTACATGGTTCTCCGGGATTGTGCCATTCCGGTCGTCCAAAACGGGAAACCGTGTTTCTCTAGCCCTGCGTAGGCCACTACTGCAGGAGCTCACAGCATGAAACAGGGAGGCATCATTGTCAAAATCACGGAGCCAACCGATTGGTAAACCCTGCTGTGACAGTGCGTAAGAAGGATGGGAAACTTAAGATATACATGGGTCCAAGAAAATACAATGATGCATCAAAAGGAAGCACTATAAAATGCCAACGCGCAAAGAGATCGAGGCCGAACTAGCTGAAGCAACCCTTTTTACATGCCTTGATGCAAATGCTGGCTTCCACGAAATGCCCCTGGACGACGAACGTTCTTGAATTTGCACCTTTGAAACACGGTTCGGGCGATACCGCTTTTGAAGATTACCGTTCGGCATTTCCTTAGCATCAGAGGTGTTTCAAAAGATTCTAAACGAAATTTTCGAATATCAGCCCGGTGTTAGTGCGTATGTAGACGACGTCCTTATCTGGGGCAGCTCAAAAGAAGAACACGAAGAACGACTAAGTTCCGCCTTAGAAGCTGCAGAACGCGCCGGGCTAATTTTCAATGAAGCGAGGTGCGCGATTCGCGTTGATAATGATGAGTTCTTAGGGGATATAATAAGCGGTGAAGGCGTAAGGCCAAGCCCTCCATCACACAATGTATGACGCAACTGCCAGAGCCCAAAAACTAGCATGCAGTGGAGCGGATGCTTGGCGTCGTAAATTACACCAACAAGTTCTTGCCCGCTCTAGCGCAGAAAACGCCGTTACTGCGAAATCTGCTAAAGCAGGACACAGAATTTGAGTGGATGGGTAACCATACAAAGAATGGAAGCAGTTATACGAAAGCATAACTAACCGTCCGCTACTAGCACTTTTCGATCCAAAAAAGGACAGAAAAACTTCGTGTGATGCTTTAAAAAACGGATTAGCTGGTGCGTTACATCAAGGTTCTTCCTTTGTCTTCTTCTTTGGCCACAAAAAAATTATGACACCATCGTGCTCGCATTTATTTTGTACTAAATGAATGGTTGAATAGGATTCATATATTCTTTCTTAGGTATTGCTGCAAAAGTAGTCGCTATGAGAAAACACAAGTCCGAATAGCGCAGAGATGTTTTAAATCGCAGAGGCCCCACCAAGAATCTCATCAGCGTTCCTCTTCAAGGTGCTACATCGTCGATTAACCATTGTTATAGGTAGAGGCGGCCATTGTGGTTGGTCTTTTAAAGCACACCTGTTTATGGCCTCTTTTCTCCGTTCGTCCCACCAACAAAGCTCGAAGCCTCAATAAAAAAATGGGGTTAGGGGGGTCCCGAGAATCAATCCCCGCGCTTTTGCGTGGTGTAATCGGCAACCGAACTAAAGGGCGACCTTAAAAACCCGATGGGTATGGTGTTAGCAGAGGCGGGTATCAATACCATGTGCAGCCGATTGGAAAATAAAGAGACGCTTCCCGCGGTTGGCATGAAAGCGGTGTTCCTGGCATTATAAAACCAACGTCTGTCTGGTGGAATTGCTTTGGCAACCCGGGTGCAGAACACTATCTCTGGTTTCGTAGCGCGGGTGCTGGTTTCAGCTTGGCAGCGCGTTCTAACACGTAATAAACCGGCCCAGATTGGGAGAGTTGTGAAACCATGGACAGGACACGATCCGCGCCTGCCAGCCAGTGTAAACTTTCAGAAATAATTGTGAAGGTCAATAGCCCGGTTTCAGGCGAAGTAAGAGGGGCCGCAGCTATGGTGTTTCAACAGCGCTATATCTCTAGTGCAAGCTGAGCCATATTTTTTTTGAAATGTCCTTCCTGCGAAACTCACGTCCTGAGCAAGCTGACGTCCAGTAACGACACGACTCATGGGCATTTAGGGGGGCCCTTTCTTTTAGGTTTTTGTCATTTTCGAGGTTGACATGGGCCAAGAATAAGCAACTTACTTTTCCGCTTTAAAGATTATGCGACAATGAACATAGCACTCAGAGTGGTTTACCACTTCCGTGCGCCGAGTGCCCCTCGTCCTATAGTTGTGAAAATAGAAATAGACCTCAAAGGTTTAGGCAGCAAAAAATGACGGTCGTAAAAACAACTCAGAACCTCACGCCATCTCCGAGCACTGCGAGGTGGCAGAATAGAAATTGAACATTTCTGTCACGGACATTGTCCAGAAGGAAACAAACTTGAAAATGATGACTCCTGGCATATCCAGGGAAATGCACATTGCATTAATCGCTCGCGTTGAACGCGTCCGTCTATGTGCAGGATTTATGAATGAGGAAGTTGCGCCGTTTTTCCTTTAATCGAGTTGAATGAACGACATCAGGACGGAAACAGGACAATAAAGCATTGTTTTGCCGGCTGTGCTATGCTAACAAATTGCTGGACGGCATGCGAAAAAAATTACAGAGGACCAGCTGAACACACAGTAATCGTAAAAAAATTACACATAGTTGTCAGATAAACTGAGGTCAAAAATAAAGTGTATGCTACCCCTAAGAGAGGAAAACCTAATAATATCAGCAAGACTGCTGCTTCAAACAATCGCAAAAAATATGAAAACTGTTGTCCAGTATAATTTTTTCGCGTTTCAATTTTAGTTACAACCTTTCGTTGTAAAAAACAATGGCAAATAATATGGGGAGCGCAAGCGGGTAAGTAATGGAGGACTGGCTTCCATTGAACGCCAGCAGTTACCAGTTTTAGGGTTATTGATTATAACAGTGTTAGAAATGTGAATCCAAATACCACGATTCAGCTCCCCACGCCTTCGACAGGTTACTGGAGTTTTGTTAAGAACAAATTATAGAAACAGACTGCAAAGGCCAGCTTATCAGTGGTACCTACTTCTAGGTATAAAAGCATTACATTATTCCACTCCTTTTGACTTGACCCCGTCACACCGCGTATTAGACAATATTTTGGACCTCTAGGCTGAGGCTTTTCACCTTGCCTGTTTGTTGAAAAGATTTCAGAACAACCGTTGCTTCCTGGGGCTCAATAAAGCACTCCACCGAATGCTTTAAAACTTCCATGTTGGCGTCTCTTTTGCGTATGGTAGGCTTCGGTGCGTTTTTCGCCAGCAGTATACACAGAAAGAGTTTTAGTGCAGACAATAAAAGAAACTTTTACTTTACCCTATAGTTGTGGATTTACGAGAAATAAGGTCAACTCAACAAAGAAGTTCGAACAAATTGTCAACTAGATATAATACCTCAGACGTCGCTTGGCCGAGGTCGTTTTTTATATATAGTGGTCTGGTACATCTGCTATTTGGCATAACCATAGAGTCAAAACGTCTACATTAGGGAGTAACACGCACACAGTTTTCGTTAAGATACACTATTGTTTTCGAATTTCTAACTTCGAATTTCAAAGCAAACCTGAGGAAGCCATGCTATGACAGGACTGTTAAATATAACGGTCAGCCTTTGCTGTGCACTTCAGAAAATTCCTCTGATTCATTCTAGAACACAAAGATCAGAACCTTATTTCTTATTTTTTGCTACGGCCCATTCCGAACACGTGGCTGAGTTTGCCAACATTGCAAGTTAATTATAAGCCAAACAGATTGCTAAGCAAATTGAGTCCGCCTAATAGTGAAGTTTTGCCGAGCGAGACGAGCCTATACTCCGAATGGTCACTTCTTGTATGAAATTCCATTCTTGACCGTTACCTGTCGATAAACAATGCTTCTTTTCTTGTTTTCTGCCCCCGTATTTTTGTACCGCACTTCTAGAACAATACATTAGGAAGCTCAACTTTTGCAACAAATAAGAGCCGTTCCACAAATCACTTGCGATGCGATGCGATGCGATGAGGCTTTGAGGGGGGGGGGGGGGAGGTAGGAGGAAAAGGCCAATTTTGCATCGTAAACGGTCCGCCCAAAACTGTTTTGTCTCGAAGCTCTCGTCGAAGAAAGTGGTGTAAATTATGCAAAATACTGCTTGTGTTAAGATAGCGTCACTAATCTCAATAGGTTGCTTTACTACAACATTTAAAAACACAACTTTTTTGGTCTATTTAAAGACCTGGCGATTTATGAAACCAAAGAACGCTACTTTATGCTCATCCCGGGTAGCCGAGGTGATGTTTTCCTGTGTGAACACATCCCAAAGCTCCATGAGTGACGCACCCCAAGGCCGCCTTCAGCCTGTTTGGGCCCACGCCTTTTGCACACGTTAGTTACAAATCATATTCGAATACAATAAGAAAAGAAAAAATGGTGACCTTGTGGGGGCGGACTACGGTAATAAGTATTTTATCGGTAGGGTACAATAACCCCTTAAAAATTGTCAATGGGTATGCCATTGATTACAAAACAAAGATTCCTGCTGCTCTGCAATTTTAACGTTAGGGTAAATAAAATCTTTGTTTTAGTAATAACAAAACGGACGTTTTAATAATTAATAAGAGTATTTATTTTGTCAAAGAACCATTTTTGTTATTACAAAATGTTTCGTTGCAAATAAAAACAAAGTGTTTCTAAAAATCTTGCTATAACTGCATTACATTGTGAATAATGTATCGCACTCATGGTAGCAACAATCTTTTCTAAAGTTGGGTTTTGTCTGATATTAGGCATTTATAGGCAAGTTTAACATTTACAGGTTTATTTGCGAAGCTTCATCCATGTCTTCATTTCTGGCACTTCAAATCTTAGAACATGTACTGACAAATAGGAGTGATGTTATGTAAGAACTAATTATGGTAGGTGAAGGGAAATATTTTTCAAGTTTCTTGTGTGAACGTAGATTCAGCCGGATAGTTGGTTGATTACGATAACGGAGCTTTTGTGCTTAAACTGAAATGTAATCCTTGGTTACCATATAGAACTCTGCAAACAGGTTAATGTTATGCAGCCCCTGCAACAGTGTTACATTGCAACATCTCATACGAGTGCCAGGGAACTGGTTTCGACGACTCCTTGGTACTGCGCGTTTCCTCAGTGTAAGAGATATGTACCTTACTCCCTAAACAAACTCACGTTCGCAGAGGTCACCTGCTGCTCATGCTTACGGATTCGTGCTCATTACAGTAATTTTGCTATTATTATATATAGGCTCAGGAATTTTCCTATACACAAATTTGCCCCAAACCCAGTCGAAATAGTGTCTGCTGCTGAGAGAGTGGCTCGCCATCAAGAAGGTCGTGGTGCACCAGCACACGACGGTAACGTACGTAATGTACGAAGGCAAGTGCGAATGTTAGCTGTGAAGCGATATTTACGCTATTCAATTTATTCTTCCTTCCGTATTTTCGCATGGTTGATGCCATGGTCTGACGGTTGTAGGATGTATTTTCCATGTTCTACAAGATGGTTGTTCAAGTGAAAATAATCACGTTCGGAATTAGGTATCTCATACCTCATGAAGAGCTTTAAAATGTTCCCGTCGAAGCAAGATGCGCACTTGACCTGTGGTCCGATCCTACCTTAGCTGTACGCCTGCAGCCGCAGTTGGTAATGTAACCCTTTGTAGAAAAGTGTTTTCTTCCCACGAAGAGATTTTAAACGAAAGGGCGCCTTTTGCCGCGTAGAGACAAATAGACATGACTGGGCTCCTGAAGGGACGCTCATCAAGCTCCGCTGAAAACTGAGTGCGCCTGTAAGCTATCCGAAGCGCTGCAGCCGTTTGGAGAACAGTTGGAAATGATAGCAACAGCTTCTAAAAGGAACCAGCCGCATCAGCAGCACCCATTGACCTAATACTGTTCCACATTTGGTGCTGGCTGTCAGACTCTTGGGGGTACAAAAGGCTGCCAACGTTACTGGCCCACCCATGTACGGACAAGGCAATCCAAGGAACGCTAGTGGCTGGATCACGAATTCCATAAAAAGATAGGTGCGCAGACGAACGGACAAACGGATATACAGACAAAACAACACTTCCCCGCTAGGTAGGCCTAAAGATTGTCGTCTTTAAAAAAATCCACAATACAGCACGGCTGCGATTTTATTACATGTAGGATGGTAAGAAATGAACTTGAAAAATGATTAATTGATTAAATGATTAATGATTAAATGAGTCAGTTGGAGCTGCCACACCTTTGTTGACCATAATTCTGACCCAGCTGTGCCTTTTGAAAACAACGCCAGGATCCCAGACCACAGTTACTTCGCACATGAACTTTTTTCACGTACACCTTGATGTTTTGACTGCCGTTTGAATTATTACGAGACAAAAATTGATTACACAGAACTGAAAATCTCCGTGTGCTTCCAAAAGTCCACTTCTCAGACAAGTCAACAAGTCACACATAAACAGAAAAAATGACCATCAGAATCGTGTGGTCACGCATGTTCTGAGGAACATAATACCGGCTGGGATCTTTCCCTATTACATGCAAAATTATCAAAACATCTTTTAGTTGTCAGCGTACGAAAGGGAACTGAATGATATAATGTTTGCGTAATTGGTAATAGGTGCAAAAAAAATATTTTATTCAGTTGTAGCTGCTGTCTGCCCTCCAATAAGGTGTTATCTGTAAAAACGCAGTTGGTTATCATATCGTCTAGATATTTACTATTCTAAACAACAAGTTTTGAATAGTCCTTTTCGCATATTCCGGTGTATATTCGTAGCAAGGCAAATTTTTGTTCAGGTAACTACTACGATGACCACTGCAATACACTAACATTCCTAATCACTCTTTTTTGTTATTGTTTTCGAGTACAGTTTATATAACTTCCGTTCGATATCCCTCCAGAGAACGGTCGCAACAAAGGCTAGAGGGAAACTACAAAATCTAGAGTTATTTGGAATTGCGAGAGGATATCTATGAGGAGCTATTTATAACGCCCATCAAACACTTGCCAGTGTGCTTCTTTCGTACTGAAGGGCGGCTGAAGTAATCACCTATTCGCTGTGTTTGAATTGCAGTGGTGTAGATATAATGTTTAATTGATGATAGGTGCAAAAAAATATTTTTTTCAGTTATAGGTGCTGTCTGCCCTCCAATAAGGTGTTATCTGTGAAAACGCATTTGGTTATCATATCTTCTAGATATTTACTTTTACTCATGGATCTGCAAACACATATCGAGCTTCTCCAATTTCACAACAATGATTTAATCTATGAGCATACATACAGGAATACACCCCTGGCAGTGCGAGGCAGGTGTTGCCTGTAATGATGCTTTCCCTTAACCCTACTTCCTTACTCCCGCACCTGCTTTCGATTTGTGAATTTCCATGAAAATGTCTACACCATCACAGAAAACAGAATGCAGTTGCATGTTACTAACCAGTTTGGGCCAGCAGACAGCCTAACATGGTGCGTCTCGTGAAAATTTAGACGAGATGAAAAAAAAAGGAAAGAAGAGAAGAAAGATGCAATAAAAAAGGTTGACCTTGTTGAGGTTTACGGAGAGTGTTCAGAGGTCCGATGTATAAACGAAATTGTAAAATACACTCAAGAAAGGGTCGTTTTTAGGTTCAGCATGTTGCTTAAACCACGAATTACACAAATCGAGCAGGGCTCGTTCAGCGCTAGAACCGCAGACGTGCCGATCGCACTTACCAAATGTTCCTTACGACGCCTCAAAAATTTGAACGTTCAAAGATGCAGAACGCCTTCTTGTGTCAACCGTAGCATCGTGGGACGTAACACCGACATACGTATGTACCTTAATTGGCATTTGTATAAAAATCTTCCCACCGACATACGTGTCTGCAAGGTCCGCTTGTTGCTCTCGTGCTAAAACTCTGCGCTATAGGCAAAAGACGCTTATTCTAATCTTTCTCTTTACGTGGTTTTCTGAGGTTTTTGAACTTCAGCAAGAGCTAAAGCACACTAGAAATATTTATCACCAAGCTGCCTAAACTGGTGGTTCCACTGGGTACCGTGATCAGGAAAAGCTCCCCGAGCGGGCGGTACTCCAATCCCACTTGCCGAAGCCATGATACAACAAGCACAGCTTTGGAAACGTGTCACGAGGTGCCTCGCCTCGGAGCCTATTGCGTGCGACAAGTGAGTCAGTTGTGATGGTGCAAAAAAAGGATTGCCAAAGGAAAAAATATCAGTAGGGCTGAGAAGCGAATACCTATAAATTAGCGTCCCGCACGTTGGACAACACAAGCCGTTCGGTGGCAGCGAAGGAGTTTAAAACGTTTCAGCAAGCGCTCCCCTCACTGCACCCTCCTCTAGAAGGGGAGCATCACTATGAAGACGTTGTGCAAGCGTAAATTTGACATACTTTAATGGCCCAGTGTTCATTTTTCCTTCAGCCTACTGTTCATTGCTTGAAACACCTGACCAAGTTTCGAATCATAACCAGGTAGACATCGTGTCTAACCCTCAATTCATTACCACGCATCAACTTCGCCAGACCAGAAACCAAGTGGAGCCAACAGCTTTGCTCCTTTCTCTTCTTTCGCGCCCCAAGTGCGATGCCGCATAAATTTTTCTTTATGATGGGCCTTTGCAACCCTCGTTATTCCACACATTCGCACTGAATCTCATTGCGCGGTTAAAATATTGCATGCCCTGCGCATTTATCCGGTTCGACTGCGGAAAATGTGAAAACACTAAACATATTCGGCTGCTTCCAGGTAAGGCCTCCATAAATTGGTGGTTTAGTTTTGTTTCACTCGCAAAAATAGCGCGATTACCCACGATTTTTAAAGGTGTATGTAGAGATTCTTTAGCTTGCTAGTGAATTGCTGGTCAGTGTAAACTTTATATTTCTGGATTAAATTACAGTCACCATGCAGTACAAAAAACGGTCAGGAATGTTTAAGCTACCTTAGTGAGAAAACGTCGTGGTTATCGAAACATATTTACTATAATTATTAAAACATAATATATAAGCAAACAGAAAGGCCCCAAAAGCTTAGATAAATATTATGTCGATGGAGTGAGTAAAAAACAATACTAAACGATCTTTAAGGTTAAACGTTTGAGAGCTGTGTGTCTGGTTTGCAAGTTACAAATGAAAAATATAAATACCCTCCAACGAATCCCACAGAGGCAAGCCGAACCACACGTTTTTGGCCGGCTGGGCAGGAGCGACTGGGGCCACCAAGAAACGGCGGTTTGGAGCATTCTAGCACAGTGGTGTCCTTACAAAACTCCCCGCTGCGGTACGGAGCCCAAGTGCACGCACAGACGGAAGCGCTACGAGCGAGAAATTTTGGTTTGGGAGACCTCACTCGATATGCAACTAAATATGTCAAAACTTCTTCTTCTGTTTTGTTTCCAACTTTAGGGTGGCTGTTCCGGCGACGTAAAGTTTGCAGTCAGGTACATCTTTGTGTATCGCCACATAAGTGCATGCCCTGATTGGGTGGCGGACGTCTATTCTCTGAGTTAAATTTTCAGCCTCCCCGGTGTATGTGGCGAATTGGCGGGCAGCGGAATGCGGTAAACCACTCCACATGGTTTTTTCATTCTCGCTGGCTTTTATAGCGGGCAAGCAGGTAGACTATAGTAATCAAAAGCCTGTGGAGGAAGTAAACCTTTTTTATTTTCAACACGTGGGGCTGCACCTCGCCTGGATTGTCTCATGGTCGATGTTCGATGTGTTGTGCGAGTTTTTCGCGTTGAATTTCTCGTCGTGGCGGATTATTGAACGAATTAATGTTTTTCAATTAGGCATTTATTTAAGGTTTGCAATTACCCAGCTGTCTTCTTTCTTGGGTTGGTACGCCGAAGTGCCAATGCCCTTTACTCTGTGATGTAAAGTGGACAGAGAAGAGGCCTTCGTGTTGATGGGAAGAGACGAAAAAAAAGAAACTTGCGAAAGGTGTGCGTTGGCTTTCTGTGAACGAATACATCCGGGGTCTCCCCTTTTTTCCTTTCTTCGTGACCGTAAACAAAAAGTATCTGGCTGTCATGCTCGTATTCAACCATGTTCTGATTGAATGGGTGAATTGGATTGATATGATATTTCATGGCGATTGCTGCTTCAGTCTGCACTATGAGAAAATGCATGTCCACATAGCGCAGAAAAATTTTAAGGTCGCATAGGTCATAGCGAGAAGGTCCCCAGGGTTTCTCTTGTATGTGCTACATCATCGACTAACCATTGTTATGGAGATGAATGCGCCCCTTGCGGTTCCACTTTTGAACCATTCCTGTTTAGGCCGAGCCTTGCCCGTTGGTCGCACCAAGAAACCTGGATGACTCAATATAAAAATGGGGTTAGGGAGGTCCCGAGAATCGAACCCGGTATCTTTGCGCTATCTAATCGGCAAACTAACCAATGGGCGACAATTAAAGCTCCATCGATAGAGCGTTAGCAGGGGCGGGAAACAATACCGTGCACAGCTGACATGATTGGCGTCAAACTGTGGTGCCTCTCATTATAAAGCCAACGTCTATCTAAGTGAACGCTTTTTGCACCCCAGGTGCTAAACATCATGTTTATGGTCGTAACGCGGGCATTCTATTTCTGCCTGGAAACGCGTTATAGCCCGTGGTAAAGCGGTCTACTTCGGGAGAGATGTGGAAGTGAGCGCAAGACACGATCCAGACCTGCCTGTCATAGAAAACTTTCAGCGGTATTTCCAGAAATCAATGCAAAGGGAAACATCCGGCCCCAGGCGAATAAAGAGAGGCCGCCAGCTGTGGTGTTCAGAAAGCCCCGTAAAAATATTAGACGCGCCCCCAAATTTTTGTTTGTAAAATAGCAATCCTTCGACAAATACGTCCTGAGCAAGCAGACGTTTTGTAACGGCAATACTCGTGGGCAGTTAGGTGCGTCCTTTTAATTAGGGTTGCGTGATTTGCGATCTTCGCACGCGCAGAGAATAGAACACCTACTTCGCCGCTTTACAGATCGTGCGACAATAAACAAATCACCCGGAGTTGTTTATCGCTTCCGTGTACCCAGGGACCCTGTAAAATAATTGTAAAAGTGGAAATCAAGCTGAATGTCTTAGGCAGCAAAAACCGACGACCTCAATCACAGCAAAGAACACTTCACCTTCGGTGAGCGCCGTGATGTGGCTTAATAAAATTCTACTTCGACGGCACACAACTCTCGGTAAAGACACGAACTGAAAAAAGAGCTTTTTATTTACTCCTGCCATATCCAGCGAACTCCACAAAGCCTTAGTCACCCGGGTTGAACACTGACGTCTAGGCGCATAGGCTGCGTTCCCCAGCGAGGGGCTTTGTAAGGTATCAACCGCCCTGAAAGTATAAAGGACGCCGCTACATAGCGGCCCCCGTCACTCGTGAAGACGGAACCAAACCGGCATCGAAACATCGGGTCTGTATTTTCTGTACGATTTATTTTATATACATATGTTTCTCAGTTGAAAGTTGTCTAGCCTGAACTGACCTACTCGAAATAATTTGTTATAGTAACGCCTTTTCCTCGGAAACCTTGTAGAACGGAAGCGCGAAGGAAGAACGACAACCAGGAGGAACCATTACAACCGCACGGAGTTCTACTACAGTCAAACCCGGCTATAACGAACCCGGATAGAGCGAATTATGCTATATATCGAACAAAAATAATTCAGCTACGGAAATACACGGGAAACATATTCCTTATAACGAAGTTCACATCCTATATATCGAACTCTGCGCGCCTAGAATGGCCGCCGAAATGCATGGTTTCGGAGTGGCGATTGAGATGTAGATTGGCCGCGACCACGGAGCAAGAGTTGCGACTTAGACATTGCGCCTCGCACGGAGCGACATGACGCCCGACACTTTCCGCAACTGTTTCCGACGCGCGGTACGCACGATGGAACCCGCGCAGTCAGTGAGTCCGGACCAATACAACAGCATCGGTGAACTGTGGGAAGAGCTCCCCCACATTCCCGATGATGTCGCGAGTGAAAGCCGTCCGACGCTTATAATGAAGCGCTTTCGGCAGTCAATAGGCTCCGCCAATGCTTCTTAGATTTTGGAGGACGTGGACTCGAACCAGTGTAAATAATGTTTCGTCTAGACAACGCTATGCTAGTTGAAGCCGCCAAAACGAAAGTGAAAACAAAAATCACCGCTTTTTTCTTTGCAAAGTAGGCAGTTCAGGCGGAAAGTAGCTTTAATAGTTGCAATAAATGGATTATTCTGGGTAACGTAACGGCTACTTTACCGTGTTCGTTTTTGCATGCGGGGATGGTGGAGTTGAGGAGAGGGAGGGGGGCTCCCGCGGATTGCGAACTTGTAACGATAAGTTCGTTATAGGCGGGTTCGGCTATATCGAACTAATCGCGGTGCATATTGCGATTCGCTATAAACGGGTTTGACTGTATAAACTAAACGTTTATTGAAAAAACATGTACATATATACACCAATAAAATATATTAAATAAGATGCTGCATTCCTTGGCTCAGACACAAGCGCACCATCCTGGTAGTTAGCATTCAGACTTCTTCAAGATTACACAAAGATACGGAGGGGCCACTTACACACTTAAAACCCATTCTCGCAATGTGGGCTACCTCAGCGATTTGGCGCTTCTTTTGGTCACGGTGTCGACATCAAAAAGTTGTTTCTTTGAAAAATATATGGAATTCACACGACGAGCAACACGCGGACAGGTCTGAAACTCATCAGTTTTTTAGGGCCCTTTCATTTTCCGCAGCCAATATTCAAACAGCGCCCAGTTTTGCCTGATATAGGTACGTTTGCACTTCAACGGTATGGTATAGACCACCGCCACACCGCAGCCGACTTACGATTGTGTTCGACAAAACAAAAGCTGGCCCCTGAGCATGACATGCCCTTTCTTTAGACAGCCCCGGAAACACGAGACATCATATCAGGGGCACGAAACAGTAAATGAACATCAAAACGTTTCGACACTTTTTTTTTCAAACTGTGTCAAATCCTATGCGCCTAGGGCACCACCACGATTTTCCTTTTTACAATTTCTACAACTTACAATCTCGGTTGGCATTGGAACAACACCCAGACTTCAATAGTTTTACCAGCTTCTCTCATAAACTCGGGGAACCCAACAGCTTGCTACCTAGCCACCTGTTCACCAAAGCTAGTGTTAAAAGAATGGACACAAGATTTTGAGAGCCGACTTGATGCACAAAAGCGCGTTGCCATTCTTACCTATTTTGGATGGGGCCGACCTGTTCTTTAGGAGTACTTTGGTAGAATTAGGTCAGAACCAACAATAAATATGGTATCAGATATACGCAACCGTACGTCAAGAAACTGGAGCACGTGGTCCTTAGGCCACTCGAAGGTGAACTTCAATCCAAAGCCGCACTGTTTAAAAACCTTTCGAGATGTCAACGCTGACTGGGGGGTAACCGTGCCTATCTGGCCGAACTAAAATGTTCTCAAAGTTCTTGATAGCTTTTCTTAAGCTTCTTAATCGCCGTCTCTATTTGTAAGGTCAGGGCAGCGTCACGGCACGTACGGTAGGGCTTTTGCCCCCCGGAACTACAACTGCTTGTCAGCCCACTGCTTCCGTTCACTGGGCACTCTGGACACATCTCCCGCCTGCTTACCTCGGAATGGTGGGATCACGTACGCTACTTCTACGACTGCTTGAGGTGCGCCTGTCGTGCGTCTCAGGAGAAACCTTGGAGTTTCCGTGACTTCCTAGACTGGCGCAAGACTACGCGCAAGCTGACCGAGGTGCTGTGTAACTCAGTTCCAGAGCACCTGCCGACCAAGTGGAAGTTAGCGTCGTCGGAGGGGACCGCCCTCACTCTTGCTAACTTGCACCTTCCGGACACTACCAGGCAGGTGCTGAAGTTGGGTTCTCAGTTCGCGTTTGAGCCAGTTCTGAGTAGAGCTGAAAATGTGTCAATGTGTAGGCCGATTTCACGCCTCCCTTTGGAAGACGAAAGCTAGACATGTGGAGATGAATGTACCGGAGTCCTTGAACGATCCGTCAAGAGCAAGCGCAATGCAGGTAGCCTAAATTCTTTAATTCCAACTTGCGATAATGATGGAGTTTTTTGTTTTTTCTACCTGAGAACCTCTAAGAGACAGTGAGAGACAGCGAAAAAGAGTCAGCTGCACCAGAAAACAAATTTTAGCGTGTGTCTGCCAAAGTAGACTCGATCGGAGAACAGACGCGTTCCTTTAAGAGTGAATCAACCTCCAAGGCCTCTCCTCCATCGCAAAAAGTCTAGGGGGCTTCACCTCCAAATCTTCTTTTCTGCAAATGCGCACAAGCCTGACATCCCTTTTCGTGCTATTGTGTCTTAAAGGGGGCCTGGTAGCATGTGTTATCTGGTTTTCTACAGCGCCATCTTTCGTCATTAAATATTTGGTACCCGTTTCTCCTACGTATTTCTGATACTGTTGTTGAGGTCTTTAAAACATTGATAATCCCGGTACTTCTTATGGTTTCAGTATTGATTTTGAAGGCATGTTTTACTCCCTTGCCATTGATAAACTTACGGATTGTTCGAAACTGTGCATTACTGAAGAAAATGAGGAAATAGCATTCCGAACAAAATTTGGCGTATCTGTCGAAAGTTTTTTTGGAACTGTTGTCCTTGTATATTGGGTCTACCTCTGTAGGATGGGAGAACGAACTTTTTTTTGCAGAAGTCGGGTGTCTGCCAGGCTCGAGGGTACACCTATTGTTCGTGGAATCTTCCTTTGCAGGGTAGATCGCCTATTGATGAGTTATCTCTATGGGTTGCATTACCGTGTATCCGGTTACTTTCAAGACTTTTCAGTTCTGTCGGATAGGCATGATTACCACAGTGTCTAGGTTGACATCTGAACAGTTTTAAGGGGAGTGGCTTTGGATTGAATTTCATCTTCGAGTTGCCTAAGGACAACGTTCTAGAGTTTATTGACCTACGGTTGCGTTTTCCTGATAACCGTGTTTGTTGGTGGTTCTGGCCAAGGTCTACAAGTCAGCCCCCTGAAAATGTTGTATACATTCTTTGAGAACTAGCTTCGATGATCACGTGGATAGGTTCAAAGCTGCTGGCTTCCCCGATAACAAGCTGTCGAGTGTACGTGAAAAGCTTCAGAAGTAGGTGGAGACTTGGTGTTGTTCCAAGCCCAACCGAGGCTGCAGAAGTTAGTAAAAGAAAGATCGCGGTGGTGCCCCACATGCATAGGATTTCACGCTGTTTGAAAAAAGTGGCGAAATGCTTTGATGTTAAAGCGCTGTTTAGTGCCCCCGATAACATCTCTTGTGCATGCGCAGCTTTCGAAAGAAAGTCCATGTCATGCGCAAGGTGCGGCCTCTGTTTTGACAAACACACTCCTTCGTATGTGAGATGCCGCGTAGCGGTGGTTTGTAACGTACCGTTGGAGTGCAAAAGTACCTATATCGGACAGAACTGAACAGTTTTTGAGTATCCGGTTGCGCGAACATGAAAGTGCCCTAAATACGTATGAGCTGCCAAACCTGTCTGTGCATTGCTTGTCGTGCGAATGCCATCACTTCTTCATTGAAACTCCTGATTAATATCGACACCGTGGCCAAAAGACGCACAAAGTCGCGGAGGCAGCCCGTATTGCGAGAATGAGTGATAAGTGTGTAAGTTCACCCTCCGTATCTCTGTCTAATCGTGAAGTAGACTATCTGGACGTTACCTACCAGAAGGTTCGCTTGTGTCTGGCCCAAGTGATGCAGCATCCTATTTGTCGTCTTTTCTTCCTTTATATGTGTTCGTATTTTTTCAATAAATGCTTAGTTGATAGCAGCGCTCCTTCCCCTTGTAATTGTTCCTCCATGTGGTCGTTGTTTCTTCGCTCTTTCTTTTCACCATTAGCACTTTGCAATCCACCCAGCATTTATACTTACTTCTGAGAGGGCAAGGTTTGCACGGATTTATCTGCAGAAAATATTTGTCAGATACCTATGTACTTCAAATGATGCACTAAGGTTTATGAGTGGCGCGTCCCATCGCCTAATTTGGGCCTTTTTAGACTCGTGTTTTTGGCGCACGTCAGCTATGTGTTATAATTCAATACCATAAGAAAACAACAAAAACCGGTTATCGTGTAGGCGCGGCCTACGTTAATAAATATTTTTGGCGGCCGCCAAAAATATTTATTAACGTAGGCCGGTGTACAACACCCCTTAAAAATGTGATTGGCTACGCCATTTATTTCAAGGAAATTATTCCTGCTTCTCTACAAATAGTAGGGGAGCGTGGTTAAATTTTCATTAATATATTGCTAATGATGACTTTGTTAGTATCTATTGATATCGTTTTCCAATCAACCAAATTTATTACGCTGAAGTGACTATATACTGTAAAGAAAAAAATTTTCTTTAACATAATCGCAACTGGATATCAGTATTTATTCGCTCGGACGAGTGAATAATGATATACTCGGTCGAGTGGAGGATACGGCAACACCTCCACTCAAGGTCTCAACGTATTTTATAAACGTGGTGAGGCGGATCCTCCGAGGAAATCCTCCATTTCAAGCGACCCTCGAGATCACAGTTTTTGAGGGGGAGCGAAAGGCATCTGAGGGCGAGGTTATTGCAAATTTATATTCAAGACATGAATGTATGCCTGACAAATATAGCTCTATAACGTTTTTATTTTCTGTTGAATAACTGTATAGGTGTTTTAAGAAATGTTACTTTCTGTGATTTACCGGAGCACAAAAATGACATGAGCTAGGGGGGGTGGATAGCTGTTTTTTGTCTGGCCACACTGCACACATACTTTGGTTGCAGACGATAAATCTGTCATATTTTTGTGTGCGTTGCTTCTTGTATCTTGTCGTGTCTCCCGTTCTTTCTCATCTTATCGATCACTATCAGTTTCAGCGCCTCCACTCCCGATGACAGCCTAGATAACGATGTCAGCGGAAGGGCTGGAGGTGTACGCGGTTTGGTTTCATGCGGGACGCAGCTATAGTTTCGTCCGGAATTGCCGGCACAGTGACCGCTTAATTCTTTGTTCTTTGCGGTTCACGCCACTATCCTCAGCTAAAAGCGCACATAATGTTCAGATTAGAAAGGATTGCGTTTGTAATTTGGATGGCAAAACGGTAAACCCGGTAGAAATGTTTGCGTTCAACAGCACGAAAGCGCGCTTTAGCAGACGAGCATGAAGCGACGGGAACTTGGAGAGGGGCGGAGCCTGGCAGCGCAGGCGGGCTTGCTCGCTTCGCTATGGCGATCGTCGCCTTCATACGAACTGTAAGCAGATTAGGGTAGCCGTGTCATCGGTAATTCTGAAACCTTCATTACAAGGTGATCACTCGCGGTAAATGGCAGCAACAACCTCGTCATTTCGAGGATAAAGACAAGTCCGCGCAGATATCTTGTGGCTCACCCGCCGTCGCAGGAAGCATCACGACGGTTCGAATTACGAGTACCAACCGACGCCTGACGACGCGGCTTGTGGGCGGCGAAACGATGACGAAGGCAGCCATCATAACTTGAAATGTCCGGCGCCATCACATGGCAACGTACCCATCAGCCGCAACGCAGGGACAAGTGGGTGGCTTCGGTTGCTGGCGTTTGACTTGAAGGGGAGCCACCTCGGCAGCTCCAGCAGTGATCGATTTGGCAAAGCGGCCCCGCGAAACGATTTTGCCTTTGCTGAAGTGCTGAAGCGTATTCAGCACGCACCTTATGCGCTGACATCGCAAATTCACGTTGCGGAAATCCCCTAAACATTCATTCAATGCCTCGCGAATGCGGGATACATGCTCCGCCAACTCCGCGAAGGAGGCGAGCGAGCACAGCCGGCTCGAATCATAAGGAGCGTAGGCGGCCGTCTTGAAAATAGTACTGGAGGGCTGCTTCAATGTAGCACAGGCGACAGCTTGGAGTGGCTCCTCAAAATCGCCGAGCGGCTCCTCCGTTGGAGTAGACACTCGAGTAGAGGCTAGTTTATGAAACCGAAACTCGCTTTCAAGGGTCTTCTCGAGCGGAGGGGCGAGTAGAGGAGGGACTTCGAATACGGGGATAAATGTGATTCATATAAGAACCAAGTAGGATAACTGCTCGGAAAATAATTCTTTCAGTTCGGTGCATGAACGTAGATGCTTCCAAATTGGTGGTTGATTTAGGTAACGGGGTATTTGTGTTCACACTGAAATGTAATTCGGGGTAAAAAGTATAGCACTTTGCAACGAGATTTAAATTATGCACCATTTTTTCGACAGTGGTAGGGTGCGACATCTCATAAATGTTCCAGGGAATTGGTTTTGAGGAATCCATGGTAGTGCTGCGCAGCCGCAATCTCACAGATATTTACGTCCCTCAATAAAGAAATGTGCTTTCACAGAGGTGACCTGCTGCCTATGGCTTTAAGCTTCGTACTCATTTTTGTTATTTTACTATAATTATATATAGGCTCAAGGAGTTTCGCATACACAAATTTGCCCCGTACCACATCGAAATAGGGTCTACGACTGACATAGTGACTTGACAATAAAGTAGTCTTGGAGCAACAGTATGCGATGGTACCGTAGGAAATTTACGGAGGCAAGTGGTATCCCAAGTGTAAAGCGATGATTACCCTCTTCTATTTAATTTACCTCCCATAATCAGACTTTGTCGTCGCATGTTTTGAGGGTTATAGGATTTACAGTTCAAATGTTAAGAGGGTTGACCAATTGAAAATTATACCAGTTCGGAAAATCATTCGACTTCGTAATTAGGTATCTCATAGCCCTTGAAGATTTCTCAAATATTCCCATAGCAACAACATGCACACTTGATTTGTGGTCCGATTTTCTACTGTGACAGTGCGCCCTCAGACAGTACGGGTGTAGGTATCTTTTCTGGATAACATTTTGTCCACACAAAGACATTTCAAAGAAAAGTAAGCCTTATTTCACATTGTGAGAATTAGGTAAATGCGACTGGGCTCTTGAACAGACGATCATAAAGCTCTGCGTAAAACTGAGGGCGCATGTACGCTCTCCAAAGCGCGGCAGCCGCTTGGAGAACGTTTGGCAATAGTCGCAACTGTTTCGATTCATAAACCAACTAGCCGCACGTGGCCGCGCCAATTTCTGAAATAATGTTCCACATGTGGTGCTTCCTGTGACACTCTTGTTGAGGGTAGAAAAGGCGGCCAACGTTACTGGCACATGGATGGAGGGGCAACTGAATTCAAGGACCTCTGATGGCTGGACCGCGAAATTGATGGAATGAAAAGTGCGCAGACATCCCGACAAATAGATATAGAGACAAAACAACAATTCCGCGTTGGGTAGCCTAAAACATTTCGTGTTTAAAAACATCCCTAATATATCTCGAGTGCACCTTTATTAGCTGTAAAATTGTGAAATGTAAAATTAAAAATGAAAAATATTATATAGGTTGGCAAAAATAACTTAATGTTGCACATATTTTTTAAATGTCTTTCGCTTTAAAACATGCTTAGGTTTCCAATAAGGAATTCATTGCATCCCAAATTTCTTACACAAACCACGACGTGTTGTTTGATGTTAAAATTGTTACAAGAACAAAATTTAAATACACAAAACTTAAAATTATCGTGTAGAATCCCCAGGACACTTATTACAGCATTCCAACATTTGGTTGGGAACAAAACGATACCGAACTGCTCGTTATGACGTATATCTTGAGGAATGTTTGACCAGTGGAGTTCTGTTGGTGTGAGATGCCGAATTACTAAACATAGTGTAGGAACAAGGAATAATAGAATGTGTACTACGTGTTCATGTAGTGTGTAAAAAACACGTTTGAATAGTTCCTCTACATTGCCATGGGAACTTGTCGTAGTGTGTTCGTAGCAACGCAAACTTTTCTGAGCTGACTAGTGCGATTACCCCTGCAATACACCTAAATTGCCCGTCAATCCTTCTTGGTATTTTTTGCGAGTACAGTTTGTATAACTGTCGTTTCATATACCTCGAAAGAACGGATGCAACAAAGAGTAGAGCGAAACTACGATATCTAGACTTAAGAACTGCGAGAGGATTTTATACCCGCGTTATTTTTAACGCGCATCGAAAACGTCCGTGTGTGCTTCTTGCGTACGGAAGGCCGGCTGAATTAATGACCGATTTACTGTGTTTGTTTCTTGCAGTAGCCTCTAAGTGGTGTAAAAATAAATTTGTTTCATTTAACAATTGCTGGTGTCTGCCCTCCAATGAGGTGTCATCTGTAAACACGCATTTGGTTATCATATCTTTTATTATTTACTTTTAACCATGGGTCAGGGAACGCAATTTCAGCTTGTTCTATTTCACCACGAGAATTTGATGCACAAGCACAGATGCGGCGAACGGGTAGCGGGGTCCGACCAAACATTTGCAGATAGGGCGCTCGGAATTCACCCTCTGGTAGTGCGAGACACGTGTTGCCTGCGATAGTGTTCCTCCTTACTCATCCTACGTCTCGCGTGAGCACTGCTTTCGATTTGCGACTGTGTCAATGTGTACATTGACACAGAAAAGAGAATCAGTTGAATTTTACTGACTGGTTTTACCAGAAGAAAGCCTAGCATTGTGCGTGTTATGCAAATAGAGACGAGAGCAAGAAAGGAAAGGAAAGAAAGAGGCAATAAAACATAAAGATTGACCTGTTTAGGTATTAGGAGAGAGTTAGGTGGTTCGATGTAAGCGCAATGGTAAAAAAACGTCTAGAAATGGATGTTTTCAGGTTTAGCAGGTTTCTTAAACCACGTAGCAACCACGCGCGAGCAAGGGACGTTCACCACCTGAACAGCAGACCAGCTGATCGCACACGCCAAATCTTCGCTTGGACGACCCTACAATGTGAAAGTTCAGGGATTCGGAACGCGTTCCCGTGTCAGACGACGCATCGTAAGACGTAACACTGACATACGTATGTGCCTTCTACTTGTGACTTTCGATAACAATCCCTTCATCGACATAGCATCTCCATTGTCCACTTTATGCTCTGGTGCTGAAACAGTACGCTCGATGGAATAGACGCTTCTTATAATCTTTCCTCTTCGTGGTTTTCTGAATTTTTTGAAGTTCAGCAAGATCTAAGGAAAACTAGAAATTTTTAACACGATGCTGCATAACTGGTGGCTCATGCCACATACGCATCAAACGTTCCATTTAAAAATTGCTTACCACGAACATGCAGGAAAATCTCAGCTCGTACGAATAGTAGTACTTCAAGTACCAGCAGTGAAGGACTAATTACACATTGATTCAGCGCCCGCATACCAGAATGCGCGAACTTATATACTGTCTTCAGATCGTGCACGCACCTCGAATGAACTTGACTCTAAATAACTGCTCACAAATTAGGCATTCAACAATTCAAAACAAAGGTTATGTTTATCATTTAGAATCTTCTCGGCCACAGTATTGGGAAGGCCAGGTAAAACCACCGCAACGAATGCGTCAAATTTCAGAATGCGATGTTGTCTTAAACGGCGAAATACACCAAGACTTCCGTTGGGCTTTTACATCAGCTGTATATCAATTCGCGTGCAAAATTTCTGATCAAGCAACTGTACCCCAAAAAACAAAACGTATTCTGCATATTATTCCCTGAAGTGAAGTACTACCAAGGAAACGGTAAGCACCGTGTTAAATCAGCATAAGGCGCAACTTTAATTGCACAGTTTTTGTGCGGTTTTCGAACATTCGTGGAAGAACGTAAAAAACATTCAATTGTGTTGTCTGAAAGGCGGAAAATACTCGCAAAAAGAACGAGAATGCCCTACTCGTTCATAATCCTTGCTACAATAGATAATGTTGCAGAAAAAGGTGTTAAGGCCATAGCTGTTCGGAAACTGAGTTTCCGAATTTCAACATATCTAGGCAGCTTTAGGTGTTACCAGTGACCAGCAATCGTCGGTTGTATGTTTCAAGCATTCGAAACACTAAAAATTATTCACGATTTTCCAGCAGTCACCCAATAGGCCCGTTTCATATTGTCACGAAGCCAAAGGCGACGCAGCTGTCGTCAAAGAAAACAAGTTTATTGGAGCGAACTTGTGCTCCCCTAACCACTCATAGTATATACAGGCGGCGATACAGCAGTCAAAAAAGTCGCGTGCGTAGGCGAGCGTCGAGAGCCCAAGACCGCTTCGTCTGGTCTCCAGGCTTTTATCTTTCGGCGCCATTATTTCTGGAACCGTCAATTTACATCCACAACATTGTAGATCAAAGAAACGTATTCTGGGTTAGTGAGTTTAGGGCGAAACAGTCCGCTTATCTGAATGAGATAGCACGTGAGGCATAACAATAAAGAAGGGAAGACGAGCTTCGTTTGGGGTAGAGATAACAGACCCTGGCGTGGCCGGCAGTAAAAGCAAATAAAAAAGAAAACCACAACGTTGTTCGCGGAATTACCCCTCTTAAGAGAGCATCGACCTGATGCTAAAATAAAAGAGAGTACAACCAAACAACAAAAAAGTCCGCCATCTTGCATAGTAAGGTTTCAAGCGAACCACATGGATGACTTCGGGCCGCGTGCATCGTCGTCATGCTCCAGAATCACTATCGCGGATCACCAACACGTCCTAGAATGTGGTATTGTCCAAAATACCATCGCAGAAGCTTCTCACTGAGTCCGTGTCGTCGGATGGGAGTCCAAACACCAACGCGATGCCCTGGGTGGGTCTCGGAACCTCGCCGTCGGAGGCTGTAGTGCCCGGCATCCACCAGCTGCTGGTTCGTTGTACGAACTCGAGCGAGCTGGCGGGCCTCCTCCGCACGATGAAGGTATCCTTGGACATTCTAGGGTGAGGCCATCATCTTAGACACGCGAAATAATGGCGTCAAGCATTGCAGTCGGCCGTCTTCGATAGACAAGCTGAAACGGCGTCATCTGCGTAGTTTCCTGGATTGCCGTGTGGTACGCCAACGAGAAATACGGGAGCACTTCGTCGCAAGTTTTATGTTCAACTTCGTCGTACATTGAAAGCGTTTCCGCGATTGTCTTGTTGAAACGTTCTGTTAGTCCGTTCCTTTCGGGGTGGTACGCCGTCGTACTTCAGTGATCTTTGTTGCTGTTGCGTAATATTCCTTGCATCAGCTACAAAGTAAAGGCCCTTCCGCAGTCCGTGATTAGTGCTTCACGGGCTCAATCTTACAGCACAACGTGGCTTATGAAGAAATTTTCGACTTCTTGTGCAGTCCCCCTCGAAAGTGTGGTGGTCTCTGCGTAGCTTGTTCTCTGATCGGGATGTAGATAACGGGCCCAGAAGGTCCATTCTAATCTGTTGGAAGGGCCTCAATGGAACCTCAATGGAATGAAGTCCGGCGAGTTGGTGACGTCGGATGTGTGGCGGAGCTAGTGGTACTTCGCCTTGATTTTTCCAATTGTGCGGCCCGTCCAGAGATATCCGCACGACGCGTCGTTGTGGCAAGCTTCGAAAATTTCGTCACGAAGGTCTCAGGGGATGACAAGAAGATATTTCGTTCTCGTTCCGGGGCTTAAATTCTTCTTCCCGAGAACGGAGTTTTTCAGTCTGAGTGCTGCTAGGTCGCGTTTGAATGTCCTAGGCACGGCGACGTTACATCTTTCGATGTAGTCGATTCTGACGCGTAAGTTGGGGTTGGCACGCTGCTGGGCGGCTAGGTTGCTCTCCGTCACGACGCCGAAGAACGCCCTGTCTTCATCAGGGTCTTGTGGTGGTGGGTAAACGGGAGCGCGGGGCAGGCAGTCAGCGTCGGAGTGTTTTCTGACGGATTTATTCACGTTTGTAACATCGAACTCTTGCGGGAGCACGTTCCACCTCCCAAGACGGCCCGAAGGGTCCTTTATCTTGGCGAGCCAACAAAGCGCATGGTGGTCTGTAACAACCTCGAATGGTCTACTATACACGTTTGGGGCGAAATTTTGAAACCGCCCATATAAGATCGAGGCACTCTTTTTCAGACGCTGAATAGTTTTTCTCCTCCTTCGACAGACCACGGCTGGCAAAGGCGATTACGTTTTCGCAACCGCTTTGTTTTTGGACGAGGACGGCACCCAAGCCTGTATCACTGGCGTGCGTGTGCATTTCTGTTTCGTCTTTTTTCTTGAGCAGTACGACCGGCGCAGCCCACGGGCTTTTCGATGGCTGTATAATGTCGCTGAGCATGTCATGGACTTGAGTCATTGTGGCTTCTTGCTTGTGTGAAGAGACCCGGTGCGGTGATTATTGGGTAGGTCGGGCTACATCTTCCGTTATTATTAGGTGCTTCACAAGTGGTGTCTGACGCAGTTTTTAGTTCGAAGAAAACACTACCTGTAGTGACGTCGCAAAGCCAATAATTTGTTCCCTTGTGTTTGCGGTAGCACCCGAATCAGGTTGAAGAGATTCGTATGATTAAAGGTACCTACGGGTGCAGGTTCAAATTCGGCAACTGCGATCACGTCACTTGCTTCTTGCGTTTCTTCGAGGAACGAAATTGCAGCGCCCTTGCTTAAATGCTGGTACTCGTAGGTGAAATTAGTGACGAAAACGTGGGATTGGCGTTGCTTAAGGCGCGCAATGCCTCTTGCGACAGAGACACCGCGGCGAAGAATCAGCCATTGGTTACACTCTACAACAGCGTACACATCAATCGCTGCATCTTCACAGCAGACGCTGATCATCAAGCGTGCGCGGGGTGGCAGGCAAAAATGATTGTCGGCGATCCTTACAGCAGCACGGTGTTCGAGGTTCGGTTCATGCGTCATGCAGGGATCGGAACAACACGTTATTGACTGGGCCTGTAAATCAATTATTGCACCATTGTCCGTCAAAAAGTACATTCAGAGAATTACGTCGCACAAGCAGTTAGGCAAAACGATGAACGCCGCTGCCGCAGGGTTCGTTGTGCCGTTTATGGTGACGCGCGTTGTGCACGTTCCACTTGGCGTCACGAGGTGGCCTCCAGCGGTGCGTATGTGCGGACTGTTCCATCTGGTAGTAACTTTCTCCAGCTGAGAATATAATGGTCTGCTCATTACTAAGTATTCGGCTTCCATGCTTATGAAGGCCACTACTTCAAAGCCGTTGATGGACAGCTGAATTTCGGACGCCATCTTCCTCTAGTTCCGGGTGGGTCGTGGCATCGTATCTCTGGTTGTACGTGTACGGTCGGCCATAATTCGTCGTCGTCTTCGTCGTTTTTGCAGCAGCAGATGCCGTCATGTCGTGTGCGCGTCGCACCGTTTTGCTGTCGCCGTGTTCGGGAACCAGGTCAGGGTTATGTCGGGCCGACGGGCTGAGGGCTTGTCGTGAATCATTGTATTCAACGAGCCGCTGCGTCGCTAGAGGGTTTTCATTTTTTCCAGGCCGTGCAGCTTTAATTCGAAAAGTGTCTGTTTTTAATTTCCCCCGCGTGGGCTGGGAGACCTTCCACGTAAGATGGCAGCAGTGGTACGGCGGTTCGGCGACTGTAATGGGTAGGGCGACAGTGAACGGTTGAAGCGGGCTGGTCTTCGGTTGGTGTTGAAGAGGTATTCTTCGATGCCAGTAGGGCGGTGGCCTGGTAGAGGCGTAGTGCCTCGACGGAGAACCATCGCAAACCTAGCCTCTTGTATGGACAGCGACGGCGGATGTGGTTGGCCTCTCGGCAGGGGTAGCACGATTAGGGGGGGGGGGGGGGGGGTTCGCTATACGTCCGTCTACCTCGGCGTCTGGTTTTGGGCTGTAGGGGGTCGTGCGGGCTACAGTGGGGCGTTGTACTGCGGGGCTTCTTGACGATGGGTTCTAACAGGTTGGGGTCTACGCAGAGCCCGCGGAGCAGGCCATCGCTTGTGGTTTGCGGGGTGCTTGTAAGTAATTCTTCTTGGATCACGTCGGTCAGGAAGGCTAGATGGGGTTGCGGCGTGGATGGGAAAAGCTTCCTCAGTTCTTCGCGAACGACGGTGCGGCCGTTTCAAGTACGAATTCTGTGGTGAATCCTGGGGCTTTGACGGTGTCCGCCAAAAAACACGTTGAATAGTCGATCGTATTGCCTCGAGCACATGTCTAAGATCGTCTCGATCATGGATGCCTTGGTCATAAACTCAGCGACGGTTTTGGGATGGTTGCGAATGTGTCCAGCGAAGAGCTCTTGTTTAACTCCCCGCATGAGAAAGTGCACCTTCTTCCCTACTGCCATTTCGGAGTCAGCTCGTCGGAACAGCATCTTTATCTCGTGAACGAACACCACAATACCTACATTACGGTCCTGGATTCGCGTCTGCAACAACAACTCAGCTCGTTCTTTCCGTACGACCGTTTTGAATGTTTTCAAAAATTTCGCCTTCAACATGTTCGATGATGTTGTTAGAGTGCTGTCATTATATTCATACCAAACTCGAGCCGTGTCTTCTAGGACGAAAAACACTTCCCTCAGGGTTTCTTCATCATCCCATCGGTTGAACCAACGAACGCGTTCCAGCTTCTCCAGCCACTCTTCCGGGTCTTCTCCAGGACATCCTCGGATTGATGGGGGCTCCTGAGGTTGCTGCAGAACGACGGGAGGGTTGGCTTTGTTGACCGTGGTGTTAGCTGCGATGTCTTCCTTCTTCGATTTCCCCGGTAGTAGTCTGGGCTCGGGTGGTAAACCTTTCAGACGGTTGCTGGCTCTGGTTGGACTGTCTTGGCGGCTTGAAGAGGTAGTAGGGAGCATAAAGGGAGCGTACCCAGAACCTCCACAAGAGGTGAACAAGCCAAAGATGGCGCAGTTGTCTTTAAAAAAAGTGTATTGGAGCGAACTTGTGCTCCCCAACAACTCAAATAATAAACAGGTGGCGAGACAGCCGTCACAAAAATGACCTGCATAGGCGGGCGTCGAGGGAGAGAGAGAGAGAGAGAAAGAGATAATACTTTATTTTCTTTCAAAAGGGAAGGGAAAACGTGGGTGGCGGGGAGGCTGAGAGCCGCCTCGTTCCAGGCAGCTTCCGGTGGCCTTCAAGATGAAGTCCGCCAGGCTCCTCTGCTCCTCCAACTTGTTTGCAGTATTCAGCGACTTTCTAGTCGAATGCCACGGCATCAGCTCTGCAGTCTTTTATCTTTTGGCGCGAGTGTTTCTGCAACCGTTCATTTACATCCCGGACGTTATAGATCAAAGATCATTCCGGGTAAGTGACGTTAGGGCGAAACAGGCTGCTTATCGGAATGAGGTAGCCCTTGCGGCTTAAAATAAAGAATGGAAGATGCACTTCGCTTGGGGCACAGATAACCAACCCGCGCGTGGCCGTGCTGTAAAAACAAACAATAAATAAATAAACCTATGCGTGGTTCGCGCCAATATTGGGAAATAAATAAACATAGCAAATAAACTAGCAGCCTTTCTTTCTTGCCGGACTAAATCATGAATGTGTGACGCGGAAATGGAGGCGAGGGAGCAGAATTGTCCTATTTCTACATGATCCTTTCTAGTGGATTCCTGGAAAGCAGCTTTGGCAAGTGCAGAACGGGTATTACTGCGGCAGCGTACGAAGATATATCGAGGGCGTAGTAGCCTTTTATTTTCCACCTTCAAGTTCTACTGCTTAGTTTGGAGAAATATGTAGGCTGAACATAAATTATTCGGAGTCCTTGGTCATTATCGGAGGCAGGTGACTTGAATTTGAACATACTGGGGCCGCCAAACATTCACTATTGCAATATTTTGCAGTGCTGTGGACATTGAATGTGCAGTCCCTCTATATTTTATTACTTTTGAACAGGCACTCAGGGGCAAACTAGTGCTGTTACTTTGAGATCTCATCTCATTGTTACAATATTTTCAGATTCGTCAAAAGAATTAAAATTTGAAGACGGCATGCTATGCTTATAACATGTCCAATGCCTGTGGCGGGTTTTTCACGTAAAATAATTGAAAGTCCTGTTTTGTTGTGATTCTTTCTTCCCGATTGCCTGGGGTGATTCCTCTGACCACACTCGTGAGGATTGGCTTGAATGGGAGTACGGCGGGGCTCGTGCTTTTGTGGGAATTCTTCGCAAGCGAAGCTTTTTAGCTCGACCCACCAAGGGTTATGACACGACCGTTGTTGTGCTCAGAAAACTCCCGCGAAAAAATCAAAACACTTACTGAATGTTTTAAGAAGTTGACGCGAACCTGAAACAAATACAGAAACGGAGCGAGAGCCGCTTGCCTTACAGATTGATCTAGGAGCCAAAGCAGAGACGGGGGAAGCAGCCGGCGCACTGAACGAGCACATCTGCGGGATTACCGCCTGCGTTGTCGCTGAACACTACGTGAATACCTCACACGACGTTAGCTCTACTTTGCGCTCCACCCACGGCAGGTGCAGCCGCACCATCAAGCATTGCGCATGCGTTAGAGTTAGTAAAAATTACAGGAAGCTAACAGCAGCGCATAACATCTCACTTCCCTTATTTTTCTACGGCTGATCTCGTCACCTCCGTCGGCGCCGCCAGAGACGCAGTAGAAGGGAGATCGTCTAATGCCGGATTGCAGCTTCGTTTCATTTTATAAAAAAGAGAGTTCCACTCATATGCTTCACCTATAGCACTCAACCAACCAGCATTCATGAATAGTGCATTGATTTAACTATAGCAAACAATATCGTTTTGAAGTAATAAGGGGTGTAGGTGAGCATTTTTAACTGGTTTCTGGTCAGTTGAGCCACGTATGTGAACTCAATTGACGTCCCGTGGGTGATCGTTGTGGGCTGTCTTTTATAGCTTCGCTTACCAACCACCCTCACAGGCTGTATTGGCTCGCGTTCTATTTTTTCTATAATGCCAGTTATGCACGCGGCCGCCATTTGTGTTACGAGTAAATATACATGGTTGTCACTATTTGTTAAGTCAATAACAGTAACACTGGCTTTATCTGGTCCAACGTATCATACGCTCAGACAGGTCACGGGAAGCGTTGAAGACGACAATCATACCTTCTAATGGAGGCGCTTACCTGAGAACAGTCCACTTCTTTTCAAAGTGGGGGGTCCCCACGCTTCCCCATGTTAAACAGTTACTCTACACAAAATTTATTTGTTTAGCTTTTCCGACATTAACTTACGGCGCCATCTGTACTGAACAACAAATATCAAAACGAAATGCTATCGCTTGCCCTGCTAGCACCTTATTCTCCTTTCTCTACTGCATGCACTCCTTAAAATAAGCGTGTATATTTCTAGGAACCAGTGTACTCAACCACGCTGGTATTGAACTCAAAGAAGTGCATGTACCAGGTATTTTTTACCGTAAGCACCATTGCTGGTACACTATGCATCCAGATTTTTGACAAACGTGGAAAACGCAGACCTGACTTCGACTACCTTTGCAGGCGAGTCCCGCCCAACTTACCTCTTTTTCAGAACATGACGAAGCGTTCATATAAAAATTAATAGTGCGAGCGTGTTCTTAAAAAAAGCTATATATAGCAGTAACCATAATTATTTATGAAATAAATATTTATTTAATTTATCTATTTTATTTCCCCAGGGGTCCCTGGATGGGGCATTACATGAGGGGTGGGGATACAAATGTTTCAGTATTGCAAAATGAGACGTATAAGAAACAGTGAAAACAGCAAACGTCTGTGTAAACGAAGACACAAACATGTGTGAATACACTTGGAATTTTACCTAACACAGGTAGAATTCTTTGCACGGTTGGGGAGGGATATAATCACAGGGGGAAAATTATTATCAACTGCATGTGAACAACAGGCATCCAAATACACTCGGAATGCTGCATGACACAGCAGAATCCTTTACAGGATAGGGGAGGCATACTCGCAATAGCAGAAATTGTTAGTAACCACAAGTGAACAGCAAAAGGCGACCTGCGGAAATCCGTACTCCATTATACATACAGTATATGAAAGGGTTTGAGGCGAAAAAAGAGCACAAAAACAATAAACGCAATACGTGACTCGGGCTCAGAAAGGGTTGTTAGTAACTTTTTGAATGTTTCTGTATGTTTGGTATTAACAACGTTATGCGGTAGAGCGTTCCAGTCTTGATCGAATAAAGAATGACTGCGCGAATGTGTTGGTTTTGGGCGAGGGTATAAAACCTGCTTCGAGTTGCTACTACGATCAGAAGAATGGGTGCGCGGTGTGATGTTGATGCTACGTGTGGATGCGTAGTAGAGTTTGTGGAACAGAGTAAGTCTTGACATTTTTCGACGGTGGCGGAGGGGAGGAGGTCGGCACGTTGTTTTACTTTTTGTCACACTAGTGAACGATGAATAGTCAGAGAATGCGAATCCTGCAGCTCGGCAAACAAAAAAAGTGTTGTTGGTGTTTTCTATCTGAAAATAAATATTTTCAAAATTCTGTGGTGCAGCTTTAAGTTTTAAAAATTATATATAAAAGCAACCAGGACAAAACGTCGGTTAGTGTTAAAGCAAATAAAGATTCATGAAAATAAAAATTTGTACATAGATTAGATTTTTTCTTACGCAAGCAACACAACACTGAATTTATGTAATAGCCAACGAAATACCACTTGCATATTTGTGAGATTTGAAGTTTGCATCCAGATAACCACCGAAAACCATTGCAGGCAACAACTTAATAAGTAAACCTTTTCTGCACTGACTGCGCCAAGTATGCGCCGAAATGCACGCAGAATTACTGTGCGCATTCTTACACTGACACGTCTTGAATACTGTATACACCGTAACTAATTTTTTATGCTGTTTGTGAAAGAAGATTTGGCAACAGCCGGTTAAGATGTAGCTTCGTACCTTAAGTCGTCAGATTTATATAGATCTGTGGCACGTTGGCTACACAGGCCGATTATGTTCGGGGGAAAACACTGTAGCAAACACCTTCCCCCTAAAAACACGTGTTGCGCAAATATTTCTACCGTTTTAGCGTATTTTGGGCACATATTCAGCTGTATTATTTCAAATGCCGTTGTCTGTGTTTCAAATATGTCTCTGCGCTACCACACAAGACAAATACTTCAATAATGCGGATAGACCACTAGAACTTAGAATAAAGGCTAGCAGTAACTTTTTTTTTTTCAAAAAAAGTTTTCGCGAACCCGAAATTTCAAAATTATTAGGTGGACGAAACCTCGGACGATTTTAATGGCAGTGGGAGGAATTCAATGAGCTGTAGACAACTATAAAGGCTCGAGATGCGTTCAACATACGTATAGTATGTTAATGGGAAAGATGCCTTCGACATAGAAGCTCGACATCCGAGCAGTTTAGTTTCTAGAACTAGAGGCATGCAGCCATGTTTGAATAGATTATTAATGCACATCATCCGTGGGCAACCACAATGGGTCTTCCTTGGAGAGCCGTCTATCATATTTGGTTGAACTCTTTGTATGATATTTTGATGCACCTTTTTGATCTTAATTATGCATTCATCAAGTGTGTTGCGCTGACTACGAAGTACAGTCGGTAGGGCAAATGCAGGGAAAAAAAGGTAAGTGCAAGTAAATCATCTCCGCACGCACATGTTTCTAATCGCGCGTTGCTGTCAATGATCAGCGTTTTTGCACCATTCCCTACTCCCTACAGAGTGGCGGGTGGAATAGGTATCCGCAAAGCGGTTGTCATATTTTCCTAGCCCATAAATTGTCTCTTCATAAATTACGGTTAACGCTTATTGTAAGCATTTTTGGAGTGCGTACACGCGTCGGCTGGCAAAGGTATACGCTGACGACCAAGGCCCTATCCTTGGCGAGTTATCACAGCTTTGATTGGAGCGCGCGTTTTCTGATCAAGACGATTAAATGTAAAACGTTGTGGCCTTCGTGAGCCGGCACAGCTGCACATGGCGCGCGTTTTAGTTCTTTTGGAAAGGATAAAAAAAGGGGTAATTTGTGTTTCCCCAAATGCGCTTTTGGTAATAGCGCTAAAAGAAAAATGAGCGGCGGGTTAAGAAGAACGATGGATTTGAAGAATCAGGGGGTCATAATTAAGCTGCAAGTTTTCATCTCCACTGCGCTTCGGAGGGTAGGGTCTTAAATGAAAATCGCTGAATACAATCATTCGCTTCGTTAGCTGTTCTTTGTGCTTAAACTGCGCTTACGCTAACAACCATCCGCAGAACGAGTGCTAGGTAATAACTCGTGTGTCACATATGCAGGTCTCCTATCATACACTTCTTGGTGATTTGGTGAGGAGTAAGAAGTGGATAACGGGTATAAAAGGGACTTATGGCCGCTTTTTTCGTCTCCTGCCATCACTTCTTCGACACTGACTGTTACAAGCATGGCCAGTGCCCACCTTACCTGTATAACACCTGTGTCCCTTCTCACTTTCATTAGCGTCTAAGAAATACCTCAACGAGATCTCGACGCAAAATACAACTGACAGCTCTGCCGCCTCATAAATCAACAGGGATCAAAGAAATCAAAGCACGAACGACGAAGAAAACGGAAGTGCTGCCGAAGACGCATTCCACAGTCCTTACAAAGTGCAGTGTGCAGGCATCTTTTAAATCAGTGACATTTTAGAAACAAGCCGATACTGGCACCTTGAGAGCGTGTTTTTTTTTGGGAAGAAGTGGTTTTGATTTTATGAAGTAAACGAAGTTACGAGATATATTAGCAAGCGAAATAGCGGTCGCAGCTACACTAATGCGACACTGGAGGAAAATACTCTGCTTCATGTCGAGATTTTGCAATCGAAACAGTACTATATCTATTAGAGTCGCGTGTTGTTTTCTTAGAAGTTCACGTAAAGAAAGCACGGCGCTGGGTTTTATACAGGTCTGCCGAGTTTTAGTGACTTGTTTTGCCTAACGGAGTTTTCCTACCAAAGAGACACTGTATAAAATAGCCGGTGAATGTAGAGTGCTGGCAGCAACATCTGTACCAGTAGACAGCCCACGGGACGATTTTGGTATATGGCAAATGGTGAACCTAATTTGTGTATTACTAATTAAAATTGCGTCTTTTTTGAAGCACAACAAATTTCAACCCACATGTTTCGCTCTTTGTTAAAAAAAATCGTTTTTGATGTTCTCAGCAGCTGGATATCACTACTGTAAATTTAATACCGATTTATTAATGATAACCTCTCAAGTTCATTTTTCCTAATATTACGCGTCTGAAAGCTTGTTCACCTTTACGAGTTTTCTATTTGCTACATTTCCTTGGGTCACACGTATCAATCTTCTGAGTCCTCTGTATATATTCAAAACGTGTACTGAATATCGATTCTATGTGATGTAAAAAATTATTATGGTAAGTTCCCGGAAAATTATTTTGCAGTTTTGTGCATGAACTTAGATTCAGCGCAATGGGTAGTTGATTAACACAATGAAGAACTTCTGTTAACACTAAAATGTAACTGGGGGTTACGTATAGAACTCTGCAACCAGGCTTATGTTATGCAAGACCTGCAACATTGTTAGGATGCGACATCTCGTAAGGATGACAGGGAACTGGTTTTGACGGCTTCTTGTTAGTGGCACGCAGAAGCAATCTCAAAGATATTTACCTCTGTCCCTGAAGATACGCGCATTCGCAGGAGTCCCCTGCTGCATATGGCTTTCAGGTTCGTGCCTATTATTGCAATTTTATTATCATTATATATCGGCTCAGGAACGTTCCTCTAACCAATTTCCCCCATATCGAGCCGAAATAGTGTCTAGTTCAGACAGAGTGACTCGCCATGAATAGATCTTGGTGCAACAGCACGCGACGGTAAAGTAGAAGATGCAGTGAAGCAAGTGCAAACATTATCCTTAAAAGGATACGCTTTTGTTTTTTACCTTCCTGCAATAATCTGCACTTGTTGGTTCCATGGTCTTACGGTTCTGGGATTTTCTGTCAATATTCTAGAAGATGGTGTTTTTGGCGGCAAAATTATCAATTTGGCCATTACGTATCCAACAGTAGTTGAAGTTTTTATGAATATTTTAGTCGCAGCAACATGGACACTTGACTTGCCAGATTTTCTGCTTTAGCCTGGGCGCCTTCAACCAGAATGCGTATAGGAATCTTTTGTAGAAAAGCATTTTCTTAACGCAATGTTTTTATGCAAAGGGATGCCGTATGTCGGAGTGTGAGATTTAGGTAAACATGACTGGGCTCCTGAACTGACGCTTGTCAAGCTACCCCGAAAACTGAGAACGCCTGCACTTTCCTTGAAGCACGGCTGCCACCTGGAGAATGGTTGGCGATGGTCTGAACGGCTTCCATTTATAAAAGCATCCAGCCGCAGTTTGTGTCGCCATTGATTCAATACTGTTCGACATTTGGTGCTGTATGTCCGACTCTTCTTGGGTTACAAAAGGCTGCCAGCGTAAATGGAACATCTCTGGACAGAGAACTGAATGCCAGGGATGGTGATGGCTGGACGGCGAAATCGATGGTAAGACAGATGGTCACACCGACAGAAAAACAGAATTTGACGCAAAAGAACAATTCTGCGCTAGGTAGCACTAATGCATGTCGCCTTTATAAAATCTACGTTACAGCCCGGCTGCGCTTTTATCAGGTGTAAGGAATAGAATAGGAAAATGAAGAAGTCTAAATAGGTCAGTGAGAGCTAAGCATCTCTCTTGCGCGGAATCTCTGCGCCACCAGTTTTTGTTAAAGGGATTCCACGCGCTCAATCTACAAATATTTGTGACGTGAAAATTACAGCCTGCTAAGTTCCAGGTTAGTGTGCAATACGCGAAGTGAAAGTGCTCATATGGAGGCAGCTATACTGTTTTTCGAAGAAATGCGTACATTGCGTCCTGAATTACATTACATCCTGCGGATTGAATTCGCTCATTAAAGAAAACTCTGGGAACGTTTGCAGAAACGCTGGTACGCGCAAACTGAAAATAAATTCTTTGCAATTAAACCACAAATAAGTAGACACATAACCGAAAAACCACTCAGGCCTTTAGAAGTTGCTCTTTGTCCTTTCAGGATAGGAACACACAGGGCACACAGGGATACCTTTTGAAAGGAACATCTCGAACAACATGTGATACATGTGGAGATCTTTCTGTACTCGATAGCCTAGTTGATTGTGGGGTACCCGAAACAAAAAGAACGAGGCACATCGCTAATCTGTGCACACAACACATACCACTAGGCCCAGCACACTCCCTGTCTGATGAAAGAATAATCGGTTACATAAAGTTTGATAGTACTTGGCGAAGAAATTGTAATTGGTTGTGTAAATTGAAATTATAAATTATAGGTTGATTTTGTAAGGAAAAATGCTCGTCGCACATGACCACACCGTGTCGGTCACCCAGGCAGCACAGGACTGTTCGGCCTAAAACAGGCCGGTGTACTTTGGCCGGTGATTTTATGTCCGGCTGTTTTCCAGCAGCCATGTTCGGCCCATGTCCAAATGTGGAGCTTTTGGCCGTATACGGCTGTACTCCTATGGCTGTCCAACGGCCAGTGTCCGTCGGCCAGTCGACCGGCTTACGGTCATACGGCCAGATTCCAGCCGTAGGGCTCTGGCCATTCCAAAGCAACCCGTGTACGGCTGAAGTACGGCCGCCGAAGGACAGCCGAGATGCGGCCGTCGGACTCCAGCCGGACTAAAGCTACCGGAAATACGGCCGTGCTACGGGCATTGGAGTTCAGCCACAGTACGTTAACTGTACTGAGGCCAGTAACTGCATGTCGCGCAAGCAGATGACTCATTCGCGCAGTGCAGAAGCATCACAAACCCAGCATTTTGGGTTCAATGCAGCCACCTCAAAGTGAGCTAGCGCGCAACCACTAGCCGTCAAGCTTTCAGCGCAGCCTTGCTTAATTACCAGCCTCAGTTGACAGCAAAATTCATTTATTAAACAGTGCTCACAAATTATCGTTCCTTTAATTGCCGTGCCTCTTTTACTGCCGTACAGAGAAAATATTCAGTTCTTTGTAGAGCTTGAATAGATGTAATATCCAGGTCCTCATATCCTCTGTGGGGCGGCTTACCTGTAATAAATAGGGAAAGAGGAGGGGGGGTGGCGGCGGAGGGCGCTTACTTTAGTGGGTTGAATTTCAGACAGATAAATTGCTCCGCTTTTAGCCAATTTCCTTTATGGCAATATTCCGGAACACTTTCATGCTATGACTACATAAACTATTTTTATACCAGTTGCTTGACTAATTTTGATGTATATAAAACCGCCATGAATGCCTTCACGAAGCGTTTTGGTTCTCAACAAAATACTCAGGAGCATTTCATATAACTCCTTCACAAAAAAGTATGTCCAGTTTTTGCCCATTTTTTCGCAAAGACATTTTCTACTCGATCAACTTTTCTGATGATCTTGCGCAGGGCTGATCCTAAGAAGGAGCGAACAGGTACTTTCATTTTCAATCTATTTTAATGTTGTTTTCATGAGTATACGTCCACACCACTCAATATTCCAAAAGAACTTAATTTTCTTCTAATGTCATACTACGTTCAAAAAATTCTACACGCGTTGCGAATGACGCCCTGGTTCAGGTGGCTGCAGTTGTATCCCTCTGTGTTCACGCAAGGAAAGGCGTAAAATTAGAGTTACATAATTTGTTTCAAACCAATAACATAGCAATGGTAGCATGCATACAAGAAACCTTGCATACTGCAACGAATAGGGCAATAAATAATTTATTGATTAAGGTTGAATGCGTAGGGTTCTCAACCCGTCGGAGGCGAACTTGCGCCTCTGGAAGTTTATTTATTTATTTATTCGTTTATTTTTTTTATTTTATTCATTTATTTATTCATTGTTTTATTTATTTATTTATTTATTTGACGCCTGCTTGCCTTTGCGTGCATCACAGAAGGGAGATATATAACACTAAGCATTAAATATGAGACAAAATAACAAAATAATTCTACAAAGCGCGCTGAAAATCGTCAATATAAACAGTAATGCAATCATACGTGGAAGATAATTACACTGCAGTATTGATGTAAAATAAAATGAATCGAGCAAGGCGTCACCTTTTAAGGAAAGTTAATAATTTGCTTTAAGCTAGCGGTCCCACTTTGCGATATGTAGAATGGCGCTTGGATATACTTCTCCCCTTCTGCTCCAGTTTTCGAGTGATAGATATTACGAAAAAAGTTCAAACTGTGATTTCGTCTGTGATCTTTCACGTCCTACCATTTCAGTTTACTTTTACTTTCTCTCATGCTAAGTTGAGCGTGCCAATTACCCAATACGAATCGCACTGACATATTCTGTATGTTTTCGATCGTATCAACCAGCTGTTTGGTGTAGGGATCCACGAAAACACATGCGTACTCCAAGTTGAGCGCACATGAGTGAAATACGGTTGTTCTTTTCAGTTAGATGGAGGTTCACTGATATTTCGTCTCAGAAAGCCAAAAACATATGCAGCCGTAACTTTTATGGTGTAAACCTGACTGTTTAACCTCTAACCACTCCCTAAATATACTCTTAGGCATTTATCTCCCTCGGCCGTTGTCACAGCAGCATAATTTACGGTATACGTATTCAATTGGAATCAAGGTTTTCTTGTAAAGGTGCCGTTAACACACTTTTTAACATCCAAAAACTTTTCTGAATCAGCACACCAGGATGTTAATAAATTCGAATAAAGCTGCAGATATACGGAATCACGTTCATTCGCTATAGTCCGGTAAACTACACAGTACTTTTGAACAAAGCTATAGGGCCAATAGTAACAACAATGCGAAAACCGATTCATTCAGTCCATAGGATGAAATGTACTACGCAGAAGGTGATATGGAACACCATCATTTGCTTTTTTGCAGTCGAAGAATATACAGTGAACCACTTTAAGCGTATCTATTGCAAGAGCCAAATCGTGCGTGAACTCGAAAATCTGCGTTGAGCAAGAAAATCCTGACAAATTCCGTGTTTGCTGGGATGCTGGCGATTATGTTTAACCAAATGAATCATATCCCAGGAGTAGCTAAGCTCACCTTCAAACATCGCAACTAAATTAACAGCTAGGCTTTGTCAGTGACAAGGCTCTGTTGTTATCGCAAATTTAAAATAACTTTTTTTAAATAGGCAGTCGTAAAATCCTATGAAGTAACATAGTGCAGGGCATGAAGTTGATCCTACCAATGCACGAGCGAGTCGCTTATACGTTTATCACCAACAACATAGTGCAACATTGCTTGTCGCAGGGTTAATTGTAAGCAGAATAACTTGCGCTTTTGCTCGCACTCGCCCTTCTTTGGTGGGGAGTCCTTGACATGGTGGCGGTTTAGCTCCTGCGTGGTGGCCGCTTGCTCGACGCCCTTGAAGGCCGGTTATTTTGGTGAACCATCTCCATCTCGGATCGGACATCTCTGCCGGGTCGAGATCTCCAATGCTCTCCATATCTTGCGGGGGCAAATAGCCCCGAGCTGATGCGTCGACGAAGCCGGCGGCAGAGGCGTGGTAGCGGCGATGACTGGCGAGGCTTAGCTCACCCGTCGGTGTGGCACAGTCTTCTTGTGGCAATAAATGACATTTCGATGGCCTAAAAGGTTCTCTGCTAATGTCCAGTGAGTCCTTGCAGCTTGCCCTTTCACCGAGAACACTCATTACTGTTTGACAAACGATGTTCGTTCATTTAAAATGTAGAAACACGGAGCGGATGAAAAACGCGTCCCCGCCGTTCGGCTCCCTAACGTCTTTTTCTCCCCCCAGGAAAAACCCGGTCGGTCTCTTTCCAAACACGTCTGTGCATGAATTCTCAGCGCCCAGGCGCGTGCCGCTGTTCGGCTGGATGCCGTTTGCCGAAAAAATGACGTATAACCATATACCTTCCGTTGGCCGGTCTCCTCTTGAACACCGGTTGCCAAATATTCTGTGGCTATTCGCTTGCCGTAATTCGACCGAGGACAGCTAACCGAATGAAAAAACGTATATTCTAGGGCCGTACGTCTGCCGGTATCCTTCATAACACTGGTTGCCCGAAGAAAACGAATATTCTACTGCCGGACGCGTGGTTCACCGTTGAAATAACGAACGCACGGCAGCCGCGCTCCGGCCGGTCTCCTTTCGAACACCAACTGCCGCAAGAATACGCATATTCTGTGGCCGGTCGCTTGCCGTGCTTCGGCTGATTACCGCTTCCCGAAGAAAAAACGGATGCCCTAAGGCCGTACTTCAGCCGTTATCTTTCTCAACATCGGCAGCCGTAAGACAACTGAATATCGGGCAGCCGGTTAGCTGCCGTTGTGCGTCCGGACATGGGCGGACGGAAAAATACCGAAGCGCTGGTCGCCGAATGTTGGGCGTTCAACGCATGATCAGTGGCTTCCAGAACCTGGATGCTGGCCGGACATGCCAGAAAGCGGCCATAGACGGGCCGGTCTTGGGGCACACTTTCTGTGCCGCCTGGGCAGTCATGAGGACAATGCTGAGGTAATTTTACGTGACACTCAAGGGTCTCATCTTTTTTTGATAGGCTAAAACGCTCCCCGAGGCACACTAATATTCAGTCCGTGATTTTTGTCTACGCTCTCAACTAGTTCTATTCTCTTTTGAAAGACATTCAATGGCCCTTTACACTAATTATCAACACCATCCTTTAACAAAAGCATGCAGCAGAAAACTCATCGGTGCCATTACCACAAACAATCTACTTTTTGCGTTTTTTGGCCTAGATCCCTTTTGCCACTAAACACAACCCTAAATCAATCAATTTGCAACTCGGAAAGTTTTCACCGACACCTTGATGTTTCTTCCGCCGTTTGAATTATCACAAGACGAGAATGGATCAATCAACTTGACAGTCGAACATTTTTCACGGTCACCTTGATGTTTCGTCCGCCGTTTGAAGTACCAAAAGACGAGAAAGGAAATATACAGAATTTAAAATTTTTGTGTGCTTCTTCAAGTGCAGTTATCAAGACGGCCAAGAAGTTTCCCTGGTAACAAGAAACACCATCAGAGGGGCGTGGTCAGGCCAATTTTGAGGAAAATGTTGCCCGTTGGGTTCTATCCATGTGACCTGCCAAATTGTCAAAACGTATTTTGGTGGTCAGGGTACGCAAGAGCGCCGAACAATATAATGTTAATGCGGGATCATATAGTGTCTAGGAACACGTTTCAGTACTTCCTGTGCCCGTGTTTCAATATATCTCGTAGCAACGCAATTTTGTTTTTAGGTGACCACTCCGATGACCACTGCAACATATCAACATGCCCAGTCTATCCTTTTTGGTATTTTTAGGTACAGTGTGTCCAACGTGGTTCCAACTCCTTCGAAAGAACTGACCCAACAAAGGCAATAGGGAAACAACGAAATCCAGAGAGAATTTGTATGCCGGCGTTATTCGTAACGCGCATCGAAAACATTCTTTTGGGCTTGCTCCATGCTGAAGGCCGGCGGGATGAATAACCAATTACTAGAGTATGAAGCAAGAACTAACAACCTGTAAGATAACAGCTGTTAAAATTACTTAATTTTTTCAATTATGGGTGGTGTCTGCCCTCCAATAAGGAGTTATCTGTAAACACGCATTCGCTTTCGTGTCTTTGATTTATTTACCTTTATTCATGTGTCAGCCAATGCACTTCAAGGTTGTTCTTTTTTGTACTAAAGCGCTCTTGTACTTGTAAGCGCACTTCAAGGTTGTACCAGCGCGGAATGGTGAACGGGTAGCGGTGCCCGAAATTTCTGTTGCAGATAGGCAGCTAGTAATTCGCCCGCTGCTAATGGGAAGCACTCGTTTCCTGCAATAATGTTTTTACTTACTCCTTCTTTCTTACTCCTGAAGCGTACTTTATGTTTGTGACCTTCAATTGAAATGTCTACACCAACACTGAAAAGATAACGCAGTCAAATGTGTCTGACGAGTTTTGTCCAGCAGACAGCCTGCCATGGTGATTCTGGTGAAAATTGAGACGAGAAAAAAAAGGTAAGCAAAGAAAGACGAAAAAAAAACATGGACCTTGTGTGAATTAGGAGAAATTTAAGTAGTTCATTGTAAAAAAATGGTGAAATACACACAATAAATTATTGTTTTTGAGTTCAGCGGGTTTTTTAAAACGCTAAGTAACCACAAACGAGCAGGGTACGTTCAGTGCTACAGCAGCAGTAGGGCTGATCACACACACCAAATGTTTACTAGGACTCACCTTAACTTTGACAGTTTAAAGATGAGCAACACCTTCCTTTGTCCCATGTAGCATCGCACGACGTAACACCGACATGCGTCTCTCTTTTCCTTAGTGAGTTTCAATAACAGTGTCTGCGCCGAAACACGTATCTACAAGGTATGCTAGGTGCCCTGGCGCTAAAACTTTAAATTCAAGGCAGTAGAATCTTCCTTACAATTTTCTCTTTTCGCGGTTCTATGAAGTACGCAGAAGACCTTCCTACGATGGAGTTTCAGGCAAGAGCCTCGTCTACACTTCATAGTATAGAAAGTTGTAAGAAGGAAAAAGGGATTTACTTTGCAGTGGACAAAATTGAAATAACGCTGGAGGCATATTTGCCTCAGTATTGCAATGTCCGGAGCTTTACGGCCCAGATGGACGAACGGCTGGCCGCTTGCTGTCGTGCGGGGTCCTTGAAGGTGGCTGCCGGAGGCTCGTCTCTCCTGGCTGGCGGCACTCCCGGCTGACGACTCCCCTCGCTGGCAAGCGCCGCTGCGCTTACATAGCGCGCATAAAACATGCCGGCCCCCGCTGCATCGCAATGTCTTTACATCGTACGTTCACAGGTGGCAGGAAAGGTGGAGCAGGGAAGTTCAAACACCGGTTCGAACGGAATAATACCAGCAGTCGTAGGCGAGAATCCCTACAAATGTTGTAAAATTCAGAAAAAAACAAAGCATAAGTAGACATTTTTAAAACAATGCTGCTTAAACTGGTGGTTCCTCCAGGAACCGTGCACAGGAAGACCCCTCTGAGCGGGCAGGACTCTTGTCCGCACTTGTAAAAACCGAGATACAACTGATTCATGCATAGCTTTGGAAACGTGACGGCGTGCCTCGCTCCAGCACTTGTTGCGACAACAGGGTCAATTCTGATCGTGGAAAAACAATTATTGCTAAACTGAAAAAAACCCGTAATTCAGAGAATTGGCAAGGTTAATCACCTAAAAATTAGCGCTCAGACGTGAGACGACACTTGCCGGATGGTGGCCTCTGAAGGAGTTTAAAACTTTTTACAAACGCTCGTCTAACGGCGCGCTCCGCTACTCTGGGAGCCTCACCACAATACTGTGTGTGGAAGTGTACAGTGTACATACTTTAATGGCCTAGTTTTCATCGCTCTATCGGAGGCTAACGAAGACACTACGTGGAACACTTGAGTGAGGCTCAAAGCATAATCAGACCGAAAACATGTCCGTTGCTCAATTCCTTAACATGCATCAGCTTAACCGAACCAAGGACTAAGTGGGGCAACCAGCTTCGCTGTTTCCTCTGTCTTCGCACCACTAGTGTGAAGCTGCATCAATTTTTATTTATGATGGGTCATCGCAACCCTTTTTATTGCAGACAATCGCACTCGATCTCATTGCTGGGTTACAATATTGTATGCTCTCGGCAGTGATCAGCTTCGAAGGCGCATACTCAAAGCACCGAACACATCATCTTGCTTCAAAGAATAGCCTCAATAATTCGATGGTTCAGTTTCGTGTAGCTAACCAAAATATTGCGAATACTTTGGGAGTTGTTGGTATATCATAAGCTCTAAGGGCGAGCACAGTTAGGGTGATCATGTTTATTCCAACAATTTTCCGCAATTTGTATGTCGCAATTCCAAGGCTTGCTAGCAAATTCCTGATATTTTTAAACTTTCATTCTCTGAAGGACATTCCAGTCACCATCCAGTACGAAGAAACTGTGAGAAAAGTTAAACATACCATACTAAGAAAACTGGGATATTTCGTAAACATAATTAGGATAGATAATAAAAACAATTATATATCACATAGAAAGGCCCCGCAAAGTAAATCTAGAATGTGTTGATGGAGCTAGCATAAAAAAAAGATACTAAACAATCTTTGAGGGTAAACATTTCACAGAAATTTGCATGGCTGGAAAGCTACAAATAATAAACATATTTACATTCCAACGAATCGTACACAATTGGGAGAAGCCCACATTCGAGCTGGCTTGGTTCCTTCTTCAAGAGTTTCTAGGACCACACCGAAGCGGCGTTTTATAGACCTTCAGCACGGTAGATTTCTCACAAAACTCCGAGCGCCGGGATGCACCCGGTCTGTATACACCGGCCAAAGACCCCAAGCATGTTATGATGGTTTGGGCGAGTTCACTGGATATAACGCGAATCATGTAAAAGCCTCTTTGTCCACTTCATTTCCAACTTGAGGGTGGCTGTTCCGGGGACCTAATTTTTGTGGTCAGCTATCTCTCAGTTCTTCGCGGCATGGCTGCGTTCCGTGATCTGTTTCCAGAGGTCGTTTTGTAATGCCTAACATTATGTGTAGATTTTACTTTCAACATTTCATGCTAAGCTGTTAGTGGTTCACTTAATGCGGTAAACCCCTTTAGTTGCTTTTGCTTTGTCGTCCGGCTTTTAGAGCAGGCAATGAAGTAGCCTGAAGCCGTCGAATGCCTGCGGATGAAGTATCGCTTTTCCCTTTTGAACACGCGGGGCAATGCCTCGCCAGCTTTTGTGACGGTCACCAACAGAACGTCTTTGAAAGCTCTGATGGTCGATGTGTTCGTCGTGTTTGTCGCGCTCTATTTCTGGGCGGGGCGGAATATAGAACAAATGAATGTTTTTCCGTAGCCATTTTTTTAGTTTTTCGATTACCCGGCTCTTCTTTTTGTTGTATTCGTACGCCGAAGAGCAAGCGCCCTTTACCCTGCAGACTAGTGTGGACAGAAAAGAGGCCTCGTGGTTGAATGGAAGAGCCGGAAAGAAATGAAAATTTTGAAAGTTGTGTGTCGGTTTTACGTGAACGGACACGCCCAGGTGCTTCAGTTTTCTCATTTCTTGGCGGTAAATAAAAAGTATGAAACCATCGTGTTCACATTTAGCCGCGTGCTGAATAAATGGGTGAATCGTATTTACATGATATCTCATAGTGATTGCTGCCTAAGTCTGTACATTGAGAAAATATACGTGCACATAGCGGAGATAATTTTTAGTTAGCGTAGGTCACAGGGAGAATGTGCACAAGGTTGCTCTTATATGCACTACGTCGTCAACCAACTATTGTTATGGAGGTGGAGGCGTCCATTGCAGTTCCACTTTTAAAGCACAGCGGTTTATGCCGAGCCTTGTCCGTTCGTCTAATTAACAAACCTTGTATCCTCAATAGAAACATGGGGTTAGGAAGGTCCCAGGAATCGACCCTGGCCGCTTTGCGCTGTGTAATCGGCAACCTAACAAATCGGCGTCATAAAAGCCGGATTTGTATATCGTTAGCCAAAGCGGGTAACAATAACATGCTCCCGCGATTGGAAAATAAAAAAGACGCTTCACGCTGTAGGCCTTTAACCAGGGTCCCTCGCATTATAAAACCAACGTCATAATGATTGAACTATTCTTGCGCCCCGGGCTCAGAACTTTATTTGGGTTCCTAGTGCGGGCGTCGCTTTTCGGCTTGCCAATGGGTTCTAGGGAGTGCTAACGTGGAAAAATTTGAGAGAGAGGTGCATCATACGGACTGCCCGATTCGGGCCTGGCAGTCGTGGAAAGCTTTCGGCGGTATTTTCAGAAATAAAAATGAAGTGCAATTGCCGGTTCTCCGACTAGGGGAGAGGGGCCGCCGAATGTGGTGTTCAACCAGCCCTGTATGAGTAGGGCAAGCTGCGGCAAAATTTTTGTTTGTAAAATCTAATTCCCACGGAAAATACGTCATCCTAGCAAGCAGACGTCTAGTAACAGCATGAGACTCATGAGCATCAAAGGAGCGTCCATTCATTTAGGGTTCCATCATTTGCGAGGTCCGCACGCGAAGAGACTCGGTGACCTACTCCGGCGCTTCACAGATCTTGCGGCAATAAACGAAGCACCCGGAGTTGTTTTCTCGCTACCGTGTGCCGAGCGCCCCTCGTCATATACTTGTGAATGTGGGAATTTTCCTGAATGGTTTAGGCAGCAAAACACGACGGCCGGAAAAAGAACAGAGAACCCCTTGCAATCGCCGAACACTGTGATGTGGCTGAATAGATGTTCGTCTTCACCAGCACGGTCATTTGTAAGGAAACGAACTCGAAAGAAAGGTTTTTATATATTCCTGGCATAACAAGCGAACTCCACAAAGCTTTAATCGCTCGCGTTGGACGCTGCCTGCTATGTGAATGGGCTGTGTTCCACAGCGAGGACTTTGTAAGTGATCAACCGCTCTGAAAGTATACGCGACGCTTCAGCATTGCGGTCGTCGTCAGTCATGAAGATGGAACCAAACCGCCATCGACACCCAGTGCTCTCCATTCTCTCTGCGATTGCTTGGATGTAATTATAATTGTCATTTTAAAGTGGCCTACACTTACTTGTCCAGCCGCGATAGAGGTTGTTACAATAACGCAGTTTAATTCGGAACGGGCAAGGTTCGCACTGATTTAGCTACAAAAAATAGTTGTCTCTTACAAAACCTATGCAGTCATGTGATACAACAGGCTTTATGGGCGGCGCATCAGGTTGTCTGCTTTCAGCAATTTTGGAACCATGCTGTTTGCACACGTCAGCTATATATCATGTAAGAATACGACCAGAAAATAAAATGGGTTATGTTGTGGGCGCGGACTGCGTTAATATAATTTTATCTGCCGGGTACAACACCTCCCAATATATGTCACAAGCTACGCCATTGATTCCAAAAAATCATGCTTGCTGCTTTGCAATTGGTACATTAAGCTAGATATATTTTTGGGGTATATTGCCCATGAATAAAATAATTTTATAAAACTAATTTAATAAGATTTATTGTCAAGGAACTATTTTCTTTATTTTCGCGCGCTTCACTGTCTGTAAAGAAATAGACATTTGTTGATGTTCTTAGCAACGCGAGGTACGGTTTGTAAATGGAATACTTTTTTTTAAATAATACGCACTCAAATTATTATTGTTTCTAAAGGTAGGCAGTTGTAAACAAGTTGAACTGTTACAAGTTTTTATATTTAGCGCTTCCCCTTGGTTGGATATTTCAAAACACCGTAATATCAGTTTGAATACAGGACACGTGTTTGACTGCCAAGTCTGATGTGATGTATGGACTAATTAGGTTAATTTGCCAAAACTTACTTTTGCGGTTTGGTGCATGAAGCTCGATTCCGCCCCATTGGTGGTTGATTTAGAAAGCGGGACATTTGCATTAACAGTGAAATATATTTCAGTGTTACCGTATACAACTCCGAAACCAGGCTCATGTTATGTTGCATTTGGTACAGTATTAGGATGCGACATCTAAAAAGAGTGCCAGGGAACTGGTTTTAAATATTCTTCGGTTGGGGCGCGGAGACGCAGTCTCAGAGACTTTACCTCCCCGCCTAAGGAAATGCGTGTTCACTGACTCGCCTTCTGCTTATGGCTTTGTTTTTTGCTCAATGTTGTTATTTTGCTGTTATATTAAATATATATATATATATATATATATATACATATATATATATATATATATATATATATATATATATATATATATATATATATATATATATATATATATATAGATAGATAGATAGATAGATAATATAGGCTCAGCAGCCTTGGGAAACTCAAATAGGCCTCATACTAAGTCGAAATAGTGTCTACTGCTGACGGAGTGACTTGCCATTAAATAGGTCGTGGTGCAACAGCACGCTGCGGTAACGTAAGAAATGTGGGAGGGGAAGTTCTAACTGCAACTGCAAAGCGATGGGTTCGCTCTTCTATTTAATTTTCCTGCTATAATCAGTCATTGTCGGTCCCATGGCCTGACGGTTATAGGCATTATGGTCCACATACTGAAAACCAACCGAGGTAATTGGAGAATATTGGGAGAGGCCTTTGCCCTGCTGTGGGCGTAGATAGGCTGGTGATGATGATGATGATGATGAATGAAAAATGTTTGATAAAGTGAACATTAATCAAATTCTCCAAATTAATCAATTGCGCAATTACGTCTCTCATACCCCTTCAAGTTTTCTGAAATATTCCCTCCACAGCAGCATGCACACTTAAATTGTGCTCCGATTTCCTGCTTGGACTACTCGCCTACTGTCAGAATGGGTGCAGAAATCCTTTGTAGAAAAGCATTTTCTTTAAACAAAGGGACGCTTGATGTCGCATAGTGAGAACCAAGTAAACATGGCTGGGATCCTCAACGGACGCTCATCAAGCGCCCCGGAAACTTAAGGCGGGTGTATGCTGCCCGAAGCGCGGCAGCCGCCTCGAGCATGGTTGGCAATGGTCGCAGCGGCTTCGATTTATAACAGGATCCACCCGCCATTGGGCGCGTCCATTTCTTCAATACTGTTCCAAATTTCTGCTGGCTGTCAGATTCGTCTAGGGGTTCATAAGGCTGCCAAGGTTACTGGCACATCGATGGACAGACAACTAAATTCTAGGACAGCTGATGGCTGGACTGCGGAAACGATGGAAAGACACGCGGAGACAGGCCGACAAACAGATATACGAACAAAACAACATCTCCGCCCTAGGTAGCCCAATTGTGTCAGAATGTTTAGGTGTTGACACTCGCCGGCCGCGGCGGCAGAGAACGCAGCCAGATCGTGTTCGCTCCCTACTACATGCCCAGACCGCAGGTGCGCGGGTCACTGCGAATGAGGTGCGGACTATCGCTTGCGATGTGGCGGCGCGGCGGCGATGGATGCGCGGCGCACTTGATGTTTCGTGTCGTTCAAGCTGTGTTTCGGTGTTTTCTACTGCCAGAGTCAATCCAGAGGAGTAGACAAAATGTTTCAGCTCCCACGTTGTGTTCGGCACCGACCACTTCGTCACCAGCCGCCGTGATCGTTGTGGAACTCACGAGGTGCAGCGATCCAACGCAGCGCGCGGATGTCGCGGCCGATGTTGTTTTTAGATGGCTAGTACCTGCGAGCAGACACTTGTAAAGCATTGCGTTTCCACTAGCAAGAGGAGCGACTTGTACTTAAAAAATAATGGCGCTTTTGGCTTCCGTGCAACATATTTTTTTATTCTTATTCTGAATGCATACATGGGCACCCAAGGACGTATACAGAGCAACGCTATGAACACTACGAATAGTTATACAAAAATGTACAAACAAAAAAAAAATGTTGTTTTGTTCAGAAATATGGTTCTTCAGAGGCCTGCCTGTACTACCCGACTTTTTTTGCAGATATTTTAGTCGACGAAACAAAGAACACTAAGTCATTCCTAACGCAGAAAAACAAGTTTTGTTTTGCAGCATGATGTACTACTCTTAATTTTTTACCTGTGGCATACAGCCCCCCAAAATAGTTTTGGGACATGCCACTGTGGCAAATATTAGACACCACAATAGAAGACAGACAACCCCTCTGCACCGTCGGTATCGGGGCGTGAAAGAAGACCTGGATAGAAAAATCCCTGGGAAGGTTTCACTCCCCATTTTCGCGTCCAGTAGACCCCACTATATTGCCTTATCCATTAAAATTATGTATATGTGTTTTTGGTTTCGTTTGGGACCTGGCCCTCGCGCGTACAGCGGTGAAGGCGTCCTGCTACACAGAAAACAGCGCGAGTTGTTACGGAGCTAACATTTGTAAGACAGACAAAATACAGAAACGTCTTTGAGGTTTTTGGACACATTGAAGAACCACAGTTTTACGAATTTTACCATATGCTCCGCACCGAGGGCACAACCATATCAGACCTTCGGCGATTTACACTGTTCAAGAAATGTTTTATGCTACCTGTAGGCTGTTTTGCCGAAATCGGTCAGCGTGCGCATTTTGGACAACCTTTATTTTAGAGGGCAGTAAAGTACCTACGCTTGGGAGTCGCTCTGATAAGCGGAAAAAATTATTTGCAACAAACGCGTTTCGCCGGCGAGCTCCGAAGGTACGCATGGCCGCGTTCTCGATTCTGTTCCATGCACTGCTGCAGTTTCAGCGAGTAAAAATGAAAGTAGCTTACAATTATTTCGTGTCGCCAGCATTTTCAATCTGTTTCGCCATATCGGCAATAAATACCTTCACGTACACGCCGCTCTACCGGACGATCCCACAACGCCTGCATTACGGCTGCATTGCTCGGTGAGCAGAGAGGTGACGATAACGATTGGTATTGGTTTCCCCTTTGTATCGGGATGATAACATGTAATCTTACAAAAAGCTCTTACTAAAAAGCCTTTACCATAAGCACATGTCATCTTACAGACCCTCATGGCGGGGCCCACTCTGACGGCGTTCTGGAGAAGCGGAAGGAGTGGCGAACAAGATCTGGAAGTGCGGCCGTGCGCGATGTCAACACCTCAATATTCTTACAGAGTGGATAGCCCTGAAGATTGCCGTCTTTATAAAAATCCGCAATATAGACTGGCTGCGCTTTTATTGGCTATGGATTTGTAAGAAATAAAAGTGAAAATGAAGAATTTTAAATGGGGCCGTGCGAGCTGCCCTACTTATTTGCACGCAATCCTAGCACCACAGGGCCTTTTTAAAACGAATCCAGGAGCTCAATCCACAATTCCTTGCCACGTGAACATTTTATGATGGAAAGTAACAGCGCAACGAACGACGAGGGACACAGAAGAAATTCACAAGACGGGTGCTACTTCGTGCATTTTCTCTTCTTGTTAATTTATTCTTATTCCGTCGTCGTTTATTACACTGTTACTTCAAATCATAATTACGTACCAACGCGCCCAACTTTCCATTTTGTCGCAGAACATTTTTCCCCTGCACCTTGATGCTTTGTTAGCCGTTTGTATTATTACAAGACGAAAACGGAAATATGCAGAACTGATAATCGTGCTTCCCCAAGCCCACTTATCAGAACAGTCAAGAAGTTACCCAGACAACAAAAAATTTACCATCAGAATCGCCGGTTCACGCATGTTTACAGGATAATGTTACGCGCAGAGTTCTTTCCCTATGAGGTGCCAACTGATCAAAACCAATTTGAGTTGTCAGTGTACGAAAGAGCGCCCAATAATGTAATGTTTAAAATGCAATTATATAGGGTGTATTAAAAAATTTCAGTAGTTCCTCTTTGCATTTTCCAGCGTATGTTCAGCGTATGTCCACCGTATGTCCAGCGTATACAGCAATGAGCGCTGCAGTACACTAATATTGCTAGGCAATCCTTATTGTTATGTTTTGCGAGTACAGTTTGTATAACTGTCGTCCCATATCTGTCGAGATAACGGACGCCTCAGAGGCTGGAGTGAAACTAGCAAATCTAGAGTACTTGAGGACTTCGAGGCGATTTTTATACCGGCGTTATATGCAACACGCATCGAAAACTTGCCTGTTAGCATTTTACGTTCTGAAGGCAGGCTGAAGTAATGACCGATTCACTGTTTTGAATTCGCTCTAAGGTAATGAGTGTAAAAATAAAGCTGTTTTATTTATTAATTGCTGGTGTCTCCCCTCCACTAAGGGGTTGATTGTAAACATGCATCTGGTTATCATACCTTTAATTATTTACTTTTAACTCGTGGGTCAGCAAACACACCCTGAGGTTTTCCTATTTCACCACAAAAATTTATTGTACGAGCACGGATGTGGGGAACGGTTAGCAGCAGCCGACCGATCTGTCGCGAATAGGGCGCTCAGACTTCACCCCTGGCAGCGCGACGTGGGTGTTGCCTGCGATGATGTTTTTCCTTACTCCTGCACCCTGCTTTCAATTTGTGATTTGCAATAAAATGTCTACAACGACACAGAAACTAATATGCAGTTGAATGTTACTGACGACTTTTGTCCAGCAGAGAGGCTAGCATGGTGCGACTAGGGAAAATTGAGTTAAGAAAACAACTTGGAAAGAGAGGAAAAGTGAAACAAACAAGAAAGAAAAAGATTTACCTTCTTAGGTATGGGAAGAGTGTCCAATTGTTCGATGAAAAAAAGAAACGGTTAGAAATTGTCGCTTTCCAGTACAGCAGGTTTCTTAAACCGTGGAGTAACCACATGCCATCACCGCTAGTTCAGGGCTAGAACAGCAGACGTGCTGATCGCACACACCAAATATTCACTAGGAAGCCCCTAAAATTTGTAAGTGGAAAGACGCAGAACCCGTTCCTGTGTCAAACGTAGCATTCACATACGTACGTGCCTTTTCCTTGTGACTTTTGATAACAATCTCTCCACTGACATAAGGATCTGAAAGGTCTTCTGGCTGCTGTGGCGCTAAAACTGTACGCTCCAGGCTGTAGACTCTTCTTGTAATTTTTTTATGTTTTCTTGGTTTTATGGAGTTTTTGAAATCGAGCAAGGACAAACAAGAAATTTTTAAAACGATGCTGCCTATACTGGTTGTTCCGCTGTGTAGTGTGGTTAGGAAACACTTACCCGAGCGGGCAGTACTCGCGTCGCCACTTACGGGAGCCGCGGTAGAACTGGTATAACGAAGGCTTTGGAAAGGTGCCATGGGATTCCTGGCCTGATTTCCTGTTGCGTACAAGTCGATCAGCTGTTATGGTGGAAAAACTATCCTGCCAGAACTAAAAAAAAAATAAGTAAGGCCGAGATCGGAAAACGTATAAATTAACGTCCCACACGTGAGACGACACAAACCGGATAGTGACCACCGTCTGGTTTGCGTCGTCTCCACCGAAGAAGTTTAAAACGTTTTACAAAACGCTAGCGTCACTGCGGCATCCGCTACACTGAGCGCATCTATAAAAGTCGTTGTACCAGCCTACAATTTACATACTTTAATGGACTTGTGATCATTGTTCCTTCGGCCTAGTGTCTATTGTTGGAAATACCTGATCGAGTTTCGAAGCATAACCAGGCAGACAACATGTCTGACGCGAAACTCATAACCTTGCCTAATCTTCGCCGAACCGAGAACCAACTGGAGGCACCAGCTTTGATGTTTGCTCTGTCTTCGCGGAACGAGTGCAGGCTGCATCAAATTTTCTTTGGGATCGGCCTTCGCTACCCTCGTTATTGCACACATTCGCACTGAAACTCGTTGCTCGGGAAAATATTGTATGCCCTCGGCATTTATCAGTTTGAACTGAGAAACTGTCAGAACATCCAACACATTCACCTGCTACCATATGATTATTTGGTTGTGTTTTGTTTGACACCCAAACATAGCGCAATTTTTTAACGTTTATAATGGTGTTTGAAGCGATTCTTTGGCTTGCATTGAAATAATGATCTGTTGAAACTTTATATCTCTGGATGAAATTGTAGTCACCATCCAGTACAAAGAAACTGTGAGGAAAGTTCAATTTACCGACTGAGAAAACTTGTTTGCTTCTGAACATATTTACGATACATAATAAAACTGAATATATAAGCAAACTGAAACCTACCAAAAGCTTAGATCATATTATGTCGATGGAGTGAATATAAAACTATACTATCCGGTCTTTAAGCTTAAACGTTTGACTGACATTTGTCTGGTTAGCCCCGTTACAACTGCAAGACATTATTACACTTCAACAAATAGTACAGAGAAAGGGAACCCCACTTTTCTGGCCGGCTTGGTTCCTTCTTCACGAGCCACTGGGGCCACCCAGAAGAGGCGGCTTACAGCGTTCAGAACTGTGGGTCCCTCGCTAACCTCACCGATGCGGGACAGACCCGATGTGTATACACCAACGGAAGCGCTCCAACCTAGCATTTAGTGTTTGCTGGAGTTCAGAGGACATAACACTACTCATTATAAACCTCGCCTTCTTTTTCGTCTCCAGCTGCAGGATGGCTGATCTGGCGGTTTAAATTCTAAGGGTTAGATACCTTAACGTTCTTTTCAACCTAAGTACATTCCCTGATTTCCGCGGACGTCGTATTGTGCTGCCTGATTTGTGAGGTAAAGTTTCAGTTTTCCCGATGTATGATGATGAGTTCGTGCAGGTCAGAATGGGGTAAACCTCTCCAGGTGCCATTTATATGGTCGCTTGGCCTTTAAAGGGAGGAAACAAATAGCCTACAATTGTCTAGCGCATGCGGATGAAGTACAGATTTTTTCTTTTGAACACGCTGGACAACAACTCGCCAAAGTCTGTGACGGCCGGCAAAAGGAAAGTGTTTCAAAGTTCTGATGGCCGATTGGTACGGCGAATTGGTCACGCTCCTTTTCGCTGCTCGTCGGATTATGGAACGAATGAGTGTTTTTGGATGGCCCTTTTTTTAGGTTTTGCTCTTACTGGCTCTCATCTTTTTGGCGTTCTTAGGCAAAAGAGCAAATGCATTTTGCCCTGTTTAGTAAACTGCGCACAAAAAAGCCTCGCCATTCACGGGAAGAGCCGAAATCAAATAAAAATTCCGAACGGTGCTTCGGCTTTCTCTCAACAGAAGCGCCGAGGCTTTTCCCTTTTCTCCTTCCTTGGCCGTAACGAAAACTATGATGCCGTCGTTTTCGCATTTAGGCGCTGGCTGAGCGAAGGGGTTAGTGGGGTCTATATAAGATTCCTTAGTGAATCCTGCCTAAGTATGCACTGTGAGACGCTGTGGGTCCAGACAACGCAGATAATATTTAGGTCGCGTAGGCCATCGCTGATTGTCCTCAGGGTTTCTTTTCCAAGTGCTACATCGTCAACTAGCCATTGTTACGGAGATGGAGGCGCCCATTGCGGATCCGCTTTTAAAGCGCAGCTGTTTAGGATTAGGCTGAACCTTGTCCATTCGTCACACCAGCCTACCTCGAAGCCTAAAAAGAAAACCTTGGTTAGGGAGATCCCGGTAAATGAACAAGACACATTTGGGGTGTATAATTGCCAAACCAACCAATGCGCGACATTAAAAGCGCGATGAGTACAGCGTTAGCAGTTGCGGGTAACAATAACAAGCGCAACCGAGTGGGAAATAAAGAAAAGACGTTTCACATGGTTTGCCACGAACCGGCGACCTTCGCCTTATAACACCAACGTCTACCTGTCTGAATTATTTTTGTGCCCCAGGTGCAGAACATTATCTTTGGATTCGTTGCGCGGGCGTTGGCTTTCGGCTTGGCCATGCGTTGTAGCGCGTGTTAACGCAACCCACTTTGGGACAGATGTTAAATCTTATGCACGACACGATATGGGCCTGCCAGTCATTGAAAAATTTCAGCGGTATTTGCATAAATAAATGTGAAGAGCAATAGCCTGTCCTCACGCGAGGGGACTTCGTATTGTGGTTCCTAATTTTTTAAGTACATTTTTGTTTCACTCATGTATCGCGCGGCGCGGAAAGGGGTAATTTGCTCCAGGTGCTGTTTTTCTTCTCGCAAGGTATTTAGAGCGGGGAAGGAGGTAGCCTATAGTCGTCGAATGCTTGTGAATGAGATACAATTTTTCTGGGATGAACATGCAGTATAATTCCTCGCCAGCTTCTGTGAAGGCCGCAAAAGGAACGTATTTCAAAGGTTCGATGTTCGATGTATTCGGCGAGTTCGTCATGCTGCATTTCTGCGGGCCGAATTATGGAACTATAGAAAATTTTGCCTAGCCCCTTTTAGAGGATCGCAATAACCCCGGTCTTCTTGTTGCGTTCGTACGCCGAAGAGCAAATTGCGCTTAATTTGTTGAGTAAAGTGAGCTCAAAGGAGTTCTTGCCGTAATAGAATGAAAATGAAAGAAAAAATATGAGCCGTCGTGTTCCCATTTAGCCCTTGGCTGAATGAAAAATGAATGGGATTTATATGATATTTCACAGTGATTTTGGTCTAAGTCTGTACTTTGGGAAAGTATATGTCCACATAGCGCATAGAAATTTTAGGTCACATAGGTCCACCCAGAATGTCATCAGGCTTTATGTTCTATATGCGACATCGTGAACTAGCCATTATTACGGAGATGGAGGTGCCTATTGCGGTTCCACTCTAAAGCACGGCTATTTAGGCCGAGCCTTGTCCGTTCATCACACCAACAAACCTGCAATCTTCAATACAAAAATGGAGTTAGGGAGGTCACGGGAATTGAACTCGGAACCTTTGCGGACGGTAATCGGGAATCTAACCAAAGGGCGACATTAAAACCCAAATGGGTACAATGTTTGCAGACGCGGGGAGCAATACCATGCGCAGCCGATTCAAAAATGAAAAAAAAAAGAATCTTCAAGTGGTTGGCGTTTAGGCGGGGTGCGTTGCTTTATAAAAACAACTCGTATCTGATTGAACTATTGTTGCTCTCAAGGCGCACAGCTTTATCTTTGGTTTCGGAGAGCGGGCGTTGGCTATCGGCTTGGCAACGCGTTGTAGGACGTGTTAACTCGGTCCACTTTGGGAGAGATTTAAAGCTTGCGGACTATACGATCCATGACTGGCAGTCAGGGAACAATTTCCGCGGTATTTTCAGAAATAAATGGGAAGTGCAACTGCCGGCTCTCAGTTGAGTGGAGAGCAGCCGGCGAGTGTGGTGTTCCAACAGCCCTGTATCCGTAGTGATTGCTACGACAAATATTTGTTTGTAGAACACCCTTCTTGTAAAAAATACGTCCTGAGCAAACAGAAGTTGAGTAACCCCAATACTGGTGGCATTACGGGGTGTCCTTTCATTTATGGTTGTGTCATTTGTGAGGTGCGTACCCGCAGATCATAGGCAACCTACTTTGCACTTTACAGATCGTGCGACAATGGACGCAGCACCGGGGGTTGTTTACAGCTACCGTTCGCCGAGGGCCCCTCATCATATATTTGTGAACGCGGAAATCTCTGAATGGTTTTGGCAGCAAACAACGAAAGGTGCAAAAATAACAGACAATGCCTCGCTGAACCCAACTGAACCCAAGGACCAGTGATGGCTGGACCTCGAAATCGATGGAAAGAGAGATGCGCACTAAGACAAACAGATATACAGACAAAACAACAACTCTACGTTAGGTAGCCCGAAAAATGGCCGACTTCATAAAAATCTACGATACAGCAAGGCCACGCATTTTTAGCTGTAGGATATGAAGAATAATAAATAATAAAATGAGGAATAAGTGAATGAATGAATACCTCAATGAAATGATTAAAAGAAAACAACTAATAAAATGAAGAATAATAAATGAGTCAGTGAGCCCTACTTATTTGCACAGAATCCTGGCCCTCGTGCCTTTTTAAAACGAATCCAGGAGATAAATCTACAATTTTTTGCCACATGTACATTTTTATCGACATCTTTATGTTTCGTCAGCCATTTACAAGACGAAAACGGAAATATACACAATTGAAATTCTCTTTGTGCTTCTCTAATTGTACTTATCAGAACAGTGAATAAGTTAATCTGAGAACAACAAAAAAATGACCACCAGAATGACCTGTTCACGCATCTTTCAGGAAAATGTTACCCTTAGCGTTCTTCTGCTAACTCGTGCCAAATTATCAAAACGTGTATCAGTTGTCCGCGTACGAAAGCTCACCAAATAATATAATGTTTACTACGCAATCAAGTAGCGTCTATAGAACATGTGTTGGGTAGTTCCTCTTTGCATTTTTTAGCGTATGTTCCTACAGCAATGCAATTTTTTTCAGGTGACGAGAGCAATGAGCACTGCAATACACTAACATCCCCAGTCAATCCTTTTTTTAGTTTTGGCCAGCACAGTTTGTATAGATGTTTTTCCATGTCCCACCAGAGAACGGTCGCAACAAAGTATAGAGTGATGCTACGAGATATGGAGTACCTAAGAAGTGTGAGGTAATTTTATACGGACATTATTTGTAACGCGCATCGTAGACTGGCGTGTGTGCCTCTTTTGTACAGAACGCCGGAAGGAGTAATGACCGATTCTCTGTGATTGAATCAAGCAGAAGCTGTAGTTACCTTAACAAATTTGTAGTTATTTTAAATAATAATTGCTGGTGTCCGGCCTTCAATAATGTGTTATCATAAACATGCATTTTTTTATCATATCTTTTAGTAATTAACTTTTACTCATGGGACAGAAAACGAACTTTGAGTTTCTCATATTCCACCTATTCTACACGTGCCGATGTGGCGACCAGATAGCGGGAACCAACCAAGCTGTTCCAAATAGGTAGCTCCTAATTCACCCACTTCCAGTGCAAGGCAGCCGTTTCCTCCACTGATGTTTTCATTCACTCCTGCTATCTTACTCCTGCACCCGGTTTTCGAATATCGAATTTCAATAAAAATTTCTACACCGACACCAAAATAGAATGCTGTTGAATTGTACTGAGGAGCATTGTCCAGCAGAGAGCCTAACATGGTTCTCCGGGTGAAAGTTTTGACAATAAAACGAAGTGGGAAGTTAAGAAAGATGAAACAAACAACCGAAAAGATTGACTTTGTTTAGGTATTGGGAGAGACTTCAGGGGTTGGATTTAAAAAAGAAATTGTAGAATACACTCGAGAAATTGTCGTTTTGAAGTTCAGGAGGTTTCTTAATCCGCTTAGTAACCTCACGCGCTAGATAGCACATTCACCGCTAGAACAGCAGACGCGCTGGTCGCACAAGCTAAATGTTCGCTAGGACACCACTAAATTTTTCATTTCAAAGGTGCGGAACGCTTTCCTGTGTCAAATGTAGCATAGTGAGACGTAACACCGACATACGTATGTGCAAGGTCTGCTTGCTGTTCTGGCAGTAAAACTCTACGCACTAGCCAAGACCTAAGCCAATATAGGAGTTTTCTGCCAGTATACTACATAAACTGGTGGTTCCGCCGGGTTCCCTGGAAAGCAAAGCCTCTTTGAGCGCGCAGTATTACTGTCGCCACCTGATGGAGCCGAGACACAACTGCTACAAGCACGGGTTTGGAAACGTGTCGTAGGGTGCCTCGCCTCAAAGCGTGTTGCGTGCGTGGACAAGTCAGTCAGTTGTGATGGTGCAAAAACAATTCTTGCCGATGGAAAAAAAGCAGTAAGGCCGAGAATCGAAAACCTAAAAATTAGCGTCCCGCAGGTGAGACTACACAAGCCAGACGGTGGAAACTGAAGCTGTTTAAAACGTTTGAGCAAATGCTCGCATCACTCGCCTCGTTCACCCTCCTCTACACTGGGAGCGTCACGACAAAGTCGTTGTGCAAGCGTACATTGTACATACTTTAATGGCCTGGTGTTCATTTTGTTAAGGCCTACCGTTCATTATTGGAAGCACCTGACCGAGTTTGGAAGCATAACCTGGTACAAAACGTGTCTTACGCTCTATTCATACCCAAGCATAAACTTTGCCGAACCAAGAGCTAAGGGGAGCCGCCAGCGTTGCTGTTTGCTCTCTTTTCGCGCCACTAGTGCGGAGTTGTGCCACTGTTTCTTTTCGATGTGCCTTCGCAAGCATTCTAATTGTTCCTATTCGGACTGAATCTTGTTGCTCAGTAAAATATTGCATGCCCACGGCATTGACCAGCTTCGACTGCAAAAAATGTCAAAGCACCAAACAGTTTCGACTGCTTCCAGGTAAGTTCTCAATGATTGGGTGGTATAACTTTGTTTCGAACGCAAAAATGGCGCAATTATCGAGGGTTTCTAGTGTATGTAAGGATTCTTTGGCTTGCTAGGGAATCGCTGATCGGTTTAAACTTAATACCTCTGGATGAAATTGTACTCCCCATCCAGTAGGAAGAAACTGTGAGGTAAGTTCAATTGACTTCGCTGGGAAAACGTGGTTGTTTCCAAACCATAGTCACAACACATAATACAACTGCTCATATATAAGCAAATAAAAAGTCTCCAAAAGCTTATATTAATAACATGTCGATGGAGGAAGTATAAAACAATACTAAATGATCGTTAAAGTTAAGCGTTTCACAGGCGTGTGTAGTTGTCAAGTTACAAATGAAAAACGTAATTACACTACAACGAATCATTCAAAGAATGCAGAAGCCTACGTTTCGGGCATCTGGGCTCCTTCTTTTTCGGAGAGTGGGGCTACCAAAAAGCGGCGTCTTATACCCTTTTACCACGGTGGCTTCCTCACAAAACTCTTCGCTGCCGGACGGACTAATATGTACACACAAACGGAAGCACTCGAAGTGGGGTCTGATGGTTTGGGGGACTTCACTGTATATGCCGCTACTTATCTTAAACCTCTTCTTCTATTTCGTTTCTAACTTCAAGATGACCGTTCCGGTGACGTAAATTTTGAGGATAAGATACATCAAAGTGTATGAAGAAGAAAGACCAGGACGCCGACCACAAGTTATTTAGAGTTTTATAGAAAGGAACGTTTCGGCTTCCACACGGTAGCCTTGGTCGCAATAAAATCTTGCAGGGAAGTAGTCGCCCTAAGTACGTTTCACAACGCTGCGCAGACAAGTTGCGTTGATTGGTGGCAGATTTTCGGTCGGCGTTCCTGTTCAGCCTGTGTTCTGTCGTGTGTATGTGAAGCGATTGCATTTGCAGGCGTAAGCTAGCATTCCTTTTTTTTTTAGAGGACACGTGCCGCAGACCAGTTGATTCGACCAGCAGACTCGAGGAGCGTGTCCTCGCCTCTTTGGCACCGCAACCAAAGACGTTCCTGCGCTACGTCGATGGCTACTTTTGTGTGCTACCAAAAGGCTCTCTAGAGTCTTTCACTGCTCACCTCAATGAAATAGATCCGGGCATCCAATTCACGACTGAGGAAGAGGCCGACGGGCGTCTGGCATGACGTCTTTTCTATGACGTCACGGAACCTTGTTTGTGCGATTGACTCTCGTCTAACTGAGCTGTCGCGACGACACGTGACTGGACGTCTGTAATGGGGCCTCAAGTTCCATTTGACCGTATCACTTGAATGGTAACGTACAGCTAACGCATTGAAAATCATATTTTATTGTTGGCCCGTATGACGTCATTCTTGCTAAAAACACGTCCCTGTGGCGGAAAATTTGAAACTTTTAAAATACCTAATGCTTTTTTTTCGTTAAAAAACATCTTTTGTGGCGGTAATGGAGCTGAGTGAGATACTGAATCTTAGTTCTTTCAAATTAAAGTTGTATTATCTCTTCATGGCCTCTTTAAGGCGATTATTTCCCTTCAAGATTTTATGGTGAGCAAGGCTTCCTTGTAGAAGCCAAAATTTTAATTTCATCCAAACTCGAAATTACTCCTAGTCGGCGTCCTGGTATTTCTTCTTCAAAATGCATCCCGACCATACGTGCTTCCGTCATTTCTTGACATAAAAGTGCAAGGCGACGTAATTGCATTGCCTGATCTGTTTGCGCACGTCGTTTTGTTATACCTAATCTTTTATGTAAATTTTGGTTTCACCGATGTATGATGAGGAGTTCCTGCTGCGAGGAATGCTGTTAGACCCTCCAGGCGCTTTTTTCTACTGTCGCTTGGCCTGTACAGCGGCAAAGCAGGTAGCCTATAGTTGTCGAATGATTGTGGATCACGCACAGCTTTCCCCTTTGAACCTGCAGAGCAACGCCTCGCCAGGTGTTGTTACAGCCGCCAACGGAACGTGTTCCAAAGGTTTTTCTGTCGATGTGTTCGGTGAGTTTGTCAAGCTCTATCTCTCTGCGCGGCGGAATATGGAACGAACGAATGTTTTTGCGAAGCCATTTTAAAGGTTGGCAATTACCCGGCTCTCCTATTTGTTGCGTCTCTACGCCGAAGAGCATACTTAGCTTACTCTGTGGAGTAAAGTGGACCCAAAAGAGGTCTCGCCATTGACGGCTGCCGCCGAAATAAAATGAAAATTGCAAATAGTGTGAGCAGGCTTTCCGGGTAAGGAAACATCCACGCTCTTCCTTTCTCTCTTTTTCTGACCGCTAAGGAAAGTGTGAAGCCATTATGTTCGCATTTATCCGCGTGCTGAATGACCGAATTAAGTGGATTTATATATTATTTCATACTAATTGCTGCATAAGGCAGTCGCGTGCAGAAATACATTAGTCCACATAGCGAGGAGAAATTTTAGGTCACTAAGGTCCCAACGAGAAGGTCCTCAGGGTTTATCTTATAGGTGCTGCATCGTTAACTACCCTATATTACACAGATGGCGGCGTCCATTGCGGTTCCACTTTTAAAGCGCAGCTGTTTAGGCCAAGCCTTGCCCGTTCGTAGGACCAACAAACCCGGAAGACTCAATAGAAACATGAGGTTACGAAGGTCGCGAAATCGAACCATTCACCTTTGCGCCGTGTACTCGGAAGCCTAAGCAATGACCGAAATTAAAAGCCCGATAGGAACAGCGTTAGCAGAGGCGTGTAACAACAACATGCGGAGCCGATTTGAAAACAAAAAATACGCTTTGCGTGGTTCGTTCACAACGGGGTTTCTTCCATTATAAGACCAACGTCTATCTGCATGAACTATTTTTGATCTTAGGTGCAGAACATTATATTTGGGTTCATAGCACGGGAGTTGGCTTTCAGCTTGGCAACATGTTCCAGTGCGTGTTAACACGGCCCACTTTCGGAGAGAGATGACAGCCTGCACGCGGCATGATCCGGGCCTGCCCTTAATAGAAACTTTCAGCGGTATTTTCACAAAAAGCTGCTAAGTGCAATCAATAGCCGTGTCTCAGATGAAAGGAGCGTACAAGCTGCCACTAGTGGAAGCTGCGCCAAATTTCTGTTTGTAAAATATCCTTCCTGCAAAACATACGTCCTGAGCAGCAGAAGACAACTAACGGCATGGCTCGTGGGCCTTCAAGGGTGTGCTTTAATCCAGTGTTGCTTCGTTTTCGAGGTGTGCGCGGTTGTAGAATAGGCGACCCAGTTCCCTGCTTTAAACATTTTGCGGCAATGACCAAACCACAAGAGTTCTTTACCGCTTCTGTCTGCACAGTGTCCCCCGTTATATATTGCTGAAAGTGGAAATCTACTTCAGTGGTTTAGGCAATTGAACGGCCGCAAAAATACCAGAGAATGCCGCGCAGTCACCAAGCAATGCGATGTGGTTGAATTGAAATTCGAGTTCGCCGCCACGGCCATCCCCTGGAAGGGAAAAGTCTGGAAAAAAGAGGTTTTCAATTTAGTCCTGGCGTATAGAGCGAACTTCACAAAGCGTTACTCGCTTGAGTTGAACGCAGCCGTCTGTGTGCATGGTCTGCGTTCCGCTGCGAGGGGCTTTGTAAGTGATCAACCGAGCTGAACGTAGGTACGCGCCGCTGCATTGCGGCCCCCGTAACTCGTGAAGACGGAACCAAATCGGCATTGAAACCTAGTGCTCTTCATTTTCTGTACGATTGGTTTTATGCAGTGTTGTACACATTCCTCTGAAACACGAACGAAAGCTCGTTCCTCGTTCCTTCCTTATTTTGAAACGAGTTCCAGTTACAAGTTCTTTATTGCAAAAGGAACGCGTTTCAGTTCCACTTTGAACATTGAAACAATCGTTATATTAACGTTATATTTCATTTCTAAAAATTAAAATATGGGGTAAAATTCCTGAGGCGAAATAAAATGGGAAATAAAAACTCACATAGAACTACCTGTATTATAAGGATATAAACACCGCCTATAGCAGTTTATCTGGAAATGAAAAGAATCCAGAGAAAAGCTCCTAAAGATTTTTTTTTCAGGGAGCACTGGAGAAACTCCAGACATGACTTACGGTAATTTGGTGCTCGTTTATTATAGGTGCAACACATATGACATTTCCCACTTTGGTCTTACTTATGCGCAGTAAGGTTACTCCGCTTCTAATAAGCGATTACAAATATACATGCAGGAACGTAATTAAATGTCATGCACTCGAAACGGCGTCGAATGGAACATACAGAGGTCTTCATTTAATAATGATTTAATACTACAGTTTATTTAAAATACCTTACAGATGCTTTTGCAGGGAATTTAGAAAGGGGTTAACAAAAGGGAAGCTTCGCGTATCACATATAAAGCAGCAATTTGCGAGTAACAGAATACAGGAAAAGAAGAAATGACTGTGAGGTTCGCAATGCGTTTAGGTAGAAAGATTATAACAAGAAAAAAACAAATATAGGCCACCAGCGCAGTCACACATAAAATCTACGCACAAGAATTACAAGGTGTGCCGACCACAATCATGGTAGTATGTAAAGAAACCAACCAAAGATAGCCAAGTATTTTTAAAACCATTAGAAAGTGCAACACTCAAAAACTCTACATGAACAAAGGGAACACAAGTATTTTTAAAACCTTTAGAAAGCGCAACACTGAAAAAGGTCCACATGGACCAAAAAAACACACGAAGCTCTCGCCGGGTGTTCCCTTTGTTCGTGTCGCAATTTTTTCAGACTTGTGGTTTGTGAAGGTTTCAAAATGCAATTTTACCAACTAGCCCAACTCGCCATTCCGCTATAGCTAGGTATAAAGACACACGCAATCACGAATCAGTTGCGGTGGTTAGAAATACGCATAAGAGAAAAACACAGAAAATAACACGGAGCCCAATCACGTGCGTAAAAAAACATATATACTATAAAACTTTGGCGGACACAAACTGCGACACTGAGAAGCGAAATAAGCAAGCACAGATATATAAAAAGTAACCAGAAAACAAGAAAACACTTGCCGTAGTACTGAAGCGACGGAATCCCTGGTTCTTCAAGCAGAAAAAAGTTAAATACAGTACGAAGTTACCGGATATGGCAGAAGAAAAAAAGATATTAGATTAAATGAAAAATGCGAAAACAACTAGTGTTGGAAAAAAATGTCCGAATGCATAATCACAATTAAGAAGAGTCCCTTGCTTAAACTCAGCAAGAGTTGCATCTCGATGTCGGAGTCAGAGAGACGAATCTTTTTTTCGTCAACATTTCGTTGCAATGTGAAGAGCCATTCCAAAAAAGTGCTTGAGGGTGCTGATGTGTTGTACTTGAAGAAAATTTAAATCAGTCCCTCGAAGTTGTTCATCTGAGGCAGCGGGTAGTAAAGTGGCCCCAGCAGGTTCCGCGACACCTCTTTCTGTGCCTCGGCTGGAAGATTGGTTTTCAGCGCAAAAGGAAAAGAAATCCTCGGGTCGTTTGAGGTGGCCAAATCTGCGCTGGATGGCTTGGTCACCGCTGCCAGCTGTGTTTATGTCGTTGGTCGCCTTGTCCCGCATAGTAATGTATAGGATCACAGATAACCTAAACCTTTGCATTAAGCAACTTGCGAGAACGAGCATGCGCTTTCCTTTGAGGGGTCCTAACCTGCAATCCCGAACGATTCCCGATCATGCGGTGAACCGGCCATCCGGCTAACCCTCCGAAGGACCTCACAGCGAGAGCCAATCCCTCCGCAACAACGCACTCGTGGTTTCGCGCCCACTAATGCGGTACATAACCCTGAAAATATATGGTGGTTTTTCAAGGTACCTGCCGCGCCGCTGGGACATAGACACCTTTTGCCGGCAGGCACATTTCCATCTGCCGAACGCACCCCGGCCTCCGGAGACAAATGCTAAAAGGTTAAAAGCATTCTTGCGGCTGCGCTATTCACCTGTCCAACGCCTGGTAGGCTGTACCGGCATGAAAGCAAGCACAATCTGTGGCCCGCTGCGTGGTTAATATTTTGCCTTTCACCTTCGTGAATGCACGTTCCGCTGAAGGGCGGAAAGAGTATAACACCTATTGTACCACACATCAGCGACTAGTGGACTAATGTACACGAGCCTTGCAATCAAAAACAGCCAAATCCTAGCGATGTAACGTTTGTAGAAGTAAGGGCGTACCTGCCGTTCCTTCAAAAATATAACCAGTGACCGTTGCAGTTCCACCGACCCTTAATGGAACGGTGGTGATCCTCCGTTCCTCCAAGAAGGAACTAGTTCCAGGAACACCGTTCCTTGGAACGCTGTTCCATACAACACTGGTTTGACACCATGATGTTTCTCATTTGAAAGTTTTCTAGTCTTAACTGAGCAGCCGCAAATAAACGTGTTGCAGTAACGCAGTTTACTTCGGAGTGGGCATAGTTTGCACGGATTTTTTTGCAGAAACTAATTTTGACAGTAAGAGCCCATGTCCGTCAAATAATACGCTAAGCTAAGTTTCCGCACAATAAGAGCAATGCATCAGCAATTGGCACCGGTTTAATTTATTCGAGTTGAATAGAAGACATTAGAACTGAGATTCCACGTTAAAGGCAAGTTTTGGCGGCTGTGCTATGTAACAACTGCTAGGTCGGCTTGCGAATAAAATTATAGAAGACCTGCGGAACATACTGCAAGTTGAAAAAGAAAAAATATATTACGTTAGCTGGCCAATATAGTGAGGTCGACAATAGCTTACATACCGTCAGTAGGAGACGAAAAATAGAATTAGGAGTAGGACTTCTATATGTTTCACATGATCCGAAGAAATCTGAAAAATGTTTGCAAGTATGATTTTTTGGAGTGGCGGTTTCATTTGTAAACTTGCATTTTCAACATAATCAATGCAACGAATTTACGGTAAAATCATGTACTTAAAGAATGTCGGACCACGCTCCTTCAACGCCGGCACTTACCACTCATACCGTTACGAAATGTAACAGTGTTATAAATATGAATTCATATACGACGCTTCAGCTCCCCGCGTCTTCGACAGGTTACTGGCGTTTTCTGAGGTAGTAATTAGAGAAACAGACTTCACAGGCCAGCTTAAGAGCAGTGTTACCAACTACTGAGCTATAAAAACATTGCATTTTTTCACTCGTTTTGACTTTACCGCTTGAAACTGTCTAATAGAGAATACTTTAGCCAGATTGGCTGAGGCTTTTCACATTTCCTGTTTGTTGCAAAGAAGTCCGAACAAACTTTTGGTGTTGGTGGTCTTCGAAAGCACTCCAGGCTGCTATGGCGGCGTCTGTTTCGAGTATTGTAGACTTTGGTGCGTTTTTCTGGAGGAATGAGCCAACAAAATTTTCTGTGTTCTGAAAATGAAAGAAACTTTCACTTTAGTTCACGGATTGTCCGGGAGATACCAGATATAAAGTCAACTGAACACAGAAGTTCGAACAAATTTTCAACTGGAAATGCTCCCGCAGACGTCGCTGGGCTCTAGTCGTTTTTCTGTGTACTGGTATGGTACATCCGGTATTTCGCGTAATAAATAATTAGAGTCAAAACGTTGACGTTAGGGAGCACGCCGCACACCATTGGCGGGAAGAGACAACAATATTTATTACAGGGCAGGCTTACGAGCTCCTCATGCGGGGACCCCTCAGGGGGCGGCATTGCGTAATGTCAGGGGGCGGAGAGACGCCACTCGTGGCGATACGTACACGCGACTCAGGACCCAGCCGCTGACGCGTAAGAAGTATGAATAGCCAGCTGTAACCACACTTCATAGTAACATGGCCATCTTGTATTGTTCACCATGCAATGCGGTAAAGCCACCCAACTTTGACCACGCATTAAGCAATCCCCTGAAAGTGCCCTGCTCTTTAAAACAGAAATGCATTCGTGCAGTGACATTATTTATGGCCGATATTAGCCGTCTTTTGTCAATGTAGGAGGCCCTTGGAACTTTTGTATTGGTGCTGAATTTAGGAATTCCAGAACACGGCGCTAGTATGTTTTTGCTGCCGGTAGGAGTCCTTTGGATGGTAGCATAATCCAGCTTCACAGTAATGGGCCATGTCAGTACGTCACGTAAATGGCGCAGGCATTTTTAAATACAAAAATTATTGCCTCCTCCGGTCAAACCTACAAGCACCCAGTTGCGTCTAAACTGCTCCCCGCTCTCAGTCTTAATTATCCTGCCTATCATTTTTGGGTATTGTTGCATGAGATTGGTGAAGACTAACTGAGACTGACAAAAAGATGAACATTCCCTGGCCCCGGCTCAATGAAGCGTGTTCTTTTAAAAAAGAAGAGCGCTCATCACTAGTCACCAATCCTCTCGTCGGTGAGAAACGTGTTGACTGACGGTTTTATTTAAGGAAAGGATTTACTCGAGTGGCATCAAAGACAGCGTCTGTTTTGCCAAGTTTCTGAAGTAATTTGACACCGTTTAAATAACCTACTATGGGGAGGACAGACTGCCACCGTGTTCCGTAATCCCCTAACGAAATTGAGAATTCTGTAAAGTGAAGAGAAGGAGTCTAACAATTTTTGCTGATATCATCCATATCCTTGTAACATTTAGGATATTTTATACAAGCTCGTAAATTAGGCACATATACCACACGAGCCTTTCGTTAGAATATTTTCAACAAAGGTACATGCGTCGCCTTCCTAAACATTACAATTAAGGTACCTTAAAATTAATTTATTGAAATTTATACGGGCATTCCTTATTTAAAATATATACCGCATGATTTGTTTAGGCGAGGAAACACAACAAATATTGCATTTCTTCTTAAAACGTTTGTGGATTTTACTTACAGCATACCTTCTGCTACTTTGTTTACCTATCCTTTTTATTTTGCGCCATGGGCAATAATGTGGTCTGTAATCAAGAAATCATACTTTGTCACACTCAATGCTGGGAACACCATCTTGCTAGGAGCACTAATGATCTAAAATTTGTCTGAAACTTCTAAACCACTTTCAAAAAACCTGTTTATCCGACGGTTAAGAGACAGAACGCACCAACCTTCCATTTACAAATGGTATACCACGAACCTACGGCAAAACCTCAGGTCGTACGAATAGTACTACCGCCTGTACTAACCATGTAGGACTGATACATAGCGACTGAGCGCTCGCAGACCAATATGCGCGAACTAATATACTGTCTCCAGATTGCACACTCATGTCTAGCGGACTTAGTTTAAATAACTGCTCACTAATTCGGCCTTGAACTATACAAAACAATGGTTATGTTTTTTTGAACTTTCGGCGTCACAGTAATGGTAAGGCAAGCTAAAACCAGAGCTAAAGTTGCGCTAAATTTCAATTGCGATATTTTTGTAAGCGGCAAAACACAGTAACATTTCAGCTAGGCTTTCACATCAGCTGCATAAGAATTCGCATTGAAAATTTGCGATGCAGTAACTGGACCCCGAAATACACAACTTATTCTGCAGAATATTCCCTTAGGTGGAGTACTACTCAGAAAATTGTAAAGCACCGTGTTAAACCATTATCAGGTCCTACATAAATTGCACTGTTTTTTTGCGGTTTTCAAACATTCACATACGGGGAACACGTTTGGATGGCCGGAGAAACTGCATGTCACCCCAAACGGGTCGTTCTTCATGGATATCTTCTACTGAAATATGGGCGAAGAGAGGCTGACATGTAGTGCCATGTCCAAAGATAATTAAACCACACTTATATATGTTATATCAAAGGCACACAATATTAGCAAAAAGAACGGCAACGCCTTACTCGCACACAAGCCCAGCTACAAAAGCTCATAGTTAAAAAAATGTGTTAAAGCCATGGATGTTCAGCATCTGACTATTCGAATTTCAACGAATCTAGGCAGCTTTACGTGTGAACATTGTCAGAGAATCGTTAGCTGTATGTTTCAAGCCATCGAAACACAGAGAATAATTCACAATATTCCGGCAATCATCCACCAAGTCTGTTTTTATATTTGGAATGTTTAAAGTAAACCTTGCTAATGAACCACCTTTTTTTGGTGCTGCTCTAAAGCACCAAATTATGACGCGGAGATGGAGGTGAGGGCGCCTAATTCTTCAATTTCTTCATTATAATTTCTAGTTGCGTTTTGGAAAGCAGGTTTGGCAAGTGCACAATGGTTATTTACTGCGGGAATGTGCGGAAATATATCGACGGCGTATAAGCATTTTATTTTACTCCTTCAAATAGTACTACTAGGTTTGGAAAAATATTTAGGCTACGCATGAACTATTCAGAGTCCTGATCAATATCTAGGGCAGGTGACTTGAATATGAACTTACTGTTGCCGCCAAACATTCGTTACAGCGTTATTATGAAATTCTGAGGAGATTGAATCTGCAGTCTTTGTACATTTTATTACTTGTGAAGAGCCAATCCTTCGGAAACTAGGCCGGTTACTCTGAAATCTTTTCTCATTTTCACAATATTGTCAGATCAGTCATCAAAAATGGAAGTTTGAAGATGGCATGCCATGCTTCGACCACCCCAAAAGCGTGTAGGCGATTTATTTAACTAAACAGTTTTACAGTCCTGTTCGTTGTGATTCCTTCTTCCCGATTGCGTTGGGGGACCTACGACGATACTCTTGAGAACTGGCTTGACTGGGCATATGGCGGGGCTTGTGCTGTGTGGGAATTCTTTTAAAGCGTAGCTTTTCAGCTAGATAAGCCCAAGCCTTCTGTTGCGACCACGTGTGTAAACAGAAAATCCCGCGAACAAATCAAAGTTACTGGAACTTTAAAGAAGTTGAATCGAACCAGGAACAAATACAGAAACAGAGCGACATCTAGTTGTCTTACCGATTGAGCTAGGAGCCCAAGAAGAGACGGGGAGACCACTGGTGCACTGACCCTGCTCATCTGCAGAATTAGCGTTGTTGCTGAATGCTACGGGATAGCGTCACACGACCTTTCGCACGAGTTTGCACTCCGCCTATTACACGTATAGCGACACTGTGGCGCGTTGCGCATGCGTTAGGAGTAAGGTAAAAAACAGGAATGAAAATTACAGAAAAAACCTATACATGGCATCCCACTTCTGCTCCGTCTCTACGACTGATCTACTCATCTCTGTCGACGCCCCCAGAGACAGTCGCGAACTGAGATTGTCTAACGCCGCGTTGGAGCTTCCTTTTATTTCACAAATAAAGCAGTTCCACTCATGTGCTTTACCAATACAACTCAACTAACCACCATTCACTAATAACGCGTTGATTTACCCATACAAAAGAATATTTCTTGAAGTAATTTCACTGGTTTTTGGTTTCACTCTGTAGAGCCACATGTGTGAACTCAACTGACGTCGCATGGGTAATCGTTGTGGGTGTCGCTTACAGCTTAGCTCTCCAACCACCCTCATAGGGTGGATTGGCTCGAATTTTCTCAATAATGCGAGTTACGGACGTGGCGGCAATAGGTGTCACGAGAAAATTTACACGAACCTCAATATATTTTAATATGAACAACAGGAACAGTGGTATTATGTGGTCTCACGTAGCGCACTTAACGGCAGTTCCCAAGAAGCGTCGAAAACTTGAATCATCCCGGCTAATGCTGGCGCGTGAGTCAGAACAGTCGGCTTACTTTCAATATGGGTGGCCTCACGCCTCCACTGTTAAACATTTGATCTTCTCAAAATTGATTGTATACCTTTCCCGAAATTACCGCACAACGCCATCTGTACTGAACAGCAGACGTCCAAATGAAACGATATCGCTTGCACTGCTAGCTCCTTATTCTCTCTTCTCTTTCGCATGAACTCGTTAAAATCGGGCTGTATATTTGGAGACGCCTGTACACTGGAGCACTCTGGTAGTGAACTCAAAGAATTTCAGACACCACGTACTGTTAGAACTTCCGATCGTAAGCAACATTGCGTGTGCACAAAGCATCCAGCTTTTTGACATACCACGAAAACACAGATCTAAAATCCAGTACTTTTACATATGCTTTCCACACAGCTGACCTTCTAAAGACTTAAATGGCACTTTATGGAGCATTAACTGTCGATCAGAGTTGGATAAGTAAATTCTTCATGGAGTAATAAGAGTATACACTACTCACCAAAAGATAAAACAAAGAGAATTTGTCCTGCTTTCTATCCTCAACTAATCTATTTGAAAAGTTTTTTCAGCAGACTAAATTTTTAATTTATACATGTTAAAGGCTATAACTAAAAACGTTTGTTGAGTTAAAGAAAAATAACACTTAAGCAAAATTTGTAAAAACATTTTTTTTCAAGAACCACAACACTACACTGATTTTATTCCATTGGCTATAAAATACCCCTTGAACAATTGTAAATTTGAAGTTTGCATCAAGAAAACCAACCAAAACTATTGCAGAGAACAAAACCCAATAAGTAGACTTTGTGGCAGTCAGACTGCGCCAACGATGGCACAAATAGCCTAGAGCGATTATTATGCTGAATTTTTGCGCTGAAACTTTTTGAATACTTAATACACCGTAACTCAGGTTTCCTACGCTGTTTGCAAATTGATGTAGCAGAATGGACAACAGCCAGATACGATGTCAGCTTTCTACTGTAACTCGTCCGATTTATATGAAACCGTCGCACGTCGGCTACACAGGCTGATTATTTCCCGGAAAAACATTTAAGGGCAATTCATGCGTCACCCCCTTCTAAAAACCACGAGTTAGGCAGATATTTCGGCAGTTTTAGTATATTTCGGGCAAATATTCGCCTATAAATTTTCAAAAACCGTTGTCTATTTTCCATGTATATCACGGTGGTATCACACAGGACAAACACATCAATTATGCTGATACATCGCTTCACCTTACAATGAAGGCTTGCCGTACTCTTTGCAACGCAGGCGTACATGGCATCAAAATCTCAAAATCGATAGGCAGACAAAACCTTCGGCAAGTTGAATCTTAGAGGGAGGGAAACAAATACGCTGTAGACAATTTGTAATGGCTCGACATAACTTCGAAATATGAGCAGTTGGTTCGTGAGCAACATATGTTCCATTTACGGGCTTGACATACGAGCAGTCTAGCTTCTAGAACTAGACTGCTCCAGCCAGTTTTGATCAAAGTAATAATGCACATCATCCGTGGGCTACCACAATGCGTCTTCCTTGGAGAGCCGTCTTTATTATATTGGTAGCATTCTTTGTTTGATATGTTCATGCAGCTTTTTGGTCATATTTATGCATTCAACAACGGTGTTTTACATACCAAGAAGTGCAGTCGGTACGACAAATGTAGGAAAAAGTTAAGTGGACGTAAGCGATCTCCGCACGAACATGTTTCTAAACATGTGCGAATGTCAAAGAGAAACGTTTTTTCTAACCACATCCAACCCATGTAGAGTGGGGGGGGGGGGGGGGAGATAATTACACCCAAAGGGGTGTTGTCACATTTTCCTAGCTCATAAATTGCTTCTTCCTTAAATTAGGGTTATCGGTAAGTGTAAGGGTTTTTGCTAGAGCCTGCACACGCCAGGTTGCACAGGTACGCCGAATACCATGGCCTTACCCTGGGCGAGTTGGCACAGCTGGAATTGTAGCACGCCTTTTAGGTTCCGGACGATTAGATGTAAAACATTCTCACCTGCGCGAACGGGTACAGCTACAAAGGGCGCGTGTTTCAAATCTTTTGCAAAGGATGGAATAAGAGGTTTTTCGTGTTTGCGTAAATGCGCTTGTCGTACTAGCGCTAAAAGGAAGACGAGTGGCGGGTTAGGAACATCGATAGATTACAAGAATCGGCGCGTCATAAGTAAGCTGCACGTTTTTATCTTGACTTTGTTTGTGAGTGGATGGTCTTAAGTGAAAAGTGCTAAAAACTAGCATTCATCTGGTTAGCTGTACATTGTATTTAAACTGCTGTTACTATAATAAACATCTGCAGAACGGGTGCTAGATAATAATTCGTGTGTAACAATTACAGGTCTCCTATCGTGGACTCCCCGGAGATTGGACGAGGAGTAAGAAGTGGATGGCAGCTATGAAGAGGACGAATCACCTCTTTTTCGGTCTGACGTGCTTCTTAAGTCTTCTGCCATCACTTCCTTTACCCTGACCGCTCTAGCGTATACAGTAGTCACCGGCACCTGCATGACTCGTGTGTCCCTTCTCTATATTTTATCTTCCAAGAAATACCCCAACGAGATCTCCCCACAAAAGACAACTGAAGCCTCTGTCGCCTAAAACACAAAAAAGGATCACGGAAATCAGAGCACGAAGCCGAAGGGAGAGCAACTCGTGCGGAAGACACAATGCACAGTCCTCACATAATCCAGTCTGCAGGCATCCCTTGACTAAGTGATATTGAGGAACAAGTGGAAACTGCCACCTTCGCTGCGTGTTATACTTTTGGGAACAAGTGGTTTTTAAAAACGACGACTTCTAGAAAGTAAATCAGAGTAGTAGAAAGATTAGAAAAAGAAATCGCGGTTGCAGATGCACCACAAATCGACACTAAGAATACCATGCTTCTTGTCGAGATTCAGCCATTACAAAAGTGCTTAACTCAATTGGAACCGTGGGTGGTTTTCTTTGGAAAGTTCAAATACAGAGAGGACAACGTTTGTTCTATACAGGTGTGAAAAGTTTAAGTCCTTCTTTTGCTGGGTGTCTTCCCGCCAAAAGAGACACTGGATAAAATAGCCGAAGAACGTTGAGTGGTACCAGCAGCATCTCGAACAGCAGAGGCTGCTTCTGCGGCACCATTGTTCCTCTTCTGTTTGAATGAGCGCAATCACGAGATTTTTTGTCTCTCGGTCGACTTCTTTTACCTGCTTGCATCTTGGGCAACTTGAATTAACGAGAAGGAGTGGATGAGGCTATGCCTACGGTGTATTTATACACAAGTATCACTTAACGCATGCGGTCCTAATTGCAGCTAAAATCAGATGCGATGTTCTTAGGTCATTTCTGACCCGTTTGTCATTTGTACTACTTTAATAAATGAACTCAGTTATTTATAGTGCCTGTCAAACAAACTACTTCTACAAATTCTCCCGCGTTTCCCCCCTCCCAAGAATAACAAAAAACAAACTTGGAAACAATACCTAGTTGAAAGAGCTATGACATGTTTAGACCTAATTAAAAATATACAAAACAGGGTAATACTCCGAACATACTTCTCGCTGACTAAGCCAATTACTAGAATACAAAAAAAAATACTAAAACAAATCGTTTTGCTTTGTTGCAGTTCATAAAAGTCAACAAGATCATGCACGTTCCCACATGAACCTACAACATACCACTACATAGTAGAGCATATTGCTAGAACACCAGGGGCCACCGATGCGACCATGACCTTAGGAAAACACGTTACCAACACACACGAAACGGGAACTAAAGACACTGCTTTACGACATCACAGCACGAGCACACATCTGAGGAGCAGCACCTGAAAGAAACAAGCAGCGGCTCTCGGCAAGTGCTCAGGAAGCCACAGACGCCCGCAAACATCACAAATGAACGTAAGGTCAAGCACTGATCAGACCATGCACGCATCCAGACATCGCTCAAAGGTCGTAGTGGATTGAAACTGTCATGCGCAGGACAAACAGACAGCGTCTTTGTGAAGACCATATTCACAGATGGGAAACGTTTGGCATACAACAACCAAATGTTTCCACAATGCATCAGAGAATTTCCCTTCTTTAGCTTCACCCAGTGCCTAATGCAAGTGAGGATTTTTTATTTGCAGGCAAATGATGCGTCATAATGAAACACCAGAGGAAATTTTTTTGTACAATTGAGGAGGCAGCAGCTGACAGAAAGAGCTATGTGACCCCAGAATCTCCTGTATTTGTGCAGCAGTTAGGCACCGTAAAAATAGTTGGGAAACAGGCCGCTTTTGTAAAATTCGGGAGTCTTCGGGATGGAAGAAAGTATCGGGAAATGAAGAGAATACTTGTGCCTCACCGACGCCACTTGGAGTCCATGTCGGTGCAGCCCCACATGCACTGCCACACCCGGCGAAGTAGCCTTATAATCTACACTCTTACGATTCACATTAAAACACGCGCCTTAACTCCTCCCCACCGGGATACCGCACTTGCTGGAACGAGGTATGTGTGCTCGTTTCCCCACATCTCGGAATGCAGGGGAACATGGAAGAATTCTGTGTCGGAAGTAGCGAATTATCCATACCTGACCTGAATTTTATGAGTTGTTTCAGAGGGGACAAGTCAATCAAAACGTAGTGATAGGCCGAGTGAATGAATGGAAATGGGAAAGTAGGACTAATTGGCATTGAAGTAGAGAAAACGTTTGTGTAGCAATATATTCTTTGCTGCAGGAGGTAGTCGGATGCGAATTTTCCAATCTGCTTTACCAGTACTGCAACCGCTTGAACCTATCACAACGAACGCGTTGCCGGCGGCTATCCTGATGACACAGCCATCTCTGTAAACATATTAGTCAGGACTTCCAATTATCAGCGAAGCCGTCCAGGAGACTACCTAAGGGTGTTGAATCACCCCACACTGAGCATGACGGCAGCTGGCCCAAACAGGGGACATTACACCTCGGCCGGGGAAAAGCGTGTACCCTGAAACCGTATGAATTATAGGCGGTAAAATAGGTCGCAAAGGTGTGTTTTCATGGTCACGATGGTCGCCAGAGGATGGGTATTTGCGAATACGATTCGGGTTGACGTGTACCCTTTCGTGACCCCAAAAAGTGAAGAACTCGTGAAGGGGTGAATTGAGGGCTTCAAAAAAAGATGGTAATGGTTCAACACCACGCCGTTGTGATAAAAGCATGCGGCGAGCGAATTACTCGTTGTAAACAAGGCGAAGAATCCTACAGCCAAAAAAGGAGCACAGGCGACCTACCCAAGAAAGGAGTATGGCAGGCGACCTACCCAAAATGATCTCTCGTAATGTTCCCAAACACCCTTTTTTACATGTAGGGTTTCCAAATTGAAAAGGAAGTTTTGCATGGTTCTTTGAGGTTCGACATAGCCCAAAACATCCCGCAGTAAAGCCAACTTTGTCGGACGATGACGATATTGCCTGGTTTAGTAAAAGATGGTTCAAACGCAAGCCTGTATCCGACCTAAAACCCGTTACGTCAACGTCAAAAGTAGGAGTAAAAAACCCAAAAAAGGTACGCTTAAAAGGCCCTTCCGGGAAGCAAACTTATACAAACAGTTTCCAGAAAAGCTTACTAAGCGCCCCGAAAACAGAATGCTTCAGTGTTCGGAATATAGGCCTCCTGCGCTGCCCAGGGGGCGCTGCGCAAGCGGCTTCCGGGCAGTACTTCCGGGTAGTACAAAGCTGCGCGGCTCCCATAGGATACTGTCTTCACAGGAGCAAAATGAGCTCGATGCTCCACATTGTTTTGAGACATGATCACCAGCCCATCCCCGACTATTCCGATCTCTTCTGGCGATCAACCTGGCATTAAGGGAAAAGGCTTTTTAACGCTAAATACGTCTACAGCACTGACGAAAGTGTGGGGGCGGTGACGGCGCTCTGCTACTCGCACGTTCACCGATCGATGGTCGTATGAAGCGAAATTTAAGTGACACTTCTAGTTTAATACTCTAGCAAAAATTGTCTATACAAGTTATAGAAGCGGGGTAGAGTGAGCAGTTGTGTGCTGCGGATGTTCACCCGTCCCGACATTAAAAACGTTTCCCCGATTTCCACTTCCATCTTGCCCCTGTGGCTGTTTACTAGCGTTGCTTTGGTGCCTACGCGGGCTTTCTTTAGACATTGCGAGCCGCAGGGTGTCGACCAAGCCACGTTTTAAAGATGGCCTTGTAAAATGCCGCAAGCACGATTGATCCCTCTTAAGCACCAGATGAGGGTTTTTAATTGTAAGGGCCTTCGGTACTTTGACAGCCCACACACTCCACTGGAATTTAATTGAATTTGAACCTAATTTATGGCTGACCATGACTATCGCAAGACGATAACGAGGAAGCATGCCATGCTGGTCCCAAATGATTCCCCTCATCAAGACTTCAATTTGATACCTCATACCTCGCCGCGGCATCACTTTGATTTTTAACTGAATCGATGACTCACCATAAATATGTATTGATTATGACAAAGAAGAATTTTTAATTGTCTCACGCACTTTCCCTCATTGAGACCTTCAATTTGAAACCCACACGCCCTAGCGCGCATCACTTTTAACGATATCTATGAATCGCCGATACTGTGTCACCATTATAACCAGTAAGCATTTTTATTGTCCCACGCGAATCCCCGCACCGAGATCTTAAATTCGCTGCGGGAAGACACTCGCGACATCCGAATGAATTTTAAATCATTGTATATTTCACCGTGATTATGTCATTATTACTACGCGGATGTATTTCTTATTTGACCAACGTTATTTCCCTACTTGAAACGTATAATTTAGGACCCCATAGGCCGACGGGACACCATTATGAAGTTTAACCTTTATTATGACTCACGATTACTAAGTCATGATTATAACCACAAGGCATTTTTGTTTGTCCCACGTGATTCATTCCTCGAGACCTTCAATTTGATTCTCCACATGCCGTAGCGGCACGTCAGTTTCAATTTTAACCCAATCTGTGGCTATCCATGACTCGCGTGTTACACGGTTCGCCATTTTCGATATTTTTTTCTTATTATATTTTTAGTTCTTTTAATTTTGTTTGGATGAGTAATCTACATTGACACTTTTATAATGAGAACAGGTGTTGAACATCCGTAATATGTGCATTTTTGTGGAAATGCAGGGCGTTACAGGATCCTGGCCGGGGAGGAGCAGGTTGTAGTCTGCGTAGAATGCTACGCAATTAAAAATCAAAGGCATACCCATGAATGCCTCGCGCTTCAGAGATTCGCGGGGACCGTTTGCTTTGGCACAAGGCGTTTTTCCAGCACGCAGAGCAAGAATGCACGAAACCGTAGCCCTAAACAGCTTCGACGTAAAGGAATTTAGCAATGAGCGCACGTCCCCTCCCCCAGTCTTGTTTGTTTCGCCCAAGGGCCACAGCACACCATCGAGTCTGGACGGCCTTTGTTACAAACACGAACACGGAGCCTCAATCAAGAGTTTGCTATCCACAATATACGTACAATTGCTTGCATCCAGCGCTAGTCATGATGGCCAGCAGGTATAGCTGTAATAAATCGGCGACAAAAATTGTTTCCGACCTCACAGAAGTTACGGTGTCATGTCATAACGAATGCAAGAGTTTGAGCTCATGAGTTTGCACCCGTAGTATTTTTCCCACGCGTGAATTTTAAAACTCTGAATCCCAATTAAATCATAGTAATCAGAGTACATGTGAGCCCGAGTAAATTCCCAGCACGAGGGAGGTGTGAGTCCATTTGAGTTCTTAATTCATTATGAATTTTCAGTCCATTTTGAGTTCTGGGTTCATTTTGAGTTTTGAGTACATTTTGAGTTTTGAGTTCATTTTTAGTTTGACTACATTTTCAATACTGAGTGCATTTGAGTTTGAGTACATTTTGAGTTTTGAGTAGATTTTCAGTTTGAGTTCATTTTGAGTTCTGAGTACATTTTGTGTTATAGCACATTTTGAGTTCTGAGTATATTTTTAGTTTTGAGTCCGAGTGAGTTCTGAGTTTTGCCCTCAGTGTGGGTTGAGTTTGAGTGAACGGAAATGTGTTGCTCATCATTTAGTCTGACGTTGAGTGAGCGGTGAATCGAAAAAAAAATCTGTGAGTGAGTTTAGGTGAGCCGCGCCAACTTTGCCGAAGTATGCTACATGGTGCATACTTTCGTGGCTTAAATACTATTTTTTCTTCGGAAACCAATGGCGACATAACGCCAAACACTTGAACGCGTTTTGAAGTATAACAAGGCAGACAACGTGTCGGACACTCAACTCATATCCACGCATAAACATTGCCGAACCAAGGACTAAATGGAGCCACCCACTTTGGTGATTGCTATGTCTTCGCGCCACCACTACGAGGCTGCGTCGGTTATTCTTTGTGATGGGCCTTCGCGACCCTCGTTATTAGACACATGCGCCCTAAATATTATTGCTGGGTTAAAATATTGTATCCCCTCGTCGTTTATCAGCTTAGACTACGCAAACTGTCCATACGTCAAACACAATCGTCTGCTTTCGGGTAAGGCCTCAATGACTGGTTGGTTCAGTTTTTGTTCACATGCAAAAATAGCGAAACTTTTCAGGTTTTATAAAGGTGTATGTAGGGATTCTTCGGCTTTGCAGTGGATTGCTGATGTGTTGAAATGTTATGTCTGGTTAACATTGCAGTCACCATCCACTAGGAAGAAAGTGTGAGGAAAGTTGAATTTACTTTACTGATAAAAACTGGGCTATTTCCTAAACACATTTAGGATATATAATAAAACCAAGTATATAAGCAAACAGAAAGGACCCAAAAACATTAGATAATAATTATGTCAAGGGAGTGAGTACAAAGCAATAACGAACGATCTTTAAGGGTACACGTTGGACAGACATAAGCCTGCTTAGCAAGCTACAAATGAAAAACATAATAACACTCTAACAAATCGTACAGAGAATGGAGAAGCCCAGTTTTCGTCCCCGCTTGGTTCCTTGTTCACGAGTAACTGGGATCGTCACCAATAGCGGAGCCTTTAGCCTTTCAGCCCGGTGGGCCCCTCACAAAACTTCCCGTCGCGGGATGGACCCGATGTATACTTACAGACGGAAGCGCTCCAAGAGGGCAATTATGGTTTGGACAATATACTGGATATACCACTACTTATGTGTAAATTTCTTCATCTGTTTCATTTCGAACTTCAGTATGGCGGTTCCGTTTACGTAAATTTTGTAGTCAGCTACCTCAAACTTCTTGGTTACTTAAGTGCATTCCATGGTCTGTTTGCGAACTTTGTATTAAGGTCCCTAATTGTTTAGGTAAATTTTTCTTTCACTCATGTTTTTCAGTAGTTCGCACGGCGCGGAAAGCGGTAATCCGCTAAAGTGCTGCTTCTATTCTCGCAAGGCATTTAGAGCGGTGAAAGAGGTAGCCTATAGTCGTCGAATGCTTGTGGGTGAGGTACAGTTTTTCTCTGATGAATATGCGGGATAACGACTCGCCAGCTTCTGTGACGGCCGAATACGGAACGTATTTCAAAGGTTCGATGTTCAACGTATTCGGCGAGTTCTTCGCGCTGCTTTTCTCAGCGGGGCGAATTATGGAACGACAGAAAGTTTTGCCTAGCCCCTTTTAAAGGATCGCAAGAACCCGCTTCTCCTTCTTGTTGCGTTCATACGCCGAAGAGCAAATTCCGCTTAATTTTTATAGTAAAGTGAGCACAAAGGAGTCCTTGCCCTATAAAATAAAAATTGCGAACAGTGTGTGTCGGCTTTCAGTGAACGGATACATCCAGGCTCTTCCCTTTTCCTGTTCCTTGGCCATAAGAAAAGAATTGGAAGCCGTCGTGTTCCCATTTCGCCCCTTGCTGAATGAAAAGTGAATGAGATTTATATGACATTTCATAGCGATTGTGGGCTAACTCTGTACTATGAGAAAATTTATGTCCAAGTAGCGCATAGAGATTTTAGGTCGCATATGTTACAGAGAGAAGGTCTTCAGGCTTTCTCTCCTATATGCGACATCGTCAACTAGCCATTGTTGCGGAGATGGAGGCGCCCATAGTGGTTCCACTCTAAAGCACAGCTGTTTAGGACCAGCCTTGTCCGTTCATCGCACCAACAAACCTGGAATCCTAAAAAAAAACGGAGTTAGGGAGGTCCCGGGAATTTAACGCGGAAGCTTAGCGCAGCGTAATAGGAAATCTAACCAATGGGCGACATTACAAGCCAGATGGGTACAATGTTTGCACAGGCGGGGAGCCATACCATGATCAGCCGATTCGAAAATAAAAAAAAGACGCTTTACGCGGATGCCGTCGATCCGGAGTGCCTCGCTTTATAAAACCAACTTCTACCTGATTGAACGATGTGTCGCCCAAGGCGCAGAACTTTATCTTTGGTTTTATACCGCGTGCGTTAGCTTTCGGCTTGGCAACGCGTTGTAGGGCGTGCTAACTCGGTCCACTTTGGGAAAGATATGAAAGCCTGCCCACTACACGATCCGTGACTGGCAGTCATGGAAAAATTTCAGCGGTATTTTCAGAAATAAATGGGAAGTGCAATTGCCGGTTCTCACGTGATGGGAGAGCGGCCGGCGAGTGTGGTGGTCCAACAGTCCAGTATCAGTAGTGCTAGCTACGCCACATTTTTCTTTGTAAAACATCCTCTTATGAAAAATACGTCCGGAGCGAGCAGACGTTTAGTAACGGCAATACCCGTGGGCATTACGGGGTGTCTTTTCATTTCTGGTTGGTTCTTTTGTGAGGTCCGCACACGCAGATCGTAGGCGACCTACTTCGCGCTTTACAGGTGGTGTGACAATGAACACAGTATCCGGAGTTGTTTACAGCTTCCGTTCGCCGAGTGCGCCCTCATCCTATATTTGTGATAGGGGAAATCTAGTGAATGGTTTAAGCAGAAAACAACGACTGCGGTAAAAATAACCGAGAATGCATCGCAGTCGCCCAGCACTGTGTCGTGGCTGAATAAAAATTCGACTTCGTCGAAATGGCCATCCTCGGGGAGGAAACGAACTGAAAAAAGGGGTTTCTATTTAGTCCTGGCATAACCAGCGAACTCCACAAAGCCTTATTCGATCGCGTTGAACGTTGACGTTTGTGTTCATGGGTTGCGTTCCGCAGCGAGGGGCTTTGTGAGTGATCAACCGCGCTGAAAGTACACACGACGCCGCTGCCTTGGGGGGCCCGTCACTCCTGAAGACGGAACCAAACCAGCATCGAAACTAGGGGCTCTCCAATTCTCGCTACGATTGACTTTCTGTAATTATGTTTCTCATTTGAAAGCGGTCTAGACTTAACTAAACAGCCGCGAAAATACTTGTTACAATAAGGCAGAACTCGGAGTGGGCAAGGTCTGCGAGGATTTATCGCAGAAAATAATTATCACTTACAAAGCCCTGGTCCGTCATTTGATACACTAAGCTTTATGAATAGTGCATCACATCGCCACCTTTCATACTTATTGTGCCCATGCTTTTTGTACATGTCCGCTATATATCATGTCGAAGTACGATAAAAACGAAAATGTTATGGTGTGGGCGCGGACTACTCTACTGAAGATTTTATCGACGGATATAACATCGCCCCCAAAATATTACAGGCTATGACATTGATTCCGAGGAAATCATTGCTGGTACTCTGCAAAGAGGACGTTTGCGTGGTTAAAAGTTTCTAGTATATTGCAATTGATCAAAATAAATTTTCTAGAATAAATTGAAATAACGTGTTTTATCAAGCAACCATTTTTATTATGCCCATGTGTCTCACTGTCTATAACGAAATAGGTTTTTGTTGATGTTATTAGCATCTGGATATCACTTATGTAAATTTATCACTTTTATATAGTTATAACGCTTTCAAAGTATATTTTTTTCCAATTTGGGGCAGTTGTAAGAAAGTTGAACTACTACAAGTTTTTCAATTCTCTGTACCATCTTCTATGGAATGTATTAAACCTGGCGTTCTCTTTTTAAATATACAAATCCTGTTATGACTTGTAAGTATGATGAGATATAACAAATACTTACAGTAACTGGCCGGGAAATTATTTTTCCAGTCTCGTGCATGAAGCTATATTCAGCCCGATTGGTGGTTGATTTAGATAACGGGCATTCGTGTTGCAGTGAGATGCATTTCAGGGTTACCATATAGAACGCTGCAACCAGGCTCCATCTCAACAGTTCCGCAACAGTTCCACATCTCAAATGGGTGCCAGGGAACTGTTTTGAGGAATCCTTGGTAGTGACACGGAGCCGCCATATCAAGATTTTTACCTCCCTCTCTAAATAAACGCGGGTTCAGAGAGTACAGCTGGTGCTTTTGGCTTTCTGCTCCGTACCTGTAATTGTTGGTTTACTATCATTATATATAAGCTCAGGTACCTTAGCATACACAAATTTGCCCCATATCGATTCGAAAGAGTGACTTTTTATTACATTGGTGATGGTGCCACAGCACCCGACAGTAACGTAGGACATGTACGGAGGCAAGTGCTAACATAAACTGCAAATAGATGATCACGCTCTTCTACTGAATTTTTTGCCGTAATATGCCATTGTCGGTACCATCATCAATTGGTTTTTCGGGTTTATTGTCCGCCTTCTGAAAGGTGGTTCATCAAGGCGAAACAATAAAGTTCGCAATTACGTATTCCTTGTTGCTTGAAGTTAAAAATTTCCGTCGGAGCAAGATGCACAATTGACTTGTGTTCCGCTTTCATATTTTGACTGTGCGTGTTAAGTTAGAATGGGTATGGGAATTCTTTGTAGAAGAGCATTCTCTTCACACAAAGGGTTTTCAAGGAATAGTGAGAATTAAATAAACATTACTGGGTTCCTGAACAGACACTAATGAAGCTCTGACGAAATGTGAGAGCACCTGTACGCTCTCCGAAGCCCGACTGCCGGCTGGAGAACGGTTTGTAATGGTCGCAACGGCTTCGACTTTTATAGGAGCCAGCCGCAATTAGGCCGCGCCCATTGCTCCAACACTGTCCCAATTTTGGTGCTGTATGTTAGACTCTTCTTGGGGTACATGTAAGTCTTCCTGCATTACAGGCACATCGATGGACAGACAACTGTACCCAAGGGCCGCTGATGGCTCTACCTCGAGGAAAGACAGATGCGAACCCAGACAGACAAACAGATATACGCATAAAACAACCACTCCACGTCAGGTAGCTCTAAAAATTGTCGACTTTATAAAAATCCACGATACAGCAAGGCCGCCCTTTTTATTACTGTAGGAGTTTAGGAAAAAAAAGTTAAAACAAAAAATAATAAATGGGTCACTGAACCCTACTTATTTATATGGAATCCTTGCCCCCGTGTCTTCTTAAAACGAATCCAGGAGCAAAATTCACAATTCTTTGCCACATGTACATTTTTCATCGACATCTTGATGTTTTGTCAGCCATTTACAAGACGAAAACGGAAATATACAAAACTGACAATCTCTGTGTGCTTCCCTATTCCCACTTATCAGAACAGCAAAGAAGTCAATTGGAACACAAAAAAACTTAACACAGAATCGTCTGTTCACGCATCTTTTAAGAAAACTCTTAACCGCAGCGTTCTTTCCCTTTCGCGTGCCAAATTATCAAAACGTATTTTAGTTGTCCACGTACGAAAGCTCCCCAAATAGTATAATGTTTATTCTACGCAATCAAGAAGTGTCTATAAAAACTTGTTTTGAGTAGTTCCCAGTCGCAATTTTCAGAGTATGTTCTACAGCAACGCATTTTTTTTTCAGGTGACTAGAGCGATCAGCACTGCAATACCTTAACATTTCTAGTCAATCCTCTTGTTATTTTTGGCGAAGGCTGTTTGTATACATGCTTTTCCACATACCTCCAGAGAACGGTCGCAAAAAGGATAGAGTGAAGCCACGAAATTTAGAGTACCTAAGAACTCTGACATGATTTTATAACTGTGTTATTTGTAACGCGCATCGGAATGTTGCCTGTGTGCGTCTTCCGTACTGACGCCAGCTGAAGTAATGAGCGATTCTTTGTGCTTGAATCAAGAAGAATCTCCGTGTTATGTGAGATGTGTAAAAATGCAGTGATTTTACGTAATAATTGCTGGTGTTTGCCCTCCATTATTATGTTATCTATGAACATGCATTTTGTTATCATAACTTTTACTCATGGGTCGGAAAACGCAGTTTGAGTTTCTCGTATTCCAACACAACAAATAAATCTACACGCGCCGTCGTGTCGAAGCGTTAGCGGTGCCCGACCAAAGTGTTCCAGATAGGGAGCTCGAAATGCACCCGCTGGTAAGGATAGGCAGCCGTTTCCTGCAATGGGGTTTTCCATCACTCCTGCTTTGTTACTCCTGCAGCCTGCTTTCGGTTTGTGAATTTCAGTTAAAATGTAAGAACCGACACAGAAAATAGAATGCAGTTGGTTTTTACTGAAGAGATTTGTCTAGCAGAGAGCCTAACATGGTGCGTCGGGTGAAAGATGAGACTAGAGAACAAAATGGAACGAGAGGAAAGATGACACAAACAACCACCACAAACATTGACTTTGTTTAAATATGGGGAGAGAGCTCAGTGGCTCGATGTAAAAAGAAATTGTAGAATGCACTCGAGAAATTGTCGTTTTCAAGTTCAGCAGGTTTCTAAAACCACTGAGTAACCTCATGCATGGAGGGCACGTTCACCGCTAGAACAGGAGACTCTCTGATCGCACACGCCAAATGTTCAGTAGGACGCCTCTAAAATTTGAAATTTTCACGATGCAGAACGGGTTTCTGTGCTAAGTGTGGCATAGTGAGACGTAAGACCGACGTACTTATGTTCATTTTGCTTGTGATTTCCGATGGCAATTTATCCACCTACATACGTATCTACAAGGTCTCCTTGGTGTTCTGGCACTAAACCGCTACGCTCGAGGCAAATGACGCTCATTGTAATCTTTGTCTTTTCGTGGCTTTGTTAAGTTTTTGATATTCAGCAAGAGCTATGCCAAACTAGGAATTTTTACCATTTGGGTACCTGAACTGGTGAATCCGCTGGGTACTGTGCACAGGAAAGCCTCTCTCAGCGGCCAGTACTCCCGTCGCCACCTGCTGCAACCGAAATACCACTGGTACAAGCACGGTTTTGCAAACGCGTCACGGGGTGCCTCGCCCCAAAGCCTGTTGCATGCGTGGAAAAGTCAGTCGGTTGTGATGGTGGAAAAACAATTCTTGCTGAAGAAAAAAACAGCAGTAAGGGCGAGAAAATAAAAACTAACATTTATCGTCCTGTACGTGAGATAACATAAGCCAGACGGTAGCCCCCGAAGCAGTTTAAAACGTTTCAGCAATCTCTCACCTCCCCTCGCCATCGTCTGCACTGACAGGGTCAATAAAAAGTCGTGCAAGCGTACATTGTACCTACTTTAATGACCTGGTGTTCATTTTAGGGGCGAAGCTCCTTAGGGCGTGGGTCTGTCCATCCTCGACGTATGTATGTAGCCACCTCTAGTTTAGTTCTTGGATTGTTTACTAGATGGCGTGGCTACCTCTAGTTTAGTTCTTGGATTGTTTACTAGATGGCGGGGAGCATTGTAATAAAATCCGTTCGCTGTTGGCGCTTGCTCGGAGTCGCCCGATGGATAAGGCTGCAGATGTGCGAGCCCGCGAGGCAGAAGCGCTCAGTGAAGCTCCGCGACGCCGCCGCCAAGGTCCTGCCGTACGAGAGCGGGAGGCCGAAGCGTGTCGTCTGGCGGCGCGACGACACCGCCGAGATCCCAGCGTTCGAGCACGGGAGGCCCAAGGGTCACGGCAACGGCGCGAGGACCCTGCCGTACGCGAAACGACACGGCTGCGGCGCGAAGAGGATCTCCAAAACGTCAGAGAACGGGAAGCGGCGAGAAAGCGCGCGTATCGGCAGGCAGACCCCGATGCAGTGAGAGCTCGTGAGGCGTCTGCAAAACGCATCAGGCGAGCTCAGCCCCAAGGTGCCGACGCGCGGTTTAAGCGAGACTTTCTAGACGTTACGTTCGGACACAGATGTAGTGGGCGAACTTTCACTGACGAGTCACGGTTTTACCGATGATTTCCCCTCAGGAGCTTCGCCCACTCATCATCATTCACCCCGTGGATATGCTGTGAATTTTTTTTTTCTTCGGCCTAGCTTTCACTGTTCGAAACACCTGACCGAGTTTTGAAGCATAACCAGGTAGAAAACGTGTCTGACGCCCAATTCCTAACCATGGATAAACTTCGCCTAAACAAGTGTCAAGTGGAGCCGCAAGCTTTGCTGTTTGCTCTCTCTTCGCGCCACTAGTGCGAAGCTGAGCAATGTTTCTTTTTAATGGGCCTTCGCAAGTCTTCTTATTGCAGATATTCGCACCTAATCTCGTTTCGCAGTAAACTATTGCAAGGCCATGGTATTTATCAGTTTCTACTGCAAAAAATGTCAATGCACTAAACATATTCGACTGCTTCCAGGTAAGGTCTCAATGATTGGGTGGATAATTTTGTTTCAAACGCAAAAATAGCCCTATTATCTAAGCTTTATAGTATATGTAGGAATTCTTCGGCTTGCTCGATAATTGCTGATTGGTTTAAAATTTATATCTCTGGATGAAATAGCGGTCATTATCTGGTAGGAAGGAACTGTGAGGAACGTTCAATTTACTTTACTGAGAAAACTCGGTTGTTTTCAAAACATATTTAAAATAAATAACAAAGCTGAATATATCAGCAAATAGAAAGGCCATAAAAGCTCAGATCAATAATACGTCGATGGAGTGAATAAAAAAACAATACAAAACGATATTTCTCGTTAAGTAGATGATAGGCGTGTGTCGTTAGCAAGTTACAAATGACAAACCTAATTACACTTCAACGAATGATTCAGAGAATGCAGAAGACCACGTTTCGGTACGGCTGGGTTCCTTCTTCAGGAGCACCTGGGGCCACTAAGAACTGGCGGCTCATAGGCTTTCGGCACTGTGGGTACCTTACAAAACCCCCGGTTTCGGGACGGACCTAATGTGTACACACAGACGAAGTACTCGAAGCGAGCTCCTATGGTTTGGGGGATTTCATTGTATATGCCACTACTTCTCTTAAACCTCTTGTTCTACTTTGCTTCTAACTTCAGGATGGCCGTTCTGGAGACGTAAATTTTGGATATCAGATACATCAAAGTGTATGAAGAAGAAAGGCTAGGACGCCGACCGCGAGTTGTTTCGAGCTTAAAAGAAATTAACGTTTCGGATTCCACACGGAAGCCTTCTCCCAATAAAATCTTGAAGGGAACAAATCACGTTTAGTACGTTTCACAATGCTGCGCAGACAATTTGCGTAGATTGGTGGCAGATTCCCGGTGTTCTTTTGGGCATGTGTTTCGTCGACTGTATGTGAAGCGTTTCCAGTAGCGGGCGTGAGTTAGCATTCCTTTCTTTTGCGAGGACACGTTCAGCAGACCGTTTGATTCGGCTGGCAGACTCGAGGTCCAGGCCCTCGCCTCTTTTTCACCGCCACCGAGGACGTTCCTGCGATACATCGATGACTTTTATTGTGGTACCAAAAGACTCTCTACAGTGTTGCAAAGCTCACCTTAATGAAATGGAACCGGCCAGACAATTCACGACTGAGGAAGAGGACGACGGGCGTCTGACATTCCTAGACGTCCTGGTGAAGCGTGAGGGTGTGGGGCTGTCATTTGGGGTGTTCAGAAAGAACAGTCATGCTGGCCGGTACCTGCACTTTATTTCTGTGCATCCGGCAGCACAAAAGCGGTATGGGATCTCCTCCCTTCTCCGCCGAGCGGACACAATCTCCAGCAAGCCAGAGGAGACTCTGGCGGACAATGCGGGGGTTCGCTACGAGCTTTCATCGTGCGGGTACCTTGAGGGCTTCATCGATTGTGTTCAGTGGCATCACCCTCGACCTGCGCATGGTGCGGACGTCGGATTTCAAAAGCGCGCGACAATTCCGTACCTGCCCGCCATCACCGAGGCTCTGTCACACATACCCCGCTCATGCAACGTGCAAACTGCGCATTTGCCGCCTCACGAACTTGTGAACGTGAAGGACAAACTGTAGACAGAGAGGTATCCAGGAGTTGTCTACGTCAATCCGTGTGCTGATTGCCATTGCTTGTATATTGTTTCTGCTTTCTTCCTATGCTTGCGTCCAAATTCTTCGTCCCCAGCCCACCGCAACTGGACGCAAAGTAATAAAATTGAAGTCAACGCTGCGTCCCCTTTTCTCTTTCTGTATCCTTTTCCTCTGCAGAGGGCGCGAATGATATCAAAATACAAACTACCACCTCAATCAGCTCTCAATGGGGCCTTTGTCCTGTAGTAAGGATACAAGCAAGAAAGTCGCAGTACACATTATAGGGGTTAGTGCGGAGGGGTAGAATATAAATGGCGGGACTTTTTTCAAAGTAACCGGTGAAGATATCTGATGTAGTCTCGTTTGGTCTTCGTGTGCTACGCTGTTGTCCTTTACGTAGTTCACATTCATGCGTTGGGTGTCGCACAATACGTATGCTCAACGCCCTCTGTGCCTGCTACTGCATCACCTAATCGCAATGCGAAAGAATAATTGTAGTCCTTTCATTGCGGGAACATACAAAATATGGTGACGACGTGTTCTGAAAGCGTGTTTGTCCGAGAAAAAAAGACCACATCCATCTGCAGAACAGCCTGGGGGCAGGGTATAAGATAAATGTTCGGTGCAAGTCCTAACAAGCTCTAGGACCCAACTCCCCTATGATGCTTGTAGGTGATCAATTAAAAGACCTTCATTTTCTGAAATAAAATCATTAGCAAACTACTTTGGTACGCAGAATGACGAAGACATCTGCCTATGGCCTCCACCCGCTTCTGTCCTGACACTCGTTCACGCCTCGTGCTAGAACATAACGTTTACAGAAAAAAATTACAGACGCACTCTTTCACACCTCGCCCGGTACCGCCCCATAATGCGAACTAAAACACCGTGACACACGTTTACCCCTGCACTAGAACGCTTCGTGCTTCAAAGACTCGAATGTTTTACACCAAAGCTGCATACCTGTACTTACCAACGGGTTCCTCTGCAGTGGCAAAACACCAAGGCGCCCAGAATGTGTCTATAGACTGTATGCTTTGTCCTTCCCCAGAATTCGCGATAGGGGCGATGTCCCAGAATGTTTTCCTAGTTTGAACCATTCAAGTTTTCTACCCAATCCTGGAAGCTCGTTGCCTATACCTGAGTGTTTCACCTGTAATGTCTTGCGTCATTACTAGTTTTACCGACCTAAAATTGCGTTCCAGGCACGAAGTTTCTGCTCCAAATGTCGTCTCTTGAAGCAAGCGGAATTTTATTCTCTCGGTTAAGGTCGCAATGGTAGCTGACGTTTCATTATATCGGGGTTCTTGCACAGTAAACCCGACATCCTTCATCGCATCACAATAACGAGGCTTCCGCCACTGTGTCCCACACAGGTGTTTAATCCCATCCGTATTTCACTTTCCCGGTTTGGGTCAGCACTGTCAACTAGTATTGGGTGAATAATCAATTCTGCTTTGTTATCATTGGGCCATTTAATGAGAAGTGGGTATGTTCAGCATGCACATTTATCATTACTCTATATTCATTCACATTTACCCGTAGCGCTGCGGTCAAGCTTTCTGGCAAATGATTATCACACCATATTTGCGGTTGCTCTGCAGACCCACCGAGCAAGAAAAGTTGTCAACAAACCTCAAATGGCTCATGGACGACCTGTTTATTTGTAATCCTGTGTTGCAGCAATGCAGCTTGCTGAATCCCTCCTTTACACGCGCTGTGAATACTTTTTTAAAAAATAGAGTGTCAAGTTTTCCTTTTTTTCCGGTCGAGAACTTTTGTTTTTTTTTTTGCAAAGGACGAAGCTCCCATAAAAGCCTTATATATGTCACGCAGCAGCCTTCGTTGACTCTACTCCATTCGCCGCTTTTTCAATGGTGAAGGCCCTGCTGCGATGCTATATGAAACATGAGTGTTTTCGTAGAATATGAGTCTGATGTTGAGGGCGTTGTTTAGGTGAGGATTTTCATGTTAACTTATGCCAGGAATATGATCAATAGTAGGCTATCCTTTTCCGAACCCAACCTCTTGTGGGGTGTTGCAAATTCAACCTATTGCGTTTGCGGTTAACTGTTAACTTTTAAAATTGTTTGTATATGTTGAAAACGTCCAGGGAGGCAACGGAGGAAGCTGTCGTCGAGGAAAAGCAGATATATTTACATGATGTACATAGAACCATTCAATCCACAGCCATCTTGTCACCTCGCCTAGTCGTGTTCGCCTTCTTCCAGGCACACACACGTCTGTTGAGCACAGTAGCAGCTTCATCCTCGTCTTATTCAAAAGTTCCAACATTCACCCTGCCGACCAGTATTCGTGTCCGCGGGATAGGACAAACCGATGAGGGCCCTGTCCGAGTCCTTGCAATGGTGTTTCGTCCATTCATGTCCAGCTGGTGGCTCTGTTTCGTTTTTGTCTTATCTTCGGCCTTCTCTTTCTTCGTGACTTCGCCTTTCTTCTGACCTTCTGCTTATGTTTGTTCGTGATGATCACGTCTGGCTACAGGTCGCAGTTATAGCTTTCTGTATAGTTAAGAATGGGTCCTAATGGAAAATACAGTTTCATTGACATCTGGAGTTATATCTGACGCTCTGGTTGGAACCTTGAAGTTTTACATGGTGTGCAAAGCAAACCCTCACCGTACCACATTGTCCGGGTTTCTTCGATTTCTGAAAACGTCTAGTGGCCTGCTCAGTCGTAGAGGGGATCATGCCGACGACAGCGTTGTCGTCTGGACTGTTTCCTGGAAAAGGAGATGCGTAGCCTGCAGCAGTGTCGAAGTCGACATAAAGGTGTGCTGTTGTCGAGGGGTCCGAGTCTTTACGAGCAGCGCGTTGAAACAGTTCGTACCTTGGAACATCAGCACCGTGTGTTTGTACCAACTGCATTATTATCTCAGTCGGAAGCCTCACTGCGTATGCGCACTCCAGTCGCAACCACATATCTGGAACCTGACCGGGCTTCTGTCTCATTTCAGTTTCGGTTAGGCTTTTACATGAGCTGTATACACATTCGCACATAAAATTTGCGATCAAGTGCGATCATCATTTATCCCCAAAATCAGCGTAGAATGGAACCGCCTCCCTCTCACCATCGCTGCCATCGTTGATGCCACTCTCTTTAAAGCAGCCATTCACCACGCTTCTTGTTGAATGGCTCTTTAGTTCTTGATTGCTGTTTCTATGCTGTTTGTGTAAAACAACTGCACCTTATTTATGTCTCTTACCACTGGTTTCTGTTATGCACTATGGGCCTTGAAATTATTTTCAATAAATAAATAAATAAAAGCGACTGGACCTCCAAATACTCTGCCTACTATTCCCTGAAGTGGCGTACTACCCCGAACATTGTAAAGCATCGTGTTGAACCACTATAAGGAGCAACATAAATTTCGCAGTTTTCGTGCGGTTTTCAGACATTCCTGTACCATGAACTCGTTCTGATGCCCGGAGAAGCTGCATGTTGCCCCAAGCAGGTCTTTTTTAAGGCATGTTTTCTACTGAGATATGGGCGAAGGGAGACTGACATGTAGTGCCATGGGCAAACTCAATTAAACCAGACTTATTTGTGTTGTCTTAAAGGCGGAAAATATTAAAAAAAAGCACGAGAACGACCTACTCGCACACGAGCCCTGCTAGAATTGCTCATATGTTAAAACAATGTGTTAATGCCATGTTTTTTTCAGTATCTGACCTACGAATGTCTACGCATCTAGGCAGCTTTACGTGTGACCAGTCTCAAACAATCGTTATCGGTAGGTTTCAAGCCTTGGAAACACTGAGAATTATTCACGATTTCTCCCCAATCATCCACTAAGTCCGTTTTTATATTGGAAACTCCTAAAAAACACATTGCTATTAAACTTGCTGCCTTTTTTGGTTGCAGGCCTAAGACATCACTTATGACGCGGAGATGGAGGTAAAGATTGCGGAATTGTCCTATTTCTTTGTGATAATTTCTAATGGCATCTTCGAACGCAGCTTTGGCAAATGTAGAATTGTTATTTTCTACGTGAGCGTACGAAAAGATATCGACGGCATATTAGCATTTTATTTACCTCCTGCAAGTAGTACGGCTATGTTTGGAAAAATGTGTAGGCTGCACCTATATTATTCGGTGTCCCTGATCAATTATCTGGGGCAGATGACTTGAATATGAACATACTGTGCCGTCAAAAATTTGTTACAGCATTATTATGGAGTTCTGTGGGCGCTGAATCTGCAGTCGTAGATTTTATTACGTTTCAGCAGCCACTCGTAGGAAAACTAATGCGGTTACTCTGAGCTTCATTTCGTTTTCACAATATTGTCAGGTCAGTTGTGGGAATGAAAGCGTGAAGACGGCATGCCATGTTTCGACCACCGCGAAAGCCTTTAGGTGATTTTATTTAGGTAACCAATTTAAAAGCCATGTTTATTGTATACCTTCTTTCCGATTGCGTAGGGTGCACCCTGCGACGATATTCTTGAGGATTGGCTTGACGGGCATACTGCGAGGTTCGTGCTTTGTGGACAATTCTTTTAAAGGAAATTTTTTCAGCTAAATCCCCAAGGGTTCTCTCGCGACCGTTGCTGTCAACAGTAACTCCCGCGAACAAATAAAAGTTGCTGGAACGTAAAAGAAGTTGAATCGAACCTTGAACAAATACAGCAATGGAACCAGAAGTAGTTGCCTTACCAATTGAGGTAGGAGCCAAAGCAGAGACGGGGAGACAGCCCGTACACTGGCTGAGCACATCTGCGGCATTAGTCACTGCGTTGTCGCTGAATGCTACGTGCTAGCGTCAAACGACCTTTTGCACCACTTTGCGCTCCGCCCGCGGCACATGCAGCGATAGTGTGGCGCGTTAAGAGTGCGTTAAGAGTTAGTAAAATTTACAGTAATGCAAAGGCAAGTTAGCCGTTAGTCATTAAGGCTTACAGAGTGGATCCCTAGAAAAGGCAAGCGTTGCAGGAGGTGGTGGTAAGTTAGATGGGTAGATGAGATCAAGTTTGCGGGGATAAATTGTCGCAGTTCGCGCAGTACCCTTATAATTGGAGATTTTCGGGAGCGACCTTTGCCCTGCCATGGGCGTAGATAGCCTTATGATGATGAATATTATTATTATGATGATGATAATAATTGGAGGACGCTAACACCATTGCATGACATCCCACATCTGCTCCTTCGGTACCGCTGATCTAGTCACCTCCGTCAGCGCCGTCACAGACACACCAGAGCTGAGCTCGTCTAACGACGGCTTGGAGCTTCCTTGTATTTTCTAAAAAAAAGAGAGTTTCACTCAAGCGCTTCACCAATAGCACTCAAGGTAAAACCATTCACTAATAACACGTTAATTTAACTATCCCAAAGAATATTTGTGAAGTATTTACACTGGTTTCTGATTTCATTCTGTAGAGCCACGTGTGCGAACTCAACTGACGTCGCATGGGTAATCGTTGAGGGTGTCGCGTACAGCTTCGTTTTCCAACCAACCACTTTCACAGGGTGGATTGCCTCCCATTTTCTCAATAATGCGAGTTATGTACGTGGCCACCATTAATGTCACGGGGAAATTTACGCTATCCTCATTATTTTTAATGCGAATAACAAGAACACTGGCTTTATGTGGCCGCACGTATTGATTGATTTATTTATACAGGTACCTACATCGCCCTCATGGGCATCATTGTAGGGGTGAGAACAAGCAAAGGAATACAGTAAAGTTGATATAAGAAAAAAATGGTTGCGGGTAAAAGGCTGTATGGGAGAAACAACAAGGGGTTGACTTACACTGTCATAAATAAGGCATCACATTACAAATAAAATACAAAAACGCAAAAAGGGAAGAGTGCTATCGGTTACAAAGGGAAATAAATTAGAAGAAAAAAAAAACAATTAGTACGGAACGCTTCAAAAATGTACGGTAATGATAAGTCAAACAAGAAATTGTGCACATTTCTAACAAAAGATGCAGGAGGAGCAGAGACAATTTCCTCTGGCAAGCCGTTCGACTCATGCGTGATCCTCTGAAAAAACACGTTACTGCAGTTCCCGGGAAGCGTTGAAAACTAGAATAATCCCTCGTTATGGCGGCGCCGGCCTGAGACCAGTCCGCCTCTTTTTTGAGTGGGTGACCCCATGCCTCCCCACTTAAACATTTGCTTTTCCGAAATTTTTTTTTGTTTAGCTTCACGGACATTACCATACGACTCCATCTGTACTGAAAAACAGACGTCCAAGCAAAACGATATCGCTTGGACGAGGCGCCAGTACACTGAAGCACTCTGGTATTGAACTCAGAGAGTTCCCACGCAGCACAGGACTGTTCGGCCTAACTCAAGCCAGTGTACTTTGGCCAGTGATTTTCTGCCCGGCCTTTCTCCGGCAACCTTGTTCGGCCTATGTCCAAATGTGGGCCTTTTGGACGTGTACGGCCGTACTCCCATTACTGCCCAACGGCCAGTGTCCGTCGTCCAGTCGACCGGCTAACGTTCATCCGGCCAGATTCCAGCCGTAGGGCTCCGGCCATCCAAAATCCACCCGTGTGCTGCCGAAGTACGGCCACCAGAGGACAGATGAGATGCGGTCGGCGGACTCCAGTCGTGCTAAAGCTGCCGGAAATTCGGCCGTGCTACGGGCATTGGAGTTCAGCCGCATTACGTTAACTGTACTGAGGCCGGTGGACGACCACTGCATGCACCGCAAGCAGATCACGCAATCGCGCTGTGCAGCAGCACAAACCCACCATTTTGGGTCAACAGCACCCACATCAAAGTGAGCCCGCGCGCAACCACCAGCCGTCCAGCCTTCAGCGGCGCCTTACTTAATTATCAGCGTCAGTTTACACCAAAATTAATTTATTCAACAGCTCTCTCAAATTGGTGTTCCTTTATTCGCTGTGCCTCTTTTACTGTGGAATACAGCAAATATTCATTTCTTAGCAGAGCTGGAATAGATGTATCGCCCAGGTCCTGATATCTTCTGTGGGGCGGCTTACCTGTAATAAACAATGAAGGAGGGGGGGAGCGGAAGGCGCATACTTTAGTGGGTTGAATTTCACAAAGATGAAAGTGCCGCTTTAAGGCAATTGCTTTTAAGACGATACTTTCCTGCTCTGACTAAACCAACTATTTTTACAGCAGCTGCTTGACCAGTTTTTTTGTATATAAAACCGGTGCGAATGCCTTCACGAAGCGGTTCGATACTCCACAAACCACTCAGAAGCATTCAATATAATTTCCTTCACACAAAAAGTATGTCCGGTATTTCCCCATATTTCTTGCAAAGAAATTTTCTACTCGATCACCTTTTCTGACGATCTTTCACATTGCTGATCCTAGGAGAGATCAAAGAAGTACTTTCATTTTCAATATATGTTTTATGTGGTTTTCATGAGTTACGTGCACACCCTTAATATTCCAAAAGAACCTAATTTTCCTCTAAATTCATACTACGTTAAGAAAATGCTAGACGTGTTGCGAATGACGCCCTGCTTCATGTGGCTGCAGATGTATCCCTCTGTGTTCACGCAAGGAAAGGCGGTTGACTAGAGTTTCATATTTTGTTTCAAACAAATAACTTAGCAATTGTAGTATTCATACAGCAAACCTTGCATACTGCAACGAATAAAGCAATAAATATTTATTGGTCAAGTTTGAACGCGTAGGGTTCTCAATCCGTCGGAGGCGAGCTTGCGGCTCCGCATGCTTATTTATTTATTTATTTAGTTATTTATATATTTATTTATTTTTATTTATTTATTTATTTTTATTTTTTATTTTTTGATTCCCTCTTGCATTTGCATACGTTACAGCAGGGAGATACATACAACTAAGCATCAAATATGAGACAAAATAACAAAATAATTCTACAAAGCATGTAAAAATCGTCATTATAAACAGTAAATACAATCATACGTGGAAGATAATTACACTCCACATTGATCTAAAATAAAATGAATAGCGCAAGGCGTCACCGTTAAAGGAAAGTTATTAATTTGCTTCAAGCTAGCGGTCAAACTTTGGGATTTGTAGAATGGCGCTCGGATATACTTCTCCCCTTCTATTCTAGTTTTGGAATGATAGATATTACGAAAATATTTCAACCTCAGGTTACGTCTATTATCTTTCCAGTCTTACCATTTAAGTATACTTTTACTTTCCCTCATCCTAAGCTGACAGTGCCAATACCTAATACGAATTGCACTGCCATATTCGGCATATTTTCGAGTGCATAAACCAGCTCCTTGCTGTAGGGATCCCAGAAAAAACATGTTGACTCTAACATTAAGCGCACATAAGTGAAATACGGTTGTTCTTTTAAGTTATGTGGAGGTTCGCTGAAATTTTATCTCGGAAAGCCAAAAACACGTGCATCTGTAACTTTTATGTTGTGAACGTGCTTATTTCTCTTAAAAACTCGTTAAATAAACTCCTAGTTATTTATATTCCCCGGCCGTACTTAAAGCAGTGTAATTTACTCTACACGTATTCAATTGGAATGAAGGTTTTATTGTAAACTTGACGTTAACACACTTTTTAGATTCAACGAATTTTCTGAATCAGCACTCCACGATGTTATTAAAATTGAATCATGCTTCAAGTATTCGGAATCACGTTTATTCGCTATAGTCCTGTAAATTGCACAGTCATTCGCGAACATTCTGAACAAAGATTTCAGGCCACTCAAAATAACATTTATATATAACAGAAACAAAAAAGAGCGCCCGCAACTGAGCCTTGGGGAATTCCTAAGGTCGCGGGAATATATCCGGACGAACAACAATTGAGAGCGATCAACTGCTGTCTTAGAGAGATATACTCGGCTATCCATGCAGTACCCGATTCATTCAGTTTATTTCCCGCAATGTACTAACAAGGAGGTGGTATGAAACACCATCAAATGCTTTTTAGCTGTACAAGAAAATAGTCAGCTACTTTAGGCTTATCTATTGCTAAAGCCAAATTGTGCGTGAACTTAACAAGCTGCGTTGAGCAAGAAAAACCTGACGAAAACCGTGTTTGCTGGGATGCTAGTGATTATGTTTAATCAAATGGGTCATATCCGAAGTGTAGCTAATCTCAATTTCAAACACCGCAACTAAATTAATATCCAGGCTTCGTCATTCAGAATGCTCTGTTGTTATGGCAAATTCAAAATAACACTTGTTTCTAAATAGGCAGTCATAAAATAATATGAAGTAACACAGTGCAGGGGACGGGGTTGAGCCTACCAATGCACGACCTTAGCCTCTTCTACGTTTATCACAAACAATATAGTGCAACATTGTTTTTCGCAGTAATATTGTAAGAAGAATAGCGGAAAACTTGCGCTTTTGCGCGCCCTTGCCTTTCTTTGGTGTTGAGTCCTTGACATGGCGCCGGTTGAGCTCCTGTGGGGGGGGGGGGGGGCGCTTGCTATACGCCCTTTAAGGCCACTCATTTTGGTGAACCACCGCCATTTCGGTTAGGACATCGCTGCCGGGTCGATGTCTCCAATGGTATCCATTTCTTGAGGGGGCGAATAGCCTCGAGCTGATGCGTCGACGAAGCTGACGCGCGAGGCGTTGTAGCGGCTATGACTGGCGAGGAATAGCTAACCCGCCGGCGTGGCACAGTCTTCTTCTGGCAATAAATGGCATTTCGATGACCTAAAACTTTTCCTGGTAGTGTCCAGTGAGTCCTTGCACCTTGCCCGTTCACCTAGAACACTCATTACTGTTTGACAAAGGTAGTTCGTTCATTTAAAACGTAGTCATGTTGTACCAGAAGCACAGCAGGTCATTAAATGCAATGTTTCACAATAGTGTCCTCAGCGGTGAACCTTCCCGGCAGCGTATTCATGTGTGAGTATGCACAAGCTCAGACTAGCCTTTTAATGCATCTACGTTCCATGTGAGAATGATTTAAGCAACCATAAATGTTATTACGGCAGCGACGTGTGCACAGGCATATGTTCTTATTGCGCCCGAGACATGTACGGGTGCTCGATAGGGACAAACGCTCTCGTAAAAACCAATGAAACCATTAGAGTCAACGGTCTCTTTGCGTGGCAGGCCTGGAGACGATAGGGCAAGGTGTGCAGCGGAGATTTAGCACCCTGTCACTTAATGAAATCATTCTTATGTTTGAACATATGACTGAGGACGTGCAGGAAAAGTAAATTCATCCATTCAACATGGTGTGAGGGAACTTAGCGAGCAGCGCTAAATGCAAATGGTGAGGCACGACGAGGACTCTTGTGGTAGACGGTTAGGTGTTAGTGTAAAAATCATAAGTGCGCCTTCCCACACCGTTTTTTAGTGCCCACTAGATAGGCAGGCAATAAGAACTAGCAAGAGAAGTGAGAAAGCCTGTGCCTCCATAAGGCTAACAAATTGGCCATAATTTCTAGCAGCCATACGGAATTAACGCGCGGAAAAGATGCGATGCCTATTAATTTGGTAGCATGTTTTCGGACAGATCAGCGTCGTCATAGCACGATGGACGAGAGCATCACCTTAGGGATTGTCGGTAGGCAGTGGGGTCTGGAGCAGTAACGCTGATAATTGTAAAGTGGAGGAATTGGATGAAAAATCACTGTAGTGAAGCTGGGCAGAACAGAAGGAGAAGCAAGCTTTTGCAAAGCAATTTTAAAGGGAATGTCGAAACTACTCTTTCGAGAGGCTCTTATGCATCTCCTCCAAGCGGCTGGCTATTTTACTGCCTTATTGTGCTTTTTTTACACATCGAGTAACTTGATAAAATATGAGTTTGTAAATGATCGGGAGTTCACAGCTCCTCTGATGCCTCCAATGCCAGGCTCTGCACACAAGCCTTCCCGAGCGAGCCCAATCTACTGCCCCGAAATAATTCTGATAGAGTGTCCTGGTAGCCGCTCCAGGCGTGTACGGACGCAGTCGACGTTTGCATAAAACAACGCGGACGATCTTGTGGAGACTCATTGGAGATGGCCTAAATGTAGAGGCCAATACCTTTCACCTTTGCTATTAAAAGCACTTCAAGCAATCAAAGCGAGTAACGATGGCTTGGGCGAGTTCGCTGGATATACCGCGACTCATGTAAAAGCCACTTCTTCCAGTTGGTTTCCAAATTGAGGGTATCTGCTCGGGTGACATAATTTTTCTGGTCGGCTATCTCACAGTTCTGGGCGACTTGACAAATTATTAAGGGATCAATGTGTTGGTGACCCGCCTGTTAGCAAAAATTCTTAAAGCGTTAGTAAATCCGCTGTCGATGGCGTTCCAAATGGTTAAAAAGAAGTCAAAACAAGAATTGTGCGATCTCTGCGCCCTCAAGAGTTTGTGGGGCAGCCGAAGCACTGTTAAAGATGTGTGTGATGTTATAACTTATTTGGCAACATTTGATATCTCTCTAGAGACTTTATTGTTGATCTTACGTCTGAAAAAGAGTCCTCATATAAATCGGTAAAATTCCCCCCTTCGTTCCCACCATGTAGGGGGAACCAATGAGGGCATTACAATTAATTTAAACGTACTCTCATGTCACTAGTAATGGCAAGTACAATTATCGGTCCGCATTCACTACACACCACTTATTCGGTGACAGATTAGTTCTTCGGAAATTTGTGTAAGCCCACGCATATTTTTCACACCTAAATAAAAATGTCACTAAAACTTACTAATGAACAAGCAACTTTATTCAATATATTGCAAAGTTTGTTTTCCGTAGCTAAATGACTGCAACAATGTATGACTGCAGCAATGACTAAATGACTGCAATGGCTAAATGACTGCAGGAATGTATTATATTTCACATTTATTTAAAGAATAAATCAAATGTTTACGTTAACGCTTTTTGATAAATAAATTTAAGCCTTCTGACGATTTCGGAATCCCATTGTTTTTGCTACAGGGTGTACAAAAAGCGTGTAAGTGCAATTAGAATGAGTTATACCTATGGGTTGAGGACAGAGGGCCCAGAACTAGCCCGTTTTATTTCCAAAGGGTAAATACTAACTAAGGTGAGTGTATCGTATGCGGTGTACATTGCATGCGTGGAAAGTGATTGTATTGGTTATAGATACAGATGTGCATCTGGAGAGCGCTTGCCCCCTCTCCCTCTATCTGTATAAATAACCCACGCGCAATAAACTGTTGTTATTTTCTCTCCTGCACCCGGCTTGTCATGAACCTGATACATAGTGTCAGAAGTGCCCTGCGTTAACGTCTACATGTCGGAACGCTGAAAACGACGACAGAGACCTCGGAATGAATTCACTGCGGCCACCGGATCTAGTACGCCTCAAGGGGGACCTCGGAAAGAACTGACAGCTCTTCAAGCAGAATTTCCAGCTCTTCTTGGCGGCCACAGGGACAGCCCCGATTCCACGGTCAGAGGCTTCGAAGACAGAGCTACTTCTGACAGCCGCATAGAAGAAAGGGATTGAGGTATTTAACACTTTCTCTTTTGCTGAAGGGGAGTGTGATACCGACTACCTGACGGTGCTAAAAAAATTTGCCCAGTACAAAAAGACGCAAAGCAACAAAAGTTGCGAACGGTACTTATTCAGGAATCGGGTGGAGGAGCAGGGTGAAGAGTTCGAGCATGTTTGCATCACCTGACACAAGCACGCCTATGTAAATTTGCCGGGCTACTTGAATCAAAGATTTGAGACCAGATTTCGTTTGGTACGAATGATGAACAAGTCAGGGAAAAGTTATAAAGAGATAATTAGCTGACTCTTGCGACAGCCGTACAAATTTCCAAGGCAGCCGAAGGAATAGCGGCACACAAAGAAGAGTGGGAGTGAGACCACAAACAAGTTGACCGGTCAATGAGCTCACTAGGGCAGACGAATTTGTAACATTGAATGTATCTGCCAAGAGCAACATGGTCGAGCGCGACTGGGTTGAGGAAGCAAAAGAGGAAAACCCATCAGTACGACTCAAAAGTGACACTAGATTGCAAGCTATCATCCTCCCCTTCGGTATCTTCAACAAAACGCAGCCGAAACTACCACTAAGGCAAACGTGTGCAACCTTGCTGTCCGTCGGCGGGAGCGAAATCGAACACTTTGATAACAAACAGCATAGGTAAAACTCAACATTCGCAGCGCTATTACGTACTTGTTTATTGTTAGGAAAGAACAGGCTATACTCGAACTGCAAGCATGCGAGCACCTCAAGCGTTTCTCTCCGCACGTGCACACCGTTGCGGAGGCTCTTCAGAGTGTGTGGTAGAGGAATTTCTTCATCTTTTCAGTGGTACGGGGTGCGTCCAGTGTCCGTATCATAGGTTCTCCGGGATTGTGCCGTTCCGGTCGTCACACACGCGAGACATGTTTCTCTAGCCCTGCAAAGGCCATTACGGGAGGAGCTGCAACGCATGAAACAGGGAGGCATTATCGTCAGTCATGGAGCCCACCCATTGGGTAAACCCTGCTGTCACAGTGCATAAGGATGGGAAACTTAGGATATGCACGGGTCCAAGAAAAATCAATGGATGCATCAAAAGGGAGTACTATCAAATGCCTACGCTCAAAGACATCGATGCGGAGCTAGCTGAAGCAACCGTTTTTACACGCCTCGATGCAAATGCTGGCTTCCACGAAATGCCCCTGGATGATGTAACTTCTAAAAGTTGCACCTTTCCATCACCGTTCGGGTGATACCGCTTTTGGGGATTACCGTTCGGCAGTTCTTTGACATCAGATGTGTTTCAAACGATTCTAAACGAAATATTCGAAGATGAGCCCTGTGTTAGAGCGTAAGTCGACGGCATCCTTATCTGGAGCAGAGCGATAGAAGAACACAAAGGACGGTAAGGTCCGCCATAGAAGCTGCAGAACGCGCCGAGCTAACTTTCAATAAAGCGAGTTGCGCGATTAGCGTGGATAACATTGAGTTCTTAGCGGATGTAATCAGCAGTGAAAGCGTAAGGCCAAGAACCTCCCTCATACAATGTATAACGCAACCACCAGAGCCGAAAAACAAGCATGCAGTGAAGCGAATCCTTGGCGTGGCAAATCACAGCAACAATTTTTTGCCCGCTCTAGCGCTGAAAACGCCGTTACTGCGAACTCTGCTCAAGCAGGACACTGAATTTGAGTGGATGGCTAACCATACAAAGAATAGAGGCAGTTATACGATAGCATGACCAACCAACCGCTACTATAACGTTTCGATCCGATAAAGGACACCAAAATATCGTGTGATGCTTCAAAAAAAATGGATTCAGTGGTGCTAAATACTAAATTGAGTGGTGGTACTAAATAAATGGGTGAATCGGATTTACATATTCTTTCTGGTTATTGCTGCAAAAGTAATCACTATGAGAAAACTTTATTCCGAATAGCGCAGAGATATTTTAAGTCGCATAGGCCCCATCAAGAAGCTCATCAGCGTTTCTCTTCAAGGTGCTACATCGTCGATTAACCATTGTTACGAAGGTGGAGGTGGCCATGCTTGTTGGACGTTTAGAGGTCACATTTTTTTGGCCTGTCTTGTCCGTTCGTCGCACCAACAAACCTCGAAGCCACATTCGAAAAATGGGGTTAGGGAGGTCCTGGGAATCAAACCCCGCACTTTTGCGTGGTGTAATCGGCAACCTAACCAAAGGGCGACCAGAAAAACTCGATGCGAACGGTGTTAGCAGAGGCGGGTAACATTAACTTTGCAGCCGATTGGAAAATAAAGAGACGCTTCCCGTGGTTGGCATCGAAGCGGGGTTTCTCGCATTATAAAACCAACGTCTGTCTGGTTGAAGTGCTTTGCACCCCGGGTGCAGTACATTATCTATGGTTTCGTAGCGCGGGTGTTGGTTTCAGCTTGGCAACACGTTCTAACACATAATAAACCACCCACCTTGCGAGAGATGTGAAACCATGCGCTAGACATGATCCGCGCCTGCCAGCCATTGGAAACTTTCAGAAATAAATGTGAGGGTCAATAGCCCGGTTTCAGGTGAAGTGAGAGGGGCCGCAGCTATGGTGTTTCAACAGCTCTGTATCACTAGTGCGAACACATCTTTTTGTAAAATGCCCTTTCTTCGAAAATCACGTCCTGAGCAAGCTGACGTCCAGTAACGGCATGACTCGTGGGGATTTAGGGGTGCCCTTTTTTATGTTTCTGTCATTTTCGAGGTTTACACGGGCCAAGAATAAGGAAATTACTTTCCCGCTTTAGAGATTATGCGACAATAAACAAAGCACCAAGAGTGGTTTACCGCTTCCGTGCGCCGAGTGTCCCTCGTCTTATGGTTCTGAAACTAGAAATATACCTCAAAGAATTAGGCTGCAAAAAATGACGGCAGTAAAAAGAACTTAGAACCCCACGCAGTCTCGGAGCACTGCGAGGTGGCAGAATAGAAATTGGTCTTCGCCGGCACGGCCATTGTACGGAAGGAAACCAACTTGAAAAAGAGGAGTTTTCGCATATCCAGGGAAATGCACAATGCAATAATCGCTCGCGTTGAACGTGTTCGTCGGTGTGCACGGGCTGCGTTGCGCAGCGAAGGGCTTTGTAATTGATTAACTATGCTGAAAGTGTAAATGACGCCACTGCACTGCAGCCAACCTCACTCGTGTAGACGAAACAATACCGGTATCGAAACCTCAGGCTCTCCATTGTCTGTGCGATTGGTTTTATATAATTAGTTTTTCATTTGAAAGTTATCTAGATATAACTCAGCAGCCACGAAAAAAATCGTCACAACAACAAAGTTTACAATGGACTAGGCAAAATTTGCCTGGATTAACCTGGAGAAAATAATTGTCGCCCACAGAACCTATGACCGTCAATATATCCACTAAGTTGGGATCCACACAAGATAATTTATGAATGAGCAAGTTGCGCTGGTTTTCCTTTAATCGAGTTGAATGGACGACGTCAGGAATGAAATAGGACAATAAAGGAATTGTTTGCTGGCTGTACTATGCTGGCTCGACGGGATGCGAAAAAACTACAGAGGACCAGCTGAACACACAGTAATCGGAAAAAAAAATTACACACAGTTGTCCGATAAGCTGAGGTCAAAAATAGACTGTATGCGACCCGTAAGAGAGGAAAACTGAATAAGATCAGCGAGACTGCTGTTTCAAACAATCCCAAAAATATGAAAAATGCTATCCAGTATGATTCTTTGGTGTTTCAATTTCATTTAGGAACTTTCGTTGTTAAAAGAACCAGGACAAATAATATGGTGAACGCAAGCGGTTTAGTACTGGAAGACGTGCATTCATTGAACGCCAGCATGTGCCAGTTATAGGGTTATCTAATTTAACAGTGTTAGAATTGTGAATCCAAATACCACGCTTCAGTTCCCCACGCCTTCGACAGGTTACTGGAGTTTTGTTAAGAACAAATTATAGAAAAAGACTGCAAAGGCCAGCCTATGAATTGGCCCTACTTCCGAGTTATAAAAGTATTACATTATTCCACTCCTTTTGACTGGACCACATCACACCGCGTAATGGGCAATATTTTGGACATCTGGGCTGAAGCTTTTCACCTTGCCTGTTTGTTGGAAAGATTTCAGAACAACCGTTTCGTCCTGGGGCTCAAAAAAGCACTCCTGCGAATGCTATAAAACTTCGATGTTCGGCGTCTCTTTTGCGTTTTGTAGGCTTTGGTGCGTTTTTCCCCAGCAGTAAGGACCGAAAACTTTTAGTACTGACAATAAAAGAAACTTTCAGATTACTCTATAGTTGTGGATTTACGAGAAATAAACTGAACTGACCAAAGAAGTACGAACAAATTGTCAACTGCAAATAATCCCTCCGAGGTCGCTGGGCTGGGGTCGTTTTTTCTACGTGGTGGTATGGTACATCCTCTATTTGGCATATTAAGTAATCATAGAGTTAAAACATCTACATTAGGGAGTACAACGCACACAATGTACGTTTAGATACAATGATGTTTTCGAATTTCGAACCTCAAATTTCAAAACAAAGTGAGGAAGCATTGCTATGACAGGAATGTAAATATAACGGTCAGCGTTTGCTATGCACCTGCGAAAATTCATCTGATTGAGATTTTGTAGAGCACAAATATAAGAACCTTATTTATTCTTTTTCCTACTGCCCATTCCCAACACGTGGCTGCGTTTGCCAACATTGCCAGTTAATTATATTCCAAACCGATTGCTAAGCACATAGAGTCCACCTAATAGTGAAGTTTTGCCGAGCGAGACGAGCCTATATGCGAATGGTCCCTTCCTGTATGAAATTCAATTCGTGAGCGTTGGCTGTCAATAAACAAGGCTTCTTTTCTTCTTTTCTACCCTCGAATGTTTGTACCGCGCTTTTGGAACAATACTTTAGCAAGCTCCACAACTTTGGCAACACATAACGGCCGTTGCAAGAATCATTGACCCATCTTTCATGGTAAACGGTCCGCTACAAACAGTTCTGACTCGAAGCTAGCTCTCATCGAAGAAAGTGGTGTACATATTCACAATACTGCTTTGGTTCAGGTAGCGTAACGAATCTCAATAAGGTTGTTTTATGATAGCACATTTGAAAATACAACTTCTTTAGTCTATTTAAAGACACGGCGATTTATGGAACCAAACAACGCTACTTTATGCTCATCCCAGAGTAGCCGAGGTGATGTTGTGGTGTTTGAACACATTCCAAAACTTCATGAGTGGCCCACCCATCCGCCGCCTTCGGTCTCTTTGGGCCCATGCCTTTTGCACACGTACAGAGAATTAGACATAACGGGGCTCCAGAAGGAACGCTCATCAAGCTCCGCTGAAAACTGAGTGTGGTTGTAAGCTCTCCGAAGAGCAGGAGCTGTTTGCAGAACGGTTGGCAATAGTAGCAACAGCTTCTAAAAGGAACCAGCCGCAGCAGCCGCACCCATTGACCTAATATTGTTCCACATTTGGTGCGGGCTGTCAGTCTTTTGGAAGTACAAAAGGCACCAACCTTACTTTACCCAAAAATGTACAGACAACGGAATTCGAGGACCGCTAGTGGCTGGACTACGAATTCGATGGAAAGATAAGTGCGCCCACAGAGAGACAAACAGATTTATTTATTTATTTATTGCAGATACCCTCACGGCCCAATGGGCATTATTGAGGGGAGTGGTACAAAACAAATACATCAATAAAATACAAAAAGCACAGAAACATTTCGGATGAATTGCAAAAGAAAGTTGGTAAAAAGAAAACGTTCACGGTATATTGATTCCCATGTATGAGACGCAACACTTTTGTACAAACAAAAATTGACTTCATTAAACAATCCTAACGAACCCGCCGCGGTGACTCAGTGGCTAAGGCGCTGCGCTGCTGAGCACGAGGTCGCGGGTTCGATTCCCGGCCGCGGCGGCCGCTTTTCTGATGGAGGCGACAAGCAAAAACGCCCGTGTGTACGAGATTTCGGCGCACGATAAAGATCCCCAGGTGGTCAAAATTAATCCGGAGCCCTCCACTACGGCGCGCCTCATCGCGTGCGTTGCGTCGGCGCGTTAAACCCCACAATCAATCATCAATCAATCCTAACGAGATACACAATACTTCGAACAAAAGAGAAGGTAAAAAATTTAAAACTTAGCGCGGCGTGTAGATGTCAGTGAGCTGTTTTTTAAACTGTTCAACCTTGGTTGCAAGCATCAAGGAAGACGGCAGTTGGTTTCACTACGCTGATGTTTTAGGGATGAATGAATTGAAGTACGAAGCAGTACGACATTGAGGCATGCCAACTTTTCGCAAATGATCTATGCGGGATGAGATATAACTTGGTGGCGTGAATAATGCGTATTTAAGTGAAGTATTAAGCTCATATATTTTAAAGAAAAGGCACACGCGCGAAATCTTTCTGCGCAATGAAAGGAGCGGAGGCGATAAGGAGTTTTTAATGAGCGTGACACTGGAAGACCGGTCGTAGTTTGGAAGAATATAAAGGCTTACCGGTTTTGCACTGCTTCAAGGATGTGGATCAGCGATTTAGAAAAAGTGTGCCAAACTGAAGCAGCGTATTCGAGTTTGGTACCTGTAAGTGACGTATACAAAAGAATTTTGAGGGATGCAGAAGTTTTGGAACATTTTCTTTTGATATACCTAAGCAAGCGGTTAGCGCGAGCTGTGTTAGAAGTGACGTACATATTCCATGACAAGTTTGATGTGAGAATGACGCCAAGGTATTATACCACGTTACCCTTGGTAAAATGAAATTGTTAATACTATAGGAAGAACGGCAAGAGGATTCACGGCGAGAAAAGTGCATTACTTTACATTTACTCAAATTCAGGGTCATTTGCCACTGCGAGGTCCAGTTAGACACGGTGTTAAGTTCTTTCTGCAGCAACAGAACATCGTTAGGGCCTTTTATTTCACGATATAGTAGACAATCATCCGCAAATAGCTTTATTGGAGATGATAGATTTGTAGCAGATCATTAATAAAAATAAGAAAGAGCAACGGGCCAAGCACAGAGCCATGAGGAAATCCGGAGGTAACACGAACTTTTGAAGAGTTATGGCCGTTAACATGCACATTTTGGAAACGATTAGTCAAAAAACACTCAATCCACATTAATACATTAGGGTCAATATTAAGACAACTCAATTTGTACAAACGCAATTGGTTATACACTGTGTCGAATGCTTTGCAAAAATCTAAAAACATACAATCAACTTCAGAAGCCCGTTAAAGCACATTATGAATGTCATTTGTAAATGTTACGAGTTGAGTTTCGCAGGAAAAGCCTTTTCGAAACCTATGTTGAACATGAGTGAAAAAACATACTGATTCAAGGACGTTTGCTAGGTGTGAAAATATGGCATGTTCCATGATGTTACAGCAGATGCTGGTTAATTAAATTGGGCGGTAATTGCCTAATGAATGATGGTCACCGCGTTTGCGGAGTGGAATCGCCTTACCAATCTTCCAGTCGTCAGGCAGATTTCCGTGTTCCAATGATTCGTTAAATCTTTCAGTTAATATAATAGGCGAATGCGCCTTCGTGTTTTTAAGAATTTTAGCAATAATGCTCTCCGGACCACTCGAAGAGGATAATTTTAGATCATCACTGATACTTACTATGCCATCAAAGTCAAAACTGATAGGATACATTGGAAATCTTGCATCACTGCCGTAGTTGGGGAATGATTGTTTAGAAACGCTGGAAAAGGCCTTCATAAATACATCGTTCAGCGCTTCAGCGCGAGCATTTTCAGCGATTGGGTGAGATTGAGTATCAAAAAGAGATAAACTTGAGCTGTCCGTCTTGTTCACAGTGTTCCGAAATCTTTTGGGATCGTTTGTTAAAAGCTACGGCAACATGAGATTCATGAAATTTTTTTTTGCATCTTTTAAGGCGTTTTTGTACGACTCACTGGCCGTCTGTAGGGCTAACCAGTGCTCGGATCGTCCAGAAAGTTTGGCTTTTTTAAATAGTTCTTTTTTCTTTTGGGCAAGCCGTTTTAAAGCGCGAGTATACCAAAGAAACTGGCGGTTATTCGTAATAACTTTGCGTTGAACTTGCGATTCAATAAGTCGGTGGAGGACATTTCGATACATGCAGCAATTATCTTTACCCGACCGTTTATTGAAGTCAACAAGAAAAGTATCCAGAAACAGTTCTAAGCCGTCGGTAATGGCGCGAAAATTTGCTTTAGCATAATCATAGATAACCTTAGTCTCAATAATGAAATTACGGCATGGTAAGCCCAATTAAATAATAAGTAGGCTGTGATCACTGATACCCTGTAGGTAAATTACTTCTGAAAAAAAAAATGTGCTGCGGTAGTTCGTAGCAGGTCTAAAATATTGGAAGTAGAAGATGTTACACTTGTTGGCTATGTAATAACTTGCATTAAAAAAAATTCGAGCAAAGTTCTGAGAAGTTAGTCGATTCACAGCATTTGTCGCTAGGAATGGAGGGGCAAGACAAATTAATATCAGGGAAGTTAAAGTCCCCGAAAAGGAAGATGGGATTATGAGGTAATTTGGTCAGTACAAAATTCCAATGATGTGGAAGCTGCGCGATAGCAAACACAGAAGATAAGCTTCATGAAGTTAACTGTACTTTCCACGTTAATCAACTCTAGAGCACTGACAATATATAATGAAAACAAGGTAACCCATCTGCTACAGCAATCAAAACGCCATCACCGCGCCTTGATGACCGGTCATGGTGGACTATGCGGTTGTTCTTTTGTGAAAAAAAGATTTCATGATCATGCACGGAGTCGTTGAGCCATGTTTCAGTTAGAACTCTTATATCAGCTGCCGTAGTATCGGCGGCACTAGATATGGAATCACTATTCCGGACGACACTGCGTATATTAGTAAAAATAATTGATATATTATCGGATGCCTGAGCCCGCCAGTGACCACGGCCGGATACCTATGGCGACGATGAAAGGCCAGTGTCATCTGGGCCAATAACGGTTGTTGAGTGGAATTGATGCGGCGAAGAGTTAGTAACGGGTTTTGACTTTGTTTGCTCATAAACAGCATCAGTCACCGGACAATACATGTAACATTTCTTTTTGAGGATGAGTTTATTGTAACGAAGGCTGAACTGTTCGTCCAGCGAGGTTTGTTTTGCGAATTCGACCTGTTTCTTACGTGCATGCCTGGTAGATAATCAAAAATCCTCACTGACGATTATATCTGATTTCTAGGTTTCGACTTGGCATGCACAACCTCTTTTTTAGCTTTGAAATTGGAAAACTTCACGATTATAGGCCTTTTTTTCCAGGGTTTGCTGCGCCTATACTATGAGCACGTAAAATATCCGCGCCCGAAATGGTTAACGCCGTTTTCGCGCGAATTACGTTGAAAACCTTTTCTTGTGATTGTTCCCATTTCTCATCTGGTGAATCAAAAACGTTAAAAAAAAGGAGATTATCCCTGCGACTTCTATCATCAAGATCGCTGAAGGGGGCTCAGATGGTTTTGTTTTATTTTATTATACTTCTAGTTTTGTCATTTTCTAAGGACACGTCATCGCGAAGTAATTCCAGAGATTCGACCTAAGTTTCAACACTGACAAGGCGTTCAGATATGCTAGTAACTTTTTCATTTAGTTTTTCCTGGGTAATGCTGAGGCTTTGAATGGAATACAGGATGCGGAGTTGACCTTCAATTTTCGAAGAGCGTTCTTTTAAGTTCCGAAGCATTGCCATTACAGCCTCGCTATCGTTATTGCCTGGTGTCTCCTCCCTGTCTGCGGGTTGGGTCTGCGAGTTGTTGCGTGCTGTAGGAGGGCCTGGATTTAGTTCAACGTCTCCTGACAACAGCACTTTTATAACGCTCATACACTCATTCCCATTTTCAAAGAGCAGTTGCGGGCATGGGAAAACAACAAGAAAGAAGTCATCTGAGTGTTGTGAATATGCGTAACTAACCTGAAATACGCAGAAGCCGAACAAGTTTGTCAGCTTCAGTCTGGCGATGTTCCCATGCCTACTAAACCGTTGTGGACGATGTTCAGCTCTTATAAAGGGCAGTTGCGTTGACGTCGATACTGATGCGGGGTGTGGTTTAACCGGAGCCGCCAGAACATGCGTCAGTGTGGTTTCCGAAGGGGCGATAGGGCGGGTGACGTTCCTGGCTTGAACGAACTCGTGTCTTATAGAAGGCAGGATACCGCAGGAACGAAGATAAGGAACCCCGTTGGCGCATGCGCTGAACACGGCGAAGAACTGAAATACGCAGAAGTCAAACAAGTTTGTAAGCTTCATTCTGGCGATGTTCCCATGACCACAGACAAATCAACACTTCCCTGGTAGGTAGCCCTAAGGATTGTGATCTTTATAAAAATCCACGAAACAGCCCGGCTGCGCTTTTATTACCTGTAGGATCGTAAGAAATGAATGTGAAAAAACACGAATAATAATTGAGTCAGTGGAAGCTGCCGTACGTTTTTGACCAGAATTCTGAGTATTTATTGCGTACTTGAAATCAGCATACTACGCCCTCATTTTTTATCAGTGCTAATGATGCGTTCAAAAAGCCGTTCCGGCAATCCATGTTGTATTTTGGTCTGATAGTAATGCCTCTTGTTAAGAAAACCACGTTTTTTTGTTTGAAACGCTTCAATAAAATCATTTTTTCATTAATAACGAAGTGATTTAAAGCTACACCAGCAATTTCCTTGGTTTAGAAGAAGCGAAAAATTTTATAAAGTCATAAAGCTTTTAGATGCGACGCATCTCTTTGACTTGCCTTGTCCCTCCATCCATCCGTAGTCCGCACGCCTCTCCCTCATTCTCCACGCCACGCCAGCTGCGCGGTAACGCCGCTCTCACCGCAGCGCCATCTTGCGTTAGCGCTCGGTCCCCTCTCCATGCCAGTTGTGCGTCAGCGCGCGTTAGCGCTCGGTTAACACATGCGGATGCGCTACTCTCGCGCATTCCCCTCACCGTTAACGCGCGGTACATATACACGTGATAACTGCGCCGCTCCGCTCAGTCGCTCCACCGCCGCCGTTCCGGTGACATCCGATCACCACCGATGATTTGAATGGAGACTAACGGGTCTGCTACCTCGATGGGCAGCGCAACCGTAACAAGCACTGCCAGGATGCGTCGCATCACCACATGGTTTCCCCGCGGAAAGATGGGGTCAATTTTTTTTCAGCTTATTCTCTTTCTATGCTCTCTAGAGCAAGATCAGATTCTTGCCTTCCTCCAAGAGAGCTGCCTATCTGTACCTGTAAATAGGTTATTTTTGCCAGCGGGCATATTATCGCAAGGAAAGCCTGTTCTGGCTCATTGTGGCCCCTCAATATGAAGGGTCAATTATAGCTTTCTGAAGGATGTCTCACAGCCCCCGTCAAAAATTGCTATGGCTAACACAATGGTGACGCGAAGTTTGGGAATTACGCTATCAGTTCCATACCGTACGACAAAGTTCGGAAGTTCTTCAGTTCTTTACACTGGCTGGTTCACCCGACGTTGAAGCAACAATCAGCAATCTACAATCTCTTCATAGAGGTTGTGCGTGTCAACGTTGGAACCGCAAAAGTCGCCAATGGTGTAGAACGCCTCAAAGGTGTAGAACGCCTGTAGAAAGCTCAATAGCGGAACGCCTTCCACTTTGTTTTTGCGGCGGGTATTTTTTGATGAAACATGAACATAAAGCTTTCGAAGAGTTAACAAACCAGCGTCCCTGCCATACCCTGCATGTGCCTCACCTCGCGTCTTCAGAATGCCTGCAAAGGGTTAATAATAACATAAGGGTGCAAATTTTAGCCCCACCCCACCCACCCACTGCTGAAATACAAACGAGAACAGATGAAAACACATCCATGCATGCAGCACGCACGCCCGCACACTGGATATCATCTGAGGGTTCGTCCCGGACTCCTTGATTCGGGCACACCTCAGTATTCACACGTGGCTGGTGGCGCTGTACGACAAGGAGAGCAGTTTAACTGGTAGCTCGAGCAAAGCGCGTAACTGGTAGACGTCTACCTTTGTTCTCCTTCGTCATGTGTGCAATTTTTGAGCTTTACTGGTCTACCATGAACACCAAATTGCCCAGAAGTCCGTCCTAATCCGTTTAGCTGCTTGAAGAGCAACAATGTAACAAAATAATACCGCTGAGGTAGACAAGGACGAAAAGAGGTGGACACACAGGCTGAAGGGGGGGGGGGCTATGCCGGGGGATGCGAGGAGGAGGATAAATATTCTTGACAGCATCGTAATGTGGTGTGGGCCCTCAGTCCAGGACTCCATTGGAGACCCCTGCTGCCACGGCCCTTTCAGCCAGCGTAAGCTGGGAATCTAGACCGAAGCTGGAGAGGTCCTTCTCCCACTGCTCGCGGGAAGGGTGCGCGATTTATTGAATTTTGGTGTTTGCGGAACACTCCCATACCATATGGTACAGGGTGCCTGGGGCAGCGCAAAATTTTCACAGCGGGAAGTATTGCGTGGTATGGAGCAAGTTACGTTTTGACGGATGAGGAAACGTATTTGTTTGGAGGAGCCGGAGGCACTGCTCCTGCCCTTTGGTTGGAGATTCATTACCGGGGGCAGAGATCATTCTTTGCAACTTATAGTACCCAGTTATGTCTTGATACGTAACCAAAAGACACTCAGTCTCTAACCTGCACCCTCGTGTCACCTGACGGGATCGATCTCGGGCGATGTCGTGCGCGGTCATGTTGCCCTGGAGGGTTGAGTGGGCTGGCGTCCAAACAACCGTCACTTCTCTTTCGGGTGGCTTTTGAAGCAGGATGTCCAGAGCCGTCTTGGAAATTCTACCACAAAGGAAGTTTCGGCATGGCTGTTGCGAGTCCGTATTAACCATATCAACATTTGTCTGGGAGATGGCGAGAGCAATGGCCGCTTCCTCTCCCTAGGTAGTGGGTGTGAAGGGCAAGGTCATGCTGGCGAGGTGGTTCACTGTTGAAGTAACCACGGCGTTAATGACTCTACTTCTGGCGTAGTCGGCAACGTGGGTGTAAACTGTGCGGTCTCGGTCCCTGTGTCGTTTGTGAGAGTGCGCGCTCTTGATTCTCTTCTCCCTGCAAGGTGAGTAGGGTCCATCTTACGGGGTATAGGTGCAACGTCAATGTTTCTTCTTATTTTTGGATGTACGTCGCGTAATTGCTGGAATCTTTTTTCGGGGGATGCCATTGCCAGTCTGGTGTGCTTAGTCGCACACGCTGGCTGGCGAGGTGGGCCTCGACTAGTTCGGTGGTCGTGGTATGTAGGCCCAATTTCAGCAGCCTGTCGGTCGAGGTACAAATAAGGAGCCTCAGAGCATGCTTATAGGCTTTCCGGATCATGGTGTCAATCTTGGCTAAGTCGCCCTTGCTTAATATAGCATAGGGAATGGTGTAGGTAATGCGTGAGATGACGAAGGCCTCTAACAGACGAAGGGTAGAGTGACTGAGCCGGTTAAGAAGAATGGTTTTCGAGGGGTGCTAGCTTGCTGTGTGTGCTAACTTCAGTGGAACTTGGAAAACACCGTCTTTCTTTTCTCTCGGCTGCCGCGTGAATCCCCTATTCAGTGGTCCGTCTCGGTAAAGTGGTCGGTGGCGACCACATTCCGTCCAACTACTCGATGATGCACATCGAACTTCTTCATCCGTTTCGCGAACTTTTTTATTACAAAATACGTGCTACAACACAATGTAAAGGATAACTGAATTCCAAAGGGTGTGCTTTTGGCTGCAGAAACACGGTAGTCTGTAAAGGCACTTTTTTCGTTAGTCGAACGGAGTTGATTACGCAGATCACTCAAGTTTTGTTCGAGGCGCTGTGAAAAACCATGCACCCATTTAGTTGTTTTGATAATCTTCAATCGTCCCCTGTCTTGGGAAAAAGCGCGACAAGCTACTACACGTAGAAAGAAATACAGGACGGCGCGCTCACGCTTGACACCCTCCTCTCCCCCTAAAAAAACGCTAACGCATCACGTTGGGGTGAATATACTTCTTCAATTGGAACTTTTATTTTTTATCACTGCGCTAAACCTTATGGACGGCATATTGAAAGGGGCTACACATTCGAAGATTGGCAGAACATATGCCTCTCAATAATTTCAATCACCAAAGGCGATTTCTGCTGCAACTACTTTACAAAACGCACGCTGGGGAAATAAAAAGACGGATGGCGTATTGCAGCTAGTGCTGATTGAAATTTTTTTTACTATTTAAATCTAATTTGAGTAAGCTGGAACATACTGCGATGTTCGATAAACAAACTGTGCATACGCTCTGTACGCAGATGGGAAGGGCTGGCACCCCCCTCCCTCTCCACCATAATTATTTTGTTACGGGTGCGCGGAAAATCGAGGTTATATAGCTTGAATCAAGGTCACTGAGGTTACCGATGAAGTATATAGCTGTTTTTAATGTTTTCAACTTTAAAAGTGACTTTTAATTTTAATAATTTCATTTGCTCGCCTTATGTTTGCCCATTGTTGTGAAAACCCTCTTCGCGCGAAACCCGGGGAGAAATTCAGTGTGCGACACTTGCGCATACGGATAACCTTGATGTTCGCTGATATGCGTCATACCCACCACGGCATGTTCGAAAACTGTGGTAAAAGTGGGTGGACAATAATCTTTGGCACCATTCGGTGAAAACAGCCAGCTTGTGAACTCTACCGCACACGATCAGTTCCGGTGACTTGACGGCGGACGGGAAAGAGTGTTACTTGCGCTTGGCGTGAATATCGTTACCGTGCACAAAAAATACTGTTTTGTAGCCCGTTTCTTATTTTCTTCGTAAATTACATGCAATTCTCAAATAACACCTCGAAAGGAGATAATCACCAGCAGTACAATAGTTTTCACACTCGCATGCTACGATTTTTAGGCGAAGCAGACGATGCCAACGTTTATAGATTCTTTAAACGTTGGACTATAGTGCATAGAACATATTCTAGGCACTATAGTTGGGTGACACGCCCGCACCGGTGGGCTTCATCTGGCAACAAATCACAATATTGGCCGCGATTCGCCCGCTGATGGCAGTACTTACGTAGTTTCAGTAACTTTCAACCCAGCACAGCGCCCCTTGTGTGTCCCCTCCCCCCTCTTCGTTCTTGTTTTCCTCAGCGCTGTGCGTTTGTTACAATGTACCAACAAGTCCAAAATGGCACTATTTTTAACGGCGACCTTTCTCCGTCGGGCAACCATTGGGCGTACTCGGCGCGGCGCCCCCTCCCAAGTGACGCCCGGGGCACTTGTACCCCCTTGCCCCCCCCCCTAGTTACGCCACTGAGTGCAATGGCCGGGTCCCAGGCGGAGCGAGAAAGGACGCCAGGTGTGGTGTTTCAACAGCACTGTACCACTAGTGCAAGCTGCGCTAAATGTTCGTTTGTAAAATGTCATTCCTACGAAAACTACGTCCAGAGCAAGCAGAGTTCCAGCATCAGCGTGACTCGTTGGCATTTAGGGGTGTCCTTTATTTTAGGGTTAATTCACTTTCGAGGTCCGCACGGGCCGAAAATAGGTGACTTGCTTTCCCTCTTCACAGATCGTGGTGCTATGGCAATTAAAAAACTCCCGTAAGTTGTTTACCGCTTCCATGTGCCCAGTGCTCCTCGTCATATATTTGTGAAAGTGCGCGAATATTTGTGAACCTGAATTGTTTAGGCAGCAACCAACAATGGCCGCAAAACGAGCAGAGAGCGCCACGCAGTCGCCGAAGACTGTGATGTCTCTGAATAGAAATTCTATTTCTCTCACACGGCCATCGTCGGTAGGAAACCAACGGGGTAAAGGGGTTTTTATTTAGTTCTGGCGTATCCAGCGAACACCACAAAGCCTTTGTCGCTCGTATTGAACACTGACCTCTGCGTGCATAGGCTGCGTTCGGAACCGAGGGGCTTTTTATATGATGACAGTGCAATGAAACTGTAGACGACACCGCTGAATTGCGGCCCCCGTCACTTGTGAAGACTCAACCAAGCCAGCATCGAAACCTCCGGCTCTATATTTTCTGTATGATCGGTTTTATTAATTGTTTCTCATTTGAAAGTTGTCTAGACATACCTAACCAGCCTGGAAAAAACTCGTTACACTAGTTCAGTTTGCTACGGAGCGGATTTATTTGAATAAAATAATGGTCACGTTCTACACCTATGCACGCCAAATGATACACGAAGGTTTATTGGTGGCAGATCGCATCGCATAGCCTCCTTTCGGCCTTTCTTGGCCCATGCATCTTGCAAAAGTCAGCTATATATCATATTGGAATACGATAAGAAAACAAGAATAGGTTGTCGCGACGGCGACGGAGAGATGACAAGACACACGTCTGCACGCTACAGCGCCGTGGACCCAAACTGGAGGCCCCGCTTTATTCCACGCTCGTGCCCAGCGCGCACCGCAAGCGCGTGGTCGGCACTCGCCACTCGTGGCTCAGCCCCAGAGTCATCGTTCCTGGAGCGTGCCCGTTTGCGGCAGCAGACGACGCAAGCTGCTGGGGCGCCGCCACAAGGTTATAGAGTGGGCGCGGACTACGTTATTATACATTTTATTGGCGGGGTAAAAACCCTCAAAAAAATTTCACTGGCTACGTCCGTGAAACTCGTTCCTTCTACTCTGCAAATAGTACGTTAGGGTTGTTAATCTTTTTTCTGGTATAGTCAAATTATGAACGTAATTTTGTATAGTAAATGAAATAAATCTTTTTTAAGCAAGAACTTTTAATGCCCAAGTGTTCTGCCATTTGCGAAGATTAGATTTTTGTCGTTGCTCTTAGCAACAGAATACCACGGTTTGAAACTTAGTGCCAATTTAATCATAGCAAGCTTATAAATTTTATTTTTTCTTAATGGTAGGCAGTTGTAAGTAAGTTTATATCCTAGAGTTTGTTGATTTACTGCTTCACTATGAATAGCATATTTCTATTGGCGTACAAAATTTTCGGATATTACCGCCATGTTATAACTGCCGAGTGTCATGTGACATACCTAATTGTAGCTGACTGGAAAACTATTTTTGCAGTTTTGTGAATGAGCCTAGATTCTGCCCGATGTGTGGTTGATTGCGGTATGGGGGCCTTTGTGTTTACACTGAAATTTATTACATGCTTACCGTATGCAACTCTTCAACCAGGCTCCTGTTATGCACTGCCTGCCACAGTGTTAAAAGGCGACGTCTCTAGAGGGTGCCAGGGAAATGGTTTTGCGGAATACTTGGTAGTGGCGGAGAGCCGTAACCTCAGAAATATTTAGCTCCCTCCATACAGAAACGCGCGTTCACAGAGGTCACCTGCTGTTAATGGCTTTCAGCTTCGTGCTCATTATGATTTTTTTTATAATCATTATGTATAGGCTCAGGCTTTTATATACCCAAATTTGCCTACGAAGTCGAAATATTTCGTACTACTCACAGAGTTACTCGCCATTAACTTGGTTTCGATGCCACAGCACGCGGCCGAAACGTAGGAAATGTACCGACGTAAGTGCTAACATAAAGTGTACAGGTTTGATTACGTTCCTTTAAATTTAATTCACCTGTAATCACCTAACATTGTCGGTCTGATTATCTGACGGTTATGGGATTTATTGTCCGCATTCTAGAAAATGGTTGATCAAGTAGAAATTAACCAAGTTCGCCAAAATAATCAAGTTCGCAATTACGTATCCCACACAGCAACGGTCTAATTAGTGTCGCATCACGGCGGCGATAGGAGCATTATAGTTGATCTTACCCAACCGGTCGAAGCACATTCACTCACTGACTAACCGGAGTGACTGTAATTATTACTGATGACTCTGGCCAGTCAGTGAGCAGAAGCGGTTTGTCTAGTTGGATAAAACCAAGACAAACTGATCTGTTTGCAGTTGCGAAACGCACCAGGGAGAATTACTGTTATGTATGTAGCAGTCTCAATTGATTTTCAAGGCTTGTAAAATATTCCGGTCGCACCAACATGCAGACTTTACATGTTGTCTGATTTCCTACTTTGACTCTCTGCCCTCAGTCGCAATGGGAGTAGGAGTCCTTTCCATAAAAGCATTTTCTTCACCCAAAAGCTTTCAAACAAACGGATGCCTTAATTCGCATACTGAATTATGTAAACGTGACTTGGCCCTTCAACGGACGCTCATCAAGCTCCGCCGAAGACTGAGCGCACCTGTACGCTCTCCGAAGTATGTCAGGCGCCTAGAGAACGTTTGGCAATGTTCAGAAGGGCTTCGATTCATAAATGAACCAGCCCCAAACGGCGGCATCCTTTGCCCCAATATGGTTCCATATTTCGTGCTATCTGTCAGACCCTTGTCGGGGTACAAATGGGAGCCAACCAAACTGGCAAATCGATCGACAGGCAACTGAGTCGAAAGACCGCTGGTCGCTGGAGCACTAAGTCGACGGAGAGATAGATGCGGATAAGGACAGACCAACATACATACAGAAAAAACAACAATTCCGCGTTAGCTACCCGTAAATATTGTTTCCTTTATAAAAACACAGGATACAGCCCAGCTTCCTTTTTATAAGTTGTAGAATTGTAAAAAATGAAAGTAAGAAAATAGTATTAATAAGTGAGTCACTGAGAGATCCCATACCTATTTGCACGGAATCGTGGCGCCGCCGTGCAGATTTACAGCAAATCCAAGAGATCAATCCACCGTTATTTGCCACATGAAAATTTTCCACTGGCACCTTCATAATTTTTTAGCCATTTAGATTACTACAATACGAAAGGAGAAGTATACATAACTGAGAATCTATATGTGCTTCTCACAACAGTCAAGAACAGGAAAGAAGACAATCAAATAGCAAACAAATGACCATAAGAATCGCGTTTTTTCGCAAGTTTTGAGGAAAGTGTTACCCGTAGGGTTTGTTACGAATTGGCCAAGGACCACGCAGGAGGAGACGAATGCCGTTAAACACGTAGAAAGTGTTATTAGGAAGAAGAAGGACAAGCACACTACCGGAGTCTGATAGAAGGTGGGGAAAGGCACAAAACTGTCTGCAGGTACAGAGTATAACCTGGTAGTTCGGGAGGTCTGAGAGCGATGCCGGGTAGCGAGTGAGCTCACATTCTGTCACGATGTGTTTCTAACGGCTCAACAGCAGAAACGGAAGTGCCTAACAGGCGGAACGGAGCGTCAGCAATTGGCGAACCAGTGCCGCGATGACGGTGCCCAGACGGGCTCTTGAGCCATGACGGAGCCTAGCAACCGTCTTGTTCAGGGCCTCGCGTCCCACAGGGTCGTTTTCCACGTATCCGCGCCCTGTTCCGCCGATTGCCTTCCATCTGTCAACGTTCGAGCCTTCGCTTTCAGCCCCACGCGGCTCGCCCATTCATTGTCGTCGCAGCTGTCATTCTCGCTAGGTCAATTGCGCCTCCAATCTCTACAATGACCATTCGTCACATCAGGCGGTCAATCGCCCGCACGACAATTCATCATGTTGTTCTTTCGCTAAGACACGCCAAACTATCAGAACGTATTTTGCTTGTCCGCGTACGAAAGAGCACCGAATATTATTATCATTACTACGTAATTATGTAGTGTCTAAAAAAACATGTTTTAAGTGGTTCTTCTTTCCATTTTTCAGCGTATGATCGTAGCAACGCAAGTTTTTAGGGGACTACGACGATGACCACTGCAATACACTAATATTTCCAGTGAACCCTTTTAGTTAATTTTTGCGAATGTAGTTTGTATAACTGTCATTACATATCTCTCCACACAACGGTCGCAACACAGGCTAGAATGAAACTACAAACTCTTGAGTACCTTAGAACGGCAAGATGATTTTTATGCCGGCGTTATTAGTAACGCGCATTTTAAACTTGCTGGTGTGCTTCTTCCGTACGGAAGACCGGCTGAAGTATTGACCGATTTTCTGTGTTTGAATCACGCAGAAGCCCCCTGCAAATAATAGGTACAAAAACTAAGTTATTTTATTTCATAAGTGCTGGCGTCTACCCTCTGATAAAGTGTCATCTGTAAACTTGGATTTCGTCATCGTGTATTTTAGTTTGCTTTCCCTCATGGCTCCGCAAACACATACTGAGCATGTAATGTTTTCCCACAAGGATTTAATCTACGAGCGCGGATATGGCGAATGGCTAGCGGGGGCCGACCAAACTGTTGCAGATAGGGCGTTCGGAATTCATCCGCTGGCAGTGCGAGGAAGGTGTTGCCTGTAATGATGTTTTTCCTGACTGCTGCTCTCTTACTTCTACACCCTGCTTTGAACTTGTGACTTTTAAATAAAATGCGTACACTGACACAGAAAAGGGGATGCAGTCGAATGTTAATGACTGGTTTTGCCCAGCAGGGAGCCTTACATGGTGCGTCTGGTGAAAATTTAGACGACAATAAAAAAAGGAAGCATAGGAAAGATGCAACCAAGAGGAAACATAAACATTGACCTTGTTTAGGTATGGTGAGACTGTTCAGTGGCACTGTTTTTTAATGAAAAGGTAAGATACACTCTAGAAATTGTCGTTAAGTTCGGCAGCTTTCTTAAACCGTGGAGTAACCACAAGCGATCAAGGCACGTTCAGCGCTGGAATCACAGATGCGCGCTGGTGAGCACGAGGTCGCGAGTTGAATTCACAGCCGGGGCGGCAGCTTTTCGAATGAAGGCAACTGGAAAAAACGCCGTTGTGTACGAGATTCCTGCGAACGTTAAAGATCCCCATGTGGTCAAAATTATTCCGGAGCCATCCAATACTGAGCGTCTCATCCCCTGCGTTGCGTTGGCGCGTTAAACGCTACAATCAATCAATCATAACAGCACACGTGCTAATTGCACACGCCCAGTCTTCGCTAGCACGTCCTAAAACTTGAAAGTTCAAGGATGCAGATCGCGTTCCTTTGTCACACGTAGCATTGTGAGAGGTAACACTGACATACGTATCATTCTTCTCCTTCTGCTTTTGATAACAATCTGTCCACCGACATACGCATCTGCAATGTCCGTTTGGTGCTCTGGTGCTGAAACTCTCCGCTCGAGGCAATAGACGCTTCTTCTCATCTTTCTCTTTCTCTTGTTTTCTGAAACTGTTGAAATTCTGTAAGAGCTAAGGCAACCTACAAATTTTTAACACGACCCTGCCTAAACTCGTTGTTCCGCCGGATACCCTGCACAGGAAAGCCTCTCTGAGCAGGCAGCACTTCTGTCACCACCTGCCGGAGCCGTGATACCACTGTTAGAAGCACGACTTTGGAAACGCGTCACGGGGTGCCTCGCCTCCAAGCGCGGTACTTGGACAAGTGAGTCGGTGGTGATATGTGCAAAAGTAATTCTTGCCAAAGTACAAAATACAGTAAGGCAAACAGTTAAAACCTCTAAAGTAGGCTCCCCCACGTGAGACGACACAAGCCGTACGGTGGCCACCGAAGGAGTTTAAAACGTTTTAGCAAATGATCGTCGCACTGCGCCATCTTCTACACTGGGAGCATCACTACAAAATCGGCCTGCAAGTACATTGCACACAAATAATATTTTTGCTCCGGCCTAGTGATCATTGTTGGAAACTCCTGACCGCGTTTCGAACCATAATTAGGTAGAAAAGGTGTCTAACGTTCAATTCATGACCACGCATAAACACTGCCGATCCAAGAACCAAGTGGAGCCGCCAGTTTTGCGGTTTACTCTACCTTCGCTCCACTAGTGGGAAGCTGCGTCAGTTTTTCTTTGTGATGGGACTTCGCAACTCTGTTATTGCACACACTAGCACTGTATCTCGTAGCTCAATTAAAATATTGCCTGTCCTCGGCGTTTACCAGCTTTTATTGCGAAAAATGTCAAAATAACAAAACGCCTTCGACTGCTTCCATGTAAGGCCTCAATAATTGGGTTGTTCAGTATTGTTTCACAAGCAAAAATAGTGCAATTATTTATGGTTTACAGAGGTAGGGATTCTTTGGCTTGCTAGTAAATTGCTGTTGTTTAAACTTTATATCTCTGGATGGAATTCAGTCACCATCCAATACCCATAAACTGTAAGCAAAGAATAATTTAGCGTACTGACAAAGCTTGGTTGTTTATTAACATGCTTAAAATAAATAATAAAACTGAATGTATCAGCAGATAGAAAGGGCCCAAAAGATTAGATCATTATTATGTCGATGGAGTGAGTATAAAATACTAAATGATAAAATAACAAACGTGTGACGGACGTGGGTTTCGTTAGCAAGTTACAAAAAAAACATAATTAAACTCCAACGAATCGTTCAGAGAATGTAGAAGCCCACTTTTCGGGCAGGCTTGGTTCCTTCTTCACGAGTGAGTGGGGCCACCAAGAAGCGGCGTCTTATACCCTTTCACCACAGTGGCTTCCTCACAAAACTCTCCGCTCCCGGAAGGACCCCATGTGTACACACACTCCAAGCGAGAAATTATGATTTGGATATGCCACAACTTATGTTAAACAACTTCTATTTCGTTTTTAACGTCAGGTTAGAAACCTCTTCTAATTTGTTTCTAACCTGAAATTGTATGGCTACTTAAGTGCATTCCCTGATCCGTTTGCGGACGTCGTATTGTGATGCGTACTTTGTATGTACATATTTAGTTTCACTGTTGTATGATCAGTAGTTGGCGCGGTGTGGAATGCGGTAAATACCTCCAGGTGCTTTTTCTATTCTCGCTTGGCCTATACAGCGCGGAAGCAGGTAGCCTATAGCCGTCGAAGGCTGGTCGATGAAGTACAACTATTCTCGTTTGATCACGGGCAGCAACGCCTCGCCAGCCTTGGCGCCAGCCGCCAACAGAAAGTGTTTCGAAGTGGTTTGAATACAAATATAAGTGGAATAGCCGGTTCTCATGCGAGGGGAGAGGTGCCGCAAGCTGTGGTGTTTCAATAGCCCGGTTCCACTTGAGCCAGCTGCGCCAAATATTTGTTCGCAAATTGCTCTTGCTGCCAAAAATACGTCCTGCGCAAGCTGACGTGGCATAGCGCCATGACTCGTGGGCATTAAGGGTTCTCCTTTAGTTGAGGGTTGCATCATTTTCGAGGTTCGCACTGGCCGACAATAGGCGACCAACATTCCCGCTGTACATCGTACGGCAATGACCAAACCGTTACGCGGAGTTGCTTACCGCTTCCGTGTACGCAGTGCCCCTCTTCATGTATTTGTGAAAGTTTGTGAATATTTGTGAACCTGAATTGTTTAGGCAGCATAAACCAACGGCGCAAAAAGAACATACAACGCCCCGTAGCCGCCGAACACTGTGAAGTGGCTGAATAGAAATTCGAACTCACAGGCACGGCCATCCTCGGCAAGGAAAAGAATTGAAAAAAAAATTCAATATTCCTTGCATATACAGAGAAATAACCAAAGCCTTTAAATTTAGCGTTGAACACTGCTACCTTTGTGCATGGGCGGCGTTAGGGAGCGAGAAGCTTTGTAAGTTATGGTCCCCAGTGAAAGTATACACGACGCCGCTGCATTGCAGCGCACGTCACTCGTGTAAACAGAACCAAACTGGCATCTTAAGATTGGGCTGTGTATTCTTTCTACACCTGTTGGTATGTGTTTTCTAACGGAATCTTGTGTACACTTAACTCACCAGCGGCAAAAAAATAGTAAGAGGAACAAAATTTACTTTGGATTCGGCGAGTATAGCACAAAATAATCTGCAGAAAAATTGAACACTTAAACGCGTACTAAGCTTTACACTAAACTTTATAAATGGCGCATTCCATCACGTCCTTTTGGCCTTTTTTGGGCATTGCTTTTTACGTCCGCTATTTATCGTAAAAAAATACAAAAATACCAGGTAATTGTGAGGGTGCGGCCAACATTATTAAATATTTTATCGGCTGGATATAACACCCCGCAAAAAATGTCACTGGCTACACCATTGATTCTACGGAAAGTTTTACTTCCCCTCTGCAAATAGTACGTTAGGGTGTTTAAATTTTTGTGTATAGTGCAATTATGAAAGTAATTTTTGTAGCATTTATTAAAAAAATCTTTTGTCATGCAACAGGTTTTGTTCGTCCTGAGTGTTATTTTGTCAATAGCAATATACATTTTTGTGGTTTTTTTTTTAATTTAAATTTCCCTAATGAAAGTGTAATACTTTTTAAGTAGTATTAACTTTTTAATGTTTACGTTTATTGCATTAATGAGCAGTTGTAGAGAAGTTTAGGTCTTTTAAGTTTTAGATTCACCTTTAACCCTTGCATACTGTGTGTTACTCTGTTGTGGCTCCATTGAATTGTTGAGATGATGTTCCGACTAGTAAGATTGGCATCTGACCGCAAAACTATACTCCCAGTTTAATGCATTAAACTAGATTCAGCCAGATCGGTGGTTGATTTAGATAACGGTGCATTTGTGTTCACGCTGAATTGTAAGTCATGGTTACCGTATAAAAACCTGTAACCGGGCTCATGTTATGCCCCATTTGCAACATTGTTAGGACGCGACATCCCAAAAGGGTGCCAGGGAACTGGATGTTTGTAATCCTTGGTAGTGGCGCGGACCCGCAATGTCAGATATTTACCTCCCTGCCTGAAGAAATTCGCGTTCACAGTGGTTATCCGCTGCTTATGAATTTCAGTTTGTTCACTATTATGATTTTACTATCCCTACGTATGGGCTCAGGAACCTTCGTATATGCAAATTTGCCCCATTCCAAGTCGAAATAGTCTCTACTGCTCTGACAGAGTGCATGCCTTTAAATAGGTATTAGTGCAAGAGCACGCGTCAGTAACGTAGGAAATGTAGGGATGCAAGTGCTAATATAACCTCTTAGGCTATGAATACGCTCTTTTTATTTTCCAGCAATAATTTACCATTGTCGGTCACATGGTCTGATGGTTTTCGGATGTATTGCCCACTTTCTATAATGTTTAATCAAGGGAAAATATTCAAATTCGTAATTAGGTATCCTTTATCGCTTGAAGTTAAAACCTCCCGTCAGAGCAAAATTTCCACTTGACTAGAGGTCCCATTTCCTACTTTGACAGTGCGCCTTAAGTTAGAATTGGTATAGGGATAATTAGTAGAAAAGCATTTTCTCCACACACAGAGACTACAAACAAAACGATGCCTTATGACAAATAGTGAGAATTAAATAAACATGACTTGGCCTATAAACAGACGCTCATCAACCTTCGACGAAAACTGAGCGCGCCTGTACGCTGTCCGAAGCCCGACACCCGCCAGAGCATTGGAAGGAAATGGTCGCAATGTTTTCGAATGTTAAAGGAACCAGCAGCAATTTGGCCGCGCCTTTTGACAGAACACTGTCCTCAATTTGGATGGGCCTGTTAGAAATCTCCTTGGGGGTATATAAGTCCCCCAGCCTCCCCGAGCCTTACTGGCACATCGATGCAGATACAACTGAACCGAAGGACCGCTGATGGCTGGACTTTAAATTGATGGAGAGACCGATGCGCGCACAGACAGACAAACGATATATAGACAAAACAACAATTCTTCGTTAGTTAGCCCTAAAGATTGCCGGCTTTATAAAAATCCACTATACAGCTCGGCTGCGCTTTTAGTAGCTGTACGATTGTAAGAAAAAAACTGAGAAATGGCGCATAATAAATGAGTCAGTGAGAGCTGCCCAATTTATATGCACGGAATACTGTCACCACTGTGTCTTTTTAACACAAATGCAGGAGCTAAATACACAATTCCTTGCCCCATGAACATTTTTTCATCGACACCTTGATGTTTTTTCAGCCATTTGGATTATTACAAGACGAAAACGGAAATATGCAGAATTGAATCTCTCTTTGCGCTTCCTAAAGCCCACTTATAAGAACAGCAAAAAGATCAATCGGACAACAAAAAAAATTAACCACCCGAATGGCCAGCTCAGGCATCTTATCAAGAAAATGTTACCCGTAGGGTTGTTTCCTTATGTCGTGCCATATTATCAAAGCGTATTTTATTTGTCCGCGTACGAAAGATCACCAAATTATATAATGTTTACTACACAATCACGTACTGCCTAAAAAACGTTTCGGTAGTTCCTATTGCATATTTCAGCTTATTTTCGTAGCGATGCAATTTTTCTTCAGGTAACTACTGCGATGACCACTGCAATATACTAACATATCCAGTCAATACTTTATCCTATTTTTACCGAGTACAGCTTGTATAACTGTTGCTCCATATCCCTTAAGAGAACGGTTGCAACAAAGAACATTGAAACTTCGAAATCTATAGTACTTAAGAAGATCGTGAGGATTTCTATACTGGTGTTAGTTGTAACGCGCATCAAAAACTTGCCGGTGTGCTTCTTCCGTTCCGAAAGCCGGCTTAAATAATGAATGATTTTCTATGCTTGAATCAAGCAGTATCTCCTCCATGTTACGTAATCGGTGTCAAAATATAGTTGTTTTATTTAATAGTTGCTGGTGTTGGTCCTTCAAGGAGGTGTTATCGGTAAACATGAATTTTATTCCCATGTCTTTTAGTTATTTCCTTTTACTCATGGGTCAGCAAACGCACTTTGAGTTTCTACTCTTCCACCACAACAATTTCTACTGCAAGCGCGGATGTTGCGAACCGGTAGCGGGGCCGACCAAACTGTTTCAGATTGGCTACTCGGAATTAACCCGCTCCCAGTGCGAGGCAGGCGTTCCCAGCAAGGATGTTTTTCTATACTCCTGCTTTGTTACTGCTACACCCTACTTTCAATTAGTGAATTTCTATTAAAATATCTACGCCGACGTAGAAAATAGAATGCAGTTCAATTCAACTGAGGAGTTTTGTCCAGCAGAGAGCTTAACATCGTGCGTCCGGTAAAAGGTGAGACAAGAGAACAAATCAGAAAGAGGTGAAACATGAAAGAAACAACAAAGAAAATGATCGACTTTGTTTAGGTGCGGAAATAGAGTTCAGTGGTTCGATTTAAAAAAGAAATGGTAGAATACACTCGAGAAATTGCGGTTTTCAAGTTCAGCTGGTTCCTGCAAACTGCCTCTCTTTGAAACTAATTATAAACTAAGGGAAGCATTAGGTAATTATTTTGTGTAAGCTTGCAGTATTGTGGACATATTTACCTTATTGCCTTTCCAGTAAACATGTTACGTTTGTTTGCGAGTAAGCTAGAAATTTCGGTTATATTATTTTTATTTATTTAGCATGTTTGTCCGCTCTGCCAGGCACTGATGTACGAGCCCTATAAGGCTTTGGTAGGCTGACTTCGGTACAGTTTCTCTTTCTGTTGAATATAGAGTGTTAATATTATTAAACGGCTGAGTACCCGTACGCGTGCAGGGCACGTTCAGCGCTAGAACAGCAGGCGCGGTGATCGCACACGCCAAATATTCACTAGGACGCTCTTAAAATTTGTAAGTTTAAAGATGCGGGACACGTCCCGGTGTCCACCGTACAATTGTGAGACGTAACAACCACGTACGTGCCTTTTCCTTCTGATGACCGATAACAATCTATCCATCGACATACGTATCTGAAGGTCTGCTTGGTGTTGTGTAGCTGAAACTCTACGCGCGAGGCACCAGGCGCTTCTTCTAATCTTTCTCTTTCGGAAATTTAAAGAATTTTTGAGATTGCGTTCGAGATAAGCCAAACTAGAAATTTTTATCACGAAGCTGCGTAAACTGGTTTTTCCGCCGGATACCCTGCACAGGAAAGCCTCTCTGACCAGGCAGTACTTCTGTCGCCACCTCACAAAGCCGTGATAAAACTGTTACAATGACGGCTTTGTAAATGTGTCACTGGGGGCCTCGTGTCAAAGCCTGTTGCGTGCGACAAGTGAGTCAGTTGTAATGGTGCAAAAATAATTCTTGCCAATGTAAAAAAAGCCGAAACGCCGATAGGTGCAAATCTAAGAATTCGCGTCCAACGAAGTGAGATGACACAAGCTAGACGGTGGCCACAGAAGGAGTTCAACACGTTTGAGCAAACGCTCATCTCACTCGCCCTCCTCTACCCTTGGAACATCACTACAAATTCGTTGTGTAAACGTACATTGTACATACTTTAATGGCCTGGTGTTCATTTTTCCTATGGCGTAGAGTTCATTGTTGGAAGCACCTGGCCGAGTTTCGAAGCATAACCATTAAGAAAACGTGTATCACACTCAATAATTCTTCTTCGTTGAATCAAGAACTAAGTGGACTGTTTGCTCTATTTGCTCGCCACAAGTGCGAAGCTGGAATAATTCTTCTTTGTGATGGGCCGTCGCAACCCTTGTTATTGGACATATTTGCACTGAATCTCGTTGCTAAGTTAAAATATTATATGCCCACGGCATTTATCAGCTCCGACTGCAAAAGATGTCAAAGCAGCAAGCACATTCGACCACTTCCAGGTAACGCCTCAGTGATTGGGTGTTTCGATTTTATTTTACACGCACGAATAGCGCACTTATTCAGGGTTTATGGTGTATGTAGGCATATTTAGCTTCGTTGTGAATTGCTGATATGTTTAAACTTTATATCTGCGAATGAAATTGAAGTAACTATCCAGTAGGTAAAATTATGAGGTAAGTAGAGATGGGCAAAACGGCTCACTTAGGTGAGCTGCTCAGAACGGCTCAGTTCACTGAAGTGAACCGGTTCATTTTAACGGTTCAGCGGTTCGTTTAGGTCTGTAACCTGTGGTAAGCATGCATAGTCTAAATAATTACTCAATTTTTATTGAGACATTTATTTTGTAACAACAATTGGTGCATTTGTACAGAAAAGAATTGGCGTCACCATCATTACAAGAGTTTTTATGTGTCAGTGGTATTTCAGGATCCCTCTCGGTCGGTATATAAAGAAAAAAATTCAATTTTTTGTGAACTTTATAACATCACAAATATTATCTCTACTAGTGAGCTGGGATGCCACAAAAAATGATTCTGGAAAACACACGATACAAGAAACTAATTTTAATATTGTGGTTTGTGAACAACACTTGGTTCAGTTTATTCGAAGCGAGACGGGTCCGCTTTTTAGCAGCGATAATAGATGACGCGAAAGTTGCACACAAGACTCAGCTGGGAAGGCCGATACGCCTCTAATAACTACACCGGAACGTGCCGACACGACTCGTCCAGAGCCATGCTCAGCACGATGCTCTGATCGAGTGAGCAGCCACTGATCGGTGGTTTTTAGGAGAGCCGCTCTGCCAAAGAACCGCCCGGAGCCGAGAATCGCTGCTGAACTGAGCGGCTCAAAATTTCCGGCTCGTTCCTGACTCAGACAACATCTGAACGCACAAATGTAACTGTGGTGAATCATATGGTCACGAGTTTATTTTCCTATTACTTTAAAAATACAGACGCAGTTCGTTCACTGCTGCCATTGCGGCTCCCCGATCTGTCATTCACCGATGCCTCCGCCGCGGTCTCTCAGCCGCTGTTCCCAAATTGCGCCTCAGAATATCCGCTTCACGCAGAGCGGCTCTCGAAAAAACCAGGTCAGAAGAACCGAAGAACGGCTCAAAAGAACCGGCTCTCCTTACTCGGACTGTCTTCTCACACGACAGGAGGCGCTGCAGGAATTTGAAAAATTAGCCCGACCGAGCAACTTCCCCGGCCAGGCAGGGCAGTTGCTTTCTTGCGCCGATAATAAATGGCGCGAAACTCGCCCCGAAGAGCTATTTTCGGCTCTTCGGCTCAGTAACTGAGCGGAAGAGCCGGAAGAGCCGAAGAATGGGTCAAAACTGCATCCGGTTCTCCTGACTCGCATTGTCTGCTCCCACGACAAGGGGCGCGCTGGCGAAATTTGGAAAATTAGCCCCAGCTGGCCCGGCAGTAGAGTTGCTTTCTCGCGTCGATAATAGATGGCGCAGAGAGACGGCTCATTTGACTTGGATCTTCGGCTCCTCGGCTCAGTAACTGAGCGGAAGAGCCGGAAGAGCTGAGGAATGGGTCGAACTGCATCCGGTCCTCCTGACTCGAATACTATGCTCCCACCACAGGTGGTGCTGGATGATTTTGGAAATTAGCCCCAGTTGGCCCGGCAGTAGAGTTCCTTTCGCGCTCCAGCGATAGCTGGCGCAGAGAGCTTTGACCCAGCTCTTCGGATCCGTTGCCTCTCCCTCCATGGTTTGCTGTGCTGTGGCTCACCCCATTTTACATGGATCACTGAGGGGGCGAGAAGGGGCTCCCTTTCTCCAAAGAACCGCCGCTCACTTTTACTGAGCCACGGCTCACCCGCTCTTCAAAAAGAGCGGCTAAAAAGATCCGGATCACTCCTGAGCGACGCATTTCTAGAGGTAAGCTCAATTTACCCTATGATAGAACTCGGTTGTTTCCTAGACATATTTACGATAAATATAAAACTGAGTAAGCAACCAAACAGGAAGGCCCCAATAGCTTAGATCATTAATATATCGGTGGAGTGAGTATAAAACAATACTAAACAATTTTTAAGGTTAAACGTTTGACAGACGTGTGCCTCGTTAGCAAGTTACAAATAAAAAATATAATTACACTCCAACGAATCATTCAGAGAATGCAGAAGCCTTGTTTCCGGCCGGTTGGGTTTCTTGTTTACGAGAGACTGGAACCACGAAGAAGCGGTGTCTTGTAGCCTTTCAGCACGGTGGGTTCTTCACAAAGCTCCCCGCTGCGGGACAGACCTGATGTGTGCACACAGACGGAAGCGCTCCAAGCGAGCAGTTATGGTTTGTGGGAAATCAGTGGACATGCCACTAATGTTAATACTCTTCTTCTATTTCGTTTCTAACTTCAGGGCGGCCGTTCAGGTGACGCAAATTTTGGGAACAGGTACATCAGTGTGTAGGGTGACCAAATTGCATTCCCTGATATGTGTTCGGGCATCCTATTGTGATGCCTAATATTTAGCTAACATTTGTGCTTCACCGATGAATGATTAAGAGTTGGCGTGGCGCGAAATGCGGTAAGAAACAAAAGGTGCCTTTTCTATTCTCGCTTGGTCCTTATAGCGGGGACGAGGTAGCCTATATACGTCGAATGGCTGTGGATGAAGTAGGCCTTTTCTCTCTTGAAAATGTGGAGCAACGCATCGCCAGCTTTTTCTTACGATTATCAATCGGACCGTTGAAATACCTTCCCTTGGCGGCCGCCAAGGGAAGGTATTTCAACGGCCCGATGGTCGTTGTGTTCGGCGAGTTTGTGGCGCTCTATTTCTGTGCTGGCGGATTACGGAACGAATGAACGTATTTGCATAGCTAATTTTAACGTTTGCAATTTAGCTGCTCTGCTTTTTCTTACGTTCGTACGCCGAAGAGCAAATGCCCTTTACACAGTTGCGTAAAGTGGACGCAAACAAGGCCTTGCCGTGGATGGAGAGCTGAAATAAAATGAAAATTGCGAACGGTGTCTGTCGGCTTTGTATGAACTGGTACACCCAGGCTATTTTCTTTCATGGTGACTAAACAGCGCAGAAGACGAAACACAGAGAAGAGCAAAAACAGGACGAGCGCTGACTATCAACTGGGGTTTATTGGAAAAGAAACATATTTATATACAAGGTCACAAGTAAAAAGCGCGTGCACTCCGTTGGTATCACCTCAGACAATCAGAAAAAGAGGGAACAAGCAGAATCAAAACCTTTATCGGCAATCAAGAAAAGCTACTTCTTTCTCTTGTAAACATACTGAGGCATGACTAATGCAAGCGTCACCGAGCTTTGTTATGTGTGAAGCCTCTATTATTTCACGTTTACGCTGATTAGAATGATTAAAAAGAATGACACGTCGGCCAGACGGGGCGTTGTATTAATGTACGTTTAAGAGAACACTTCAATTCGTTGAAGGGAACGCCGACGTCCCACATGTCAGAACACTGTCGGTCATGCTCCACGCCTTCATGCGAGCCCATTCTTGATAAAACTGTCATTCTTTTTAATCATTCTAATCAGCGTAAACGTGAAATAATAGAGGCTTCACACATAACAAAGCTCGGTGACGCTTGCATTAGTCATGCCTCAGTATGTTTACAAGAGAAAGAAGTAGCTTTTCTTGATTGCCGATAAAGGTTTTGATTCTGCTTGTTCCCTCTTTTTCTGATTGTCTGAGGTGATACCAACGGAGTGCACGCGCTTTTTACTTGTGACCTTGTATATAAATATGTTTCTTTTCCAATAAACCCCAGTTGATAGTCAGCGCTCGTCCTGTTTTTGCTCTTCTCTGTGTTTCGTCTTCTGCGCTGTTTAGTCACCATGTCGCAACACCAACTCGCCCAACTTTCCATCCTGCTGCTATTTTCTTTCGTCGTTCCTTGGCCGTAAAGAAAAAGTATGAAGCCGTCGTGTTCGCAATTAACCGCGTGCTGACTGATTGGGTAATGGGATTTATATAAAATTTAATAGGGATTATTGGCTTAGTCTGTACTAAGATAAAATATATGTCCATATAGCAGAAAGAAATTTCAGGTTGCTCAGTCACAGCGAGAAGTTTTTCAGGGTTTCTCTTCTATGTGGTACATCGACAAGTCATTGTTACGTAGATGGAGGTGTTCATTGCGGTTCCAATTTTAAAGCACAGATATTTAAGCCTAGCTTTGCCTGATTGTCACACCAACAAACCTGTAAGCCCCAATATAAGCATTGGGTTAGAGTGGTTCTGAGAATCGATCCCGGAACCTTGGCGCTGTATAATCGGCAACCTAACCAATGGGTGACATAAAAGTCAGATAAGTACCAAGTTAGCAGAGGCGGAAAACAATAAAATCCGCAGCCGATTCGAAAAAAAAAATACGCTTCACGTGGTTGGTATCGAACCGGGGTCGCTCGCACTAAAATACCAACGCTATCTGGATGAACTTTTTTTGACTCCTGGCGCCGAATATTATCTTTGGGTTCGAAGCGCGGGCGTTGGCTTTCGGCTTTGCAACGCGGCGAACTTGGAGAGATGTGACAGCCTGCACATGACATGATCCGGGCCTGCCAGTCATGAAAACTTTAGGTGGTATTTTTAGGAATAAATATCAAGCGCAATCAATAGCCGGGTCTCGGGCGTAGGGAGAGGGGCCGCCAGCTGTGGTGTTACAACATTCCTATACCACTAGTGCAAGCTGCGCGAAAGTTTTGTTTGTAAACTATTGTTCCTACGAAAAATACGGCCTGAGCAAGCAGACGTCCAGTCTAACAGCCTTTAGGGGTTTCCGTTAATTTAGGGTTGCTTCATTTTCGAGTTCCGCGCGGGCACAGAAAAGGCGACCCACTTTCGTGCTTGACAGATCCTGCAGCAGTGATCAAACCACTTGGGCTGCTTATCGCTTCCGTGTGCCGAATGCCCCTCTTAGGAAAAAAAAACGATGGCCGCAAAAAAAAAAAAAAAAAAACAGACCGTCATGCAGTCTCCAAGCACTGTCATATGGCTGATTAGAAATTCGCATTCGCCGGCACGGCCATCCGGGCGAAGGAAACAATCTCGAAAGAGATGTTTTCAGTTAGCCCTGGCATACAGAGCGAACTTCACAAAGCCTTACTCACTTGAGTTGAACGCTGCCATCTGTTGCGTTGTCGGCGTTCCACAGCGAGGGGCTTTGTAAGTGATCGACCGAGCTGACAGCCCCCGTCACTCGTGAAGGCGGAACCAAACCGGTATCGACACCTCGGGCTCTCCATTCTCGGTACGATTGGTTTTATATAACTACGTTTCTCATTTGAGTTTTGTATAGACTTAGCTGACCAGCCGCAAAAGAACTTGTTAAAATAACGCTGTTAACTTCGGAGTGAGCAAGATGTGCACGGATTTATTTGCAGAAACCCATTGTCACTTACAAAACCTATGTCCGTCAAATGATACACTAAGCTAGGGATCTACACATTGTGAGCAATGAATTAGCAAGTACCGCCGATTTTAGTTTATTTCAGTTGAATTGAGGACACCAGAATTGAAATACCACATAAAAGGAAAATTTTCGCGACTGTGGTGTGTAAAAACTGGATGGTCGGCATGCGAGGAGAATTATAGAACAGCAGAACATTGTGCAATTTGAAAAAAAAAGAAAGAAACTTTGAAACAGTTGGCCAATATATTGATGCAGAAAATTCCTTGTATACGGCCAGTAGGTGAGGAAAAATTGACATATTAGTGGGAATTCTGTAGGTCTCAAAAATATATGTCAGTATGATTTGTTGGCGTTGCGGTTTCATTTGCCAACTTTATTTAAAAAATGAAAGTAACAAATTTATTGTAAAAGAATGTACTTGAAGATTTTCGGACGCATTCATTCAACGCCAGCCCCTTACGCTTATACGGTTAGCAAATATGTTTTAGAACTGTTAATCCAAATACTACGCTTCAGCTCCCCGCGTCTTCGACAGGTTATTGGTAGTAATTAGAGAAACAGTCTTCTCAGGCCAGCCTATGAGCACTTACCAACTTCCGAGGTATGAAATCATTACATTGTTCAACTCATTTTAACTTGAGCGCTTAAAACTGTCCAATAGCAGTATTTTAGCCCTCTGGGCTGAGGCGTTTCACATTTCCTGTTTGCTTCAAACAAGTCAAACAAACATTTGGTCCCGGGACTCATAAAAAGCACTCCAGTGGCCCCCCGAAAACTTCTATGTCTAAGTCTGTTTTGAGTTTTATTGAATTTGGTGATTTTTTCTCCAGCAATGATGCAACAAAAGATTTTGTGTACTGACATAAAACAAACTTTCACTTTACTCCAAGGTTAGTCTCGGAGTTACGAGAAATAAACTCGACTGAACGTACGTTCGAAAAACATTTTCAACTAGAAATACCCCCTTAGACGTCTCAGTGCTGTAGTCGCTTTTGCTATGTTGTGGTACGGTACATCCTGTATTACACATAATAAATGATGACAGGTTCAAAACGTCTACGTTACGGAGCACACCGCACACAATTGCCGGATATAGTCAACGATGTTTTATTACAAGGCAGGCTAACGAGCTCCTGATGCGTGGACCTTATTGGGCGCGGCATTGCGTAATGTAAGGGGGTGGAGAGACGCCACTCGTGGCAAAAAGTACACGCGACTTAGGACGCAGATGCTGGTGGTAAAAGTATGAATAGTGGACTGTAACCTGACTTTATAATAATCTGCCTATCGTTTATTGCTCACCATACAATGCTGAAAGCCATCCAACTTTGACAAAACATTAAACAGTTCCCTGAAAGTGCCCTGCCTTATAAACCGAAATGCATTCGTGCAGCGACATTATTTATGGTCAATATTAGCTGCCTTGTGTCAAACTAGGAGGCCCTCAGAACTTTTGTATTGGTGTTAAATTTACGAATACCACAACAATGCCCTTTCAAGTGAGTAAAGAGAAGGAGTCCTTTGGGTACTAGCATAATCCAGCTTCACCATAAAAGGCCCAAACAGTGCTTGACGTAAATAGTGCTGCTATGTTTAAGTACAAAAAAGTATCGCTTGATGGGGTCGAACCTACGAAAACGTAGTTTCGTCTAAATTGTGCCCCCGCTCTCAGACTTGGTTATCCTGCATGCCATTTTGGTTTTTTTTTTGCTTGCGACTGGTGAGCACTAACTGAGACCGAAGAATAGATCAAATTTCCCTGGGCCCTGCTCAATGAAGGGTGTTCATTTAAAAAGGAGAGCGCTTAGCACTAGTCACCAATCCTCCTGTCGGTGATAAACGTGCTGACTGACGGTTTTGTTTAGGAATATGATTTACTGTAGTTGCAGAAGAGACACTGCCTGTTTTGCCAGATTGCTAAAGTACTTCCACACCGTTAAAACAGCCTACATTTTGGAGGATAGACTGCTAACATTATCCGTAATCCTCTGCACAAAATTAGGAATTCTGTTAGGGGAAGATAAAAAATCTAACGTTCCTAGCTTACATGGTCGATATCCCTTTAATATTTAGGATATTTTATATTATTTTCCGACTTAGGCACATGAACAACACTAGTCTTTTCGTCGAATATTTTGAACAGAGGTAAGTGCGTCGTTATTCCTGAACGTAACATTTGGGGTACCACAAAAGCGATCTTTTTGAAATTTATAGGAGCATTCCTTCTTTAAAATATATACCGCATGACTTCTTGAAACGAGCTAACACAATAAATGTTGCATCAATTTCTTAAATCTTGTGTGGGTGTTATTTAAAAGATACACTGTTCACTCCGAAGACAAACTTCACAATTGGGACACATATTCTGCTACCTTGTTTACGTATCGTTTTTATTTTTCGCCTGAGGCAATATTTTGGTCTTTAATCAAGAAACTATGCTTTGTCTTTCCCAAAGCTGGGAACACGACCTTGCTACGAGCGTTAATGATCACAACATACTGCTGGAACTTCTAAAACCACTTGAAAAAAAGAATCAGTTTAACAAGACGGTTTGGAATAAAATAGATGCATACGTCATGCCGTTAATGCACAAATTTTAACATTTACAAATGGTATACCACAAGCCGTTAGCAAAATCTCAGGTCGTACGAATAGTACTGCTTCCTGTACTGACAGTGTAGGACTGTTTTCATATTAACTGAGCGGTCGCATACCAACCAGCGTGAACTAGTATACTGTCCTTAGGTGGTACACGCATGTCTAAATAACTTGAGTTAAAGAGTTTAGAATTGCGTCTAAATAACTGCTTACAAATTGGGCCTTCAGCAATTTAAAAAAAATTGTATGTTTCTTTTTTGGAATGTTCAGGGTCAGTATTATTAAGGCAAGCTAAAACCAGCCCTAAGATTTCGCCAAATTTCTGAATGCGATATTGTCCTAGGAGGTCAAACATACTGACATTTTTTTTATGCTTTTACATCAGCTGTATAGGAATTCGCACGTAAAATTGGCGATCGAGAAACTGGACCTCCAAATGCACAACGTATTTTGCATAATATTCCCTGAAGTAGAGTACTACCGCGAAAATTGTAAATCACCTTGTTGAACCAGTATGAGGCGCAATATAAATTGCATAGATTTAGTGCGGTTTTCAAACATTCGCGTACCTGAAACATGTTTGGCTGCCTGGAGAAGCGAGAGTCACAAGTAGTGCCATGTCTAAAATCAATAAAACCACACTTATTTGTGTCGTCTGAAAGCCAAGAAATATTCGCAGAAAGAGCAAGAATGCCCTAATCACGCACAAGCCCTGCTACAATAGCTCATATTGTAAAAAATGTGTTAAGGCCGTGGAGGTTCGCTATCTGACTTTTCGAATTTCAATGCATATACGCAGCTTTGCATATGGCCAGAGTCAAAAAATAGTTAGCTGTATGTTTCAAGCCTTCGAAACACTGGGAACTATTTACAATTTTCCCACAATAATCCACTAAGTGCATTTTTATATAGGGAACGGTTAAAATAAACATTGCGATTAAACCAGCTGCTTGTTTTGTTTCCGGCCTACAGCATCAAATTATGAACCGGAGATGGCGCGATGAGGTCGAATGTACTTATTTCTCCGTGATCATTTCTAATGGCATCTTGGAAAGCAGTTTCGGCAAATGCAAAAAGGTGATTTACAATGGGAGCGTACGAAAAGATATCGATGACGTATTACCATTTTATTTTCCACGTTGAAGTAGTACTGCTAGGTTTGCACAAATATTTAAGGTGCACGTAAAATATTCGGAGTCCTTGATCAATTATCGGAGGCAGGTGACTTGAATGTGAACATACTCACGCCGCCAAACATTAGTTACGGCATTATTATGGAGTGCTACGAACATTGAATCGGCAATCCTTGTACATTTTTTAGTTTTGAGTAGCCAATCCTAGGGAAATAGGCTGGTTACTCGTATATCTTATCTCATTTTCACTATATTGTTAGATCAGTCGGGGCAATAAAAGTTTGAATATGGCATGCTATACTTCGACCACCCCAAAAGCCTGTTGGCTATTTTATTTAGGTAAACAATTTGAAAGTCCTGTTCGTTGCTATTCCTCCTTCCAAACTGCGTAAGGTAATACGCACGACGATACGCATGAGTACTGGCTTGACTGGGCATACGGCAGGGCCCGTGCTTTGTGGGGAATTTTTTCAAAGCGTAGCTTTTCAGCTTGATCCCACCAACTTTTCGTGTTTTAACTTTTCTTTTGACATCATAATGCTATGCGAAACTTGGTACAGACAAGATGATGAAATACTGAAAATAACTGGCTATCAAACCTACTATGGAACCACCTTGAAAAGAGAGGGCGAGGTGTGCTACTGATGATAAAGAGCACTCTTGAATCTGAGATAATTCAATAATTCACAAAAATAACTCAAGATTACGAAGTCCTAACCATAGTTTCAAAGCAAAACCTTTATTCTACAGTGCACCGCCCCCCCTTTGGTTCTATCACTACTTTCCTTCACTTTTTAGATATGTTTTTTAGCTGGATGAACGACAACGATTTTAACCTGGTCCTCGGAGGGGACATAAACATGAACATGCTAAACACGATGACTGATATCCACGATCTCGTAACTATGCTGGCGTCGCATGCCTACATCAACACCGTAAAAGCCCCTACTCGCATTCAAGCTAATTGCGCTACTTGATTAGATGTCTTTATCACTAATATATGTCCTACTACCATAGTTTCTGGTGTCATTGGTTGTCACATTAGCGATCACTTGCAAACCTTTTTAATGTTTTACGAACCCACTGCAGTGAAAACGAAAGCTCAGGTGCGCGTATCGGCTTTCCAATACATCAATCCCTTCACGCTTACGGATTTCCGCACCGCTTTATCACAAGTCACATGGCAAGACTTTTATAGCCAAACTGACCCTAACGATGCGTAAGAAAGCTTTTTAGATATTTTAAATCGATTTATGCAGAACATTTTATGTCTCAAACAGCCCGTCCAAGAAAAGTCCGCAAGCCTTGGATAAGTAATAAAATACTAAAACTAATAAAACACAAAGATTCTCTTTACCAGCGATTTTTACGTTCCAGAAATCTAAACGAGTTACATTCTTTTAAGGCTTTTCGTAACAAAGAGAATAAATCTTTTGAAACAAGCGAAAAAGAATTACTTTCATAATTTATTTAACCCTGACACAATAAAGCAGAGTGATACAGTATGGCGTAATTTGAATTTTGTGCTCGGACGTACCCGCAAGCAAAATAAAACCGAGAATGACGTACCGCTTGACGGGGTAAGTTTGACTGGAGTTGAACTGGCAAAGGCTTTCAGTAACTTTTTCGTATCTCTGACATGCAGCACTTCCTGTTCGCGCAGCTTAGAGTACATGCATCCACGGAACAACGAAAGCGCATTTTTAAGGCCAACAGATGACCAAGTAATTCACTCGGTTTTCGTTTCTCTGCGTAATAGCAAATGCACCGACGCAGATGACTTGCAAATTTTACCAGTTAAACATGTTCTTCATATCGTCGCTCCGGTTCTTGCACATGTGTATAACCTAATTTTTACACAGGCAATATTCCCCCGGCACATGCAACTAGCTAAAGTCTGCGTCCTTTTCAAAGGCGTAGATAAAAATAAATTTTCTAAGTACAGACCCATTTCAATTATCCCAGTCTTCTCAAAATGCATCGAAAAGCTTATAAACGAAAGGATGACCAGTTTCTGTGACAAGCACGACATCATATCGACCATTCAATTCGGTTTCAGAAAAGGTCGATCAGCAGAATTGGCATTGCTAACACCGAGAGAATTAACTTTGGATGCAATTGAAAGCAAATTACTCACATTTGGCATCTCTATAGACTTTTCTAAGGCATTTGATCGCATTAATCTTGACACCTTAATAAAAAAGCTCGAAACCTATGGTTGCCGCGGAATATTTTTGGACTTCATCACAAGCTACTTGCATTATCGAAAACAGTATGTTACTATTAATAATAAGGCATCCTGCACCCAGCAAATAAAATGTGGTGCACCTCAAGGTAGCATTCTCGGACCCCTGCTTTTAACCTCTACATAAATTACTTTGTCAATACTACCGATTCAGCCGAATTCATAATTTACGCGGATGATGCAAGTGTATTTTTTACTGCAGCTAATACTTTCAATATAATATCCAGAGCCAACGATGTTCCAAGTGAACTTCATAACTGGAGCCTTGCCAATTGTTTAGCCATTAACGTAACAAAAACAAAAGCTATCTTTTTCAGATCTAGAAACAAGATAATTGATATAAATGATAGATAAATAATTGGTAGCACTTCTATTGAAATAGTTCCTACCGTCAAAAACCCGGGAGTAATTTTTCATGAAACTTTGTCTTGGGATGACAAGGTTAACTCCGTTTCGAGGAAAATTTCTCCCATTGCTGGCATTCTTACAAAACTCCGTTCTGTTTTGCCTACTCACTTTAAATTGTTGATCTATAATTCCCTCTTTTTGTCGCATTTACAGTACTGCAACCTAGTTTGGGGACTTACCACTACATCAAACTTGAACAGACTATTTTTACTTCAGAAAAAGGCCATGCGCGCGATTACTAATTCTACATATTATTCCCACACCAGCCCACTTTTCAAGCAGCTGTACATTGCAACAGTGCAGTGTATCTACAACCCCAATTTACTAAAACGCTACAGGGCAGCAGTTAGACAGCATAGAAACCCTTATGAACAACTCCCCAACTTAACGTAAATACGAACCACTACAACACAAGACGTTCTGAAAAATGGCAAGTCCACGCGCACGCACTAACTATGGTTTTCAGATGTTACAGCATACGCTACCAACTCTTCTAAACACAGTTGCACAATAATCACAGAAATGAATATTCGTGCATGCCTTTCAAATAGTAGCGATTGGACGTTGGCCATCACGCTCCGGTGTATCTTTTTTGTTTCTTTTTTATTTTTTGTTACCCTGGTTTCTGGCATCCTTGCTTTATTTTGTACTTGTAAATGTCATGTCAATTTTTTGTTACCTTGTGACTGCCAGGGCTTTGTTCAATTCTTTGGTCTTCGTCGCATTTACACGGCGCATTGCATACAGTATGTTATGATTTGGAGAAAAATTGTTGCTGCACTTTTTTTTTGCTTTTACTTTGATGTAAACCTTGCTCTCATTTTATGTTCTTTATAATAATTTATATGTCCTGTGCTACTCCCGCTGTTAAGCACCCATGTTTGTTTGACTGTAAACAAACATCCGACGAAGGGGCACAGACCCTCGTCAAGCCCAATCCTTTGAGGCATTTTGTCTGTGCTCTGGACATCTGTAACAAGTCTGATTTCGAATAAAGGAAGATTCAAAGATTCAAAGATTTAAGTATTCCGTTGCGACCGTTTTCTCAACAGAAAAGTCCCGCGAACCAATGAAAGATACTGAAACTCTAAAGAAGTTGATTCGAACCTGCAACATGTACACAAACGGAGAGAGAGCCAGTTGCCTTACCGATTGAGCTAGGAGCCAAAGCATACACGGGAAGACAGCCGCTGCACTGACGGAGCACATCTGCGGGATTAGCCCTTCCGCTGTCGCTGAGTACTACGTGATAGCGTAAAACGACCTGTCGCACCACTTTGCGCTCCACTCGCGGCACGTTTAGCGATAGTTTTCGCGTTGCGCCTGCGATGTAATGCGAAGGCAAGATAACCGTTAGCCATTAAGGGTAAAGGTGTGGATCTCTGTAAAAGGCAAGCGTTGCAGGGGCGGCGTAAAGTTAGATGGACAGATGTGATCACATCTGCGGGAATAAATTATCGCAGTTCACACAGGACCGAGATAATTGGAGATTACTTGGAGATGCCTTTGTCCTCTTCTGGGCGTAGACAGCCTGTGATGATGATGCTGCTGATGATGATGTTGAAAGGAAGATAACGCCATTGCATGACATCTCCCTTCTGCTCCGTCTGTACCGCCTATACAGTCGCCTCCGTCGGCGCCGGAAGAGACACACCAGAATTGAGATCGTCTAGTGCAGTGTGGGAGCTTTCTTTCATTGAAAAAAAGCGTTCCACTCAAGTGTTTCACCAATACCACTCAACTAACCACCATTCACTAAGAACGCGTCGATTTAACCATACCGAAGAATATTGTTTTGAAGTATTTTCACTGATTTCTGGTTTCACTCTGTAGGGCCACGTGTGGGCACTTAACTGACGTCACATTGGTAGTGATTGTGGGTGTCGCTTACAGCTTCGCTTTCCAGCCAGCATCACAAGGTGGATAGGCTTGCATTTTCTCTATAATGCCAGTATGAACGTGGTAACCATTTCTGTCATGAAGAAACTTACACTATCGTAATTATTTTTCAGACGTTACAGCAGTTCCTGGGAAGCGTTGAAAACTGGTATCATCCTTGCTAATGATGCCGCCTGTCTGAGAACAGTCCGCTTCTTTTCAAAGTGGGCGGCCCCGCGTCTTCCCTGTTAAACATTTGTCTTCTCAAAATTCATTTGTTTACCTTTTCCTACATTAGAGTTCCTGTATATGCTTTCTACGGGAGCAGAGTTGCGCCTTTGATTTCCATTCGCCGCTCACGACCCTATTCCTGATCGCCGTCACGTGCACAAAAAGCATCCACGCACGGCAGAGAAGACGGCGATGCGGCTGCAATGCCGCTGCTGCCCTCTGCAGTCGTCGTCTTTCGTACATTTTGCGCCGCTGCCATGTCGCATTCGTAGAGTAACTTTTTTGCACAACTTCAGTACGCGGTCAAGCCGACAACCCTGAAGGCCTAGAATTTGTTTTGGTCTTCCATTTTCGCTGTTTTTGGTTATTAGCAGCTGACTCTTCCTTTTGTTCGAATGCTTACATGAGAAGCTGACGCCTAGCTCTATTTTGCACAGCCATATCTTCCCGATATTCGGATATGCGTTATAGGAAAACTGCACTCAAGAGAAGGAGGAGGAGTCAGAGGAGGACGGGAAAACTTTGTTTAATAATAAATCGGTCTGGTTAGTGGGCCGGGTCTTCAGTCCAGGACAAGAGAGTAAAAGTAATTCTCTTCTGGAAGTAAATCTCTTCTGGAACGCCATCCCTAGTAGAATAGCATTTGTTCTTCGCTCCTGGAAGGGCTGAAACACGCCGTGTGGCAAGAGAGAGACCTGCAATTTTTGAATACCCTTATACACTGCATGCTTCGCCCCTCCCCAGGCTAACCAGATCTATTTAATTGTTAAACAAAGTTTTCCCATCCTGCCCTTCCTCCTCCTCCTCCTCTTGAGTGCAGTTTTCCTATAACGCATATCCCAATATCGGATGGCTGTGCAAAATGTTCCGAAATATTCCTCCAGGTGTTAACAAACATATTCGTGTTACTATAAATTTAACGAAGACGTGACTCGTTTTGCTCAATAAACCTCCATACTGGTTAGATGCCTGGTCACATCACTTTACGTTGTCAAGGCATGAAAGTTTGCTGACATGCACTATAAACTGCAAAAACTGTAGGTTCAGTTCCAAATAACCCAGTGTGTGTATACGCGAGTGCTGATTCTATACCAGGCATCTAACCAGTATAGGTTTATTGAGCAAAACGAGTCACGTCTTCGTTAAATTTATATAGTAACACATATATGTTTGTTAAGACCTGGAGGGACATTTCGGAACATTTTGCACAGCCATATCTTCCTGATATTAGGGTATGCGTTATAGGAATACACCGCTAACATTAAAGCAAAGCGCGCGTTACAAAAAAAAAAAACAGCGACGTCGGGGCGCGCTCACGCTCCCGTCGCGCAGTGCGCACGACTCCTTCAAGCCCGACGGTTAGCTTTCCCACGCTGCTTTGGATGCTCGGCGGTCAAGATGGCGGACCTATGGGCAACTCTGCTCCCGTAGGGAGCATATACAGGAACTCTATCCGACATCAACGTATGACGCCACCTGTACTGAACAACAGACGTCCAAGCGAAACGATATCGCTTGCCCTGCTAGCTTCTCATTGTCATTTCTCTGGGGCATGCACCCGTTAAAATCAGGCTGAAACTGAAGAACTCTTGTATTGAACTTAAAGAATTGCAGACACCAGGTAATTTTTGATCTTAAGCAACACTGTCTCTACACTACCCATCCAGTGTTTTGACATACCTCCACAACCCAGAACAAATTTTGAGTTCTTTTCCACATGCCTCCTACAAACGTTTTACGATACTCCAGGGTAACATAGAAAGGGAATAGTAGAGTGCATATATGTTTTTCGAGAATAATAAAAATATTTACAGTTTGTGTTACAACTAAACCAAAAGATAACTGTATCTGTTTGATTTTTAATCTTATAGTTGAGAAAATGATCTTGCTAAAATTTTTTACTATTTAGTGTTTTAAGAGCTATTAAATTGAAACGTTTGCTACAATTTAAACAAATACACAGTTAATTAAAACTTGTTAAGTTATCATTTATTACAAAAGCAAGTCTAAACTGATTTTATTTCTTTGAGTATAAAATACCATTTAAATATTTGTGAGATTAAAATTATGCATCCAGAAATCCAGCGCAAGTTGTTGCAGCTAACAAAACCTATGTACACTTCGTTGCGACGCGACTGCACCAACAATGCCACAAAAGGGCCAGAGGAAATAATATGCTGCGATGTTACTCTGTAACTCTCCGAATAGTAAATACACCATAACTTGGATTACCCGTCCTGTTTGCAAACTAATGTAAAAGAATTGACAACAGCCAGATACCATGCTAGCTTCCCCCATTATCCCGTAGGATTTATATGAAACCTTGTCATGTCAGCTAGTCAGGCAGATTATTTTCGTGCCAAACGAATAAAGCAATATGTACGTCACACCTGCCTCCCTCTAACAACCTCCTGTTACGCCAATATTTCTACAGTTTTAGCATATTTCTGCGACATATTCGCCTCTATGTTTTGATAAACCGTTGTCTGTGTTCCAAATATGCCTCTGCAGTGCCACACAGGACTAATACATCAATAATACGGATACACCACTTGAACCTGCAATGCTCGCTTGCAGTATTTTTCCAAAGCAGGTGTACATGGCTTTGAAATTAAAAAAAAATAATAGGCGAACAAAAACCTTGCCAACTTGAATCGTAAAGGAAGGAAAATAAAATAAATACGCTGTAGGCCATTTGCAAAGGATGGGCATGCGTTCAAGATATGAGCAGTATGTTGATGAGCAACATACGTTCGATATACGGGCTTGACACAAGAGCAGTCTAGGTCATAAAACTAGCAATATTTGATTAAAGTAATTATGCACATCATTCGTAGGCTACCACAACGCGTCTTCCTTGAAGAGCCGTTTATAATAATTCGGTAGAATTCTTCGTTTGAAATCTTCATGCAGCGTTTCAGCATACTTATGCATTCAACAACTGTGTTCCTCTGACAGTCTGTACGACAAATCTAGGGAAAAAACGTGTAAGTGCTCCTAAACGATCTCTGCACGGAGACATTTTTAAACGCGCGCAGATGCCAAAGAGAAACATTTTTCGGACTATTCCCAACTCCACACAGAGTGGTGTGGTGGGATAGGTACACGCAAGGCGGCTTGTCATATTTTCGTAGCCCATAATTTGCTTCTTTCAAAAATTACGGTTATCGCTTATTGTAAGTGTTTTTGCAGTCCATGCGCGCGTCGGGTGCCACAGGTACGCTGAAGCCCAAGGCCCTATTCTTGGCGAGTTGGAACAGCTAGAATGGCAGCACGCCTTTTATATTCGGCACGATTAGATTTAAATGCCTGCGCGAATAGGTACAGCAGCAAATGGAGCTCGTTTGAGATCTTTTGCACAGGATGGAAGAATGGTTAATTGGTGTTTGCCTTAATGCGCTTTTGATACTGTGGCTAAGAAGAAGACGAGCGGCGGGTTAGGGATATCGATAGATTGTACGAAGCGGTTGTAATGAGTAAGGTGCACGTTTTTATCTAGACTCGGTTTGTGATTGGATGGTCGTAGGTGGAAAGTGGTAAAAACTAGCATTTTTTGGTTAGCTGTTCGTTGTATTTAATCTGCCCTTACGCTAATAACCACATGCATAACCGGTGCTAGGAAATAACACGTGTGTCACAATTACAGGTCTTCTATCATGAAATCCCTGGTGATTTGGCGACTAGTAAGAAGTGGATGGCGGCTATGAAGAGGACGAATGGCCGCTTTTTCGATCTGACATTCTTATTAAGTCTCCTGCCATCACTTCCTTTACACCGACTGCTCCAAGAGCGGCCAGTAGTCGCTGGTACCTTATGCATTCTATGTCCCTTCATTTTCATCGTTCAAGAAATACCACAACGAGATCTCCTCGCGAAAGACAACTTAACGCACTGCCGTTTATAAAACAACATGAATACAGCAAATCAGAGCACGAAGGCCAAAGCAAGGCAAACTGGTTCGAACGACACAATGCATAGTCTTCCCGAAATCCTGTGTGCAGGCATCCCTTAACTGATATTGAGGAACATCTGGAGACGGGCACCTTCACGGCGTGTTGTACTTTTGGGAACAAGTGGTTTTGAATGAACGTCAACTCCTGGATATGAAACGAATGTACGATAAAGTTTAGAATGAGAAATTGCGGTTGCAGATACACGCTAACTCGACACTTATTGAAAATACCATGTTTCCTGTCGAGATTTCTCAAGTTATAATTGTGCTCAAATCATTTGGAGTCGTCTGTTCTTTTCTTTAAACAAGTTTATACAAAGAGAGGACGATGATGTTGTTTCGTTTCATTTCATTTTACTCAGCATTTTTTAACAAAGAACAACACGAATGCAAGGGCAAGAACAAAAAGCTGCCATGCAGCGGCTTGGCAAGGGTCCTTCCCCCTGAATTTGGCAACGGGCACATTGGCAACGAACACTGAACACACAAGAAATAAAACCAAAAATATGTAATAAACAACTACCAACTAAACACGCAGGAATACGTAGTGCTACCTAAGCAAGGGTACCGAGATAAACAGGCAAAAAACGAATTTTACGTCAAATTCCGCAAACAGAATTACACAAACTCTAAAGATTGGCAGCAAACAAAATTAGCGCTTTAACATCACGCAGAACGCAATGTACAATAAATGAGAGGACCGTTAGCCAAATACTGTCGAAAAATTGTTATAGAATACAAAAATATTTTCTCAGATCTTTAAGGTTGTAATTTGTTATATATTTGTATTCGTAAGGATGGTACGGCAAGTTGTGCTGCAGTGACTGTAATTTACGGCATTACGAAATTTAGGTATGGACGAGATATCACTATTCCACGTGCACAACGTGTTTCTTCTATGCTTAAGGGAGGTCATGGTCGTCAAAAATGTTTAGAACAATCGGAACTCGAACAAAATGTACGTACAATTCGAAACGCGTACATGCGTTCTGCTTTGATAAATTCACGTTTTTGGCGGCTTTGTGCGTTGAAGCAAGATATTCCATGTTCACATTGTGGCAGACGATTTTCTTTTAAAACATTAAAATTTCGTTAGTACTCGTTATGCTTGTACTTGCCCATGGCAAACTGATACGTAATATGTGACAGAAACAAAACGTGGTAAAATTGGTGGAAACGTATTCCAGATAACCTTGTTGAAACGCAAAACATGCTGGAAACGTATTCCAGAGAACCTGGTGTAAACTCAAAACTTGATTGAAATGTATTCCAGAGAACATTGAGAGAAATCGAGAAACCGCAAAATCTGCCATTTGGAGGCCGGTATACGACTGAAAGTCACATGTAGATTGTCCCGTATTGGTAATATTTTATATTCATCTTCGATTGTGCAAAATTCAGATACTAAATATTATTTACTATGTTTTTCTATAAGCAAATACACGCCACGACCACGCTGATACGGCCTATGAAGAAAGAAATGTCTATAGCCATCACCATCATCATCATAATCATTATCGTCAGCCTATCTACGCCCACTGCAGTGCAAAGGCCTCTCCCATTATTCTCCGATTACCTCGGTCCTGTGCCAACTGTGACCAATTTATCCCCGCAAACTTCTTATTCTCATCTGCCCATCCAACTTTCTGCCGCCCCCTGCAACACTTCTCTTCTCTAGGGATCCACTCTGTTACCCTGAATGACCAGCGGTTATCTTGCCTTTGCATTACATGCCCTGCCCACGTCTATTTCTTCGTATTCTCTACTAATATGTCCTTACCACCTGTTTGTTTCTGACCCACTCCGCTCTCTTCTTGTCCCTTATTGTTACACCTATCATTTTACGCTCCATTGCCGCTGAGTCGTTTTCAATTTAGGTTGAACCCTCTTAGTGAGCCTCCAAGTTTCTTCCCCATAGGTGAGTACTGGTAAGATGCAGCTGTCATACACTTTCTTCTTCAGCGACAATGGTAGGCTGCTATTCATTATCTGCGAATGCCTGCCATATGCACCACACCCCATTCTGATCCTTCTAATTATCTCTGCCTCATGGTTGGAATCTGGGGTCACAACAAGCCCAAGTAGATATATTCGCTTACCACTTCCCTGCTTCGCCACCTATCTCAAACCGCTGTGCTGTCCCGAGGTTATTGATCATTACTTGAGTTTTCTGCATATTAATTTTCAGGCCCACGGTTGTACTGTGTTTGTCCAGTGCGGAAAGCATGCTTTGCATTTCGTCCCCCGAGCTACTTAGCAAGGCAATGTCATCAGAAAATCCGAAGTTGCTTAGCCATTCTCCATTAACCCTTATTCCCACCTGTTCCCAATCCAACGTTCTTAATTCTTCTTGTAAACATGCTGTGAATAACATTGGAGAGATTGTGTCTCGTGGTCTGACACCTTTCCTTATAGGTATTTTACTGCTGTCCTTATGGAGGATGATGGTAGCTGTGGACCCATTGTAGATATCCTCTATAACTCTTACATAATGCTTATTTACCCCCTGCTTCTGTAATGACTGGATGATTGCTAGGGTTTCGACCATGTCAAATGCTTTCTCATAATCTATGAAGACTATGAGGGTTCACTATACTATCTATGAGGGTTCACTATACTCAGCGCACACCTCTATCCCCGAATTGATCGTGTGAATATAGTCCATTGTTGAATACCCTTTACGGAACCCTGCTTGTTCTTTAGGTTGACTGAAATTTAAGGTGGCAGAAATTTCAGTAGCCACTAAGGTTGCAGTAGCCATCAAGGTGCATAATATTACATTCTTTACAGTACCAAGATTCAGTAATCATTATTACATAAAAATGGAATGAAAATTGGTTCAGAAAATAGCTGAAGTTTTCGTCTTTGCACTTTGCAGAACGTGCTATAAAGTGTAAAACTGTACTTTGCGATTTGTTAGGAAGTTTAAACTGATGTGATAAAGCAAAATCGTGGTACTTTATATCAAGCAGTTAGCTGTACGCAGGACACTTGCTAGATTGCAGGTATTTAGTAGGTTATCATACCCTGTTCTAGTGCGGAAGCGTTGGGCGGAGCGTCCGAGTTGTCACTTTACAGGTCTGCAGGTCAGCAGGTTTAAAGGTCTGCCATTTTTAAGTCACTTCTTTTGCCTCAGGGACTCTCCCTACCAAAGAGACAGAAGACAAAATTGCGCACGAACGTAGAGTGCTACCAGCAGCATTATGAACAGCACACAGGCGCTGGGACGATTTTGCAGCCTCAGGGAAAAGGCACTTTTTGTTGGTCTTTCTCCATCTTTCTCCGGTGCCTCTCCTTCGGCACCTCGGTTTCCACTCAGTTTCATTGATCACAATAGCGAGAATTTTTCCCTCGGTCGACTTCTTGTACCTGCCTACCGCTTGAACTTGAATGCACTAGAAGCAGTGTATGAGGCTATGCATGCGGTGTTTTATAAACAAGTATCACTCAACGCATGCGTTAGTAGATGCAACTGAAATCAACTGCAATGTTCCTAAGTCGTTTGTGACTCCTTCGCGATTTGTATTACCAAAACATATCAACTCACATATATATTGTGCTTGTCAAACAAACCTGTTCTACAAATTCTCCTCCGTTTTCCCCCTCCAAAGAATAACGAAAAACAACTTCGAACCAATACTCAGTTGCCAGAGCTTTGACATGTGTAAAGCAATTTAAAAATAAACAAACCGGGGTGATACCTAAAACATACTGCTTACTGACAAAGCTATTTACTAGAATGCAAAAATAAATACTGAAACGCATCGTTTTGCTTTCTTGCAGTTTATAAATAGCCCCACATGAATATACAACATACCACTAAAGAACAGAGCTTGTTACTAAAACACTTGTGCCCACCGATACTACCCTGACCTCAGGAAAATACGCAAACAACACTATTGAAGCGCGAACAATAGAGACAGTTATTCACCACATGACTGCAAGAGCACACAACTGAGGAGCAGCATCCAGGAGAAACAGAAAGCGGCTATCGGCACCGGCTAAAGAAGCCACAAACACCCCCAAAATCGCAAATTAACGTAGGTCTAGTGGTCCTCAACCCACGCAATGCCTCCAGACATCGCTCAAGGGTCGTAGTGAATGGAAGCTGTCATGCGCAGAACAAAGGGACACAGTCTACCTGAAGACCACATTTACAGAGGGTAAACGTGTGGCATAATATTACCAAATATTTCCACAGTGTACCAGAGGATTTTCCTTCTTGGGTTTACCCAGTGCTGACGAGAATGAGGATGTGTCATTTAGAGGTCAATGATGCGTCATAACGGGATACGAGAGGAACTGTTTTTGCACAATTAAGGAGGTAGTGGCTCAAAGAACGACATATGTCACCACAAAATCGCATGTAGTTGTGCAGCAGTTAGGCACCATACTAATAGGGGGAACAGACCTTTTTTTATAGTAAAGAAAGTTTTTTGGAATTGAGGAGTGTATTGGGAAATGGAGAGAATACTCGGGCTTACCGACGCGATTCAGCGTCTGTGTCGCGCAGCCCCGCATGCGCTGACATACCTCGCGAAGTAGCGTCATAATCTCCGCACGTAAGATTCACTTTAAAGCACGCGCCTCAAGTCCTTCATCCCTAGTTACGGCACTTGTTGGGACGAGGTCGGCGTGCTAGATGCCGCCCACCACGGAATAGTCAGAAACATGGAATAAGACGACTGTACCGGAATCAGCGAATTTTCCATGCCAAAGTTAAATTTTATGAGTTTTTTAAGAGGGGTCCTCTTTCAAAACGTAGTGATAAGATGAGCTAATGAATGGTAATGGGAAAGCAGGACTAGTTGGCGTTGGGCGTTGAAGTAGAGAAAACGTCGTTGTGCCAATATTCTTCCCTGCAGGAGGTCGTTGGAGGCCGATTTTCAAATCTTTGCTTCACCAATACCGCACACGTTGAACCTACCAGAACGAACGGGGCGCCAGCAACTATCCTTGTGACACCGCCATCTCTGTAAACATATAAATCAGAACTTCCCGTTATCAGCGATGCCGTCCAGGAGACTATCCTGGAATGTCGAATCGCCGCACACTCAGCGCGACGGCAGCTGGTTAATACAGATGACATTTCAGCTCGACCGGGGAAATGAATGTACCGTGCAGCCGTATGAATTATAGCCTGTAAAAGACGTTAAAAACTGTCTTCATGGCCAAGATGGTCGCCAGAGGAGGGCTGTTTGCCGAAACGATTCTAGCTGCTGTTTACGCTTTGGTGAGTACAAAAAGTGAACAACCCGTGAAGCAGCGAATTGTCCACTTCAGAAAAAGACGGTTATGGTCCCGCACCACGCCATTGCGGTAAAAGTTTCCGTCGACCGTATACATCATTGTAAAGAAGGCGAAGAAGCCTACATAAACAAAAGCAGTGAAACCAAAAAAAACCGATGGTGGCCTCGAAGAGCTATGAAATGCGGTACCCTAAATGTTTCGTGTGGCAAACAACGCGGAGATGGCCACCGGACACATAATCCAAGACCTTCACCTCAGTGACTCACCGCTGTCATTCGGAACACCTTAATGGTCTGTTTTTCTGTGAACCTCTCTTCCCCTCTACACGATCAGGTATGAACCTTTGTTGAGGTACAAACTTTGCCTCGCTGCGTGTATTCATTTTGATAGGCTTTCTACAGTTGCATTTGCGAGTTCTTTTGAAGAGCCGCCTTGTGTTTGCCTTGAATGCGACGGAGGAGTGGCCAGCGTACGTTGAATATTCACATCATGTACTGGAGTCATAGTAGTACATTAATTGCAACGTTTCACCATGAGTGGTCTCAGCGGTGAACCTTCCCTATAGCGCATTTTTGTATGCGGGTGAAGACTCTCAGCAGAGCCTTCCACCTACATTCAAAGTAAGAAGCAATAAACCAGCAATACATTTTATAAGGGCAGCGACGTGTGCAAAGGGATACGTTCTTGTTGCGCGCGAGACATGTACGGCTGCTCGGTAGAGGCAAGCTGGAACCCAAAGACTCATCAAATAAGTAAAGTCAACGGTCTCTTTCCTTGGCAGGCCTGGAAACGAGAGACAAAGGTCTGCAGCGCCATTGTAGTACTCTTTCACTGAATGAAACCATTCTTATGTTTGCGCAGATGGCTGGAGGAGTGGACTTAAAGTAAATTCATTCATTCATCGTCGTCTCACGCGGCTTACCGAGCCGCGATAAAATGCAAATGGCTCGGTACGACGACGACCCTTCTGGCGGGCAATTCGGTTTCAGTGTAAAAATCGTGAACGCTTACCCCCCTCCCCCCCGTTGGATAGTGGCCACTAGATAGGCACGCGTTAAGAACTCACAAGAGAAGAGAGGATGCCTGTCCATGACGAAGGCAGACATATTGGACATAATTTCTTGCACCTATACGGATTTAGGCGCGGAAAAGGGATACATATTAGTTTGGACGCATGTTTTCATAAATATCAGCGTCTTCATAGCTCCATGGAGAAGAGCATCGCCACAAGGATTCTTAGTGGGCACGGGGGTTTGGGGCAATAACGCGGCATATTGTAACGTTGAGGAAGTGAATGAAATACTAAAGTAGCGCAGTTGGGCAGACCGGAATGTGAAGCAAGTTTTTAAAAAGCAATTTTAACGGGAATACCCAAACAATTCTTTCGAGCGGCTCTAGCGAACCTCCCACGGTGGTTTTCACCTTTGCTGCTTTATTGCCTGTTGCACTGTAGAGTAAAATGTTACAAAATGTGAGTTTGGAAATGAGCGTGAGATGACAGGCTGTTCTCACAAGCGTTGCCGAGCGAGCCCAATCTTCGGTCTCCAAAGAATTCTCTAAATTTGTCTTGGCAGCTGCTCCAGGCGTTTACTGAGACAGTCGTACTTTGTATAAAACTCACCGGTGATGTCCAGACTCTGCGGAGATGACATACATGTAGGAGGTACACTCTCGAAAAATGGGTAATAAGGATATCCCTAAGTAGTTCTGTTTAAGACGAATTGGTTAGCAGTTCATTTCCCTCAAAGGGCATATCTTCCACACCGAAGACGATGAAAGGGTAATCCCAAAGGGTTGGGGTGCCCTCAATTTTAAAACATCTACAGACTAGAAGGTGAACGCATCAGACAACAGACTTCAATGTACGTTTATTTGCAGTCAGTGATACACATAGATGATTCTTGTCATAGGAAATGTGCAATTGCCGTGAGCTTTTAAACTGCGCCAACCGCTGCCCACGCGCTCTATATACGGCACCGCAGTTATGCGCAATAAAAAACGACGGCAATGATCACATTAAGGGTATTTTCACTGTCTGATTTCAATGCCATAGAGGCGAGGATACGATGCAAAGACACCGAGGGCGTGGTGTATATCCCAACGAAAGTATATAAAGGCAAGGAGCAGCAATACAAGGGTTATGTCTAATGGGATACGTAAAACGGGCAAATTTCCAAACGTTGCTTCGGGAAAACAACCATGCAACATAGTGGGATTTGAACCAGTGAATGTTATTTTACAGGAGTATTGGTAGCGCAACGTAAGGGTGGCAAGCAACAATGAAGTTATTGTTTTGGGCTCTCATTTACGACATAAACTGGGTCCCTGCAGGCCCTTGTGTAACATGGGTCGGCCTATAAAAGCTTCCTCCAAACTTAAGCATTCGGTGTGGAATTCGGAGTAAACTTAGCGAACATTGTTTACACTACAATTCGGGCAACGCCAGTAGCCAAGAATTTGCAGTATGGTGACCTAAAGTATCTGCAAACCAAACCACTCCTTCCCCGCAGCACGACACTCTCTGCCCGCAATGGTGCACTAATTGCACGTTGTCATAGAATGTTACTAAAGGTTTCAAACCTCTGCTGAGAGCGCACCGGAAGAAAATAGGCATATGACACGATCGTTTGGCACGCCGGAGGGAACAAGACCATAGGCGGACCCCCTCTGGAAGGTTTGACGTCGAAGATTCGTTAATGGGCAGAAAGTCCAGCCTATGTAGAGCCCGTCACGATGTTTAAGTGATACACCGCAACTAACACCCTGATTGTGTGCACATTGCTGCCTGTACGGTTTTGAAATATTTGCGACATCGGAAAGCATCGTCAGCATCATCATGGTTATTGCGAGCGTTCATATTTACTAGCCAGATTTCATGTGTATTACTGTGGCCCAAACCTGGGGTTTTGAATTACAGCTGACGACTACAGGGAGGATAACTATTGAGGGCGAATTTAATATAAACGATCGAAGCCATGGCCTAGTAGAGATCGTCAATGGACTCTCGTTTGGGAGATAGCGGTTGTGCCGGAGCCAGGAAGAATGAGCTAGATTTGCTACGCTCCGATATGGGAGTGGTCATTGCTAAAACTACATTTCTGCAGTGTGATGGCTTCTGGCCCTTGTATAGAGGGAGGGAGAATGGGACGCAAAAGAAAGACATGGTTTACATTGCACGAAAAATGACAAGGGTGGCTGTGGATCATCTGTCGAACCTTGCTGGTCAGAGCCACAAGGTGGAGCGTGCTGCGTTAATTCGTAGCCCAGTACAAAGGTTTAACAGGTGAGCCCATAAAGCACGCCCACTGGCACGATTGAGGACAAGGGCGAAACAAAAGCATGACCGAAACCGCTACCACCTCCCCTATGCACCCTCTCCTTTATGGCCGGCAGACTCATCAATGCGGCGTGTTTGTTGATGGCATTTCATTGGTATAAATTGCTACGTTGTGCTTTGGGTAATAGCTGCCGGGATTGGTTAGGCTATGAGGAAAAGCTGTTTTTCCGCGCCATTTACCAACTGCTTTCTTTAGCGAAACTACAAACTCCACTTAAGCGAAAATTCTGTCTCGTGGGGCTACATTAAGGCAAATTTGCCCCAGAGTACCCAATCAACAATTATATTAAGGGTGTTCGGAAACACAAACCGACGTCTTGAAGATTGGAAGAACATCACGCATCCGAGCACCTTTACCAATACTTAGCTGCCTAAATAAAAGTTGCACAAAGAAATACGTTGTGGTCTTCCACTTAGCCATTTGTATTAAACCAGGGCATTGAGTCTTGCTAGAAGAATTGGATGCTGTTAATTTCAGCTGCGGCTAATGGCGAAGGGCGAATATAAAGGGGGAAGAAGGGATCGGGACTGAGTATTTTCCCACAGTGAGTAAGCGTCAAACTACGAAGAAGACAGCGGAGCAAACGAAAACGAAGCGTGGCAGGCCACTTACCCCAAAGTGATCTCTCGTACTGGTCCCAAAAACCCTTTTTACACGTACGTTTTCCCAAATACAAAAGCAAGTTTTGCACGGTTCATTGATTGCGACGTAGCTCCAAAACTTCCCACAATAAAGCCAATGTTGTCTGCCGATGCCAATGTTCCTTGAAGTAAAAGGTGGTTCAAACGCAAACCTATGACCAAACGAAAGCCCGTGAATTCATAGTCAAAAGCACGAGGAGAAAATTCATATTTTTACGCTGAACAGGCCCTTTCGGAAAGCAAACAATTAATTTCCAGAAAAACTTCCCAAGCACCCCGAGAACGGAATGCTTGCGTGTTCGGCATATAACAGGTTTTTCCAGAGTTATGATTTGGTAGTGTAACCGAATTCGCAATTTCGGCAACGGGATGTGGCAAACATTGCGAATTCAGTTAGACTTGAACTTCAAAATTTCACTTGCCTCATGCCACCTAGATGGTTTGCATATAATAGAAGCTGCCGCATAGGGGGCTGCCTCATATTTGTCCGCCAGTTTTAGTGTATGGCAAGTGAAATATTTCCGTCATTCAAGCTACCCACAAAATGAAGGAGATGCACCGTAATGCTTGCACCTATTTTATTTGCGATATAGTAGTGCGTTAGTGCCAACTGAACCAATCGCCCACATATGCTATTCCTGTTAAGGGTTACCTCATTTAAGCAATATAAGCGTTAAGCCCAATTTTGGTAAACTTTGGCGATGGTAAACAAGCGCTGTTGCAGCTCCCTACGCAAAACCTTCCGACCGAAGTCCTGCGACTACAATTTCAGAAACAAAAGCATCCCAGCGGCGGATTTTTGGTTCATAGAATACGGAGAAAGTATGCAATGATTACGTGAAAAATGAATCTCGCCTCAGACTCACATTTTTTTCGGCTTTCACTACCAATTTCAGTTCATCTGTTCAACGCACGCCTATTTCTTTTAGGCGTTTAGAGCGATCATCAAGCTAGATGAACACAGCATGAGTTCTCCACTTTATGCCTCCATTTTACTGTTTTACGAATAAAATATAAGTATGTCCTAATCTTAGAAAATGCTGACGCTGCTCCCTGTTTGCAGCCTTTGTGTTTAATTGAATCTGCTCCTTGTGCACTATATTCAGCACTGTGTTACCCCAAAATAAAGTACCAGATTGCCAAGAACCTTTATCAGTACGCCGTTATAGTGACCAGGTGAGCTAATCACAAGCGATATACTCCAGAGATTTTTTTTTTGTTCTCGACATTGTAAGGTCAGGAGAGACATTATCTTTCATCTGCATGAGGGCAGTATCTTTATGAGGAAAGTTTAAATAGAATACCAGAAAATCTATTTTTTAAAACAACCAAGGAAAGCACAATGCTTGACAATGAAAGTATCAATGACAGTTGAGGCAAATTGTTGTGTTGTTGTTTTTGTGCTTGATGGTACTCCCGCAGACGCACATCGCTATCAGTTGTGACCACGGACTGTTGTTCTACGTGAGGTCAATGCCCTGGTGTGATAGTGGCTCGCGGCTGTATCTAAGCAGCCGCGTGTTTCCTTCTTTTGATAAACTGTTCGTTGTGTGATCGAATAAATATGGGTTGCGCTTAGCCAGCGTGTGCTGCCTGCTGTTCTCTCCCCATCTTCGGAGAAGATGCAATACTGGCGAGGAGGATGCAATCCGTGTCAATCCGCACGGCCGAAAGACGTCCAGGCACCTTGGGTGCGAAGACTGACCAACTGCAGCGGCTGCAAGTTCGAAATCACCCTTGAAGACGGGTATGATGATTTCGAATCGTACATGGAGTAGTTCGAGCACTTCCTTTGGACCATCCAGGTGAGCGACATCAAAGTTTCGGGGTTGGTTGCCGCTGTTTGGAAGAAATCCTATCGGCGCTTAAAAACCTACTACCACCCACGAAGCGCGAGGACTAAGAATATGGGCCAATAATACAAGTCCTCATGAGGTATTATGCTCCGGAACCCATGGTCACAGCGGAACGTTTCCGATTCAACCACCGGATTCAGCAGGCCACAGAACTGGTAGCGGGCTTTGCGTTAGAATTCAAGAGTGTGGCTGCCTCGTGCAATTTCGGGGCATTTTTGGATGAAGCTTTGCGAGACCGTTTCGCGGCTGGGCTGAAAGACCAGATAACGCAAGCAGAGCTTCTGAAGTGGACCACACTGGCGTTTGTAGAGGCGTGCAAACTAGCCTGAAGTATTGAACTTGCCCATTCCTAGACGAAGACATTAAAGCCCCAGGGCAAGAACGGGGTGTCCACGCTGTAAAACGAGAAGCTCCGAGTACAAGGTCCTTACAGCTGCGGGGAGAATACATACAAAACCGAGCAGTGAAGGAAACAACCGGGCGGACTTGCTATTTTGGCGGTGCCTCCTCCCACGCCGACGAAAGGTGCCAGTTTCGGAAATACCGCTGCCGCGCCTGCAAACGAGTGGACTACTGACCAGCCTGCAAACGTGCCGGCTGTCCACCAACACAGCGCACTATGTGGAGGACAGTAGTGGCGGGGACTGTATTAGGCTACAGAATGTATTTCTATGTGACTGGAGTTTCGGAAACACTAATCTGAAGGTACGGGTCGGGGTTCGTAATGTGGCGATGCAGATAGATACGTGCGCGTCCATTTCAAACCATTTCAATACTGGGTGGAGTGACCGTTGTTGGCGTGTAACATAAAGCTAAAATCCTATGGGGGAAAGCCGTTAGCGGTTCTGGGCAAGTTGATGATGCCGCAAGAGCTCAATAACAAAACAGTGACGCTGCCTCTGGTCATTGTCCGCACGTTGCAAAAGAGTGAGACTGCGTTGCTGGGGCGATACTGGTTGGAAGCTTTTACATTGGACTGGTTGAGCATGTGTGGGGTGGGGATCGATCCCGTAGCTCGTTGCTTGAAAGATTCACGGAAGTGTTTGAACCAGACCTCGGACAGATAACAGATTCTCAAGTAAGCTTGTTGCGGAAGAATGGCACAATTCCAATCTTTTGTAAACTCCCACTGGTTCCCTTCGCACGCCTAGATCCCGTTTACTAACAATTAGGGGCCTGGCAGAACGCAGGAGTGATTGTTCCCGTCCTAAAAACAACTGGCCCACGCCGCTGGTGGTGGTTTCAAAGTGCGACAACACGGTTAGGATATGCGGATAATACAGAATGATGGTGAATCTCTGTTTGCCCACCGATCATTATCCGCTGCCAGTCAAGGAAGACTTGTTTGTATCGTTGCATGGGTGCAAATATTTCTCTGTGCTTGACATTTCTGCAGCGTATCAGCAGCTGCAGTTGCAACCTGACTCGCAGTTTTTGCTCACGATAAATACGCACATGGGGCAGTTTAAGTTTACGCGCCTGCCGTATGGGATAACCGGTGCATCGTCAATATTTCAGGCAGTCATGGACGATATTCTTGGAAGCGTAGATAAAATTTCCTGCTACCTTGTTGATGTGTTGAGTGCCGGGGAACTTTTTAGAATTGTTGGAAAAAGGTTGAAAGCGTGCTGACAAGGTTCAAGAAACGCGGCATTAAACTGCGCAAACAAACGTGCAAGTTTTTCGAAACGTCTGTGACGTCTCTGGATCACAAGCTGGACGCAAAGGGCATTTGACCATCGCGTGATAAGGTGCGCGCTATCAAAGACGCGCCGACACCAAATAACAAACGGGAGGTGCGAGCATATTTGGGAATGCTCTATTTTTATTCCAAATTCAGTCGGAACATGTCGACAGGCTGAAGCCGCTGTACAGGTGTTGGCCGAAAATGTAAAGTGGCAATAGACGGACAGGGTGACGGATACTTTTAAGAGATCTTAGGATTCCACAGCACTAACATACCACGATCCCGATCAGGAAGTGGGTGTCGTATGGGACGCGTCGGCATGTGGAGTAGGGGCGATCTTATTTCATTATTTCGCGGGACTCCAAAGACCGATAGCGATCGCATCGAGGACCCTAAGCCAGGCAGAGTAGGGTTATGCCGGCCTGGAAAAAAAGGCTCTTGCAGTTTGTTTTTGTTCTTAAGAAGTTTCACAGATTTTTTTGTCGAAAATTCTCCGTTTATTCAGATCACAACACCGTGGTTGGACTTTTCTGGCATGGTAACCCAATCCCTACAAGGGCAGCAGCACGGATACAGCGTTGGACATTAATCCTTGCAGCGTATGGCTACCGATGGGTCTACCGAAAGGCAAGCGGAAATCCAAAATGACCATGCTCTTTCCCGGCTACTGGTCCAGAACTAAGAAGAGGAGTTGGAAGGCGTATATTTCTTCTCTGTGCTAGAAGAGGCTCCCCTATCTGCAAGAGAAATCAAATTGGAAACACGTAAAGATCAACTGGAGTACATAGTCTTGTTTTTTACGCAGAACGGGTGGCCTGCGCATGTGTCGGACGACGATCTTTTACCATACTTCGTTTTGTCGTAACGAACTGTCGGTAGACCAAGAGTGCGCAACATGGGGCGATCGTGTGGTTATACCCGCTTCGATGCGGCGGGAGGTTCTAGAAATGCTGCACGAAGGTCACCCAGGTATGAGTCGAATGTAAATGTTGTCAAAGAGTCATGTCTAGTGGCCTCGCTTAACACTAGACTTAGATTAAGCGGTTAAAGAGTCCATCACTTGTCAGTTGTCACATAATGCGGCGCCTAGAGGGCCACTGTGCAATGGGGCTGGCCAATGCGCAGATGGTGCCCAGTTCATCTCAAATTTCCGCAAAGGGATCGGCATTTGTTTTTGGTCCTGACGGACGCTCACCCGAAGAGGGTTTAGGTGTTTTTCATGACAACAAGTGAAAACACGGTAGAGAAATTGAGAGGTGTTTTTGTGGACTACAGACTACCAGAGGAGATCGTGACCGACAACGGGCCCCAATGCACATCGCAGCACTTCGAAACATTGCTGAGCATGACTGGAAATTGGCATTACTAATCTCCTTTCCTTATCATCCAGGTTCGAATGGTAGCGCACACTGGTGCGTTCAGGCGGTCAAGAAGGACTTGTTATAACATATACTAGACGACGAATGAAAAGGAGACAGAAAGCCAATACAAGATCGTATAGAGAAATATCTCTGCAGTTATCGAAGCACCCTGTGGAGCACCACTTGTGAGACCCAAGACCAGCTGTTCTTGTTCTTGTCGTGGCAGCACAGAACCAGGCTAAGCCTGCTGCATGCTGAAATGGAACAACGCATGCTCGACAGGGAGGAGCAGACGAAGCTCCACGCTGACCAGAACCGAGGGCCATGGAGACACTACAGTGGAATCGACCAGGTTTTGGTAACACGACTCCGCCCGGACGATGACAATTGACTGTTGGGTACAATTGCTCAGCGGTTCAGCGCTTACATGTACATCGTTCGCGTCGGAAAAGATGATCGATATGTTCACGCGGATAACCTGTGACAGCGTATATTTCAGGAGAACTGGAACTTGCCTAATTAAGGCGACAGGAAGAGTACTGGACGGGCCGAGAGCAGAAAACGGGGGTCCGCTCTTCATGCTCACTTGAGAGCCTACCTCGACTTGCACGCCTACTCGGCTCAACGATCAGTACCAACCCGCAATGAACCTGACTTCCCTAGTAGCTGAGGCGGCAGGACCTCCTACCGGGCCTTCCCAGACCCGACAGCGCTCCGACGCTCGATATTGGTCCCCATAACGGCGACCCCTCGGAACAATCAGCACCGCGGCTTCGACGTTCTACGCGGTTGAGGTTACCGCAAGACCGTTACGTGCAGTGAGATGAAATTTCGTGAGGGGAGAGGAGCATTTTGTTATCGCGTTTGTTATCGTGGTGCTGCTGCAGACGCAGTTCGGTTTTAGCGGTGAAATTGGGCTGTTGTTCTACGTGATGTCGATGCCTTGGAGTGATAGTGGCTCGAGCCTGTATATATGCAGCCACCGTTTTCCTTCATTTTGATAAACTGTTCGTTGTATTACCGATAAAACATGTGTTTCACTTAGCCAGTGTGTGCTGCCTGTCGGTCCCGCCTCATCTTCGGCGAAGGTACAATACACAAACACGTGGTTGACACTTTTATTATTACGCTAGGCAACGAAAGTGCAGCGGAAGTGAAGACTCCAAACACATCGACACAAGGATAGCCGCCGAACTATCGTGGTCTAGTTATTAGTATAAAAGCGAGGAAAAAGGTTGGTGAAATGGTGAATATGAGAAGAAATGGTGAGTACTAGCCCAACTGCGTTTCTACACAGCATTGCCAACGCTCCACTCCGGTGCTTTGGATTTCTACCTCAACCATAAGGAAATTAGTGTCTACTTCGGAAATCGAACGAGCAACATGGTGCACAACGGCGGACCTAAATTCAACGTGGGAAATACTCGTATATACTCGTAATTGTTGCGGCTGAGACAGGTTTGGTGAACGGAATTTTTTGCTTTGGTTGAGGGGTGCGCTGCGTAAACAAATACTGAAGAAGGCATGTGCTAAGCATCTAAAAGATGTTCTCGGACATAAACACCTAAGGCCTGGTATGTCCCTGTGATACTTGTGTTGTTTACTCGCCTCAACATTTCTTCTGAGCCTAATCACGGTGATAGGGCGATCATGCCTACAGATACAGTTACGGCAATCACATCCCCTGCAGGGATACTTCAATACCGTAAATCGGAGGCCAGAATTTCTCTTCCACCACTGTTTTTGTGCTTATTCAAGAGATAGAATTAAATTACTTCTGGTGAGGTGAACAATCCACATATATAAAGGAAATTAAAACATATATGCCCGAGTCACTGCTCTGACTATGTTGTTTCAAAGACGCCATTAGCATATATTGCAAAAAGTATGTTTAGAAACAGAAAAGCTGATGTAAAATTTAAAAAAAAATTGATTAGACTTTTTTTGTGTTGTTTTTGTGGTGTGTTGAATATTTACCCTAGACTAAAGTAAACTTTATTGTGAACTTGTTCACTGTTTTTCTGAGAAGTAAAATTTTGCCTTCTCGTTTTATTGTATGCAAATGTTACCTAAACTGTTTTTCACAAGCGCTTCTTATACGACAATAGTGCATCTTTTAAACTCTTCTTCTTTAAAACAAATCAGCTGTTTTTAGGGACTTTGCTTATGCCGCCGGTTATCTTTCCTGTTGTGCTCCTTTTAAGGTAATGCTGTCTGGAGGCGTATTAGCGTCCTTCTACGTCCTTTCAATACTGCGTGATACCGAAAAACGGTTTACCGTACTCTCCACCACAAACGGTGACCTTTTATAGGCCTGCAAAAATTAGGCAACCCTGTGCTGCCTAAAGTTAGGAAACATTGAGTTACGACCGATGTGCAAAACTCTGTTGGCGTAATCTCTACATCAACGGTGATTGTTTATCTAGTTCGCCCTTGCTCATGCAGTTCAGTAAGTGGTTGTACTATATAGTGCTCCCAGGAGTGCTCCAAGGATTACAATTATAACAATACTGCTTGTGTCACCCAGTGTGGGCTTCCCATGCTAGCCCTGTACACATACGATATTTGTATTGTTGCGCCGAACACCTAAAATTTTTCATTTTTAGTCTCCGGAACTTAGTGTCGAATGCTGCGCAAGGTGTTTATCAGCTCTTTGCACGATTTCTAACCTTGCATACTAACTAATTTTTTAAGTTCAAAACTAACCCCTCCGGTTTGCCCGGTCAAGCTTGCGTTTCGGCGGCTTGTTTATCTAACCCTTGGATGAGCGGTGTTCTTATTCAGCCTTTTATTGTTTCTAAATGCCTATCTGATGAAGTGGCAGTGTGTTTTGTCCAGTTTTAACTGTTTAGGACCCCACCGGGTGGATAACTTGCTTAGTTTGCGATTTGCACATGCGACTTCGCCTATTAGGGCCCCATAGCCTGTGGCTTTTTTTTAGTGTTGCACTTTTCGGTATGAATTCGCCAATGTTGCGACTGGCGAGCTGCTTTAACTTGGAAACTATTGGAACATCCCCGTGATGACGAGGGTATGGCCAATCTACGGCCACTACTCAGGGAGGTTAGCTAGGTTGTTTTTGCTTTCCTAGACACGTAACTAAACACGGCTACCACCACGCCTAAGAAAGAAAACTTTTATATCAGTAAAATGGTTGTTTCTAGGGTGTTAACATTTAGTATAGAGAGCTCTAGAAATTACAAAGGAGCCACAAACTCTTGGCCGTTACACGGCATGTTTCCAGAAAATAAAATTTGAAACTTTACACAGCTTTCACGTCCGCCATGACGGGACGATTTTATAAATATATATCCATGGTGTGAGAGGAAAAACCCACAAAATAAACAAAATGCTTCGGAGGCAACATTTTTTTTCTTGGTCGAACTGCTGAGGGATAGTGTTGTCCGCAATAAAATGACTTTCAATTGCGATTCACGGTAACATTGATTGGTTCTGGATAATAACTTCTTAATTATTGCAGTTAGGTGTATGATTTGATTGTGAAAACTGTGCAATATCATCAGTCAAATAGATGCCCAGCGTTAGATTGGGGAAAATATAATTGCCCTTAGAACTATGAGATATCTACTTCAGTCTCGGAGAGCGGGCTTTTAAAGCAAAGCATTACTACTTTCGTACAGAGAATTCGGGGAGGATGCGCAAATGACCTTTTGAGCGGAAACACACCCCTCTAGGCGCGTCGCGTGGTTCGGTGAACCCGCTGTCAGCGGTGCGCAGAAGGCCACGTTTTCAGTGGTTCGGCGCCGAACGAGCCGCGTTCCCCCACGCCGCTGTGGCGTAGGCAGCCGGTGACCTCCACAGCCTCCCATCCATGCAACGCTGGGTCGTATAGGGCAACGTGAATCCTCTCGCGCCCGGCGTAGAAAAACGGTCCGTTTGCCTTCACCGAATGCCGCGATCGCAGCATTAGTCCCTGCGAGAGCCACGTTCGCTGGCCTTCATCTGTGAGCGTTGCACGGAACCAAACCAACGGCTTTTTTTATTATTTATTTATTTATTTATTCACAAATACTGCTGTCTCACAGTTCGAGACATTGCAGGAGTGGGTTCATAGCAGTGAATACATAGTAAACTAACAGAACACATGGTTTGGTAGTTCATTAAAAAAACTATTGGTAGGCAACTTCCGGAGAGAAATATCCAGATTATTCCACAATTCAACTGTGAAAGGCAAAAATGAAAACTTAGAACAATCTAGAAATGGCATGAAGGGCATAATGTTAATAGGGTTTGACCTGCGAGTGTTTGCACCGGAGTTTGCAAAGGAAATGGGTATGTCAATGGTGATTATCATGTTCACGATTTTATGTAAAGTGCCGATACGCTCACAAGTACGTCTGTGTTCCAGTGATTTGAGCGATAGACGTATAGCGTGTGACGAAGGCAAAAAAGTCTGATCACAACGGTGATATATGAATCTTATAGCTTTTTTTGAACACCTTCTAGTTGTGCTATGTCGCTTGCGCAGTGAGGTGACCAGACAACGGAGGCGTATTCAAGTACAGGCCGTATCAGGGATTTGTATGCTGTTAGTTTGCATTCGTGAGTTGCATCTTTTAACGTTCGCTTCAAGAAGCCCAATTTCCGAAGCGCTTTCGAGCAAACTAAGTTTATATGTTTATGCCATTTTAAGTTCGTTGAGAGTGTTACGTCAAGGTACTTGAATTCGTTAACATGCTTCATGTTCTGACCATAGGAAAAACGTAGGGGTTCCTTCTTGTTTGTGAATGTCATGCTTACCGTTTTGTTAAAGTTTACTTCCATTTGCCACGTTGAGCTCCAGGTACGGAAAGAAAAAAAAAACATTAGTTAACTGTATTTGGTGACGGGAGGTATTATTACAAGAATAGAGGGCGCAGTCGTCGGCGTACAGACGGAGTTTGACTGGTGTGTTTTTTTGTTATTTGAACAACATCGTTCAGATAAATTAGGAAAAGGAGTGGCCCAAGGACCGAGCTTTGCGGCACACCCGATGTGACAGGGAGGGATGACGAATGCGAATTGTTAAACGCGACAAACTGGTGCCCTAAATTTAGGTAATCTGATAGCCCAGATAACAAGCGAATGCCGCGAGTGCCGCGTAGAAAGGCTTTTAATTTGAGGAGAAGTTTTTTGTGGCAAACAGTATCAAAAGCTTTGGAGTAGTCAATAAAAATGGCGTCCACTTGACCGCGATCGTTTAAAGTCGAAGCGATGTTATGCGTAAACCCTAGCAACTGCGTGACTGTCGAAAATCCTGCACGAAAGCCATACTGATTTTGGGAGAGGAGGTTGTTTTCAGTTAAATATGTGAATAAATGTTTGTGAATAATGTGCTCTAGAATTTTACAGCATGTGCAGATTAACGAAATTGGTCGATAGTTCGTAATGAATTGTTTGTCCCCTGATTTAAACACCGGAACAACTTTCGCATTTTTCCAAATCTCCGGTACAATTCCTGTTTCAAGGGATCTCTGAAAAATGATTGTTAAATACTTAGCATTCCATTCAGCGTAACGTTTTAAAAATGTGTTTGGGATGTTATCAGCGCCAGCACTCTTATTTGTTTCGATGTTCAGTAGTAGCTGTAGCTCTGGGAAGGCAGACAATGTACTGTCATACCGAAAGCGGGACTGGTACCATCATCTATACTAAACACTGATTTGAAATAACCATTGAAGGCTTCAGAGATAGTTAAGGAATCCGAAGAGGGCTGCTCGTTCACAATAAGTAAGGAAGATGTCGGGCCGGCAGGATTAAGAGTTTTCCAGAGTTGAGATGGGTCGTTTTTCATAAAGGTTGTTAGCGAAGTTTCATAGTAGAATTTGCCGGCAGCATGCATTTTTTCTCTTAGCTCTGTTTTCAGAGAGTTCAGTAAATTCTGGTTATTTAGAAGAGTTTAACGATGCCTTCGAAGTCGCTTTATTCGCCGAGTAAGCTGAATAATTTCTCTGTTTAGCCAAGGATGCCGAGGGTTTCGTTTTAAGGACTTCTGTGGGACATATGTGTGCATACAGTGTTCAACAATCTTATAAAACTGCTCAACTAACAAGTTCACATGACATTGGTTGCTATTTAACAAGAAATCATCAAAAGATGCTGCTAGAACTGCAAGAATTGAATTGTCGTCCGCGTGGGTAAAATCTACAACCGTTTTGTACGTCGGAAGTTTAGGTTCACAGGCAACTTTCAAGCTAAGAACGACTGCCTTGTGGTCAGATACACCATCCACTGCTTCACATTCAAATCCATTCTGCTGTACAGCCTCATTTAAGAATACAAGGTGTAAAATGGCATTTTCCCGTGTAGGAACATCGACTACGTGGGTAAGATCAAAGGACACAACAAGATCAATTAAAGCTTCACTGAGTGCCCTATCGCGACCAGTGGTAAGAGTGAATTCCAGTCAACATGCGGTACATTAAAATCACCACATAAAATCAGTTTAAATTTGTGAAGCCTGTTGTTCAAATATATTCACTAATAGCAGGAAAAACAACGTGGTCAGCACCAGGAGGCCGGTATATTACACCTAATACGGTTGTTTTCCCCCCAAGGCTGATTTTGCACCATACGAATTTTGACTCGTGAAGGTCGGGTAACGGATAGAATTTCAAACTATTCTTTAAGAAGATGGCGACACCGCCACCGCGGCTGTCCGGTCTGTATTTACGTAGTACCGAGTACCCCGGGGGTAGAAATTCAGCCTCGGAAATAGTATTATTTAACCATGTTTCAGTCACACAAATTAGTGATGGGGCGTAAATTTGAATGAGCCAATTAAAATCTACATTCTTATTCACCAAACTGCCAGCATTTACGTTCAGAAGCACTAATTTACGCTGGTTTCCGGAAAGTCATTCATTGCTACGAAGAACATGAGTGCTAGACGCTTCAACAACTGACTTGGTGACGTCGTCCCAGACGGAGCGAACACTGTCAATAACTAACTGATCATACTGTAGTACTTTTTCGGCTGCTTTTCTTAAGTCAGCAGAGTGCTGCCATAGTTCCTTGCGGATTTGTCGAACCCTGACTTAAAAATCTTCGTTGATGAAGACATCCGTTCCTTTTAATTTGCTAGCATTACTTAAGATCTCGGTTTTTGTTCGAAAATCGAGTAGCTTTATAATAACTGGCCTTGGATTTTCGCTTCTGCGTGTTCCGAGGCGATGGCACCATTCGATGTTGTCACATTGAATATTAAGCTTCGTTGATATAAGGTTCACGACCGACGGTAGTAGCTGCTCGGGTTTCTCATCACGTGGTTCCAGCAATCCATGTACGACAAGGTTATTTCGTCGTGATCGATTTTCCAAGTCGTCGTTTTTGCGATCAAGTGTGTGCGCTGCTTTAGTTAGATCGTTCATTTTAATCTCTAATTCCGGTACACGTTTTACAAGATCGTCATTATCAGTGACACTAGACTTCAACTTTGTTAGACGGGCTTCGAACGCTGCAACCCTTGTGGTGAGGGCTAATATATTTTCGCTAATGCGTGTTTGCCCAGCAAGCAATTCTAATAACATCTGTTCAGTTTTGGATGTAGGGCCGGGATTGGTCTCGACATCACCAGACAAAAGTAACAAAAATCTTAAGGAAAGTTTTACACTAGTGACAACACTGAAAAGCCATGCGCAAGTAGGGTCCGGCAGAAGCAGCAAGAAACGGTTGTCACTTCTATGGCATTTATACCGGTAGGGATTTCCTACCTGCAAAATGAAGCAGAAGACACTGTAGCGTCTGCACTTCATGCCGCTGCCGGACCCACGGATTTTGAGACGTGGTCGGCCGGACTTTGAGACGTGGTCGGCAATACAGCAAAATCAAAGGCTAACCAAGCAAAACCAAAACTCAACCAGACAAAGCCGACTTTTGCTTTGCATATCCGAGATTATCTGGGCTAACCCGCCGCCATTTTTTTAGATCGGCAGCTGGAAAGAGCCTCCAAGCTCCACCAGCGATGTGACATCAAACTGCAAACGTACGCCACGCTTTAAATAGCGGAGGCGCGCGCTCAGGCAGCTCAGCTCTAACCCGGCCCCGATAGAGCACGGCGTACGTTTGAAATGTGACTCCAACACGGGGCTACGGTTTTGCGGTGCTTCGCAGCCACCGATCTCAAAATAATCGCTTTCAGAAAAGTGAAGTACTTAGCGCATGCTTTTGCGGGCAATTACGTTTTGGCAAACCGTACCCTGGATTTCGGTTGGACAGATGAACCTCTACAATTTTTATTAGGATTACACGCCCTAATGCAACAAAAAAAGCTTATACCAAGTACTAATGTTTTACCTTAAATAGAAACTGCAAATCGTTTTATTGTGTCTGCTACGGCCCCTGATTACTTCAAGGCAATTAAGCACAGCGCCACAGGCGAAAATCACGACAAAATTGAAGTACACTGAAGTTTCCCCTGCACGGCCAGTCTTCTTTGGAGAATTGTACAACCTAGACACACGTACGCTTCGATGGGTGCCGATGGTGTCATACAGCACACCAGCTGTCCTACGGACGTCCTCGTTAAGAAAATAACATTGCGTGTTGGGGAGATGGAACAGGGAAATAAACAGCACTGTATTTATGCGTACGATTTCCAGTGACGTACAGACCATCAACAATTTTCCCAGCACTAAAAAAACGAAAAAAAAAACATAATAAAAAGGGAAAGATTTATAACAGCAGCAGACGCTGTCTCGCAGGCCCGAGCACCAGAAACTATTTCTCACAAAGGAAAGCAACAAACAAGTTCATGCGATTAATAACGAGGGGAGGACCGCAACTTCCTGTACTGATTACAGCAAAAACCAATGGTACAGCGAACGTCTCGAAATACGAAATGCAATGCAAGCAGACTTACAGGCAGAAGACACGCAGCCGGGCTGCCAGCGATGGCAAATGCTATTCTGAAAAAAAAAAAGAAACATCGACGAGCTACACAGTGAGGAATAGCAGAGGCAGTTCAGAAATCCACAGAAGATCTCCTCGTGCAGGCCCCAGCAACACAAAAACTAACAAGCACATGTAACTACAGCAACAGCAATGTCCCGCGTGGAAGCTATCACAATATGGGTCACCAGTAGTGGTCAAAAGTTTTCGTGTATATTACCAAAGCCACCGCATGCCACAATGGTTAGGTTCGTTTAAACAATGTTTGGGTTAGGTTAGGTTAGGTTAGCTTAGGGAGGCAAGTCGCGAATAAGATATTGTTAGAGCTAACTAAATTCTCCAAGAAGCGGTATGCTTGGGTAAAAATTAGTGGTGATACCGTGTTCCCCGTCGGCAGCCCCTGAGATCGGCGTCCAACCGCAGTGAACGTCTCACCTCTCAACTAGATGTGGAGGGGGGAGCCGTACAGGGAAGGCATCTACCATGCGGAGCTAAAAAGAGAAGAAAGAAAGAAAATAGGGGGAACGTAGGGTGGATGACAGTTGTATAGTGTCTGATGAAAACCGAAAAACAGGAAGAGCATTTTGTTTACTCACCCAGCAATCACGGCAGTTCTCGCAAACTCTCAATAATCTGCCATCAAACTTCCGTGAAACCTTTTTATATTAGTTCCAGTATTTTAGATATATATTCAAACCACTTTTGTAAAGCGGGATTTTTTTTTTGATGCCCTGAATTATTTGTGTTCGTTCTACGCACGTATATTCTTCTAATTTTGTGTGATAATACTCTCTTTTTTGTTTCAAGTTTACCATAAACAGGCATCTGAAAGGCCCGGCGAATTGCTGGTTTTCACGGCGGAAAACATTCTTGCCAAGCAGAAAACTAAAAACAGCACTTTGCGAAAACTTATTTTAGTAGCAACTTCGGCGTTTCATTTTTTTCTTTCTTTTCCTCTGTATGGCTGTCCGGATAAAAGTAATCATACTGCACAGGTAAGTTCTCTCGTTTACTTCTTCAGACTTCAAGCTTAGACTATTAAGCCCACCTTATTTCAAAGGTTTTGAATACATCTCTTACCGTGTTCCTGATATATCTATTGTTTTAGAAGTCCTGAACTCAGTCGCGTTCTGGTTATTGAAGACTTCGACAGCTACCTGCATAAACCAAGAGGACCAACTCACACGTTACAACACCATCACAACTTGTCTTGAAGTGCAAACAAAATTCTGGTTGCGCCCCCCTAAAACGATACATCGCCGCCGCGGCCTGGTATGTTGACCTGCCAGATGACGTTGCAGAGGCAGTGGCCATTGCTAAGTCCACGGCGCCTTATCGCAACAAACCATACCACCCTATAATAACAGAAATTGGAGACGCATGCCGGCTTTATCAAGCCGCAGTAGAACCATCAATGTCTCCCATCCGAACAAATTTTTCTTGTGACATCTACGTATCGATTGTCTGGTCCCCAGGTTCCTTGGCTTTTTCCTTGGCTTTTTTTTTTTGGAACCAGACTGCCTTTGTGGCTGCTTGGGGACCTGAACTTGCGTGCATACTAAGCTTCAAGACCAAAAACAGTCAAATTCACGGAACCTTCAACCTACAGTAAAGCTCCATAGATACCACTTCGAAGGGAATACATTTCAGCGATACAAAAATAAAAAGATTGCGAACTCCTCCGTACAGCTGACTATCACACCACCAAGCATATGTACTAGGAATACTGCGAAGAGTAACATTTCGAAATGACATATTTCCCTCAAACATTCCAAAATCTCTTCCTACCTCACTGAATGCTATACAACACACCTCTTAGGACGTATCTGCTCGTATGTTCTTGCCCAACGAATATAAACCATTTGGTGCATTCCCCAGTGGAAGTCTGCGCTACTAAGGTCGCTGACGGAAGCTTAAGAAGACCTGGTGCCACGTGCACAGGATTTGTAAAAGGCTCATGACCTCTGCAGCATAAGTGGTTCGCGTTACCAGGAGATTGAACTCACTGAGAAGTCGAAAGCCAACGCCTGCCCAACGAATCGAGGGAAATGCTGTGAGTCCGGAATGCAGTGGTAGCCTAATCAAAGTGATGCCGGCTTCATAACACAAGGGGCCGAGGTTCAATTGCAGCCAAGGGAGCATTTATTTGTCTTAATAATTTTCTACACCCTGTAATTGTTCGCGGCCTCTGCAAATCCTGTACCCCCCGGATATTCATGGAAACCCAGTTGTTAGGCTTCCGGTTTCACAGCGTGAACTTCGGGTTCCACAATCGGATCATCAAAAACAACGTTTTGTTCAAGAAGACCACTCTGAGCCCCTGCTGCTCGACTCCTTGTCTCCTCGGCACATACCCCACACTTCGGTGTTTTTTGTGTGTGTGGAATGGACGGATATTACTTGGGCTAAGCACTTCAGCTTCTAGAAGGAATGTGTGTTTCTGCTTTTGCAGTGCGTGAATGAAACACTCTGCGAGGGCCTGTACAAATAATTAAAAGAGTTGATCATACACATGCATACAATGTAGGTTGAAGGTTTGTTCGCCCCTTCATAGCATTCGCCCCTTCACTGAAAAAGTCCATGGCGTTCAGTTCTTCGTATCCGTTCTTCATGAACAAGCTCTGCTACTTTCTTGGCCGCCTAATGTTTACCTTCGCTTCATCCCGAACATCGCAGGCCTCATTTGGCCCATGAGAGACATGCTCGAGGAAAACAATGCAAGACCAATCTGTCTCAGGCAACCATACTCTTCTATGCGACACCTGTTAGTCAGCTTTCCCTACTTACTGCGAAATCTGACAGGCCGTCGGAGCTGTCTTGCAGCAGTGTTTTAGACAAAGCATAAAGAACCCTTGCTTTCTTGTCCCGTAAGATTTAGCGCTCAGAGTCACGCTACAACACTTTCCGAAGTCAACTGCTGGCAATATATGTCTGTGCGTTGACTGCGACATTTTCGAAATGTGGAGAGTTCAATCTGAAGACTCGCCAGATATCTTTAACCTTTGCTATCAAAAGCATCCCAAACACTCCAAGCGAGCAATGATGGTTTGGGCGAGTTCACTGGATATACGGCAACTCATGTAAAAGACTCCTCCAGTTTGTTTCTGAATTGACGGTGGCTGTTCCGGTGACATAATTTTCCTGGTCAGCTATCTCACAATTTTTGGCGACTTCGCTGCGTTCTCTGATCTGTTTCAGGATGTCGTTTTGTGATACGTAACGTTTAATGTAGATTTGTAGTTACGCCAATGCATGATAACGTGTTAGTGGCGCACTGATTGCGGTAAACTATTTCAGGTGCATTTGCTATTTTCGCTCCGCCTTTAAATCGGGCAATCAGGTAGCCATTTCTCGTCGAATGCTTGTGGATGAAGTACACCTTTGTCTTTTGAACACATGGGGCAACGCCCCGCCAGCCTCTGTGACAGCCACGAACGGAACGTGTTTCAAATGTATGATTGTCGTAGTGTTCGGAGATTATGTCGTGCTCTATTTCTCTGTGCACGGAATATTGAACGAATGAACGTTTTTGGAAGCTTTTTTTACGTTTCGCACTTACCCGGTTCTCCTTTTTGTTGCGTTCGTACGGCGAAGGACAAACGGTGCTTACTCTTTGGAGTAAAGTGGACACAAAAGAGGCGCTCCCTGGTCCGGGGAAGAGTCGAAATTAAACTAAATTATAGCGCGGTGTGCGGCGGTTTTCTGTGCACAGAGACAACCAGGTTCTTCCTTTTTCTTGTTCTTTGGCCGTAAAGAAAAAGTATGACGCCACCCTGTTCGCGTTTAACCAGGAGCTAAAGAAGGAGTGGATCGAATTTATGTATTATTTCATAGTGATTCCTGCCTGAGACAGTACTATGAGAGAATATAGGCCCACATAGTGCAGAAACGTTTTCGCTGAGATAGATAACAACGAGAAGGTCCTCAAGGTTTCTCTTGTATGTGCTACATTGCCAACTAGCCCTTGTTACGGAGATGAACGCGCCCATTGCGGTTCCACTTTAAAAGCACAGCTGTTAAGTCCCAGCGTTATCCATACACGCACAAACAAACCTGGAAGCCTCAATTGAAATTTTGTGTTAGGGACGTCACGGAAATTGAACCTGGCACCTTTGCGCTGTGTAATTGGCAACCTAACAAATGGGTGACACTAAAATCCTGGTGGGTCAGTAATAACATGCGCAGCCAATTCGAAAACAAAAAAAACAACTTCACGTGGTTGACGACGAAGCAAGGTCCCTGGCACAATAAAACTAACCGGTATCTTATTGAACTATTTTTGCTCCCCAGGCGCGGAACAGTATCTGTGTTCGTAGCGCGAGCGCTATTTTTCGGCTTCCCAACGCGTTGTAGTGGGTGTTGGCGCGGACCACCTTGGGAGAGATGTGACATTCTGCCCACGACACGATTCGACAGTGGTAGTCATGGAAAATGTACATCGGTGTTTTCAGAAATAAATGTGAATTGCTATTGCCCTGTCTCAGGCAAGGGGATTGGGGCCGCCACCTGGGGTGTTCCAACAGCTCTGAATCACTAGTGCAAGCTCCACAAATGCGTGTTTGTAGAATATATTTCATTAGAAAAATACGTCGTGAGCAAGCAGATGTCCAGTTTTTTCCAGAATCGTGGGCATTGAGGGGTGCCCTTTCATTTAGGCTTGCGTCCTTTGCGAGGTCCGCACGCGCATAAAAGGGTGACCCAATTCCCCGCTTTAGAGACCGTGCAACGATAAACAAAGCACCCAGACTTGTTTATTGCTTACCTTCACCGAGTGCCCTTCTTGATATATTTGTAAAAGCAGAAATCTAACTGAATGGCTTAGGGAGGAAAATGACGGCCGCAATAAGAACAGATAACGCCTCGCCATCGCCGAGCACTGCGTTGCGGACGAGAACTTTTTTGTGGCCGGTGTAAAGCAACAACAAAGAGATGTCACGCCCTACGCCATTCATTCCAAGGAAATACATGCTGGTCCTCTTTAACTAACACGTTAGGGTGGTTATTTTTTGGTATAACGCAAATGATTTAAGTAAAATTTGTACTTCCAATTGAAATTACATCTTTCGTCAAGGAACAATTTTTAATATTGCCACGTGTTTTGTTCTCTGCAAATAAATACATCCTCGTTGATGTTCTGAGCAACTGGATATCACTACTGTAAATTTGATGTGTTTTTTTTTTACTACAACAAGCTCTCGTTTATTTTTTTAATGGTAGGGGTTGTGAGCAAGTTTAAACTGGAAACTATTTTCTATTCACTGCATCACATTGGATGAAATGTATCAATCGTCGTAGTCTCTTAAGTTTTCAAACCCTCTTTTGACTGTTATGTCTGGCTTGACATAACTGATCATTGTAACTGGGCGGATAATTATTTTTACAGATTTATGGGTGAACCTAGACTCACCCCGATTGGTGGCTGATTGAGAAAATGGGGAAGTTGTGTTCACACTGAAATGCAATTCAGGGTTACCGTATAGAACTCTGCAACCAGGCTCATGATATACACCATTTGCTGTGTTACTGTGTGACATGGCAAAAAGGTGCCAGGGAACTAATTCTGAAGAATCCTTGGTAATGGCGCGGAGCCACAATCTCAGAGATATTTACTTCCTGCCTTAAAGAAAGCTGCCTTCACAGAGGTCATATGCTGCGTTTCGCTTTCAGCTTTGTGCTCTTTATTAGTTTACTACCATTATAGTGCCACGAAGCATGTATGGTATTGTTTGTTTATTGTTTTTTTACTGCCCGGCCGCTCCCGGCTCTTTTATCAGTGTCCCAGCGAAGCGCGTGTTCCGTTGGTTATTTTTATGCCGCACGGGCTATCTCATTCGGATAAAGAAACTGTTTTGCCCTAACTTCACTAGGCTAGAATAATGTTATTTCATCTACAATGCTGTGAATGTAAATCTACGGTTCGAGAAACACTCGCACCGAAAGATGAAAATCCTGCAGAGCAGATGCAGCGGTATTCGACTCGGCGACACTCGCTTGCGCACGTCACTTGGCTGACACCTGCTTCGCCGCCAGTCTATTCTACGAGTTCTTAAGGGAGCACGTGCTCGCTCTAATAAACTGCTTTCCCTTGAACACAATGCGTCGTCTTTGGCTTCGTGACATCGGTTAGAGCCACGTGGTAATGATCCCCGCACTTCTCGCCATTCCAAGCGGGACTTGTTGGGATCGATACCCCGCAGAACAAATAAAGCAGCTAATTCACCGTGCGGACCCGGAAATGATGGAGGACAAGAAACTGAGATTTCTTATGCGAGGAGTAAAGCGAGAACTCTTTGCTTGCCTTCTCCTGAGCCCCCCTAGAACGGTGGCCAAATTTACGTCTGACGCTGCCGTGATGGGGAAGATTTTATAAATTCGATCGAGGCAATACGACCGCCCTCTCAACGCGCAGTTCTAGGAAATATTTGATTCCGCCACGGCAAGTTCCGATACATTGCGCGAGACCATCCGACTATTCGTCAGGGAGGAGCTTGGGAAGCTTCTACTAACGACGCCACAACCTGAAGTGGCTTCTCTAACTGGCGACACCTGAAAAGAAATTCAACAGGCACTGAGACTTCTACGGCATTCGAAGCCCCCCGTGAACCCCCCGTGAACCCCCCGTGAACCGCCGATAATCGTCCGCTGTGCTACAACTGCGGAGAGTCCGACCACATCTCGGTGGCTCGGTTTGCGAATATTCTCCGTCGACGCACCACGCCTCAGAAAGGCCAGCGCCCTACTAAGAGCGAAACATACCTCTCTAACACCAACCGATGACCAGCCCGCTTCAACCGTTTACTGTCGCCCTACCCGCACCAGTAGCCTAAGCACCGTAGCACTGCTGACTTCTCACGCAGATGTTCCCTAGGCCAAGCGGGGAAAACTAAAAACAGCAACTATTGAGGTAAAGTTGCACAACCCCGGAAAAATGAAAACCCTCCAACGACGCAACGACTCGTTGAAGACCACGATTCTTGACATGCCCTTAGCCGGACGGCTCGATCTATCCCGGACGTGGGCCCAGAACACGACGACCGCCACATCGCACGATGCCTACTCGAAATGACCAAGCCTGCCGCTGAGAAGACGATGATAACGAGGACGGACAATTCACCATAGCCAACACGCAAAAGCCGAGATACAACGCCCCGACGCAGCCGAACCTCAAGGAAAGCGCCGCCCAACGTCTAGTTGTATTTCGACGCCTTTGATGCCGTCGCCCTCGTCCACGCGGGAGCCGACTGCTAAGTAATGAGCGGCTCATTCGCCTCTAAGCTGAAGAGAGTTACGACACGATGGGACGGTCCGCACATACGCAAAGCAGGAGGCCATCTCGTAATGCCAGGTGGAACGTGCACATCGCGGGTCACATTAGACGATACCGCATACAGTGCTGCGGTCGTCATTTTGCCTAACTATCCCGGCGACGTACCGCGCAATATTTGACCTGCAGACAAGGTCGGTAACTTTTTCCTCCAATTCCTCCAAGGTGCCAAAAACCGAAACTCGAACCCTGTGCTGCTGCAAGAATTGCCGACGATCATGTCACTCAGCACCTCGCGCAAGCTTGATGGTCACCGTCTACTCTGATGATGCTGCTCCTGACGTTGACGCTATCGTAGAGAGTGACCAAAGTTTGCTTCTCGACGGATGTGTCTCCTTCGAAAGAGGCATTCAGCGCTTTAAGCAGTGCAAATCCACATTCTGGTCACAAATTTTACCGCGGAGTACTAGCATCCATACAAGGGTGCTAGAGTTGCGTTCCTCGAATACACGCAAGAAACAAGTCAAGTGGCAGCCATCGCCAAAGTTGAACGCACACGTGCAGATGCTATTAAGCTGCCGCATCCTTTCGACGTGAACCCGGTGCTGCCGCAAGAAAAACGGGACAAATTATAAGATTTATTGCGGCGCTAGAGCGACTGTTTTCCGTAGAACTCAAAATACGCGTCACACCCCTAGCGAAACACCAATTTATAAACAAAAATGAACCCCGACCGTCACCGTACCGTGTGTCTTCAGATGAGCGGGAAGACATCCGGACACAAGTCTACGACGAGCTGAGTGACAAAATTATACAGCCATCAAACAGCCCGTGGGCGGCACCGGTCGTCCTCGTGCAGAAATAATAATGGCACATTAAGGTTCTGCGTTGACTACCGACGACTGAACAAGATCCCCAAAGAGGAGATGTATCCGCTGCCACATATCGGCTACTCCATCGACAACCTCTGCTGCGCACAGTAGTTCTCTTCGATGGATTTTAAGACAGGCTGCTGGCAAATTGAAGTGGACGACAGAGACTGAGAGAACACTGGATTCAGAACCCCCTGACGGCTTATAAGATTTCAAGGTTATACCATTTGAGCAGAGCAAGGAACCAGCGACGTTTAAAAAAGTCATGAACACAGTTCTAGCTTGCCTGAACTGGCACACCTGACTCGTATACCTCGAAGACGTTGTGGTATTCGTCCGAACTTTCTACGAACACCCTGAAAAGTTGCAGTCTGTACTTGAGGCTATGCGTCCTTAGGGGTTAACGGTGAAGCCTGAAAAGTGCCGCTTCGCGTATAAGGAGCTCAAGTTTTGGGCCACGTCTTCGACGCCAAGACAGTCCTGCCTGACGCGGCGAAAACTTCAGCGGCAGCGAAATTACCAAATCCGGGAGACAAGACGGGCCTTCAAAAATTTCTCGGACTATGCATTGCTACCCGCGCTTCGTCAAAAATTCCGCATGCATGCAGAGCCACCGTCGCCCTTCACGAATGATAGCACCATTTTCAGCTGGCAAAGCGCCAAAAGGAAGCATTCTGCAAGCTTCAACAATGCCACAAAAACCGCCTGTGCTCCCCCATTTCGACGAAAATGTTGATACATAAATGCATACGGACGGCAGTAATATAGGCTCGGGGGCCGGCTCATCCAAAAGAAAAGCGGTTCCGCAAAACTGATAGCCTATGCCAGTCGTGCTTTGTCAAAGGAAGAAAACAAAAACATTCAGCCTTTTCGAAAGAGTGCCTCGCAATTATATAGGTCATTCCGAAACTTCGCCCATACGTGTATGCAAAGCCGTTCAAGGTTGTGACAGACCACCATACGCTGTGTTGGCTCGCCAGTTAGAAGGACCCCTCTAAGCGACTCGGTAGGTGGAGCTTGCGCCTGCAAATATTCGACGTTCGTCGACCCATCACCACAGCTATCCGACGAGCACGGCGCATTCTTCGGAGCATTGACGGAAAGCGACCTAGCCATCCGGCAGCATGGCGTCCACGAGTTATGCATCATTGTCGAATACATAGAAAGCCTCAACGTTAGCTTGCAAAGGGCCTTCAAATACAATTTGCCTGCATTCACTCTCAAAAAAGGCGTCCTCGTGAAGAAACATTTCAAACCTGGAACAAGAACAAATTATCTAGCCATCCCCGCCTCTTCGCGAAGAAACAGGAGTAGGAAAACAAAATAGTTACGCTGAAACAGCACTTCGGGGAAGCCCACTTACACAATAAATTTCCTCAAAGGCTTACAATGCACCTCGATAACCGAATGCTTGTGTGTTCGAAATCAAACTCGGTTCACTCGCATTGTGAATTCCCTAAGTATTGGATTTTGAAGCTTGCTTCTTTATCGCAGGGTCAAAAGGATTACACATAATATGCAGACTAGGGGGATGCCTGGTATTTTTTGAATATTTTGTCGCAATTCTTGAGTACTCTGCAAGCGAAATAATTTGGCGATTCTAGCTACACACAAAATGCAAATCTCGGAAAGCTTGTTCAAAACATTGTGGCATAAACCTCTCTTTTATAACATGATTCTACGCAATCCACATTTTCAGCACAATGGAAACTGAAATCCCTGACAGATTACAGTTCGGCCAAATTACATATTTAAACGTAAATGCAGGATTAATTTCTTAAATTGGCTTCTAACTCCTTTAACAAGAAAATTCTCTGGCACAGTAGCTAGTGCATTGCCGTTGCTACCCCACAGTGACCCTAATTGCAACCCCATCTGAAGATGGTATCTATTCACCTATGCCTGAAGACAATGTACGTTACCTTTGATGAACCAATGATGCTATGCACCCAGTTCATTTACAAAATTGTACTGTTGCAGCGCCCACTGCACCAAGTCCATCTATCTATCTATCTATCTATCTATCTATCTATCTCTTCCTCTCTCTCTCTACCTACCTACCTACCTACCTGCCTGCCTGCCTGCCTGCCTATCTACCTACCTACCTACCTGCCGGCCTGCCCGCCTGCCTGCCTGCCTATCTACCTATCTACCTACCTTCCTTCCTTCCTACCTACCTACCTGCCTACCTACCTACCTAACCTACCTAACTACCCACCCACCCACCCACCCACCTACCTAGCCTGCGTGCCTGCCTGCCTGCCTGCCTGCCTGCCTGCCTGCCCGCCCACCCGCCCGCCCGCCTGCTTGCCTGCCTGCCTGCCCGCCCGCCCGCCCGCCTGCCCGCCCGCCCGCGCGCCTGCCTGCCTGCCTGCCTGCCTGCCTGCCTACCTACCTACCTACCTACCTACCTACCCACCCACCTATCCACCCACGTACCAACCCACTTACCTACCTACCTGCCTACCCACCTACATACTAACTACCTACCTACCGACCGACCGACCAACAACCTACCTACCTACCCGCCTGCCTGCCTGCCTGCGTGCCTGCTTGCCTGCCTGCCCTCCCGCCCACACGCCCACCTGCCACCTGCCTGCCCGCCTTTTTGCCCAGCCGCCTGCCCGCCCGCCTTATTTCCCGCCTGCCCGCCTGCCCGCTTGCCTGCATTCCTGCCTGCCTGCCTGCTTGCCTATCTATCTATCTATCTATCTATCTATCTATCTATCTATCTATCTATCTATCTATTATCTTCGTGAAGGGTACTGTTCACATTTGTTTCAACAAAAACTAAACCATTCTGCACATTCATGGGTGGATGAACATAAACATGAAGTTGCAGAAAAACATTTTACTTGGCTTTTATTAGGAACGCAAGAACTAAGGCAACTGGGTAAGTAGTTTGATCATTTTCACAGTGTAGTTTTCTTAAGATGACTAATCAAATTTCTGTTTTACTACCAATCGTAGGTGTATTGCTTTTGTGCAAGCATAGAGCACCCCCCTCTTGGTCGGTTGATTCAACAACACCGGCTCTTCGATAACGTCTTCCGGCTCGTGTGGAACTAGAGCATGAAAATGGTTGTAATAGAGTATATTATAATGTATACAACGTCATTCAGATTTACTAATTCAGATTTTTTAGAACACAAAGAAGAGAACCTTATTTATTCTTTCTTGCTATAGCCCATTCCCAACACGTGTCTGCGTTTGCCAACATTGCCAGTTATTATAAGCCAAACCGATTGGTATGCACAAATAGTCCACCTAATGGTAACATTTTGCGAGGGAGACGAGCATACAATGCATATAGTACTCTACTTGTATGAAGTGCAGTTCGTGACCGTAGCCTCTTGATAAACAAGGCTTCTTTTCTACCCCCGTATTTTCATACCAGAGTGTTAGAACAATACATCAGCAAGCTCCACCACTTTAACAACACAAGACAGCAAGAATCATTTGTTCATTTTTAATTGCAAACAGACCGCCCAAAACTGCTTCGACTCAAAGCTCCCGTTTAAGAGAGTGGTGTACATTATGCATATTACTGATTTGGTTCAGATAGGGTAACCAATCTCATTAGGGTGTTTTATGATAGAACATGTGAAAACACAACTTTGTAGGTTTATTAAGCGATATAGCCATTTATGAAACCAAACAACGCGTCTTTGTGCGCATCCAAGGGTAGCCAAGGGGCTATTGTGGTGCGAGGGCCTGCACTTATGATTAAACAAATTCATCATACAAAAACATACATTTCGAGTTGAAGAATGGTTAATCACAAGAGATATGCGCCCTTGCGCTGCGTCCTGCACGCCTACCCTGTCCTTTACGGAATGGGCGTACACTCAAAAAGAAAACTAAAAAAAGTGAAGTGTTGCAGAGTGATTTATAAGAAGGATTGCAAACGGCTATGGCAAGAAGTTCAGATGATTATGCAACTTACTATTTACAAGGACATCCATCAAACGCAGCAAGAACACCCTGGCGTGTGTAAATATAACTATTACGGTGCAGTCATTACAAATCAATGTTCTGGCGATGCATCTATTGCTAAACGTAGTTATAGGCTAGGAAATCTGCATGCGGTAGCTTTACAAATGGTTATAAAAGAAGTCAAACATGAAATTATTGCGCGAAATCACCGGCTTGGCGAGCAAGGGCGCACTGCCGAAACACTGTTTCAAACATTTGTAACGTTATTTGGCAACACTTGGTTTGTGTTTACAACCGTTAATATTTACCTAACCTCTGTAAAACAGTCCTCATAAATCAGGATAACCCCCCCCCCCTTGGTTACCACAGTGTAGGGGGAACCAAAGGGGACAGCCCCAGTAATTTAAACGAAAACTCAAATAACTAGTTATGACTAGTACAAGTATAGGTGCGTCCTCATAACCAACCATTTATTCGGGGACTCATTAGTTCATTGGAACGTTGTATCATTCAATGCATATTTTTCACGCCTGAGTAAAAAATGGCCCCTAAAACTTAAAAAGAACATGCAACTCTATTCAATATATAGCAACATTTTTTTTCCTTGGCCGAACGACTGCCACAGAACATTACGTATTATATTTTACGTTGGGCTAAGTAAGAAATCAAATGGTTATGCTGGAGTGTTTTGATAGACAAATTTTTAGCCTTCTGATGTTTTGTGAATTTCATTTTTAAATGCAGAGCATTTCAGTAACTCACGATGTCACCCGCGTTGACGTCCGTAGTCCGCACCGCACCCCTCCCTTCTATATAAAAAAAAATACTATCTGCGCCTGGTTTCGATCCCTCGACCCTGCAGGCAGAACGCAATGTCGTGGTGCTCTACCCACTGCGCCACAAAGCCGAAGCAGAATTGGACGCTACGGACGCGCCTTATATCGTTGACTCATTCAAATTACTGCTTGCGAGTGCTCTCTCGTCAGCAGTTGCCACAAGTGCACCAACATTAACCTAACGCAAACTACTTAACGTCGGGTGCCCCCGGAAATGCTCTGCATTTGATCGTGCCCCTCGCGAGGGGGATGTTTCACTGCGTCTTCTCTCGGTCGCGGGACCCGTGGCGCCATCTGGCGGAGGCTCGGCACAACTCGTAGCACTTCCTTTGAAAAAGCGCCTCGAAAGCGCCTCAAATATAAAAGAGGGATGACGCGCTTTCTGCGCTACAGTTTTTTGTGCAATTCCATAGTTTTTTTGCTACAGTGTATACAAAGGGCGTGTAACTGCTTTTACAATGAGTGATATTCATGGCAGAGGAAGAGGACCCAGGAATAGATCGTTTTTTTCCGAAGTTACATACAACCTTCAGGTGAGGTGAAGCGATACCCGATCTTTTACCCCAACGGCATGGAGAAGCACTTTCCGCATACCAACTTTGACCAGGCTATGGTTTGGTGGCCGAAAATCGAAGACCGGCTATATTGCGCTAAGTTGATAGCGATACGAGGATAGCGATACGATCAGAAAAAAGCCTGATTTATAAGAAGGGTTGCAAACGGCTATTGCAAGAAGTTCAGGTGAATATGCAACTTAGTACTTTTTAAAGGGACATTTATCAAACGCAGCAAGAACACTCTGGCGCGTGGTAACTATAACTATTACGCTGCAGTCATTACAAATCAATGTTTTGGCGATGGATTTAATGCTAAAAGTAGTTATTGGTTAGTAAATCTGCATGCGGTAGCTTTTTAAATGGTTATAAAAGAAGTCAAACATGAAATAATGGCGCGAAATCACAGGCTTGTCCAGTAAGAGGCGCTGCGAAACACTATTTTAAACATTTGTAACGTTATTTGGCAATGCTTGGTTTGTGTTTACAACCGTTATTATTGAACTAACCTCTGTAAAATAGTCCTCCTAATCTACCGTATAGTAGGGGGAACCAAAGGGGACAGCCCCAGTAATTTAAACGAATACTCAAATGACTAGTTATGACTAGTACAAGTATAGGTGCGTCCTCATAACCAACCACATATTCGGGGACACATCAGTTCATTGGAACGTTGTATCATTCAATGCATATTTTTCACGCCTGAGTAAAAAATGGCCCCTCAAACTTAAAAAGAACATGCAACTCTATTCAATATATTGCAACATTTTTTTTCCTTGGCCGAACGACTGCCACAGAACATTACGTATCATATTTTACTTTGGGCTAAGTAAAAAATCAAATGTTTACGGTGGAGCGTTTTGATAGACAAATTTTTACCCTTTTGATGTTTTTGAATTGCATTGTTTTTTGCTACAGTGTATACAAAGGGGGTGTAAATGCTTTTACAATGAGTGATATTTATGGAAGAGGGAAGAGGACTCAGGAATAGATCGTTTTTTTCCGAAGTTACATACAACCTAAGGTGAGGTGAAGCGATACCCGATCTTTTACCCCAACGGCATGGAGCAGCCCTTTCCGCATACCAGCTTTGACCAGGATATGGTTTGGCGGCCGAAAATGAAAGACCGGCTACATTGCGTTTATTTGATAGCGATACGAAGTCAACCGAAGAGAGTACATACAGAAAAAAGCCTGAGCCTCTAAACTGGTATTATATACAAGTTGCCCAATTACCCCGCTTTGGGAGAACGCTATTAGCCTGTAGTCAATGGAAATGCACATTGCCCACCTTTTGTGCCACAGTGCTCAGCGCCACCTTGCTTTCGTTTTGGTCTCACTAAGATCACCAGATTTGGTACTATGGTACCGTCTCGCAATCATCCGCCGAGGAGGGAAGAAAGGGGGAGTGTGCAACAATTTTACGCGTTTTCTTATCGTAGAGAAGAAAAGTATGGGAGGATGACGGTTGTCAGAGTAATGATATAGTAACTTAAAAAAAACGAAATATCTGTAAGAAATATGTATCCAACACAAACGTACCATGCCATCTTGAGTGGGCACTATGTTCTCCCCGCTCTCTTTCTATGCTTGCTTCGAATATCTTAGAGACCTGCCTATGTCAACATGACACAAAATAATGACAGCGGAGTCAAAGCTGCGTCCCTTTTTCTCTTTTTTATCCTCTTGTTCTACAGATCCCGCGAATAATATAAAAATACCAACTAGCGCATAAATCAACGCAGATCTCAGAAAAGGGCATGTTCAGCATACACATCCACTTTTACTCTATATTCATTCACATTTACCAGTACCATTGCGGCCAAGTTTTCTGGTCGATGATCATCACGCAGTATTCGCAGGTGCTCGGAAACTCACCGAGCAAGATAATTTTGCCAGGAAACCTCTCATGGCTCATGCATTACCTGTTTACTTGTAATCCTGCGCTGTACCAAGCAGCTTGCTGAATCTCTTCTCCTGGCGGCTATGAAGAGTTTAAAAAAATAGTGTCTCCGGTTGTCCTGTTTCTCCGATGGAGAAATTTTGTTTTTTAAAGGGCTATACTCCCGTAAAAGCCTTATGTACAACACGTAGCAGTCTTCGTTGGTTTTACTCCAATCGCCGGTATTTCAAAGGAATGCAACGCTTTCTGAAATATGCGTGTTTTAGTAACATATAGGTTCAATGTGGAGGGCCTTGTTTAGAGCGAGGGTTTTCCTGTTAATTGATGCCATCAATGAGATCAAGGGTTGGGTATCCCTTTCGGAACCCAACCCGTTGTGGGTTGTTGCACAAAGAAGCTATCGCGTTTGCGGTTAACTGATAGCTTGGTAAATAGTTTTTGTACAACTGAGGGTGGGCGGCGTTGTATGTTGTATTTGAACCGTTTGGCAACTGAACGCTGATTTAACTTAGCCACTCAAACACGAGGGCGAGGAAGAAGATATGGACTTGCAGCACGGAGGGCGTGATGGGACTTTTGCTTTGTCAACTGGGAAGGACACGATGCGCGTTGAAATCGTAGTCGGTTTTGGGGTCTCTTTCCTTCGGCGCCACTAAAAGCCCAGGCGCTTTCCTCCCATTGGCGGATTGGTATGTTTTTCTTTGAATTTTTCGAATCTTTTCTCTTGTGAGCCAAAGTGTGCACACGACACCACCCGGACCTGCGAGTCACGGAAAACATACAGCGGTATTTTCAGATATGAATGTGAAGTGCAAAAGATCGGTCTCGTCGTAGGGAGAAGGGCCCCCAGCTTTGATGTTTCAACGGCCCTGTAGCACTAGTAGAAGCTGCGGCAAATTTTCGTTTCTGAAATGTCTTTCTTGTGACAAATACATCATGAACAAGCAGACGCCCAGTAACAGCGTGCGTCATGGACATTTAGGGGTGTATTTTAATTAAGGGTTTCTTTATTTTCGAGTTCCGCACGGGCCGAGAATGGGCGACCTACTTTCTCGTTGTACAGACTGTTCAGCAATGGCCAATTCACCCGGAGTTTATTACCGCTTCCATGTGCCCAATGACCCTCTTCATATATTTGTGAAAGTTTGTGAATAGTTGTGAATCTGAATGGTTTAGGCTGCAAAAAACAAAGGCGCAAAAAGAACAGAAAAAGCCACGCAGTCACCGACCACTGTGATGTGGCTGGATAAAAATTTGACCACGCTGGCACGGCTGTCCTTGTCAAGGAAACGAACTGAAAAAAAAGGTTTTATTTAGTCCTGGCATGTTTAGAGGACCAACCGAAGCCTTTATCGCTCGCGTTCAACACTGCCGTCTTTGAGCATGCGCTGCGTTCGGGAGCCAGAAACTTTTTAGTTGATCCACCGTGCTGAAAATATACACGACGCCACTGCATTGCAGCCCCTGTCCCTCTTGAAAATGAAACCAAACTGTCATCGAAATCTCGGGCTCTCAATTCTCGGTTCGACTGATTTTGTATAATTAGGTTTCTCATTTGAATGTTGCATAGACTTAACTGAGCAGTCGCGAAATAAGTAGTTACAGTAACGAAGTTTACATCGGAGTGGACTAGGTTTGCACGGATTTATATGCAGAAAATAATCGTCACTTACAAAGCCTATATGCTTCAAATGATATACTAACATTTATGAGTAGCGCGCCCCATCCTCTTCTTTCGGTCTTTTTGGGCACATGCTTTTTGCACTCGTCAGCCATATATCCTACCGGAATACGATCAAACAACTAAAATAGGGTATTGTGTGGTCGCAGGCAACGTGATAAATATTTTTTCAGGGGGATATAACACCCCACAAAAAAGGTTCATTGGCTACGCCATTGATTCTATATAAACCGTTCCTTGTGCTCTGTAAGCAGTATGTCAAGGTTGTTAGGTGTTTTGAGTAAATTGCAAATCATTTAAGTAATTTTTGTAGTATTCTAATAAAATTGTATATCATTTGTGAAGCAAAAAGTTTTGTAATTCTCGTGTGTTTTGCTGTCTGTAAAGAAATAGATCTTTTGCCATTCTTAGCTACTGAATATCACTGTAGGAAATTTATTATTTTTTTAATAGTAACAACCTCTACACTTTTGTTTTTTTCCTAATAATAGGCAGTACTAATCAAGTTTAATTTATACAAGTTTTTCTATTTACTGCATCACCTTCGTTTTAAAGGCTTCGTCCAGCTTGTCTTTTTATTTGTTTCACGTTTGTTGACTACTGAGCGTGGTGACAGGCTGCGAAACTATTTTTGCAGTTTAGTGCAATATCCTAGATTCAGTCGTATTGGTGGTTGATTTAGATAACTTGTTGATTTAGATGATTGACACAATGAAAGGTAATTTAAGGTTAGCATATAAAAACCTGTAACCAGGGTTGCGTTATGCCCCATTTGCAACACTCTTAGGATGCGACATCTCAAAAGGGTGCAGGGAACTGAATTCCAGAAATCCTTGGTAGAGGCGCGGAGCCGCAATATCAGAAATATGTACCTCCCTGCCTAAAGAATTTCGCGTTCACATAAGTCACCTGCTGCTTATGGATTTCAGCTTGTTCATTATTGTGATTTTACTATCAAGATATACGGGCTCAGGAGCTTTCGTACACACAAATTTGCCCAATACCCATTCGAAATAGTGTCTACTGCTCAGGCAGAGCGACTTGGCATTGAATACCTCTTGGTGCTGGTGCACGTGTAGGCAAGGTAGGAAATGTACGGAGGGAAGTGCTGATATATACTGTAAGGCGATCAATACGCTTTTTTCTTTCTTTAATTTGCCAAACATAATCTGCCATCACCGGTCGCATGGTCTCCACGCACGAGGCAGGAAAACCTTCTTCTACTCTTTCTCTTAATGTGGTTTTATTAGGTTTTTTTGTTCAGCAACAGATAAACCAAACTAGGAAGTTTTACCTCGATGCTTCCCAAACTGGTGGTTCCGCCGGGTACCTTTCAAAGGAAAGCCTCTTTGAGTGGGCAGTACTCTTGTCGCCACCTCCCGGAGCCGAGATACAAATGCTGCAAGCACGGCTTTGGAAACGCGTCACGGGGTGCCTCGTCTCAAAGCCTGTTGCGTGCTGGTGTGGTGGTGCAAAAACAATTCTTGTGGAAGGAAAAAAAAGCAGTAAGGACGAGAAGTGAAAACCTAAAAATTACCATCTTATACTTCAGATGACACAAGCAAAACGGTGGCCACCGAAGCAGTTTGAACATTTGAGCAAACGCTCGCCGCACTCACCCTCATTTGCACGGGGAGCTTCACTACCATTTTTACCTCCTTGGTCAGTACAAAGTTGTTTGGCAAGCGAACATTCTGTATACTTTATTGGCCTGGTGTTCGTTTTTCCGTCGGCCTACCCTACATTGCTGGAAACACCTGAGCGAGTTTCGAAGCATAACGAGGTAGAATAATTGCGCCCACCTCCCCGCGAGGGGAACCCTGTGTAGATGCGACGTACCGTGGGGTTCCCTTGGTCTTTCCGTTGGATTGATTCTCAAATCGCGGGAAACGTGTCGGGAACGCGTATGATTATTATGTTTTATGACTATTACTATGTTTCATTTGCCAATCTTGGTCAATCTCTCTAAGTGGTATGCTTTGTGCTTCGCTGTCGCAACCACCTTTACTCCATCATTGTTGCTGTAAGTGGGAGATCCCTTTCTTTTATTGCAATTGTTAATGATTGCCCCATTCTGCGTTGTATCAGTAGCATCTTGAGGTAGTTTGAATGAGTCAAGGATATAAGGCGCGTTCGTAGCATTTCATTCTGTCTTGATTTTGTGGCGCAGTGGAAAGAGCACCATATCCCCTTGCGTTCCGCCCACAGGGTCATGGGATCGAAACCGGGCGCCAGTAGCTATTATTTTTTTTATAGTGTAGGGGGAGGGGCGGCCGACAACAACGCCAACGACGCTGCATGGACAAGGCGAGTGAATGAGATGCAGTCGCATCTAAAACGTGTCTGATGCTCAATTCATTACCACTCATAAATTTCGCGGAACCAAAAGCCAAGTGGCGCCACCAACTTTACTGTTTGCTCACCCTTCGCGCCACTGGTGCGAAGCTGTATATATTATTCTACGTGATGGACTTTCGCAACCATTCTAAATGCACGTATTTGCGCTGAATCTTGATGTTCAATGAAATATTGCATGCCCACGGCATTTATCAGCTTACATTGCAGAAAATGTCCGCGCACCAAAAACATTCGACTGCTTCCAGGTAAGCCATCAATGACTTCGTTGTTTTATTTTTGTTTCACAAGCCAAAATAACGCTATAATCCAGGGTTTATAGGGTATGTGGGGATTCTTTGGCTTGCTAGGGAATAGCTGTCGGTTTATACTTTATATCACTGCATGAAATTGCAGCCACCATCTAGTAAGAAGAAAGTGTGATGAGAGTTCAATTTACCTTACTGAGAAAACTCTGTTGTTTTCTAAACATATTTACAATAAATAATAAAACTGAATATATGAACAAACAGAAAAGCCCCAAAAGCTTACATCATTTTTATGTCAATTGAGTGAGTATAAAACAATACTAAACAATTTTTGCTTAGACGTTTTACAGACGTGTATCTGCTTAGCAAGTTACAATGACAAACGCAGTTACATTTCAACAAGTAATTCAGAGAATGCAGATGCCCAGGTTTCAGGCCGGCTGGGCTCCTTTACACTAGTGAGTGGGGACACCAAGAAGGGGTGTCTTTTTGGCTTTCAGCACGCTGGGTTCCTAACAAAACACCCCGCTGCGGGATGCTGTTGTGCACACACAGAGGGAAGCGCTCGAAGAGATCCGGTGTGGTTTTGGGGACTTCGCTGTATATGCCACTAATGTTAAACCCCTTCTTCTATTTCGTTTCTAACTTCAGGATGACCGTTCCAGTGACATAAATTTTGGGGATCAGATACATGAAAGTGCGTTGCGAGCTCAGCGAATTCTCTGATCTGTTTTCGGGCGTCACAGTGCGATGCCTAATCTTCTGTGTAAATTCTTAGTTTTACCAATAAGAGATGAGGAGCGGCCGCGGCACGGATTGCGGTTACAAACTACAGGTGTTGTTTCTAGTCTCGTTTGGCCTTTTTCGAGGGGAAGACGGTATCCTGTAGTCGTCGAATGCTTGTGGATGACGGCCACCTATCCTCTTTGAACATGCCGGGCAACGCCTTGCCAGCTTTTGGGACGGCTGCCATGGGAACGTGTTCCAAAAGTATGATTGTCGATTGGCTCGGCGAGTGCGTCCGGCTCTATTGTTCTGCGCGGCGGAATATGGAACAAATGAACATTTTTGGGTAGCCTTTTGTTTAAGTTTCGCATTTTCCCGGGCCTCGTTTTCGTTGCGTTTCTACGACGAAGAGAAACGCAGATTACTGTGTGGAATAAAGTGGACACAAAGAAGTTCTCGCCGTTGAAGAAAAGAGCCGAAATAAAATGAAAATTGCGAACGGTGTGCGTCGGCTATCCCTGAACTAAGACATCCAGGCTCATCCCTTTTCTATTTTTTTTTTAAATCAGAGCATTTCAGTAACTCACGATGTCACCCCCGGTGACGTCCGTAGTCGTAGTCCGCACCCTCCCCCTACACTATATAAAAAAATTGGCTTCGTATCTGCTCCTTTCGTTGCAAATGTCGTCAAAAGACGATAGTCTTTATCGACTTTCGCCAAGTAACTGCCTCCTTTCGCTTTACCGCTCAGCTCTCATGTTGTTCCTGTTGCGTCGCGCTCCTCCAAAGGTAAAGGCGCCAAAGGTTTGCTTAAATCGTTTTAAATTTTCCGCGTTCCACTGCTCCAAACCAGGTGTAACACTAAACGTTAACGCAATACACCCACCCCCTATGCGACGCATTTACTCGAGTCCCCCTCGCGGGGAGATGGGCCCAATTTTTTTTTGGCCGCGAAGACAAGTATGAAGACAAGTATTTACCCACGTGATGACTGTATGAATGAAGGGATTTATATGATAGTTCATACTAATTGTTGCTTAAGACAGTCCCATGAGAAAGTATATCAGTCCACATAGCGTGGAAAAATTTTAGGTCCTCAAGGTCACACCGAGAGTGTGCTCACGATTTATCTCCTTTGTGCCGCATCGTTCACTAGCCATTGTTACAGAGATGGAGGTGCCCATTGCGGTCGAACTTTTAATGCACAGCTCTTTAGGCCGAGCCTTGCCCGGTCAAAGCACCAACAAAACCTGGAAGACTCACTAAAAACACGAGGTTAGGAAGGTACCGCACCTTAGGAAGATACCGCACCAGGCACCTTTGACTTCTGTAATCCGCAACCTACCCAATGGGCGACATAAAAGCCCGATGCCTACAGCTTTAGGGGTGGTGTTTAACTATAAAAGGCGAGAGATTTGAAAATAAAGAAGACGTGCACTTTACGTGGTTGGCATCAAAATAGTGTTTGTCGCATTATAGGACCAACGTCTATCTGAACGAACAATTTTTGACCTGCTCCGCAGAACATTATGTTTGAGTTCGTAGCGCGGCCGTGGCTTTCGGCCTGGCAACGCGTACTAGCGCGTGTTAACGCGGCCAACTATAGGAGAGATGTGTCAGCGTGCACATGACATAATTGGGGCCTGCCAGCCATAGAAAATTTGGAAAACCATACAAAAGAATAACTATTGATGTAGTTTCACTGGTTTGTGGTTTCACTCCGTAGAGGCACGTGTGTGAACACAACTGACGTCGCATGGGTAATCGTTGTGGGTGCCGCTTACAGCTTCGCTTTCCAACCACCCCTCAGGGGTGATTAGATGTCATTTTGTCCATAATGCTAGTTATGGACATGGCGACAATTTGTGTCGCGAGGAAATTTACACGATCCTCATTTTATTTTAAGATGAATAACATGAACCCTGGCTTTATGTCGCCTCACGTATCTGACGTTACGGCAGTTCCCGGAATCGTTGATAACTAGAATCATTCTTGCTAATAGTGGCGCCTGCCTGAGAACAGTCCACTTCTTTTCAATAAGCGTGGCCCCTGATAAACATTTGCTCTTCACAAAACTTATTCGTTTACTTCTACCCACGTTACTATAAAACGCCAAATGTACTGAACAACAGACGTCGAAGCGAAACGATAGCGCTTGGACAAGGCGCCAGTACATTGAAGCACTCTGGTATTGAACTCAAAGAATCGCAGACACCACGTATTTTTTGATCGTAAGCAACATTGCTTGTACATTAAGTATCCCTCTTCTTGACATACCACGACAACACCTACCTTAGCTTGATTACTTTTAAATGCGCATCATCAACCACTGAAATTTATGGTGACACTTTACTTGTAAATGCGCATCATCAACCACTGAAATTTATGGTGACACTTTACTTGTAAATGCGCATCATTAACCACTTAAATTTATGGTGACACTTTATAGAAGGGTATTTCAAGGATGGGGCCCACAGGGTGCAAACTTTTATGCAGTAATAAGAGTATTTACTAAACACCGCAAGCTGAAATAAACAAAAGCACGGATCCTGCCAGCTATGTATAGCTAGTAAGTTTGAAAAGTGTTTGCTGCAACTGCAAGTAAACTTCCACATAGAATTTATTAGGACCTATTAGAATAAAACGTTAGTTGAAGGTAGAGAAAATAAACACTAATGCAAAATTTTAAAATCAGAAAAAATATGTGCAAAAGACACTGCTACCAAGATTTTATTTTATAGGCTTTAAAAGACCATTTAATTGTTTGTAAAATTTGAAGTTGGCATCCACAAAGCAACCAATAGCTATTGCACAGAAAAAAACTTGATATGCAGGCTTCGTTCAACTTCGACTGCGCCAACAGCAGCACAAAAAACACAGAGAAATTTGCTGCACTCTAATTCCGAAACGTTTTGAATAGTCAATGCACCGTAACTTAGATTTGACGTGCTGCTTGCAAACCCATGTAATTTAATTGACAAAAGCCAAATACCAGGCTAGCTTTCTACCGTAACTCACCGGATTTGTATGAAGGCGTCGCACGCTGCTAGAGAGTTCGACTTTTTTGTGCAAAAACATTGTAGCAAAATAAAAATCCCCGCTTTAAATACACTTGTGGCGCAGATATTTCTGCCCTTTTTAGATATTTAGGGTACACATTCGCCCCTATAATTTCAAAAACCTGTTGTCTCTGTACTAGGTATGTCTCTGAGGTACCACGAAGGACAAATACATCGATAACGCGGATACACCGCTACAACTTCCAATGCAGCCTTGGAATAAATTTTTGCAAAGGAGGCGTACGTGGCATTGAAACTTCGAAATTAATTCGCGGGCAAAAGCTACGGCAACTTGAATAGGAGAGGATGGGAAATAAATACGCTGTAGGCAATTTCTATAGGCAAGATATACATTTGACATACGAACTTGACATACGAGAAGTATAGTTTCTAGAACTACACTGCTGGAGCCATGTTTGATGAAAGTATTACTGCACATCATCTGTGGGCTACCACAAGGCGTCTTCCTTGGAGAGCTGTCTATTATATTTTGGTAGAATTCTTCGTTTGATACCTTTATGCAGCTTATTGATCATAATTATGCATTCAACAACTGTGTTTCGCTGACCACGAAGTGCAGTCGGTACGACGAACTTAGGAAAAAAGGTAAGTGCACATGAACAATCTCGGCACGGAAACCTTTTTAAACGCGCGCGGATGCCAAAGAAACGCGTTTTTTCGCAGTATTAACTCTCTACAGAGTGGGGTGGGATAGGTATACGAAAGGGGGCTTGTCATATTTCCCTAGCCCAGAAATAGCTTTTTCCGTAAATTAGGGTTATCGCTTATTGTAAAGGATTTTGCAGTGCGTGCACGCATCGGCTGGCACAGGTGCGTTGAAGCGCAAGGCCCTATCCTTGGCGAGTTGGCACAGCTTGAATTGCAGCACGCCTTTGGTTTGTGGGCCATTAGATCTAAAACGTTCTCGCCTGCGCCATTGGGTACAGCGGCAGTTGGCGCATGTTTTAGTTCTTTTGTAAAGGATGGAAGAAGGCGTAATTTCTGTTTGCTCGAATGCGCTTTTGGTACTAGCGCTAAAAGGAAGACGAGCGGCCGGTTAACAACAGCGATTGATTGTAATAATCGGCGCGTCATAGGTAAGCTACACGTTTTTATCTCGACTTCATTTGTGAGTGGTTGGTCTTAAGTGAAAAGTGGTAAAAAACTAGCATTCGCCTCGTCAGTTGTTCATGGACTCTAAACTGCCCTTACACTAATGACCATCTGCAGAATGGGTGCTAGATAATAACGCGTGTGTCACTATTACAGGTCTCCAATCATGGACTCTTTGGTGATTTGGTGAGGTGTGAAAAGTGGGTGGCGGCTATGAAGTGTACGAATGGCCAATTTTTTGGTTTAACATGCTTCTTAAGTCTGCTGCCATTAGTTCTTTTACACTGACAGCTGAAACCGAGGCAAGTAGTCACTAGTAGCTGTATGACTCCTGTTTCCCATCTCAATTTTTTTGTCCTCCAAAAATTCAGCAATGAGATCTCGCAAAAGGCAGTTGAATGCGCTGCCGCTTAAAAACGAAAGGGATCAAGCAAATCATAGCAGGAACGCCGAAGGAAGCGAAACGGGTGCGGAAAGCACATTGCGCCAGCCTCACAAAATCCAGTGCGTAGGCATCCTTTAACTAGTGACATCGAGGAACAAGTGGAGACTGGAAACTTCACTGCCTATGGTACTTTCGGAACAAGTCGTTTTGTAAAAGCGTCAACTTCTAGTAAGTAAACCAACGTACGAGAAAAGATCAGCAAGAGAAATGGCGGATACAGATGCACCTCCATTCGCCACAGACGGAAAATACCATGTTCGTGTCGAGATTTCGCAATCACAAAAGTGCCTAAAATGAGAGGTGTCTGTTGTCTTCTTATAAGAAAGTTCAAATAAAGAGAGGACGACGTTGTGTTTTATACAAGTCTTCCAAGTTTTAGTAAATTGTTTTAGTTGGGAGACTTTCCCAACCAAAGAGACACTGGATAAAATAGCCGGCGAGCATAGAGTGCCACCGGCAGCATCTCAAAGAGCAGACAGGCGCTGTGGCGATCTAGCAGTCTCAGTGAAAAGGCCACGTATTGTTTGTCTTTGTCAAGCTTTGTGAGGGGTTGCTTCCTCGGCACCACGGTTCCTCTTCTGTTTTAGTGAGCCCTATCGCGATATTTTTTGGTCATTAGGTTGAATTCTTGTACTTTCCTGAAGCTTGGAGGCCTTGAATTTACGAAAAGCACTGGAGTAACGTATGCCTGCGCTCTTTTATAAACACGTATCACTTATCGTATGTGAACTTTGATGTAACTGAATTCCGATGCGATGTTCCTCGGTCATTTGAGCCCGATTGGTAATTTCTACTAGCAAAACAAAGCAACTCAGATATTTATTGTGCTTGTCAAACTAACCACTTCTACAAATTCTACCACGTTTCCCCCATCCCAAGAATAACGAAAAAGAAAATCGGAAAAAAAGATCTAGTAGACGGAGCTATGACATGTTTAAAGCAGTGTGTCGAACCGAAATAAATACCGGTTCGGTTACGGTTCTGGTTCAGGCGAAATCATTTCGTTCCGGTTCAGTTCCGGTTCGACAAAATCACGTATCGAACGGGTTCGCGAACCGGTTCGGGAGCTTGAACCGGTTCGCGAACCGGTTCGATGAGTTCAATTATCACTCAAATTAGAAAAAAACATTTAGTAGTTTAAAACAACAGTCAAATCAAAATACAGACAAAAATTCAAAATGCTGCTGTTCCCCAAGGTCAGTGGCACAATTGCAAAGCACACTTTAAACGATTACGAGATATTAGAAATACGAGATATTAGAAAAACAGATGAAGTATCGACGATTTACCACCTAGTTTCTCGCCCAGACTTCATGTTGTCCTAGCGAATATTCATAAAGCCACCGCCAAGAGATATGATGGGATATATTTTCTGTCCTTTCCTTTTTTGTTGAAATCGCAATCGTCGCTATGGAATCGCCCATCACGCTAACCTTGAAGCCTTAAATTTAGGCCTGCGTACCAGCGCTTAATACCAATGGCGCACATTTTTTATATTTGTAACAAAAACGAAAAATCGTACAACAGGCACATAAATACTACCAATGAATTAGATTATTCGGTCACCCTGAATAATTTGTTAGCTGTCACCTTATCGAGTGTGGTAGCCACACTTTTGTTAAAAGTAAGCTTTAGTTAACGCTCAGTCGCTGCATTATTGCTCTGTCCACTGCAATTCCTTTTGCGATAGCTATACCGGATGTGTGCATTACAATCAGTATGTCATCGTACCGCCTGACCCCCGGCCATCGTTCCGTGTGCTACATTGCGGAATCTCATAACAGGTTATGTTGTTACAAATAACAGATTATGCTGTTACAAAATGAAAGGGAAATTCGACCCGCGGAGCATGAGATGGGACGTTTTTAGGCAGACGCTCCTTAATTCGTCCACAGCAGTACTCCCCTCCAGAACGAGTAGCAGTAGAAGTAATGTAGCGACTTGGGCAGTCAACACAAGTGCACCTTCGAAGAAAAGCATATCTGAAAGAGACAAAACTGCATCAGCAGCAAACGGCTTTGCCACTGAGCAGCTCCTGCGGTCACACTTGTCAAGTATTAACAATTTGCAGGTGTCGGACCTTTTAAACAAATTACGAAATGCAAAAAGTTTGCATACATCGGGTGTGGGCTTTCGCTGTTGCGCAGTGGAGCACTCCTGCAGCCTGATTGCTCCAATAAAGTCGCAGCTAGGGAAGGGTGAAGTCGTTTTATATCCCCTGCAAGCTGCCGAGAATGAGATTTCGTTTGGTCAGCTTGCACTACTCTCGCGCTTCCAGCAGCAACAGACCATTGCTACATTGGTGCTCATTCATTTCCCCTGTTGTTAGATAGAGCGTGATAGTATTCAATTGTCTGGAGGGGAAAGTGCGCGAGCGGGTACGAAGTTGATGGTACGTAAAAAAAAAAAGGCTAGAATTGCACTGACTGTGCAATATCAACAACGGAGGATTGAACCGTTTCGGCATTAACCGATAACCGTTATTTCTTTTTTCGGTTCAGTTCCGGTTCGGGTTCAGCGTGCTCAAAAAATACCGGTTCGGGTTCGGGTTCAGTTCCAGCAAAAATACCGGTTCAGTTCCGGTTTTCGGTTCGGTTCGGTTCCGGTTCGACACCCTGGTTGAAAGCTAATTAAAAATAAAGAAACCGGGTTCTTATCCCAATCATTCTTCTTACTGACAATACCAATACCTAGAACGCAAAAATAAATACTGAAACTTATCGTTTTGCTTCCTTGCATTTTAAAAAAATCCAGAAAATAAAACACGTTCCCAGATCAACCTACAACATACCACTATAGAGTATAGCATAATGCAAGAACACCAGTGGCCACCGATACGACCATGACCCCAGGAAAACAATGAAACAACACTTTTAAATCGGGAACTAAAGACACTGCTTCACCACATGGCAGCACGAGCACACAACAGAGGAGCAGCACCTCAAAGAAACAAGCAGCTGCTCTCGGCAGAGACTCAAGAATCTACAGACACACGCAAAAATTGCTAATAAGCGTAAGGTCTAGCACTGACCGACTCAATCAGTGATTCTATACATCGCTGAAGGGTCCTATTTGATGGAACCTGTCATGCGCAAGACAACCGGACAAAGTCTACGTGGACCATCTTCCCAGATAGGAAACGTCTGGAATACTATTACGAAACATTTCTGCCGTGTATCAGATGATTTACCGTCTTTATATTTACCCAGTGCCTGATGCCAAGGAGGATTTTCTATTGGGAGGCAAATGATGCGTCATACAGGACACGAGAGGAACTGTTTTTGTACAATTAAGGATGTAGTGGCTGACAGAACGAGCTATGTGACCGCCCAATCACCTCTAGTTGTGTAGCAATTAGGCACCGTAATAATAAGGGGGGAAAAGACCATTTTTTTATTTGGAAAAGTCATTGGGGTGGAGGAAGGTATTGGGAAATGGAGAGATTACTTTGGACTCATTGACTCGATTCGGCGTCTGTGTTGCTGCAGCCCCACATGCGCTAACACACTCGGCGAAATAGCCTCATTATCGGCGCTCATTAGAGTCACTTTAAAGCACGCACCTCAACTGCCTCGCCCCTGGTTACTGCACTTGTTGGGACGAGGTCGGTGTGCTCGTTGCCGCACACCCCGGAATGAACCTGAACATGAAAGAATACTGTGTCGGAAGCAGCGATTTATCCATAGCTGTCCTGAATTTTATGGGTTGTTTCAGAGGTGTCCTCAATTAAAACGCAGTGATAGGCCCTAGTGAATGGTAACGTGAACGCAGGACTATTTGTCGTTGAAGTAGAGAAAACTTTGGTGTGGCAATATATTCGTCCCTGTGGGCGGTCGTCGGAATGGAATATTCAAATGTTTCTTCATCAATACCGCACCGGTTGAACCCACCCCAACGAAGGCCTGCACTTCGGGCGCACATTCCTGCATGCTTGATGTGTCGTGATAACCGCACCTCAACTCCTGTCATTCATTACCATTCTTATCGTAGGGAACATATTTTGAAGCTGTGACACAAGTTCACGGTTTTTATTTTCCCGGTCCCCTTCAGTGTAACTGTTTTCATTTTCGGTTGTCTTTTTTAGTAATCTATGCGCTGCCGCTAACACAAATGACTGCAGGAATTCCAATTCTTTTATCCTGACAATCTGCACGCCGAAGCGGTCCTTAGCTTTGTGGAGGCATGACTCGCACTGGTTGGAAGAGATATAAAGTCCCGTACCCCTTTGCGCAAGACAAAATATGGTGTTAGTGCAGCGACATGCATTTGAGGCAAACGCAGGAGGCTTACCCATAAGAAAAAAATATGATTGTGTCAAGAGGCCTGTATATCGGAGAGAAGAAGTATGCAGAAGAGCGTATTTATTAGGAAAGTGGAAACTTTCCTTATAACATTTCTTTTGTGCATGTGCATCCATGTACCTCTGGTTGGGTTCTTGCATTGCATAAAATGTTGATTCTCTGTGCCAGGCCTTGTCAGCTACTCACTCTCTGTAGCTGTCAATATTTTGTCGTGTTTACAAGAGTTCTTTCAAGCCACTTTTGCGCTCATTGGTAGACACAGCTAATGCAAATATACATAGGCAGCATTGTTCAAATAAAACTTTGGCACTAACAGGATTCTGTGTATATGAAAAGGCAGGATTAGGGCACAGTGAAAGAAAGGGAAGTCTGGTTTCAAAAAATATGTCGTCAAATTTCAAGCTGACGAAATGTAAAGGGGTCGTGGAGACAAAATCTATTTGTCTTTGCTTAATTTTGCTTATTGAATGACCTGTTAAGGACATAAATCTAAAATATTTTCACAATTCATTGCTTCTGGAAATTAGGAGACAACTTCTGAATTGTTGTTTTGATGTGCATCGCAAGCGACCATGCCTGCATAGCATCGCCAGTCGGCAGCGCAACTAGCAGTGACGTCGTAGTCAAAACAGTCAATACGTAAATGCTCTTTGTATGTATTGTTCTGTACAACTGCAAACCCAATATTTTAAAAATATTCCTTCCTTTTTTCATTACGAAACTGTTTTCCTATTGACGCGACCAGTGTCGCGACTGCTTCTGTTGTGTACCAACCATTGTAACAAAACTCAGACGTAGCCTCCTGTAGAGGCTATGACTCAGCCCTACGGCCTGTTTGTACGATTTGTAGCCAGTTTCCCTGCTGAAGTTCACGTTTTGCTGCATTCTCTTTGGAATCATAGCTCTTTTATAAATCAAATGGCAAGAAATCGTCAAAGCAAAAAAACGTGCCCCATGTGCGATTTGAACTTGAGGCCGCCGGGCCAGGCCAACGTTACGGCTAGCCTGCATTGATGTCAGACACGTTACCCACTACCTTACCGTCGCAAGAAGCGTGCGTGACAGAAAACTGCAGCATAAAAGCCGCTTCACATTTGTAACCCAGCACTCAGGTGTGTTTTCATAAATTCTAGTCAACTTAGAGCTTTAACCACCAACCAAATCATTCTTGAGTGTTTCTGCATTGAGCCAAAGGGGAGCATACCCAATCAAAGAAACAGCCTTAACAGCATTGTTTATTGTCGGACACAACTAAGCAATCTAACTGTGTGACGGTAAGACTCAGCGCTGTGTCCCTGCTTCTCGTTAGTTATTTTTGTGCTTGATGAGTAAATGATGGGTTGGTTTTAAGTTTCCACTTCTCGAAGTTTCTTCGATGAACGTGATAGGTAGTAAATTCTAATTTTAAGCTTTTGGTCATTTATCTTCACAGGTCAGAGGTTTCAAGTTCGCGCAACTCCTATTACAGGCTATGTGAGACAGAAGTCAGGAGTTTAGACTCGTGCGAAACAGCGTAAACACTTTACAAATGCCCAGTTTACTTTCAGCCAGCTTACCTCTGCCTGCGTCACTCGCCCGCATTGTTAACTGAAAGTTCGACCATGTTGATCAGTCGCATCAGGGATCAGACATCTCCCGTTCAGTTGCAAGGTGAATTTCATTATGGTGGAGATTTATCTGACCCTTCGCGAGCTCGGTCTGCGCCGGCATATGCAGACAAGGGGGAACTGTGATTGGCTTCTTACCAAAACCTCACTTCATGATTTCAGGAGGAAAGCCTCGGTGAAACATTAACTGCATTTTTTTCTATTTGCCAATATCGGGCAGCAGAACAGTTTTGCATTGTTTATTAATGTTCCACAGTTACAAGTACCCACACAACACAACTTTTTTAGAAAATGTCTTCACGACCCCTTTAATGAGCTTCTGCTGTAAGCACTATGCAGTTCTGAACTTGAGACTAAACTCTGTTGTTGTTGCTTTGTTTGTGTAATTTCAGGACCAGAGAATTTACCACTCATAAAACACTGCTTGACTAGGCAGACTTCGCAGTATAAAATTACAGTAAGTAAATTATAGTAATTAATCTACTTTCTGCTACAATGTCTAATTTAATGAATTACTCTAGAGTGTTGGTAATTTAGGAATGTATTAAATTACCCATGCCATTACTTCAAGACAAAAACTCATTACTTTCCTAACTACTTCTATTACGATGTCTGCTTTTCTTGCGGAATAAAAAGTTGACCAAGAAAAGTTTAACAAGTAGAGTTCCATTGCCCAGAAAGTATCTGGGCATTGGAACACTACGAACGAAAAAGAAACAACGCTTCAATGAGAGCTCCGCTTGTTTTCTCGTGCCTTTTCATTCCCTTGTCATGCTTGTCAAAGTAATTTCATTACTTTAGAAACTAATAGTAATGTCATTACTTTGGGACAGCTGTAATTTCTATTGTAGTTTAATTACATTTTAGCAAATTCTAGGAAAGTAATGAGTAATGCAATTTAGTTACTCTTTAGAAGCGATTTTGTCATCTCTGGTACTAGATCGACTAGGCCAGAATAAAAGTGGAGGGACATGCGGGGGAAGCTTCTCCAAGTCATCCCATTACATCTTAAGTTATTCATGTAGGCGTCCAAAAACTAGGGGTGTGTGAATATTCGAAAATTTGGAATATTACTTGAATATTAAATATATTATATTCGTATTCCCTTCGAGAACTCTGTATTCGAAACATTTCGCATAATCTAAAGGGTTCGAATAATCGGCTGTTATCGAATATTGATGGATTAGTTTAAGGAGGGGAGGTGGGGGAGGCTTTCAGCTTTGGAAAAATGACCAAAACATTTTTTTTTGAAAGCTACATATTCGGTTTCTATGTTGTCTATCGTGTGCGTTTGCAAAGGTTTTCCACCAGAAACCGTCGCAAATTCTCATTAAAATACTTCTGGCAGCCGCGGTGACAAAATATCAGCGCGAAAGAGTGAAGAAACTGCAATTTTCGGAGCACTGTCTCTCCGCAACAGTGCCACTGGCCGCAGCCATTTTGGTACGATTGGATCGGCCCAGCGATCCTCATTCCGCTCCTGGACGTCTCTTTTATCTTCGTTCATTAAAAAACGCACACGGCAGAAAAAGAAAGACGCACAAACGAAGCCAGAAATAGATGCTGAAGCGTGGTCAGCCTTCTGGTCGGCGTGCGTTGAAACGGCCCTCCTGATTGGGCTTCGCTGCGGCAATGCAAGATGGCGGCTGGCTCGTCAGGTCGCTCTAAGGCTTAAATCTAATCTCACAGGCGTATTTCAACTACCGTCGTTCCATCGTAACCGCTTGGCCAGTCAGGCGGTGCTCGGACGCGCAGCATGCAGCTATGCCGTGCGCGCTGTTGCTTCTGACGCGTCGGCCATTTCCTTCTCAAAGCTAGCGAGCCTACTATCAAACATAGCAATAAGTCTGCGTGTAAACATCGCACATTAGACTACAATTTCACTTTGCCAACCTCTATCAAGTGCGCACACCGTCTTTCACCCTCCAGGGTAAAATCAAGCTCACCACGAAGCGTTCGATGACCTCCGCCTATCGAGCCACGCTACTTCCCGTAATCTGGCTCGTGATCTCAGGCATTTACATCCCAATTAACGTCCATGTTGAATACCACAGCATATAAATGGCTGAACTGAAACTTGGCTGAGCGTAGCAGCGAAAATAAACTCCGAAACACGCACTGCGCAGTTTAGGTGGCCATCATCTTGCGTTGCCACACCTACACCCAATCAGGAGGGCCTTCTCAGCGTGCGCAGATCGGAGAGCCAATCGCGCTTCAGTTGCTTTTCTGGCTTCGTTTGTGCTACGTCTTCTTTCTGCCACTCGAGTGTGCGTCAATGAACGAAGATAAAAAAGACGGCTTGAACAGGAAAGTGGATCGCTCGGCCGACCTAATAGTACCAAAATGGCCGCGCCCAGTGGCCCTGTTGCGGAGATACAGCGTTCCGAAAATTGCCGTTTTTTCGCTCTTTCGAGCTGATATTTTGTCACCGCGGGTGGCAAAACAGGTTTTAATGCCATTTCGCGACGGTTTTCGGTTAAAAAAGATTGCAAACTCATAGTTTCGAAAACATAGAAGCCTTATATGTGGCTCTAAAAAACAAGTTTTGGTCAATTTTGGAAGCTGGAAGAACCATACCCTCTTAATTATTTTATATTCGAATCGATATTCCAAGCTGGATATTCGTATTCGAAAAATTTGATATTCGCACACCAAAACCCATGAAGCACATACGGGGTCAGTACAGAATATAAATAATTGAGCCTTGGAGTTTACCTAAATTGAGTTAAGAAGGCAGTGTAAATAACTGGACTTCTCAGAAATCTTAGAATCATTGCCACTAAAGGAGTGAACTACACAGTTTCAGTTCCTTCTCCATTACCTTCACGAAAAAAAATGAAGCTTACGTTCAAGTCTTGAAATTGCAGTTGAATATTTTTCCAGCTGCATCACCATAGCAGACTTCCCAGTGAACAGTTTGCTTTTGTTGTTTCCTTTGCACTGCGCAGCGGTAAAGCCACTTTTGTTCAGAGTTGCCATTTTTTCGCTTTAGTTAGTAATTATCTTTTTTCAAATATCCACCACATCAGAATTTTATATTTTTTGCTGGCCGAAATCTTTGCATGCTTTTTTAGGCACACTATGAAAATGCAAAAACAGTCAGCTTGTTTGATGGAGTATTGAGGGAAACAAGAAATCTTTATTCTTTCTGCAACCAAAAATGGTTTCTTGATTTATAATACACAAAATTAGTAGTGGCTTAACTCTGCTATGCCAGAATATACGTAGCGTGAGCTAAGGTTCAGCAATTCAGTCCAATCCAGTCCAGTCCAATCCAGTCCGGTTCTGTCCAGTCACTGTTCCTCGTGCATGCTCAGCATGGCTCTTCATGACCCATGCGAAACGGCTATCAAGCGGCTCCGGCACAGCATCAGGCTTGGCTACTGCGCAATTGAGGCGCACACCTGCGAACGCGCCGGCGCCAATGCGTCTGCCATGGCTATGACGCAACACAATCCACTTTAATCCAATCCAAGCGAAGCCAATCCGATCCAATTCAATGCCCCTCGTGCTTGTGCAGAACGGCCCTTCCGGCACACGCGAAACTCCTCAACCTTAGCCAGTGTAGGTTACACTACAAAATTCAGTGAGTGCAATTAGAAGTGAAGAAATTTGATGCAGACCAGCATAAGATTAAGAAAAATTGATTCATCATTTACACAGGTCAGTCTGACTGATTTTGTCATGTATTAATTTCACAGACAGATTTGTTGATTTGTAGATGTAATAGTTCAAGGAGAGCAAGATAACGCCGTTGTTGGTGTACAGTTGTCCTCACAGTTGGGTACCTAGGACAGGGAAGGTAAAATAATTTTGTACAGGGATGGAGACAAGTTGAATTATGGAGGGAGATTTTCTGGCTAAAAGATGTTTTAGGCAGTTGTTCACATGTATTTAGTTGTGTTAACGGGGCTCTTGGATTGCCTTGTGGTGGAAAAGTTATCTGATTAACTACTCAGTATCTGCTATATATAACTTAAAAATGCCAGCTGCGCTTGGCACCTTTGCAAAGAAATAGAATTTTCAGGAGTTTAGGTTTTCACTCCGGTCCTTTCCTTGCATTGAAACTCCATTTCTTGCTACACTTGTGAAGTTGTGGTTACCATCCCCGTACACAAAAAGTGTTTGGTGAGCTTGTTTTGCTTAGTGTAAATTTTAAACAGCTTGCGTCCCTGTCCCCGTTCCTGTTCACACAGAATTTAGGGTCAGGACACTGGCACGTTAGCTAATGGGAGCAGGGCGCCTCTATGGTGAAAACAGTACTTTAACAGCCTTCATTGTATTGTCCCGGAACGAATTGCCCAGCTCTCTTTATTATTCCAGCAAGCTTGCATAGTTGGAATAGCTTAATAAACTTTTTTCCCCGAACCAACATCTACAATTTGAAGCTGTGGCACTTCTGCTCAAAAAGAGGTTTCAAGTTTCTTCACAATGAAGTAATGCTGTTAAGATTTAAAATATTGAGTTGGAGCATATGTTGCTTTTTGGAGTTGCAGTTGGTTTGTTAACTTACAAATAAGGCACAATCATTGCAAGCGTGAAATAATTTGTAGCGGTGTCTTGCTTGTAGTTTAGGCCAGCAAAAGAGTCATTGTTAGTGAGCTCATGTCAGTGTGAACTATTTGTGTACCGACTGAAACGTTCTGGCAGCAGCCACTGAACTGTGGGAAACAGCCTAGCTGTGCGTCATGGGTAATGGTTATGGATGAAGCATGGTTTAAATTTTTACTATATTTTAAATTTACAAACTCTCAGCTTTGTCTTGACTCAGTTAATCTGGGGAGCCCGGTCTGCTAAAACATTGTAACTATTGTACTTTGTGTTATTTCCTCTGTACTGGTTCACGTTTTTGCACCAGCACATGTTTGAACCGGTTGTATCTTTGAAAAATGGCTTTGGGCCATACATCGTTCCAACTTCCCCTAAAGGTTGTCCAAATTCTTCGTAACTAGACAATACGTACTCGCAACTCAAGATACATGGTAAATGTTCTTTCTGGAATTTTTCATTCTTAAAGGGATCCTGCAGCACTTCCCATCAACTATTTGGAATGTATTTTGGGTTAAAGCGCTGGTAGGGCATTTTAGAGCAATGAACGTTTGTTGTCGGGTTGAAAGGGGAGTATTTAGTGGATCACTCAAATTCAGCGCACTCAAAACACAAAAGAAACCCCAAAACTGAAACCCCAAGGCTTAGAAGATTTTGGTACACAGTGCTCACGACGGTGGATCGTCACAGGAAATGCGAAAACTAAGCCGCGAAGTTGACCAGCGGCAGCCAGTAGGACAGCCATGGCCACATTGACATCGTTTAGGCCATGCCAGGGGTGCATAATCAGGAAAATTGAAAGCGCAGTTGGTTTTTCTTTGTCTTTCACAGTGAGTTGCGCACCCACTGCTTAACGCGCATGTGTAATATTTGGTTCAGGTATCCCTGGAAGTGTAATCTAAACGCCACGGACGTTTAGTTCTACTGCTCAAAGAGTGTTGCAGGGTCCCTTTAAAGTAAGCTGCATATTGTAGCGTAAACGTAGCGACTGGTCAACAGTAAGGGGTATAGTTTAATGAGAAAATAGACCAAAACCCCTACAGCAGTGTAATGGCGATTCTGCTTGCTGAGGGAAGCCCGCTCGAGAGCGAAAGTTCTCTTCCTCCTTTAGCCGGGGTGTCTCCGTGCACACCAAATCTCGCGCGAACGAGGGATTGACGGCACCGCCCTGCGCTTCTTGAGTGCCTCAGGGTTGCCTTCCAATGATTTGACTGTGGCATTGCCCCCCTCTTCGGAAGAAGCATCGCCTCGATGCTCGAAGTGCGGGTCACCAAGAAGTAATAGATAACAGCACCGGAACGAGATAATGGAGTGCTTCATTGCCGAAGGGTAACCGTCCCAGGAATTCGGCAGGGAAAACGTTCTGTCCATCAGCACTGTAGAAGACATGGAAAGTCTCTATCGTAGTACGGCTCCATTAGGACCACGTGCACAACCTCTGGAGTTAGCCTGACGCGTCGAGAGCAGGGTGCCCTTCCATAAGGTGCCACTTCGTAGTTGACGTCGCTAAGCGGCGAATAACTTGATATTGCCCGAAATACCGACGAAGCAGTTTCTAAGAACGTCTCGCTGTCGAACTAGTGTCCAAACCCAAACCGTGTCCCTTGGTTCGTAGAACACGGCCCGCCCGTGCTCGTTGTAGCGAGCAGCATCGGAACTTTGCTGACGCTGAATTCGCTCCCGTGCTAGCTGGCGTGCTTCCTCGGCTCGTTGCACGAAATAGTCGGCGTCGCCGTCTTCATCCTCATGAACCGAAAGCATGCAATCAAGAGTCGTAGTGGCAGTGCGACCATAAACCAGCGGAAATGGAGTCATGACTTTGGTCTCCTGAACTGCGGTGTTGTACGGGAAAATTGCGTATGACAAGACTCCTCCGATGTTTTATGCTCGACGTCGACGTACATTGAGAGCATGTCGGTGAGGGTCCGGTTAAATCGCTCATTCAAGCCATTGGTCTGCGGATGGTAAGAAGCTGTTCGCCTGTGAGATGTGTGGGTTGGTACCATGACGGACTGCATGAGGTAAGCTGTGAAAGCAGTGCCCCTGTCCCTGATGACAATCTGGGGAGCTATGCCGTAAAACGATGTTGTGGGCGAAGAACTGAGCTACCTCAGCCGCAGTTGCCCTTGGGACGGATGCTGTCTCCGCGTACCGAGTGAGGTAGTCGGTCGCCACCATGATCCACCTGTTCCCCTTCGTGGAGGTAGGAAATGGGCCCAGGAGATCCATGCCTACTTACTGGAAAGGGGCCATCGGTGGTTGTATTGGCTAAAGAAGCCCTGCTGGTTTCAAAGGCGGAACCTTCCTCCTCTGGCAGTCGCGGGAGCTCTTGATGTAGTGCGGAACTGTTCGCAATAACTTCGACCAATAGTATTTCTGGCGTATCCTCGCCAATGTACGGCTGACGCCCAGGTGCCCCGCCGACGTTCCGTCATGGCAGGCGTATAAAATTTCCTGGCGCATCGCTGTTGGTACAACGAGTAAAAACGCGTCCGAGCCATTTCTGAAATTCCGCTTGTACAACACTCCGTGCCGGAGGCTAAAGGACGAGATGTTGCAGGTAAAGGCGTGCGGAATTTAGACATTGAGATCTTCCCAATACTGGATGACAAGGAGCAATTCAGGGTCCTTTCGTTGTAGTTGGGCCATTTAAGCAGGAGTAACGACTCCGAGAAAGGGTGAAGTCTTCGTCAGTGTCTGGGCTTGCCGACTCGACAGGTGCCCGTGACAAGCAATCAGCATCGCTATGGTTCCGCCCGGACCTGTAAACGACCGTCATGTCGTACTCTTGTAGGCGGAGACTCCATCTGGCGAGGCGTCCAGATGGGTTTTTTAGGCTTGCCAGCCAACACAAGGAATTGTGGTCACTGAGAACATAAATCTGCCTGGCATAAAGATACGGCCGGAACTTGTTGATGGCCCCGACTACGGCAAGACACTCTTTTTCAGTGGTGGAGTAATAATCTCTGCCTTTGATAGAGTGCGGCAGGCATAGGCTAGAACTCGCTCGGCTCCGTCCTGCCACTAAACGAGGAGTGCACCAAGACCGACGTTACTGGCATCGGTGTGGATCTCCGTATGTGCGTGTTCGTCAAAATGAGCTAGTACTGGCGCTTTTTGTAGCCGGTCCCGCAGGTGATTGAAGGCCACTTCTTGCTCTTCTTGTCATGCGAAAGGTACGTCGTCTTTTATCAGTAGCGTCAATAGTTCCACCAGGTCAGAAAACGTTTATACAAAGCGTCTGTAATAGGCGCAGACGCCTAGGAAGCGCCTAACAGCTTTTTTATCGGCTGGCCGGGGGAAGGCTGCTACGGCTGCCGTCTTTTCAGGGTCTGGTGCGACACCGTCTGAACTGATAACATGTCCTAGGTACCGCAGCTGTTTGTAGCGGAAGTTGCACTTTTCTGGTTTTATAGTCAGATCAGCCGACTTTATAGCGTCAACAACTAGTCGAAGTCGTTGTAGGTGGTCATCAAAGGTGGCAGAAAACACGACGACATTGTCCAGGTAAACCTGACACGTCTGCCACTTTAAACCGGACAAGACAGTGTCCATCATTCGCTGGAACGTCGCGGGTGCCGAGCAGAGACCAAATGGAAGTACTTTAAACTCATAAAGCCTATTGGGTGTGACAAACGCAGTCTTCTCTCGGTCTCGCTCGTCAACCTCAATCTGCCAGTACCCACTTTTGAGATCTAAAGAGGAGAAGTACTTCGCATTACGCAGTACGTCTAAGGCGTCGTCTATTCGTGGAAGAGTGTATACATCTCGTTTTTTTAAACGATTTAGCTTCCGGTAATTGACGCAAAATCGTAAGGTTTTGTCTTTATTTTGGACCAGCATAACAGGGAATGCCCACGGACTTGTCGACGGTTTAATCACGTCGTCTCGTAACATTTCCGTTACTTGGGTCCGGATGGCTTCTCTTTTCTTATAGGACACGCGGTAGTGATGCTGGTAGACAGGCATTGTCTTTGCGTCGACGATGGTGCGATGTTTGGCCACAGGCGTTTGTCGAACTTTCGAAGAAGTAGAGAAACATTCGCGGAAATTGTCGAGGAGGGCTGTCAGCTGCCGTTGCTGCTCTGCCAGCAGGTCAGGGCTGATGTGGATTAACCCGACAACGTCTTTCGGAGCCGATGCTTCATGGTCACCTTCTCCCACAGTGCAAACTTGTGCCGCTCGAACGAATTCGTGCGAGGAGGCGATGGCGGTGCCTTTTGGGACGTGTTGAAGCTCGTTCCCGAAGTTTGTCAGCACCACATCCGCACAGCCGTTATGCAGGCGGATAAGGCTCCTTGCAACACAATTTTTTTGTTCTAAAAGCAAATTCATGTTGCCTTCCACTAGCCGTTCGCAACTTCCAGCTACGTCCCCTTTAACAAGGATCATTACGCTGCTTCGTGGCGGTACCACCACGCTGTCGCCCACTACGCGGAGGGCACAGAAATGCCCTGCTTCTGAATCGTTTCTGGCGATGGCTCGTTCGGTGGAAATGGTAACGGTCGACGTCTGTAGGTCGATGATGGCGCCGTTTGTTTGCAGGAAGTTCATACCCAGTATGACGTCCCTCGAGTATTCCGGGAGTACGATGAAATTGCCCACGTCGGTGTACCCCCGTATAGTAACCCCAGCGTGCATTGTCCTGTAGGGGTAACGAGGTGACCTCCTGCCGTGCGAATGTGAGGCCCAGTCCACTGCGTCAGTACCTTCCTCAGCTCTCTTGCCAGATTGCTACTAATTACCGAGTAATCCGCACCTGTGTCCACCAGCGCAGTCACGCCGTAGTCGTCAAAACTAACGGCGAGGTCACATGTGTCTCTTTTCCCAGAACTTTCTAGATCCGTCGTTTCCGATGTACGTCGTCGTAAACACGATGGAGGATCTTCGCTGACGGTCGCTTTAGCGGCCCCACCTGCAGAGGTTTCTGGATACAGTTTTCCTGATTCGGGCAGGGCGAGCGCCGCCCAGGCGAGCTAGAGGAGAGACGAGGGCTCGGCGACCTGTAACGACGAAACGATGCTGGCATGGTTTCAGGGTGAGAGGGAGCGCGTTGCGCGAACAGATATTGTTGAATTTCGGCAGATCTGTGAAAGACCTGCCGAAATTGACCTGCCGAAACCCACCAGACCTGCCGAAACCCACCAAACGTGCCCGAGGGCAGGGCGCGTTTGGTGGGAAATCTCGAAGGCCAGCACGACGGTAGGGGCACGACCTGTACAGATGAGCAGCCTCCCCGCAGTGAAAACACAGTGGTAGCCCGCCCGGCGCACGCCACACGTCTGTGTTGCGTACGGCGCTCCGTCGAGCAGGAGGGGCGGGGCAGTTTCCAGGCTGGCGACGAATAAAGACACCAGTAGACGACGGGGCATACGCGTCGGTAGTAGCAGCGGCGGCTTTCGAAGCAGCGTACGTAGGGGCTTCTTACAGAACTGTGGCGAATGTCATCGCGCTCTCCGAGATGCGTGAGGGCGGCTGCATGTCGAGGTTCACCGGTGGTTGAACCCCTTGCTTAACCTCCTCTTTCACGAGTTGGGTCAGAGAAGCGTACGTCGGTGAGGCCTGAGGCAGTTGTAGGAGGTGAAGCTCCTCCCTAATCACTTAGCGGATGAGCTCCCGCAACGTATCACGACTGTTCCCCGAGACCGCAGCAAACACGTCCACCGACGCGCAAGCAGGGTGGGGGTCGTATTGTCTGCCACGCTGTTCTAGCGTCCTTTCCATCGTCGTCGCTTCCGTTAGAAACTCAGTAACGGTACGTGGGAGATTGCGCACAAGCCCAGCGAAAAGCTCCTGTTTCACACCTCGCATAAGATGACGAAGCTTTTTATCCTCAGCCATGTTCGCGTCTGCACGTCGGAAAAGACGGGACATCTCCTCGTAGTACATCGAAACTCTTTCATTGGATCCCTGGTTTATGGAGCGCGAAGCGGCTTCAGCCTTTTCTTTTCGGTCACCCCGGGCAAATGTCTTCAGAAATCTGCGCCGGAATTCATCCCAGTTTGTGAAATCTGCTTTGTGGTTTTCGCACCACGTCCTCGCGCCGTCTGTTGCAGATTTAGTAAGGAAGAGGAAGAGGACAAAGGCGGCTAACCGCCAACTATCATTACTATCGGCTAGACGAGAAAGAAGGGAATAAACCTCGGCCCGGCTCAGCCATGGCCTCGCGTCTGCGTCCCGTTTCATAACATTTCTGGTGCCGTGAAACCCGGGAAACGAGGCACGAACAGACCCACGCTTGACGGTGCAGCGGCTCCGAGGCACGCGAGGCTTGAATACCTTCGCACTGCTTTATCGTGGAAGCCTTGCCCTCGATTGCCGCCCCTTTCGGCTCGTGCCCAAGCAGTCCTGGTCCCCTAGATATTCCAAAACCCCAGCGTCTTCTTCATCGTTCGGTGCCATGGACGCTCTTCGCATTCGCCGAGATGTCCTGCGAGCGACCGTCTCCGGGACCATGACAGTCCTCGACGCCTTGCTGCGGAGTCAGGCAGCAACGGCCCTTGATAGGCAAAATGTACTCGACCTCATCTTGCATGACCAGGTGAGCCTTCACCAGCTCGACGCCGCAATTCAAGCGGACCTGACGGATGGCGAATTCGAAGCGGACATTTTGAACGCGATCGACTACGATGAACGGATCTGCGCCCTGCGAACGCGCGTACGCTTATCCGCGAGCCAAGACTTGTCCGAAAGCCCCGTCCCGCAACCTAGGGCAGCCCTGTTTTCTACCTGCAACGCGACTTCGACCCTCTGCTCGCCTCCCGAGGAGGCGCTGCTGACGGTGTCCACAAAGGTCACGGGTGGCATGCCGCCTGCTGGGTCAATGACTGTTGCACGGGTAGAGAAACACGACGACAAAGAGGCGCTGCGCGTTACAACGATGCTAAAGAAGACCCTGAGGGGCTCAGCCCGCGACAGCGGCTCCTGCGACCGCCCTACCCTGGTGTTTCCGTGATCGCCGTTATGGAGAAATCTCAGGGACCTTGCCAGGACCTCGCTGTCGCTTAGGAGACTATTCTTTCCGATACGTCTGACCGGCCTTGCTACAGCGCTGGCGTCGCCGACACGACTCTCACTTCAGAGACGTCACCACGCCCCTTCCGGAATCATGACATTGCTAATTTGACTGCTGGTTTGGAGACAACCGACCGGCCCTGCAGCGAAGTTGGCGTCATCGATGCAACCCCCGCTTCGGAGTCGTCCATGCGACACTGTGGCGACCCTCGCATTGACGACTTGACTACCGCTCTGGAGACGTCGGACCCGTTCTGCCCTGGCCCCAGCGTAGACGATGCGGCTCTTGTTTTGGAGTCCTCCGAGCTTCCCTGTTGCGACCCTTACGTCGGCTACGCATCGCTCGTTTCGCAAGAAATTCAGCGACCCGGTTTTGAGACAAATATATTTTTATTGGGTCCAGCAACGAAAACGCGATTCGTGCAGAAGATGAACTCGCTTCAGGGAATAACGAAGCGCATGCTCCTCCGACGCTCCGTTAGCGAGCTTCGACGCCGGAAGCGAGCTTCGGCCGCACTCGTGCCAGCCCGGTGGGGAGGCAACCTCGTGGCGAAACAGAACAAATGCTTGTATAGTGACGACCCCTTCTTCAGCAAGCGCAACTCGATTGTGTACGAGCCTTTGTACCGTGTTGAGTCCAGCGAGATTGAAATCGTATTGTTCGCAAAGAAAACTGACACGCCGATGGAACACACATACTTCTTCATGGAAGTAGTATCAGACGTGGACGTGAAGGCAACGCCATACCACTTTCCTGACGCTCTCCGCAAATTTGACCATCCGCATCAGCTGTTCCCATTCGATCCCGGCGGCTGTTTTCTGGTCGAAAACCTGGAGCATGGTTTCTCTTGACGGGTGACCATAGGAACATTAGCGATATTCACTTTTAGACCCTAAGACACTTCGATCCAACAATCCACCAAGCACTCGTGGCCCGTGACGCTGGCTACAGACATGTACCGAGATTGACGGCATCGAGGCACCCAGCCAAATGCTCCACTGAATCCCCCAGCCAGACTACAAGCATTGCTACTGTGGAATTATGAGCCGCCGGAAGTCGAACAACTGGTCGTAGTTAGGCCCGGACTTCTCCACTTCCCGTTCTGCTGCCAGCTAGCTCCCAACCAACTTGGCGGCGGCGGGAGTATGTTAAAGGGACACTGAAGTGATTTGTCAACATTGCGGGATTACTAGCGCAAATTGTAGTTCGCCGTCCGTAGGCATTGTTTCGACCACTCTGGCCGCGTTTACGCGAATTTATTTAGTAGAAAAATCAATTCGAAAATGCTGTCCTCCTCTCTTTACGCTCGCCCATTTTCTGTGGCCTTTTCGTGTGACGTCAGCAGGAGATGAGCTGGAAAATGGCTGCGCTACTGCACGGTTCGCCGACCAGCCGACCTACCGATCGAGTCAGTCGGCCCAAAGTTTCGTCCGCCGGCCGCCGACGGGTCGTCGCTATTCGCTAGCCCAATTGAAACTAAGCCACAACACCTTTGTGAATGAAAGAATGTGCCTTTCCTTACGTTGTTAGTTTGTACACTGTGTCAAACTAGAGTCCGGGTCGCTCCACACAAGCGCTGCACAAGTGCACATGCGACGCTTAGCTGACTTTACGCTAGTTGGAAAATCTAAGGCCAATTGAAGGCGGGAGAAGAGTCAGCGAAGTCAATATAGGTACTAAGAAAATAAAATCATCTGAAACTTTTACCGTACAGCTCCGAAACTAGGGAGCAGGAAGCAATTTTTGCGCTGGGTAAACAAGCACAGTGGTCAGAAGCACGACCGCACATCTGCGAACGCTTTTCCGTCGAAGAAATGCAATTGCTAGACGTGAGATATTGTGGAAGTTTGGGGGACACTTACTGCAGGAGTGATATACAACAAATAGTAACATAAAGTACATGCTTAAAATAAATAAAAGTGTAAACTGGTCATACATTATAAACTTTATATATCCAAACTGGCCATCGCCGGCTCGTGGCCTAGCGGTCTGAGGCGCTGGAATTTGTTTTGAAATTCCCAAGTTCGAATTCCCGAGGGTACATGTATTTTTTTTGTAAGTTGATTTTTTCGTATGCGGCGGATGTTTTCTGAACTGAGTTCACCATTTTTGGGCCGTAACGTTCACTGCTCCACGAGCGAGATCGCAGAACGCGCGCATACTGACAATGACGCGCTAGCGAGTTCTCGTTGGCCTGCTGTTGCCACAAGCACCGACTGCTTGCGGCAAGTGGGCCCAGGCCTGAATCAGCACACCCTTGGCCTGGTGCGAACTAGCTTTTTACGAACAGACATGAGTGAGGCAAGCTCCGAATATGCGGGAAAAGCGCATGGCATTTGAGAGTCTGCGGTGACGCGGAGGGCGTTCATCCACTGCGTAGGCCTCGTCCAGTGATTTCTACGATTCCAAGCCGCCCTGGGAGGTTTATCTTATACATTTGACAGCCGACAACATGGCAGAAGCGCGGTACGGCGATAATTGAGAAATCGAGAATGCCCATCCAACAACGCCATCAGATGTCAAGCATGTTGTTTTACAGAACCGAAACCGAAACCGAAACTTTTGATTGCTAACCTTGCGCATCGTCCAATCATGGTGCCCCCCCCTCCTGACGTCACAGCCTTTAGTTGGTGCGGCCGCCGCAAACCGCGCATAGTAGTTTTTCTTCTTTCGCGCTTTGTAAAATAATTACCGATTTGTCAACCGGATAAACGATGAATAGTGTGTTAATTTGAGCCAGTCTACACAGTGCAAGCAAAAACGGGAGCTTCACAAACTCACTTCAGTGTCCCTTTAAGAAATAAAGATGCGCAGGCAGGGGGCTACAGTATAGGAGAAGAAGAGGAGGAGGATCGTGGGTGCGCTGACTGCCTGGCTCCATCACCACATCGGAAGCCAGACGCTGGTCTTCTTTCGTTACACATTTCTGGTGCCGTGAAAACCGGGAACGACGGACCAGCGGACTTCACAGCGCAGCGCCTTCAAGGTAGTGCTTGGCCTCAGGTTCGTCAGATTTTCTCATTTCGGAGGCCTCACCATTGAACGTTGCCTGCCATGGCTCCGTGCTGGACTCGGACCCCCCGCCTAAAACCCGGAGATGAGCACCACCCATCGGACAATCCCGACCCTTGCTTCGCTGCGCTCCCTGGTTCTGATGACTGGCCGGTCGTCGAAAGACTTCGAATTTCGTGGGTGATCCTTCGGGCGGACATAACTGAATTAGCCCGTACAACCGTTCGTGCCTTGCAATGGTCAACACTGAATATAAGTATGCTTATGGATTTGTGCAGTGAAGTAGAACAAAAACAAGATCTACTTAGAAAGCTTGACGCGATGATTCAGAACCTTCTCGACTTTGACACCTTCGTAAAGGACTTAGAAGAGGCCGACGAGTACTCATACACGGTCAGTCGCGCTAAGGTTTCGCTGAAGGAGCGAATCTCTGAGGAAACTTTGAGAAAGGCGGGAGCCGTGACAAAGACTTTGTCGCCTCCTCAAAAAAAGCAGGGGCCTCTCAGAGGTAGCACCTCCCTGAAAAGGGACGCGGCCAGCGCAGTCCTCACCTTCGCAACAAGGGCTGCCTTCGAAACCGTGGGTTCGTCGTCGTCTGTGGAAGATAGGGTAGACCAGCACAGCGACCATGCATTTCCAACGTCGTCGGTAAACCAGGCCGCGGGATGTACCAGCACGACCGAGTTCGGCCAAGCAGCTGGCTCCGTGACATCCCGCCGAAGCCTGGACAATACCAAGCTAGACTCGGACGCGTTCGAGGCCAAGACCAAGAAACAATCTCGCATGCGAAAACGTCGGATCAATACAATGGATAAACGGCCTAGCAGTGGTACCGGGTGCAACTACAGCAAGGCATTCACTCGTGCACCGCAGGTACCAAACGGGTGGCTCTGCAGCAAGTCTCGGAACACGCAGATTCAGGCATGTAAAAGTGAAGCGTTCGTTCGACTACTAGAAGCAAGGAAATTCAGGGCAATGACAACGAAACAGACAAAAGTGCGAAAAACTCACCCAGGACTCAGAACGGAAAATCGAAAGTGAACAGAAAGGGGAAAAGGAACCGCTGACCAGAAGATTGAGGCTGCATCCAGAATAAGATTTATCCATGCTCACTCGAGGACTAATTTTGCCTCGTGCGTCAGGCACTCAGGTTTGAGCAAAACAGCGTGCCCCGTCGTAGCCAAGAAGGTAGCAAGAAGAAGGCATCATGCCGCAAAGCATAGATGGAGGATAAAGAAGGATTTATCTTCCACCTCTCGTCTACAAAGGAATTGACATCGGACTACCCATGCAGGAAAATTAGACTAACGTGTTCTGCACTTTCCCTCTACTGTCACCGTGGGGGGTGGGAGTATGTTGCAGATTTAGTAAGGAAGAGGAAGAGGGCAAAGGCGGCTAACCGCCAACTATCATTACTATCGGCTAGACGAGAAAGAAGGGAATAAACCTCGGTCCGGCTCAGCCATGGCCTCGCGTCTGCGTCTCGTTCCATAACACCGCCTTCCAAGGTGAAGTGCACGTCATTCAGCGTCCGCGCTTGATCCCATCCACTATATCTCGCGACCCACTCATACAGCTCAAGCCAATCCTCCGCGTTTTCAAAGGCGTCTCCATGAAAACTTGTTGGGCCCGTAGGGTGTGCCGCTGCTGCCCTGGATGTCGCGGGCAGAAGTCTGTACTCAGGCGATGCACCTCGAAGCCGACGACTGGGGCGTTGATGAACGGGCGTCAGCTCTGTTTCATGCGCCCGGTCTTCCGAGGCGGTGTCCTCGCTGTGCACGCGAGATTCGCGGTTGGTACCCGGCACCGGCACCAAAAGGTAGCGTAAACGTAGCGACTGGTCAAGAGTAAGGGGTGTAGTTTAATAAGAAAAGAGACCAAAAACGCTATAGCAGTCTAATGGCGACTCTGCTGGCTGAGGGAAACCCGCGCGAGAGCAAAAGTCCTCTTCCTCCTTTAGCCGGGGTGTTTCCGCGCACACCCAATCTTGCGCGAACGAGGGATTGGCGGCACCGCCCTGCGCTTCTTGAGTGCCTCACGGTTCCCTTCCAATAACTTGACTGTGGCAATATCAGATCTGCAGTTTAAATAACTGTAGGGGCCTCGATCTGCCTTGCTGAGTTTGGCGACTGTGGGCTGTGCAGTGTTGTAACTCGTCCTTTTTTTTAATTGTTCCCGGCTACAGGCACTCTAGAGCATGGCAGCTGTGGTTTCCATTGGAGCAAAGCAGCTGTACTCTGTCCATGACCACCATAGCCGCCACATCAAATGGAAGCATCATCACTGTATAGGCAGCAATTCATGGAATAAATCTGCCCCAAATTTCTTAATAAACACAGTCTTTGTCAGTTCCAGAATTTAATTTTGTTCCTTAAAAACACGAATGATTGCTGTTACAAGGTTATAAATTCTGCACTTCGTTGTAGAAACAGCTTGGCTATACTTATTCTAGGGCTGGATGAGAGCTGCAACACCACAATTAAAATCCCTGCTGCAGTAGAACAGTCGGACGAGGAAGTTGCACGGCTAAAGTTCAACCATGGCTGAGCGGCTTTGGTTTGACAGCTGGCCCCCTGGCTAGGATGAATAGCCGTCGTCTGTGAAAGTTGAACGGTCGTGATTTGGTAAAGGTTGAACGGGCGTCATCCTACAAAGGAACGGCACGACGGCGGTGAAGTCTGGTGGCTGAAGGGGGATTGTAGGCCCCTTGGCGATGCAGTGGTCAAAGGTGAGCAGCTGTGCATGTTACGCCAGAGAACGTTCAGCACATGGCCAAGGCCCACATTGGAGTATGCGCTTTACACTTTGATGGGGGAATGGCCGTGCACAAATTACCTGGCCAGAGATGGCCAGCTCATGCTTAGCCGTACATGCTTGTGCTGCTTGGGTAAAAGTTGATCGAGTAGAAACTTTTTTGCAAGAAAAATGAGCAAAAACTGAACATGCTTTTCGTGTGAAGAAAATTATATTGAATGCTCCTGAGTGTTTTTGGAGTTCCAATTGTAAAGGCATTCGCGCCGGTTTTATATACAACAAAAATGGTCAAGCAACTGCTTTAAAACTAGTAAATTTATACAGAGCATGAAAGCGTTCAGGAAGATTGTCATACAAGATATCGGCTGAAAGCGGCACTCTCATCTTTGTAAAATTCAACCCATTAAAGTATGCGCCTTCCGCGCCCGCCTCCTCCTCCATTTATTACAGGTAAGCCGCCCCAGGGAAGATATCAGGACCTGGACAATATATATATTCCAGCTCCGCAAAGAACTGAATATTTTGTGTATGCTATAGTAAAAGAGGCACATCAATTAAAGAGACGACAATTTGTGAGCACTGTTTAATAAATTTTGGAATTTTGAAAATAAATGAATTCGCTGTGAACTATGATAACTAAGCGAGGCTGAAATGACGGTGGCGCATGGGCTTAATTTGGTCTCCGTGCAATCGACCCAAAATGGTGGGGTTGTGCTGCTGCCAAGCGCGACGGAGTCATCCGCTTGCGCTGCATGCAGTGGTCGTCCACCGGCCTCAGCACAATTACCGTACTGTGCTGAACTCCAATGCCCGTAGCATGGCCGACCTTCCCGCAGCTTTACTCCGGCTGGAGTCCGACGACCGCATCTCGGGTGTCCTCCGATTGCCGTACTTCGGCCGCTCACGGATGGCTTTGAAATGGCCGGTGCACTACGGCTGGAATCTGGCCGTAGGAACGTGAGCCGGTCAACAGGCCGACGGACTCTGGCCGTTGGACAGCATCGGTAGTACTGCCGTATACGGACAAAAGGCCCACATTTGGACACGGGCCGAACACGACTGCTGGGAAAAGGCCATACAGAAAATCACCGGCCAAAGTATACCGGCTGGAGTTAGGCCGAACACTCCTGTGCTGCCTGTGTGGGTCCCAGCCGAAACCATACGCCGCTCCGGCAGCCGGCGCGCTGCGTCGGCGTACCTCCCCAGGGGGAAAGAGGCAAACCTCTTTCGCGCCTCTGGCAAGGTGATGTTCCCTTTTACTTTCAATGCAATGATCTGTTTTTCAATTTTGAACTTCTCACAACTCCTAGAATAAGCCCCGTGCGGTCCCTGGCAGTTTACACAGGTGAAGCTCTCGCATGCACAATTGTCGGTTATGTGGTCATGTGCTGCCCATTTTGCGCAAGTCAGTTTACCACCGCAGGAGGCTGTGCCCTGCCCAAGTCGCTGACACTTGAAGCAGCGGCGTGGGTTCGGCACGCAAGGTCGGATTGGACATCTTAAGAAACATGCGTTGACCAACTCGGGGACTGTTGAGGGGTCCAACGCCATGAATATGTGCTGGGTAGGAATTAATTGATCAATTCGGCGTATGGTGATTCGCCTCACTGCTGTCACGCCCTGATGTCGAAAGCCCTCGAGCAGATCTGCTTCAGTGTCGTTCATAAGATCCCGTTTAGAGATGACGCGCTGGCATCTTTTGAGGCTGCGATGGGGCGTGAACTTGATGTCTACATCGACCATGTGCGTTTGATTGAGAAGGCTACAGGATTGTTATTTGTTTCCAACTTCAATTAGAACTTCTCCAGTTGTAACCTTCTTAGCCTGTACGATTTGCCTAAGAGCCTTTCAAAAAACTTTAAAATGACAAATACAGACTGGAAAGGGATGCGCTTGGTCTTACCCAGGGATTCCATTATCAAAAGGCGCGAGAAGTTATCGGGCTTTGGAAAAGATACTGAAGGCCAAGAAGGAAAGGATACTTCGGAGCGGCCCCTTTTAAGGTACCGATCATGTTTGGGGGCGATAGAAAATGCAAAAGATATAAAAAAATGCAGGGAATGGGGCTACTTTCTCTGTCAGCCTTACCCTGATAGCTGAAGAGGTCCCAGAGCTCGCTGCTTGGTAAACAGACACGCAGCCCATCCGCCGGAGCTTGACCTGGGCTCCGACGGCCACCGTTTGTGGTTTCTACCCCTCACCATACATCACCACGGTTGGATCCAGCCTATGTTTGGGGGCTCGGGCCGCGGTGTCGCCAACAGCGTCATCAAGATTACTCAAGGTGCCCCGCGCGGGGTCAAATTTCCGCTGCGATTGGCAAACGAATGTAACATAAGTGACAGAAGCCAGATACGATCATAGCTACGTACCGCATTTCGTCGGATTTATATAAAACCGTGACACGTTGGCTACACAGGCCGATTATTTTCGGCCAAAAACAATCAAGCAAATCATACGTCACACCCACCGCCCCCCCAAAATAGGTGTTGCACCAATGTTTCTACAGTTTTAGAAGATTTTGAACGGTTATTCCTTTGTAATATTTAAAAAAGCGATGTCTGGTTTCCAAAGACGTCTTTGTGATACAACAAGGGTAAATACATCGATAATATAAGGTACACCACTTGAACGTACAATGGAGGCTGCAGTAAATTTCTCAAAGGTGATGTTGTTACGTTGAAATGTTAAAATGAATACGGGACATGAACTTCGGCAAATTCAACGGGAGAGGGAGGGAAATAAATACGCTGGAGACAACTTTTAAAGGCTCAACATGCCTTCGACATATAAGCAGTATGTTCATGAGTAACGTACGTTTGTCATACGGGCTTGACATACGAGCAGTATAGTTTCTAGAACTAGACGGCTGATGAAAGTATTATTGCACATCATCCGTGGCCTACCACAGTGTGTCTTCCTTGGGAAGCCTGCTATGATATTTTGCTGGAATTCTTAGTTTGACGTCTTCATGCAGCTTTTTGATATTAATTATGCATTCAACAACTGGACTATAAGCACGAAGTACAACCGGAACAACAAATTCATAAAAAAGGGTTATTGCATGTAAACGCTCTCCGCACATAGCCGTTCCTAAATGCATTTCTAACTCTCTACTTAGGAGGTGGTTTGAGAGGTATACGCGAGGCAGCTTGCATCTTCATATCCCATATATTTCTTTTTCCATTAATTGGGGTCATCGCTTATTGTAAGGTTTTTGCAGAGCGTGCACGTCTCGGTTGGCCCAAGTAAGCTGAATACCCGGCCCTATTCTTGGCCAGTCGGTACATCTAGGATTTTAGCACGCTTTTTACGTTCGGGACGATTAAATGTAACACATTCTTGCCTTCGCGAACTGGTACAGCTTGAAGATGGCGCGTCTTTGAGATATTTTGCAAAGGGTGAAGGAAGGGGTAATTTCTGTTTTCTTAAATGCGCCTTTGGTACTAGCGCTACTAGCAAGAACGCTGGATTGTAACAATTGCAGAGTTATAAATAAGCTTCGCGTTTTTATCTCCACTCTGTTTTGGAGTGTATGTTCTTAAGTAAAGAGTGGTGAAAACTAACCTTAGTCTGGTAAGCTGTCCGTTGTAATTAAACGGCACTCATGCTAGTAGCCATCCGGAAAATGGTTGCTAGATACTAACACGTGTGTTACAATGGCAGCTCTCCTATCACGGATATCCTGTAGTTTTGGTGTGGAAGGAAGTGGACGGCGGCTATGAACGGGACCAATGCCTATTTGTCTGGCCTAACCTGAGTCCTAATCTCCTGCAATTACTTCATTTACACTAACTTTTCAAACGAGATCAGGGGTCACTGGTAGCGCCTTGACTCCTGTGTCCCTTTTCGATTTTTTTTGTTGTCCAAGAAATACCGCAATGATATCTATTTGCAAAAGAAAACTCACAGCTCTGCTCCCTAAAAACAACAGGTATGAAAAAAATCAAGGCACAAACATCTAAGAAGGGAAACGGTCGCGGAAGACATAATGAATAGTCCACACAAAATCCAGTATGCGGAGATCCCTTAGCTAAGTGACATTGATGAATAAGTGGAGACTGCCATTTCAAAGCGTGTTGCACTTTTGGGAACAAGTGGTTATGTGAATGCGTCTACTTGTAAAATGTAAACCAATGAACAAAAAAGATTGGCAAAAATAGCGGTTGCAGGTACAGCTTAAAGCGACACTGGCGGATAATATTTTGCTTTATGTCGAGGTCTCGCAATGACAGCACTGCCTAATTCAATTGGAGACCTCTGTTTTTTTCTAATAAGCAAGTTCAAGTCTAAAGAGGATGGCGTTGCCTTCTATATGGGTTTGTGAATTTTGAGTCACTTTCTTTGTATGGGAGACTTTCACGACCAAAAAGACACTGTATAAAACAACCGGCAAACGTAGAGTGCTAGCAGCAGCATCTCGAACAGTAGACAGGCGCTGGGACGATCTAAGAGCCTCAGGGAAAAGTGCACGCCCACCTTTTTCAGGGGCTACTTCTTCGGCACCATGGTTCTTCTTCTGTTTTAGTGAGCACTCTCGCGAGATTCTTTGTCTTACGGTCGACTTCCTGCACATGCCTGCAGCATAAATTTAAATTAACGAGAAGCCGTGTATAAAGTTATGCCTGCGGTGTTTTATAAAAGTATGACTTAACGCCTGCCCACTTAGATGCAACAAATATGAGATGCGATGTTCCTTGCTGATTTGTAACCCATTTGTCATTTGTACTCCAAAAACAGTTTAATAAGAAATTTATTGTGCTTTAAAAAAACAGCTTTACAAATTCTCCCCTGTTTTCCACATTCTAGGAATAAAAAAAACTTGGGCACAATACCCAGTCGAGAGAGCTATGACACGTCTAAAGCCAATTAAAAATGAACAAACCGGATAATACCCCAAATTTCTTACTCACAAAGCCAATTATTACAATGCAAAAAAGAATTCCAAAACATTTTGTTTTGCTTTCTTGTAGTACAGAAAAATCCAGATTGTCATGCACGCTCACACGCATACAAAACCCGCACATGAGCGTACAACATACCACTACACAGTATAGCATGTTACTACAACACTAGTTTCTCTGATACTACCATGCCCCCAGAAAAACACATAAACACCACCTTTGATTGTTTGAAGCACGAGCTATACCGATACTGCTTAAACTCAAGGCAGCAGGAGCGCACAACTGGGGAGCAGCACCCGTGAGTATCAAGCAGCGGCTGTGGGCACGCACTCCAGAACCTCACACACCCGCAAACATTGCCAATGAACGTGCCACCAGGCATAGCTTTAAGGCCGTCGTGGATGGTAGCTGACATGCGTTCGACAAACGGACATAGTTTATGTGAAGACCAGATCCACAGATGACAAACGCCTGGCAAACTTTTCCGACATATCTCAACCAGTTGCATCGGAGATTTTCCCTTCTTTAGCTTTACCAGTTTATGACGCGAAAGAGGATGATCCCTTTGGAGACAAATGATGCGTCATACTGGGACGCGAGATGAACTGATTTTGTACAATCTATGAGGTAGTGACTGCAGAAGGAGCTATGCGACTGCAGAATCACCGGTAGTTGTGCAGCAATTCGGCTACGTAAAAATAAGGGTGAGGAGACAGTTTTTATTTTGGCCAAGTCTTTGGGGAGGAGAAAAGCCCCGAAGTATGGAGACAATTTTTGGGAATCACTGACGTGACTCGGTGTCTGTATCGCCACAGGCCCTGATGCGGCGCCACACCAGCCGAAGTAGCCTCATAATATGCCCACTAAGGATGCACATGGAAGCAGGTGCCTCAACATCTTTACCCCTGGTTAACGCACCTGTGGCAATGAGGTCGGCGAGCAGGTTAAGCACACCCCGTAATGGATCGCAATTAGGAAAAAGCCTGCAGCGGAAGCAGCCAGTTCTCCATACCTGACCTGAATTTTATGAATTGTCAGAGGATCCTCGTCAATCAAAACTTGGCGATAGACCGAGTGAATAAATCATAATTGGAAACAGAGCTAGTTGGCTTTGAAGTGGAGAAAACGTATGTGTGGTATATATTCTTCGGTGTAAGGATTCCGCGGAGGCGAAATTTCAAATCTTTGCTTCCCCAATACCAAACCCGCTGAACCTACCAAAACGAACGCGGCTTTGTCAGCTATCCTGTGAAACCACACTCTCTTTAAGCATGTAAGTCAGGAGTTGCCATTACCTTCGAAGCTATCAAAGACTATCCTGCGGTGTCGAATCGCTGACCGTTGAGCGTGACGGCAGCTGGCTCACACTCAGGATGTTCAACCTCGGCTGGGAAAAGCATGCAACGCGCAATCGCATGATTCATCGCCGGTATTTTAAGTCGAAAAGTATGTTTTCAGGGTCAAGATAACCGCCAGAGGAAGCGTATTTGCCAATAGATACAGCGCCACGATTCTGGTGGTGGTGTACGCTTCGGCGACTAGAAAAACTGAAAAATGTGTCAAGAGTGAACTGTGGACTTCAATAAATGAGAATGACGGCCCACACCACGCCGTTGCAGTGAAAGTTGATTTCGGCAAAAATAGTTGTTCTAAAGGAGGCGAAGGTGCCTTGAAATTAGGTTACGCAAATAGTTCGTGGGGCCGAAAAAGAGAAGGTGATAATCGGACACGTCGCCAAAGAGTTTCACCTCTGTGGCTCTCCACAGCCGGAACACCTTATTGGTGAACTTTTTCTGTGAAGCTCTCTGCACTTCTATACTATCAGGCATAAATATTTGGTGGGGTTCAATATTGGCCTGGGCGCGCGTGTCCATTTTGATATGTTCTTTACAGTTGCGTTGGCGAATTTTGCGAATGCCCGCCACATCACATCTTGTTGTACAGAGGAACGGTTGATTGTGAATCGCAGTTTCACAATAGTGGGCTCTGCAATGTATCTTACCGACAGCGTATTCTGCTCTGCACATGCATTACTCTCAACCTAGCATTGCAAAGCACCTGCCTTCCATGCAAGAAATATTCAACCGACCATAATTTCTATAAGGGCAGCGACATGTGCAAAGGCATGCGTTGTTGTCGCGTGCGTGACATGTACGGCTCCCGATAGAGATGAACGTGCTCCTAAGGACCAACACAGCAAATAGAGTCAATGATCCCTTCTTACAGCGGTGCTGGAAAGGAGAGAGCAAGGTGTGCAGCGCCGATGCGGCACTCCGCCACTGAATGCTATGGTACTTATGTTTGCGCAGATGGCTTTATTGTGCCGGAAAAGTAAATTCATCCACTAAACGTGGGTTCGTGCATAATATTGAGCAGCGGTAAAATGCCAATGGTTAAGTATGATGAGGACACCTGTGGCAGCTGGTTCGGTTTCGGCGTAAAAATCATAAGCTCTTCCCAGACCGTTGTCTCGTGGCCTCAAGTAGGCACACAATAGGAACTCGCTAGAGAAATGAGAGAGCGTCTCCCTCAAAAAGGCCAACATATTGGCTAATATGTGTAGCGGCCATACTGGTTTACCGCGTGGAAAAGTTGTGATACCTATTCGTTTGAACATAAGATTTCTTACAGATCAGAATCCTCATAGCTCGATGGACAGGAGCATCACCTTAGGAATTGTAAGTGGGCAGGGACGCTTGGAGCAGTAATCCTGCCAACTGCACGCAATCATATAGTGTGTAAAAACACATTTGAGTAGTGCCCCTACATTTTCATTGTATGTTCGTAGCAACGCAATTTTTCTGAGATGACTATTGCGATGACGACGGCAATACACCAAAATTCCCAGTCATTCTTTTTTGTTATTTTTTCTGAGTACAGTTTGTGTAACTGTGATTCGATATCCCTAGAAAGAACGGATGCTACAAAGGCTACAACGAAACTACAAAATCAAGAGGACTTAAGAACTGCGAGACGGTTTTTATACTGGCGGTATTTGTAACGCGTATCGAAAACTTTCCTCTGTGCTTCTTCCATACTGAAGGCCGGTTGATGTAATGACCGATTCGCTGTGTTTGAATCATGCAGTATAGTTTCGTCTGCATATTACTCTCTGAAGTGGAGTACTGCCGAGAAAACTTGTAAAGCACGGTGGTAAACCAGTATAAGGCGCAACCTAAATTGCACATTTTTGTGGGGTTTTCTGTAAGGTAAAAGGTGTACAAATAATTTTGTTTTATTTACTTTTGCCCGTGTCTGCCCTCCAATAAGGTGTCATCTTTACACATGCATTTGGTTATCATATATTTTAATATATTTACTTTGAACCATGTGTCAGCAAACGCCCTTTCAGCTTGTCCTATTTCACCACAATGATTTCATCTACGGAAGCGGATGTTTCGAACGGGTAGCGGGGTCCGACCAAACATTTGCAGATATAGTGATCGATATTCACACTATGGTAATGCTAGTCAGGTGTTGCCTGCAATAGTGTTATTCCTTACTAATGCCATCTTACTCCTGCACTCTGCTTTCGATTTCGACTTGCAAATATAATGTCTACTTTGACACAGAAAAGAGAATCAGTTGAACGTTACTGACAGGTTTGACCAAAAGAAAGCCTAACATTGTGCATTTGATGAAAATGGAGACGAGAGCAAACAAGGAAAGGATAAAAAGAGGCAACCAGAACAAAAAAAAACAATAAGATTGACGTTTTGTAGGTGTAGGGAGAGAGATCAATGGTTTTATGTAAAAAGAATTGGTAAAACGCATAGTGAAATTGGCGTTTTTATGTTTTTAATCACACGCGAGCAAGGGACGTTCACAGCATAAACAGCAGACTAACTAATCGCACACGCCAAATCTTCGCTGGGATGAATTTGAAAGTTCAGGGATGCGGAAAGAGTTCCTGTGTCAGACGTCGCTTCGTGAGATGTAACACCTGCATACGTAATTGCTTTGTGACTGTTGATAACAATCTCTCCACCGACATAGTAGCACCATTGTCTACTTCTTGCCGTGGTGCTGAAACACTACGCTCGACTCGATAGACGCCTCTTATACTGTTTACTTTTCGTGGTTTCTGATTTTTTTTTAATTCACCAGGAGCTACGGTAAACTAGAAATTTTTAACACGATGCTTCATAACTGGTGGTTCATACTGCAAACGCATCAAACGCTCCAATAACAAAACGCATACCACGAACATCCAGCAAAATCTCAGATCTCACAAATAGTACTACTTCCGGCACTAGCAGTGTAGGACTAATTACAAATCGACTCAGCGCCCGCCCACGAGCATGTGCAAACTAATGTACTGTATTCAGATCGTGCACGCGTCTCTAACGGACTCTAGTCTTAATAACTGCTGAAAAATTAGGCATTCAACAACTCAAAACAAAGGTTATTTTTCTCATTTCGAATCTTCTGGGTCACAGTATTGGTAAGGCAAGCAAAAGTCACGGCAAACTGTGTCAAATGTTCGAATGTGATGTTGTCCTCAGTGACCAAACACACTAATATTTCAGTTAAGCTTTTACATCAGCTGCAAAAGAATTTGCATATAAAATTTGCGATCAAGTAACTGGACCTCCAAAGACACAATGCATTCTGCATATTATGCACTGAAGTGGAGTACTACCAAGAAAATTGTAAATCACCAGGGTAAATCAGTAAAAGGTGCAACGAAATTGCAGATTTTTTGTGTGGTTTTTGAACATTCGCGCACAGGTAACACGTTTGGATGACCGGAGAAACTGCACGTTGCACCAAGCGGGTATTTCTTCATGGATGTATTTTACCGAAATACGGGCCAAGCGAGACTGGGACTAGCACAGTCATAAAAAAACTTAAAAAAACATTCATATCTCTATTCTGAAAGGCGGAAAATAGTCGCGAAAGGAACGAGAATGCCCTACTCGCACAAAAGCCTTGCTATAATAGATCATGCTGCAAAAAAGGTGTTCAGGCCATGGATGTTCAGTAACTGACTTTCCGAATTTCAACACAAATAGACAGCTTTAGGTGTGACCAGTGAACAACAATCGTTAGTTGTATGTTTCAAGCCTTCGAAACACGAAACATTCTTCACAATTTTCCCCCAGTCATCCGCAAAGTTCGTTTTTATATTGTCATGAAGCCAAAGACGAAGCAGTTGTCTTCAAAGAAAACACGTTTATTGGAGGGAACCTGTGCTCCGCTAACAACTCAAAGAATACACAGTTGGCGAGACAGCAGTCAAGTAAGTGACGTGTGTATGCGAGCGTCGAGTGTCGAATACCGCGGGGCCAGATCTGCAGGCTTTTATCTTTCAGCGCGAGTGTTTCTGGAGCCGTCGATTTACATCCACAACATTGTAGATCAAAGAAGATTATTATCGGCTAGTAACGTTAGGGCGAAACAATCTGCTTATCTCAACTAGCTAGCCCGTGCGGCATAGAAATAAACGGAGGAAATTGCACTTCGCATGGGGCATAGATAACAGACGCCAGCGTGGCCCGGCAGTGCACCGACCCGTGGCTGTGCATCGACACGATGCTAAAATAAAAGACAGTCCGAACAAACAACAAAAAAAAATTTCACGTGGATGACGTCGGGCCGCGTGCGTCGTCGGGATTTTTCGGAATCACCATCGGGGATCACATTGTAAAGAAGTTTGCCGACACGTCGTACAACCTGGTAGGGTCCGAAATACTGTCGCATAAGCTCCTCACTGTTCCGTGTGGTCAGTTGGGAGTCAAAACCCAAACGCGATCCCCTTGGTGATACTCGGCGTCTCGGCGCCAGAAGTTGTAGCGCCTTGTATCCACCAGCTGCGGGTCCGTTGTACGAACTGGAGTGACCTGGCGAACTTCCACCACAAGCTGAATGCATACTTGGACGTTGAGGTTGAGGTCGTCGTCTTCTACATGAAGAAGCATGGCGTCCAGCATTGTAGTCGGCCGTCTTCCCTAGACAAGCTGGAATGGCGTCATCTGCGTAGTTTTCTGTATAGCCGTGTTGTATGCAAACGTGACATAAGGGAGCACTCCATCCCAAGTTTCATGTTCAACTTCGACGTACATTGACAGCATATCCGAGATTGTCGTGTTCAGAAGTTCTTTTAGCCTGTTTGTTTGGGTGTGGTACGCCATCCCTCTCATGTCTGTTTATCTATCTATCTATCTATCTATCTATCTATCTATCTATCTATCTATCTATCTATCTATCTATCTATCTATCTATCTACCTGCCTGCCTGCCTGCCTGAATGCCTGCCTGCCTGCCCTGCCCTGCCTGCCCTGCCTGCCCTGCCTGCCCTGCCCTGCCCTGCCCTGCCCTGCCTGCCTGCCTGGCTGCCCTTCCCTGCCCTGCCCTGCCCTGCCCAGCCCTGCCCTACCCTGCCCTGCCCTGCCCGATGCCCGCCCGCCAGCCCGCCCGCCCGCCCGCCTGCCTGCCTGCCTGCCTGCCTGCCTGCCTGCCTGCCTATCTATCTATCTATCTATCTATCTATCTATCTATCTATCTATCTATCTATCTATCTATTGTCAAGAAGCCAAGGACGACGCAGTTGTCTTGAAGGAGAAACAAGTTTATTGGAGCGAACTTGTGCTCCCCTAACAACTCAAAACAATACAGAGGCGGCGAAGCAGCGATCAACAAAGTGACTTGCGTCGGCGAGCGTCGCAGAATCGAATGCCGAGGCGTCTGCTCTGCAGGCGTTTTATCTTTTGGCGCGAGTGTTTCTGGAACCGTAGATTCACATCAAGAACATTGTAGATCCCAGATGATTATTCTGGGCTAGCAACGTTAGGGCGAAACAGTTTGATTATCTGAATGTGATAGCCCGTGCAGCATAAAAACAAAGAATGGAAGACGCCCTTTTCTTGGAACGCAGATAACACAGCCGGGCGGGGCCCGGCCGTAAAAACAAACAATAAATAAGCAAGCCCGTACATGGTTCGCGGCATTACCCCCCCCCCTCTAAGAGTGCATCGAACCGATGCTAAAATAAAAGACAGTCCGAACAAACCACAACAACAAAAAAAGTCCGTCATCTTGCATAGTAAGGTTTCAAGCGAACCACGTGGACGACTGCGGGCCACGTGCGTCATCGTGATGTTCCAGATTTACCATCGGGGATCACCTCGTAGGTTAGTTGGCCGACACGTCGTAGAATTTGGTAGGGTCCGAAATATCATCGCAGAAGCTTCTCACTGAGTCTGCGTCGTCGGGCGGGAGTCCAAACCCAAACACGGTCCCCTGGGTGGTACTCGGCGTCTCGGCGTCGGAGATTGTAGCGCCCGGCATCCAAGAGCTGCTGGCGCGTTGTACAAACTCGAGCCAGCTGGCGGGCCTCCTCCGCAAGCTGAAGGTATCCTTGGACATTGGTGTTGAGGTCGTCGTCTTCTACGCCCGGAAGCATGGCGTCGAGCATCGTAGTTGGCCGTCTTCCGTAGACAAGCTCGAACGGCGTCAGCTGCGTCGTCTCCTGGATAGCCGTGTTGTACGCAAACGTGACATACAGGAGCACTTCGTCCCAAGTCTTATGTTCAACATCAACGTACATTGAGAGCATATCTGCGATTGTCTTGTTCAGACGTTCTGTTAGTCCGTTCGTTTGGGGGTGGTACGCCGTCATTCTTAGGTGATCCGTGTTGCTGTAGCGTAATATTCCTTGCATCAGCTCCGCAGTAAAGGCCGTTCCGCGGTCCGTGATTAGGACTTCCGGGGCTCCATGTCGCAGCACAACTTGGCTTATGAAGAACTTTGCGACTTCCTGTGCAGTGCCCCTCGGAAGAGCGGCGGTCTCTGCGTAGCGCGTCATGTAGTCTGTCGGCACGACAATCCACTTGTTTTGTGATTGTGACGTAAGAAACGGGCTTAGAAGTTCCATTCCAATCTGTTGAAAGGGCCTCGACGGGACGGCGATCGGTTGCAGAAAGCCGGCAGGTCGTGTACGCGGCGTTTTTTGTCGCTGGCAGTCACGGCAACTCCGAAAGTAGTGGGTTACAAAGGATGTAAGGCGGGGCCAGAAGGACTTCGCCTTGATTTTTGCAATAGTGCGAGCTGTGCCGAGATTTCCGGAAGACGGGTCATCGTGGCACTCTTCCAAAATTTCGTCACGAAGCTCTCCAGGGATGACAAGTAGGTAATGCGTTCTGGTTCCCGGGCTGAAATTCTTCTTCACGAGGACTGAGTTTTTGAGGCTGAATGCTGGCAAGTTCCGCTTGAACGACCTAGGCACGGCGACATTTCGTCATTCGAGGTAGTAGATCAAGACGCGCAAGTCGGGGTCGGCACGTGCCGCTGCTGGGCGGCTAGGTAACTATCCGTAACGACTCCGAAGAACGGGCTGTCTTCATCGCAGTCGAGTGGTGGCGGGTCGACGGGGGCGCGGGAGAAGCACTCGGTGTCGGAGTGTTTCCTGCCAGATTTGTAGACGATTGTAACGTCAAACTCTTGCAGGTGCAGGCTCCACCGCCCAAGACGGCCAGAGGGGCCCTTCAAATTGGCGATGCAAAACAGCGCATTGTGGTCTGTGACAACATTGAATGGTCTACCATAAAAGTATGGGCGAAATTTTGAAATGGCCCATATAAATGCGAGGCACTCTTTTTCAGAGGCTGAGTACATTTCTCCTCTTTCGACAGACCACGGCTTGCAAAGGCGATTACTTTTTCGCCAGCGCTTTGCTTTTGGACGGGAATGGCACCCAAGCCTATATCGCTGGCGTCGGTGTTAATTTCTGTTTCGGCGTTTTTGTTGAAATGAGCTAGCACAGGAGGGCTTTGCAGGCCTTTTTGCAGGTCGCAGAATGCCTTTCTTGGTCGTTTTCCCAGCTTAAAGGCGTGCTATCTTTCGTCAACCGTGTGAGTGGCTCTGCAATGCGGGCGAAGTTTGCGACGAAGCGCAGGTAGTATGCGCACAGTCTGAGAAATCTCGCACGCAATTCTTGTATTTCGGCCTTGGGAAGTTCGCAATGGCTGACGTTTTTGCAGGGTCAGGTAGAACTCCCGCGGCGTTGACGACGTGGCCCAAGAACTTTAGCTCCTCGTACACGAAACGACACTTTTCAGGCTTCAGCGTTAACGCCGATGTACGAATGGCCTCGAGTACAGACTCCAACTTTGCAAGCTGTTCTTCGAAATTCCGGGCGAATACCACAACGTTGCCGAGGTATACGAGGCAAGTTTGCCACTTCAGGCCAGCTAGCACAGTGTTCATGACTCTCTGAAACGTTGCTGGCGCCCTGCACATCCCAAAAGGCACCACCTTGAACTCGTATAGGCCGTCCGGGGTTATGAACGCAGTCTTCTCTCGGTCGATCTCGTCCACTTCAATTTGCCAGTAGCCGGTCTTCAAATCCATCGATGAGAAGTATTTGGCATGGCAAAGGTGTTCAAGGGCGTCGTCGATTCGTGGCAGGGGATACACGTCCTTTTTGGTGATTTTGTTTAGTCACGGGTAGTCAACGCAAAACCTTAACCTGCAGTCTTTTTGCTTTACGAGTACTACCGGCGCAGCCCAGGGGCTTTTCGATGGCTGTATAATGTCGTCGCTGAGCATGTCGTCGACTTGAGTCCGGATGGCTTCCCGTTCGTGGGAAGAGACGCGGTATCGTGACTGTCGCGTAGGTCGGGATCCATCTTCAGTTATAGTACATTGCTTCGTAAGGGGTGTCTGACGTAATTTTGAACTCGACGAAAAACACTCGTTGTAGCGACGCAGCAAACCCAATAATTTGTTCCGTTGTTCTTGCAGTAGCGCCGGATTCACGTCGAAGGGGTGCGGAAGCTTGAAGGTGTCATCTGGTGTGCGTTCAAAGTCGGCGACCGCGATCACGTCACTTGGTTCTTGCGTTTCTCCGAAGAACGCAATTGCAGCTCCCTTGTTTAAATGGTCGTACTCTTCGGTGAAATTAGTGACCAAAACGTGACATTGGCGTTGCCTAAAGAGTGCAATGCCTCTTGCGACGGAGGCACCGTGGCCGAGAAGCAACCTTCGATCGCTCTCTACGATAGCGTCGATGTCAGAAGCAGCATCCTCACAGTAGACGGCGATCATCAAGCTTGCGCCGGGTGGCAAGGTGATGTGATCGTCGGCGATCCTTACAGCAGCACGGTGATCGGGGTTCGGCTGCGGCGTCATGGAGTGATCGGAGGAAAAAGTTATCGACTTGGTTTGCAGATCAATTATTGCGCCGATGTCCGTCGAAAAGCCCATTCCTAGAATTACGTCGCGTTAACAGTTAGTGACGCGTGACAATGGTTAACAATGGTGACGCGTGATGTGCACGTTCCACTTGGCGTTACAAGATGGCCTCCTGCTGTGCGTATATGCGGACCGTCTCATGTTGTCGTAACTTTCTTCAGCTTCCAGGCGAATGAGCCGCTCATTACCGAGTAGTCGGCTCCCGTGTCGATGAGGGCGACTACCTCAAAGCCGTCGATGGACAACTGGACGTCGGACGCCGCTTTCCTGGAGTTTTTGGTGCTTCGGGGCGTTGTATATCGGCTTGTACGTGTTGACGGTCAGGCACCATGCGTCGTCATTCGCGTCATCTTCTCAGCGGCAGGCTCTGTCGTTTCGGGTACGCGTCGCGTCGTGTCGTCGTCGGGTTCGGGAGTCACGTGTGACAAGTGTGTGGCGCCCCCATCCCTGATATTCGTTGGCCGCTAAGTTCAGTGGCCCCACCAGGCTCGGTGGGCAACCTTGTGTGTGGCCGGGCAATAAACACCGCCGTGCACGGCTGCTCGGGGGTCAGTCACCGTCACCACCAGCACGTTGCATGTAGTCTCTCAGCAGGAGGGTACCCCTACCCTCCAAGGTTCACGAACGCTGGTCTAGATCGTGACACTGGCGACGAGGGAAGAAGCCCGCGGAGCGGCCGAAGCCACCGAGAACGCCGAGACACCGCCCCCTCAAGCCAGCCGCCATTACGCCATGCCGCTGTACGGGAGGGTCGAGCCGTTCGAGGGTGAAGGGTCCGCCTGGCCGGTCTACGAGGAACAAGTCGGCGTGTTTTTCCGGGCTAACGACACACCCGAGGCAAAACAGCGCGACATCTTCCTGGCCAGCTGCGGGACCCGCGTCTTCGCTCTCCTGCTCGACCTGCTCAAGCCGGCCACGCCGCACGAGAAGTCGCTGGGTGAGCTGCTCGCGACGCTACGCTCGCACTACAGCCCGGCTCCGTCGATGCTAATGGAGCGTTTTTGCTTCAACAACCGGAGCCGCCGAAACGGAGAGACGCTCGGGCAGTTTTTCGCACTGCTGCGAGGGTTGGCGAGCGGCTGCGCCTTCGGGGTGCAGCTCGACTCTCTGCTCCGGGACCGTTTCGTCTGCGGCATCAACGACCCCGCCATGCAGACGCGACTCCTGGAGCTTCCCGACCCCTCGCTGGACGACGCCGTGAAGGCAGCGCTGGCGATGGAGGCTGCGGCCATGGACGCGGGCGAGCTAACACGTGCGGCCGGCTCACCGTCGACGGAGGCGGAGGTGAACAAGATGGCGGCACGGCATGGCAGGTGCGTTCACTGCGGTGGTGACCACCCCCCTTCACAGTGCCAGTTCGCGCAAGCGGAGTGCTTTGCGTGCGGAAGAACTGGGCACATTGCTCGGGCGTGCCGAGGGGGGACGACGGCGGACGGACGGAAGCAGCAGCCGGCGCCGAGCACAGGTTCCGCGCCAGCCCACGGCCGAGGGAGTCGGCGCAAGGGTAGGCGGCGGGGGCGTGCGGCAGCAGCTTCGGGTGCAGCGGCTAGGCTTCACGCCGTGGCCGAAGACCCGCAGATTTTCGACATGTGGCACGCGGCCACAATGCAGCCGCCGGTGCCACCATACTGGCTGACCGTCGAAGTCTGCGGGCGCCCCATCTCCATGGAGCTGGACACAGGCGCCAGTGTATCGGTCATGGCCGGGAAAGCATTCAGGCGCACCTTCCCTGGGGTGGCCGTCGAGGCGTCGCGCGTAATGCTGCGCAGCTACTCCGGACAGCTCGCCCGAGTCGAAGGTCAAGCCCAGGTCAGCGTCCGCCTTGGCGACAGGGAGGCCACCCTTCCCCTGTACCTGACCAAGGGGCCGTCACCGACGCTGCTGGGCCGGAACTGGATCCAGGCGTTGGGCGTGAGCCTGCCGGAGTACCAGGAAGCAGTGCATGCAGTGGCAGACGGCCCGAGCCTCCTGACCAAGTTCGAGGCCCTGTTCCAGCCCGAGGTGGGGACATTCACCAGCACGGCGGCAAGCATTCAGGTGCCAGAGGGAGCACTGCCCCGTCCAGCCCGACTGCATGGAAGGCGTCATCGAGCAGCTGCTGCACCGGCGAGAGGCCGGCACCAACGACCGCCTGCTGCACCTAGTGGTGCTGGGTGGCGGGGGCAGCGCCCAGCAGGTTGCGCAGGCTATGCGGCAGGTGCTCCCGCAGGGTTTGCGGCTCGACGACAAGGCCCAGTACGCGCTGGAGTTCAGGATCATCGACAGCGACGTGGGCCTGCCGCACAACTCGTTCCGCACGGAGCCCCTGCCCCCGGCTGCCTGTGCGTGTACGCCAGTCAGCCGGGACTGGAGTACATCCGCGAGAGCCTCGAGAAGACCCTGCTGGACAACCTGGAGCAGGAGGACCGGCTGCCCTTCAACGGCCTGCCCCTGGTCATGGTGTTTGCGGGCCAGGGGGACTGCCTGCGCGAGGAGGGCATCAACCGGGCCAAGAGCCTGCAGTGCCCCTTCGTGGACGACGGCGGAGGCCTGGACCCCGTGCGGCTGGAGCAGGCGCTGTGCGCGCTGGTGGAGAGCATCGAGCGGCTGCACATCTACCAGGCGCTGCCCGCGGTCGCGGGGCCCCGGCCGGACCTGCGGCTGATGCTGTGCATGGTGTGCGGGGACCCGTACACGCCCGAGCAGGTGCTGGCGCCTCTGCTGGCACAGCCGGGCTGCCTGGCCACGGGCCCGCTGCACTGCCTCAGCCTGAACTCCTTCAAGGGAGCCAGCTTCACCGACCGCTGCCAGCACAGCACCAGGGGCTGGTGCTACTCGCGCCACTGTGGCGCCACGCGCAAGTCCTTCGACACCGGGAAGGCTGACAGCTGGTGCGAGTGTGACACAGGCAGCACCTAATGCTGCCACAACGGCCTCGACACCTGTGCTCCGGCGGTGTGAGAGACTGCGGAGACCTCCGGACCGGTACTCGCCGGGCGGACAGGTGTTGTTTTGTGTTTGTGTAGGACAAACAAACTTGGGGGTGAGGGGTGTGACAAGTGTGTGGCGCCCCCCATCCCTGATATTCGTTGGCCGCTAAGTTCAGTGGCCCCACCAGGCTCGGTGGGCAACCTTGTGTGTGGCCGGGCAATAAACACCGCCGAGCACGGCTGCTCGGGGGTCAGTCACCGTCACCACCAGCACGTTGCATGTAGGCTCTCGGCAGGAGGATACCCCTACCCTCCAAGGTTCACGAACGCGGGTCTAGATCGTGACATCACGTCCGTATTAGATCGAGTCGTTGGGCTGCAGGTACGGTGTTCGGTGCGGCCATGCGTCGTTGGAGGGTTTTTGTTTTTTCGCCGTTCTGCAACTTCACCTCCAGAAGTTGCTGCTTTTAGTTTCCCCCGCGTGGGCTGGGGGACCTTCCACGTAAGAAGTCAGCGGTGTTATGGCGATTTTGCGACTGGTACCTGTAGGGCGACGGCGAACAGTTGAAGCGGGCAGGTCCTCGGTTCGTGTTGGACAGGTATTCGTCGATCTCAGTAGGGCGCTGGCCAGGTCGGGATCGTGGTGCGTCGACGGAGAATCCTCGCAGACCAAGCCTCTTGTAAGGGCAGCGACGGTAGATGTGGTCGGCCTCTCCGCAGTGGTAGCACAGCGGGCGATTATCGGGCGTTCGCCACACGTGGGTCTTCCTTGGCGTCTGGTATTGGTCTACAGGGCGTCGGGCGGGCGGCATTGGACGGCGGTATGGCTGGGCCTCTTGACGACGGGTTGGAGCAGGGCGGGGTTGACGAAGAGCTGCAGAGTAGGTCATCGCTTGGGGCTGACGGGGTGCTTCTGAAGCCATAGAAGTTTCCAGCGCCTGTTGAACCTCTTCAGCGATGAAGTCAGTCAGAGAAGCCAATTGAGGTTGCGGCGTTGTTGGAAAAAGCTTCTTAAGCTCCTCCTTGACCTCTGCTCGAATGGTGTCCCGCAATGTATCGGAGCTTCCACTTGCGACGCCGATGGTATCCGAGAACAGTGCGTTGACAGGGCGGTCGTATTGCCTCGTTCAAATTTCTAGCGTCTTCTCCATCGCGGCCGCCTCAGACGCGAATTCAGCCACCGTCTTCGGCGGGTTACGGACTAGACAAGCAAAAAGCTCTTGCTTCACTCCTCGCAATGGAAACTTGAGCTTTTTTTCTTCGGTAATTTCGGGGGCCGCATGGCGAAAAGGTCGCTTCATCTCGTCAACGAAGATCACGACACCTTCGTTGGGGTGCTGCGTTCGAGTTTCAAGCAAAAGCGCAGCTCGCTCTTTTCTCACAACGGTAGTGAAGATCTTAAGGAACTCCCTTTTGAATTGAGTCCAGTCGTCCCAGAACTCTCATGGTTCTCGAACCAAGTTCGAGCAGCATCTTCTAAGTAAAAGAAGACATGCCGGAAAGTTTCTTCGTCGTCCCACCTGTTGAAGATGCGCACGCGCTCCATCTCTTTCAACCATTCTTAGGGGTCTTTAGCGGGGGCTCCCCGAAACGATGGCGGTTCCCGGGGCTGCTGAAGGACGATTGGCGACGTTGTTTCTTGCACCATGGTGTTTGTTGCAGCATTCCTTTTCTTGGGAACTTCTGGCAACAAACCGAACTGGGGTAGCAATCCTTGCAGTCGGCGGCTTTCTCTGATTGGGCTGGCTTGGCGGCTTCCAGATGTCGTAGAGAGCATAAAGGGTCCACCAAATGTCACGAAGACAAGGACGACGCAGTTGTCTTGAAGGAGAAACAAGTTTATTGGAGCGAACTTGTGCTCCCCTAACAACTCAAAAGAATACATAGGCGGCGAAGCCGCGGTCAACAAAGTGACTTGCGTCGGCGAGCGTCGCAGAATCCAACGTCTAGGCGTCTGCTCTGCAGGCTTTTTATTGTTCGGCGCGAGTGTTTCTGGAACCGTCAATTCACATCCAGAACATTGCAGATCACAGACGATTATTCTGGGGGCTAGCGACGTTAGGACGAAAGAGTTTGCTTCTCTGAATGTGATAGCCCGTGCGGCATAAAAATAAAGAATGGAAGACGCCCTTTGCTTGGAACGCTGATAACACAGCCGGGTGTGGCCCGGCAGTAAAAACAAACAATTAATAAGCAAGCCCACACATGGTTCGCGGCACCATCCATCCATCCGTCCGTCCGTCCGTCGGACCGTCCGTCCGTCCGTCCATCCATCCATCCATCCATCCATCCATCCATCCACCCACCCACCCACCCACCCACCCATCCATCCATCCATCCATCCGTCCATCCGTCCGTCCGTCGGTCCGTCCGTCCGTCCGTCCGTCCGTCCATCCATCCATCTATCCATCCATCCATCTATCTATCTATCTATCTATCTATCTATCTATCTATCTATCTATCTATCTATCTATCTATCTATCTATCTATCTATCTATCTATCTATCTATCTATCTATCTATCTATCTATCTATCTATCTCTCTGTCATCTATCTATCCATCTATCTATCTATCTATCTATCTATCTATCTATCTATCTATCTATCTATCTATCTATCTATCTATCTATCTATCTATCTATCTATCTATCTATCTATCTATCTATCTATCTATCTATCTATCTATCTACCTATTTATGGGCTTCGTGAACGGTACCGTTCAGATTTGTTTCAACAAAAGCTATACCATTGTGCACATTCATGTTTGATAAACATGAACATAAAGTTGTATAAAAACATTTACTTCAGTGTTATTAGGAACGCAAGAACTACGCGAGCTAGGTAAGTATGTTGCTGAATTCGGCAGTGTAGTTAATTAGGATGGCTAACCAAATTTCTTTTCTACCGTGAATCGTAAGTGTATTTCTTTTCTGCAAATATAGAGAGGCCCCATCTTGTTAGGGCTGCCTCTACAACAACCTGCTTTGCGAACACGTACACCTGCTCCTGTGTTACTGCAGTTGGAAATCGATTACAATACAGATTTTTATAATCTATACATCATCATTTCGCCAAACGAAACCACACCCAACATGCCCGCCATTCAAACAATTCCCCAACCTGCATTGTAAAGCGAGCCTTCTTTGAAATCCCCTCTACTAACCAGATGTGACGGTTCTTACGCGGATAAATTTACTGAACTGTTTTGTGTACACTCTCACCTTCATGATAATGCAAGGAACTTTGATTTTGCTGAGTGTTAATAAAGCAATATCAAACTGCGTCCTGTAAATCTGTGGATTTCACATTCTGGGCTCAAACTTCAAAAATATGTCTCCTGGTTACATCAAGCGAGCGGAGTTATCACTAGCTGTAAGTGTGCCTAAATGTTACCATCTGCTGGCAGCGTTGAGCAATACAGTGCACACACCTAGGTATCTGGTAAAAATGAATAGCACAACAAACCGTTCGCGCGTCTCTTCTCTTTTATCCCACTACACAAACGTAATACCGAATGACGCGCCATGTAGTGTTTTCTCTTTCTGCGTACTGCATAGGTCATTTACACCTTCTGTTCCAAAGAAGAATGAGTTCTTAAAAAAAACACGCTTCTACAATAAACATCCAAAACAACCACACAATAGATTTGTTACCGGATCGCACACTTCCCATTCCAACTTCGAATTTCAAAGGAAACTGAGGAAACATTGCTATGACAGGGATGTTATATATAACGGTCACCCTTTCCTTGCCCTTTTAGAAAATTCATGTAATTCAGATTTTCTAGAACACGAAGATGAGAACCTTATTTATTTTTTTTTGCTATAGCCCATTCCCAATACGTGGCTGAGTTTGCCAACATTTCAAGTTATATTATAAGTGAAACTGATTGCTAAACATATGGAGTCCGCCTAATAGTAAAGTTAGGCCAAGTGAGACGACTCTATACTGCGAATGGTCACCTATTGTATGAAATTCATTTGTGACCCTTGCTTGTCGATAAACCAGGCTATTTTTTCTACCCTCGTATTTTGAAATTGCTTCATGAGTGGCGCACCCCACCGCCGCATTCGGCCTTTTGCCGAATTACTTTTGCCGAATTATTTCGGAATTATTTTGCCGAAAAATGCCATTTGCACACATTAGAAACTCATATTGGAATACGATAAGAAAGCAAAGTTAGGCGACTGTGTGGGCGCGGACTACGTTATTAAATATTTTTTCGTTGGGTAGAACACACCCGGTAAATTGTGATTGGCTACGCTAATGATTCCAAAGAAAAACATTCCTGGTAATGTGAAATTTCTACGCACTAGGGGTTATTAAAACTTACCGGGTATATTACTTCTGATGAAACGAATTTTGATAGTTATTGAAGTTAAATATTTCGTCAAACAACGACAATTTTTATATTTGGAGCATGTTTTGCTACATACAAAAAAGGTGCTTATGGATGTCTTCAGTAATTGTTTTTCACTTGCGTGAATTTAATACAAATGTATTAGCAATAACCTCTCAAATTTAAATATTTTGTAATAATAGGCCATGGTAAACAGGTTTAACAGTCACAAGTTTTTCATTTTATGTAACACTTCTTATTTTCCGAATTCCATTGAGGTTCTTTTATATTGCCATAACATGTGATCATTGTTAATAGTGATACGATGTAAGCCGTGATTACGGTAAGTGATTTGGAAAATATTTGTCAAATTTTTATATGAACCTAGATTCACCCCGATGGGTGGTCGATTAAGGTAACGGGGAATTTGGGCTTACACTGAATCGTAATTCGTGGTTACCGTACAGAAATCTGCAACCAGGTTAATATTTTGCAACACCTTGGACAGTGTAAGGGTACAACATACGAGTGCCAGGGAACCGGTTTTGAGGACTCCTTGGTAGTGGCGCGCAGCCTCAATGTCTGAGATATTTACCTTCCTCCCTAAAAAAACCCGTGTTCGCAGAGGTCACCTGTTGTTCATGGCTTTCAGCTTCGTGCTCATTACTATAATTTTGCTATTATTATATACAGTCCCAGGAACCTTCCTATGCACCTATTTGCCACAAAACAAGTCGAAATAGTGTCTAGTGCTCTCAGAGTGACTCGCCATCAAGAAGGTCTTGGTGCACCACCACACGACGGTAACGTACATAATGTACGAAGGAAAGTGGTATAATTAACTGTGAAGCGACATTTACGCTCTTCAATTCAATCTTCCTGCCGTATTTTCGCATTGTTTATACCATGGTGTGATGGTTGTAGGATTTAGTTTTCGTCGTTCTACAAGATTGTTGTTTAAGTGAAAATTAATCAAGTTCGCAATTACGTACAGTAAAACGCCGCTACAATGAACGCTTCTACTACGAAATGGCTTGTACAACGAAGCATGCCATATGGCCTGGCCAGATTACGGTGTTTCCTATGTATTGTAAACGCCACTACAGCGAATACCACTACAGCGAATTTGCCTGTTTAACGCAGAAAATGATGGGTACCCAATCGCTGAATTGTTGTTTGATAACGAATACGGCGAGCCGCACACGTGGTAACGCGCAGCAGCAAACCGAATCCGAGCCACTGGGCTCCTCTGTATAGGCTCGGGGCGGCGTCGCCGCGCCCCGCTGCTGCCGCCGATGGCACTCGCTAATGCAAACGGCCAGACCAAGGTCGCCCCTGGCTATCTTTTAAAGAACTACAAAAATAGAAAAGGCGATAATGCCGCTGCACTGCTGCTCAGGGATGTAGCCAGCGGGAGAAGGGAATTCGACCCCCCCTCTTTTCCCCCTCCTTCCGAAATATTTTTAGATGCGACTGCATCTCATTCCTCGCTTTGTCCCTGCATCCGGCGTCGTCGGCGTTGTTGTCGGCGTCCGCCCCGCCCATTCTCTTCGCCGCGTGAGCTGCTCTCTCCGCCGCTCACCCCTCTCCTCTCCGATAGCGAACACTCTCTCGCGAGGGGCATTGGATTAGATTCGAATGAATTGGCTTGGCTTGGCTTGGCTTGGATTGGATTGGGTTAAAGTGGGTTGTGTTGGATTGTGTTGCGTCATAGCCGCCGCAGACGCACTGGCGCCGGCGCGTCCCCTCACCGTTGTGCGCGCTATAAAACGTGGTGCCTGCGCCGCTCCGCTCCATCGTTCCAGCGCCGTTCCTCCGCTGTCCAACGCTGCAACGTGAACCCCCTATGCGTCGCATTTACACAGGGGTTCCCGCGAGGTGAGGTGGGAGTTTTTTTTTTGAGGCAGCGAGCGTAAGCGAGGGCTAGTGTTTCCTATCCCAAAACTCCTCCCCGGGAAGCCCACATGTTTTCTTTTACGCAGCCAGAGAGGGGACGGTTCGCCTAACGGCACCTTTGGCCCTCGGGGCCAAGAACACAATCACTGCGGGGGCGCGAACCCCTGCACAGAATGGCGGCGTGGCCCGACTGCGGTTACTCGCTCTTTTTAAGGCGTTGACCTGGAGCTGAACCAGCTGTACCTTCGGCCTTTCTTGTGTTGACAGACGCCGAATAGACAAAATAGGAGCGCGGAAGACAACGACAAGCAATTTCCATATCGCCTCTTAACTTCCAGGTTTGTTGGCCTTCCTTTTCTCCCGCTCCCTTCACTGTTTTCCTGCCGGTGGAAAAGCAGTCTGGACCGAGCTTCGTCGTCGCAGCCGTGTCTATAGTGTAATAAATAAAATGAGAAATGGCACTAAACAGGCACGGTACGTCGGCGTGGTCCCAAGTCCTGACTGGCTGTTCTGCTGTTCTCGGAGCACTTGCACTTTTTAGCGAGAAGAAAAAAGGAAAAGGGCCATCGGTGTGCAAATTTGGGATGAAACGTGTATTTGAGATTTATTTTTTAGAATGGCAGGCTGGTTGCGAGAAGGAAGGGACAAAGGGAAATAACGATTTGCAGGACAGTTTTCGGGCTAGTCTTGGGGAGGCGGCAGCAGAAAAACGGCGTAAGAAGAGTCAGCAAAGTGTGCGCATCCGCGCACTGACTGACTGCGGAGGGAAGCGAGTCTGTTCCTGATCTGGTCTGTAGCATGGTTGTTCGATTGCGCCGTGTTCGTGTTGCAACGTCTTGACATCGCGATGAGTGCAGGTGAAGGTGCAGAGACTAAAAACCGACGACAATTCAGCCTCGATGAGAAGATGAAGATCATCAGTGCCGTGCAGAGCGGCCGAAAAAAAAGGACGTAGCCGAGGAGTACGGTATCAGCGCATCGACCTTGTCGACGTCCCTTAAGGACAAAGAAAAGATGCAGGAGCAAGTGGCACAACATAAAACGGACCCGTCAAGGAAGCGGGTCCGTGCAGCCACATTTCAGGATGTTGACGCCGCCGTCTACACGTGGTTTGCCGATGTACGTGCAAGAAAGATTCCTGTCAGCGGGCCGTTGATGTGCGAGAAGGCCAAACAGTTTGCCTTCGCCCTAGGTGTGGATTAAGCGGACTTCAAAGCGACGAGCGGCTGGCTGAGAAGCTTTGAACAATGTCATGGCATTGTTTTCAAGACTGTGGCTGGCGAAGAGGCCGACACACCGCGTGATCTCACCGACAATTGGCGTGAGTCCGAACTGCTGAGAGTGCTGCATGAGTACAGGCCGGAAGACACATTTATTGCCGACGACACTGCTTTTTTTTTATGAGTTGCTACCTCAGAAGACCCTGTGCGAGAAAACGGATCGCTGCAAAGGGGGAAAAAGTCCAAGAAACGTCTGACTGTCCTGCTATGCTGCAATGCAGCAGGGACTGAAAAGCTGAAGCCGCTAGTGATTGGGAGGTCGGCAAAGCCACGATGCTTTAAGGGCGTGCGTAGCCTTCCAGCAGATTATGTTGCGAACAAAAAGGCCTGGATGACGGCAGACGTTTTCCAAACCTGGCTTTTGCAACTGTAGAAAACAATGCGCCTTCAGAATCGCTAGATTGCTGTTCTCATCGACAATGGCGCCGCACACAACAAGATCCCGGTGCTAAATCACGTGGAAGTGATTTTTGTGCCGCCGAATTGCACGTCGGTGCTGTAGCCATTGGACTAAGAGACCATACGATACGTTAAAGCCCGCTACTGCACGATGATGCTGCAGCGAATTCTGCTCGACCTCCAACACAACTTTGAAGGGCCAACTAGGATCAACGTCCGCAAGGCCATTGAAATGGTTACACGCGCATGGTGGAAGGTTCCCGCCGGCGCTGTGCGCAATTGCTGGCGCAGTGCTGGCTTCACTGAAGCTGACGACACAGCCGATAGATGTGCCAATGATCGTGAGTCACCCATTTTGGCGACGGAGCTGCAGGAGTCTATAAACACGTACAGTGCGTGTTGCGACGCCGCATTGGTTGTGACGGCCGACGATTACGTCTCGGAGGGCGACCAGGTCCTAATTTCCTCTGACCTCACAACTCACGACATCCTGGAGGCCATAATAGAGAAAAGGGACGCCACAAATGACCAGGCGAGTAGCGATGGAGAGCTTGGAGAGGAGCCAAGCGTTATGACTATCCGCGAAGCGATAGCGGCATTTGACACGCTACAGATATACATCCCGTCACTCCCTGACCTCATGCCGCAGCATGCCGTGAACCTCAACAGCATGAGGTCGGTGGTGGTTACTGTGCAGAAGAAAATTGTTGACTTTTTTTCGCATATTGGAGTTTAAATCTGATGTAAATAAACATATAGGTTCGCTGCTAATTCTAATTAGTTGCTTACTTTATTCCACTAACTACGGTAAAATGCATTCGCAATTTTCAGTTATTGCAAACTACAACAGCCTACCCGATTAAATTGAAGCTCTATCATCTTTATGATCATTTGAAAGGCTTCTTAAAAATTTTCTTCTAGAGTGCTGAATGGTACATAACACTCATAGTGAAATGTTTTGTGTATTTTTGAGTATTATTCTTTGCACTTTTGCGTATTGTTCTTTCTCTCTGAATGTATGTTTGTACTGCTCCACTGGGTTTTTATTATTTTTATGTTACAATTCACATCAATTCCTTCTTTTCCTTTTTGCTTCTTTTCCTTTTTATACTGAGTGAATGTAATTATGCCTGCTTTTGTTTTCTGTGGCATAGGGTGTTTAGAAATTTCACTTAGATGCGCGGTTTAGTGTTTTCTATCTCGTAAAAATTCCTTAGTGTTCTTTTGAATATTACTATAGTTTTACATAAAAATATTCCGTTTCCTGTTATTCTATTTGTCCTTTTTTTCTCCCCCTTCGAGTCCGCCATAAATATACTACTTATTTTGCATTGCTATATTGTCAATATTTTTTAATAATTTATATTACTACTCTGCAATGCATATAGCTCTATAATATGCCTTTGTATAATATGGTTCTAGCCGCTTTTACTGTGTTTTATTCTTCTATGTAATATTTAACCGAAAGTCCTGGTGGTCTCGGCTATGGGACCCTCGTCTGTATAATTTTGCTTTGTAACCTTCATACTCCTGTAAGATAGAATAAAATTCTGCTTCTTATATATGCTTATCTGCTCTATAGGGTGTCAATTTAGTGCGCGACGCATATAGTGAAGTGACGTGTATAACGAACAATTACCAGGGTCCCGCACGCTTGGTTATACAAGCGTTTGACTGTATCCCATACATCTTGAAGCGTTCTAAAATCTTCCAGTGGTAGCAAGATGCGCACTTGACCTGTGGTCCGATCCTAATTTGGCTGTGCGCCTGCAGCCACAGTTGGTAATGTTATCCTTAGTAGAAAAGAGTTTTCTTTACACAAAAGATTTCAAACGAAAGGGCGCCTTTTGCCGCATAGAGAGAATAAAACGTGCGGGGCATCTGAAGAGACGTCATCAAGCTAGGCGAAAACTGAGCGCAGTTGTAAGCTCTCCGAGAGCAGCAGCCGTTTGCAGAACTGCTGGCAATGGTAGCAACCGCTTCTAAAACGAAAACAGTGTCTGCGCCCATTGACCTAACACTGTTCCACATTTGGTGCTGGCTGCCAGATTCTTTGAAGCACGAAAGGCTGCCAACCCCACTTGCCCACCAATGTACAGATAACAGAATCCAAGGACCGTTAGTGTCTGGACAACGAATTCGATGGAAAGATAGGTGCTCAGACAGACAGACAAACAGATATACAGACAAAACAACACTTCCCCACTAGGTAGCCCTAACGATTGACGTCTTTATAAAAATCCACGATGCAGCCCGGTTGCGCTTTTATTACTTGTACGGTTATAAAAAAATATGAAAAATTAGGAATAATAATTGAGTCTGTGGGAGCTGCCCTACTTTTTTGACCAGAATTCTGACCCAGCTGTGCGTTTTTAAAACAACGCCAGGAGCCCAGTCCACAGATCTTTCGCATATGAACATTTTTCAAGTGAACCTTGATGTCTTGATTTCCGTTTGAATTATTACGAGACAACAATTCATTATACCGAACTGAAAATACCTGTGTGCTTCCCCAAGTCCACTTATCAGAAAAGTCAACACGTCATTAAGAAAACAGAAAGAAATGACTATCAGAATCGCGTGGTCAAGCATGTTTTGAGGAACATAATACCCGCTGGGATCTTTCCTTATGACATGCAAAACTATCAAAACATCTTTTAGTTGTCAGCCTACGAAAGGGCACCGAATGATAAAATATTTGCTACGCACTCATGTAGTGTCTAAAACAACACGTTTTGAGTAGTTCCGTCTTCATATTGCGGTGTATATTACGAGCAACGCAAATTTTTGTTCAGCTAACTACTACGATGGCCCCTGCAATACACTAGCATTCCCAATAACTCATTTTTGTTATTGTTTGCGAGTACAGTTTATATAACTGTCGTTCGATATCCCTTCATACAGCGGTCACAACAAATGCTCGAGGGAATCTACGAAATCGAGAGTACTTAAGAACTGCGAGGGGTCTTCTTTAGAGGCGTTATTTTTAACGCGCATCAAAAACTTGTCTGTGTGCTTCTTCCGTACTGAATTCGGGCTGAAATAATGACCGATTCTCTGTCTGAGTCAAGCAGTAGCCCTGTAATCTTACAGGTGAGAAAACAATTTTTACTTAATTATACCTGGTGTCTGCCCTCAATAAGGTTTTATCTGTTGACACGCATTTGGTTGTCATACTTCAAGTAATTTTCTTTCACTCATAAATCAGCAAACGCATTTTTAGCTCCTCCTAATTCACCTCAACGATTTAATCAACGAGTGCGGTTGTGCCGAACGGGAAGCCCAGGCCGACCAAACTGTTACAGATAGGGTGCTCGGAATACACCCCTGGCAGTGCGAGGCAGGGGTTCCCTGCAATGACGCTTTCCCTTAACCCTACTTTCTTGGTCATGCACTCTGCTTTCGATTTTCTAATTTCAATAAAAGTGTCTACAGGGACAAAAAAACTGTATGCAGTTGAGTGTTATTGACGAGTTTTGTCATGAAGAACTCCTAACATGGCGGTATGATGACAATTGAGATGAAAGGAAAAAAAGGAAAGAGAAGAAAGACGCAACAAAAAATCATTGACCCTGTTCAGGTATAGGGAGACAATTCAGTGGTTCTATATATAAAAGAAATGGTAAAATACACTCGAGAAATTGGCGTTTTGAAATTCAGAAGGTTTGTTAAACCGAGGAGTAACCACACAACGAGCAGAGCACGTTCAGCACCAGAATAGCAAATGTGCCGATCGCACATACCAAATGTTCACTAGGAGACCCCAAAAATTTTAAAGTTCAAAGATGCGGAACGCCTTCATGTGTCAAACGCAGCATCGTGAGACGTAAGACCGAAGCGTATGTGCGTTCTCATTGTGAGTTTCGATAACCATCGCTGCACCGACATACATATCTGCATGTTCCACTTGCTGCTCTGGTGATAAACCTCTACGCTGTACGCAATAGACGCTTCCTTGATTCTTTCTCTTTACGCGGTTTTGTAAAGTTTTGGAAATTCAGCGAGAGATAAACCACACCAGAAATTTTTAACACGAAGCTGCCTAAACTGGAGGTTCTGCCGGTTACCGAGCAGAGGAAAAGATCCCCGAGCGGGCAGTACTCTTGTCCCACTTGCCGGAGCCGCGATACAACAAGCACGGCTTAGGAAACTTGTCACGGGGGGCCTCGCCTCGGAGCCGGTTGCGTGCTACAAGTGAGTCAGTTGTGATGGTGCGAAAAAAATTCTTGCAAAAGTAAAAAAAGCTGTCATGCCGTACAGTGAAATTCTATATATTAGTGTCCCACACGTTACACGACATAGGCCAGACGGTGGTCACAAAGGAGATTAAAACGTTTAAGCAAACGCTCGCATCACTGCACCGTCCTCATCACAGGGAACGTCACTAGAAAGTCGTGATGGCACAGTACATTGTACATACTTTAATAGACAAGTATTCATTTTTTCTTCGGCCTTGTGTTCATGGTTGGAAACACCTGACCCAGTTTCGAAACATAACCAGGTAAAAACATGTTTCAAGCTCAAAAAAGAACCACGCGTAAACTTAGGCGAACCAAGTACCAAGTAAAGCCATCCGATTTTCTATTTGCTCTATATTCGCGCAACTAGTGCCAAGCTATGTCAATTTTTTTTTTGTGATCGGAATTACAACCCTTGTTATTGCACACATTGGCACTGAATCTGTTTGCTCGCTTAGAATATTGCATGCCTTTGACATTTATCTGCTTCGAATGAGGAAAATGTTAAAACACCAAACCCATTTTCCTGCTTCCATGTAAGGCCTCAATAAATGGGTGGTACAGTTTTGTTTCACCATCAAAAATAGCGCAATTAGTAAGGGTTTTTAGATGTTTAGGTAGGGATTCTTTGGTTTGCTATAAATGGCTGGCCTGTTTAAACTTTATATTTCTAGATGAAAAACAGTCACCCTCCAGTACGAAGAAACTGTGAGGAAAGTACAATATACCTTACTGAGAAAACTCGGTTGTTTCCTAAACATATTTAGGATAAATAATAAAACTGAATATCTAAGCAAACAGAAAAGTCCCAAAAGCTAAGATCAATAATATGTGGATGGAGTGAGTATAAAACAATACTAAACGATCGATAAGGTTAAATGTTAGACATACGTATGTCTGGTTAGCAATTTACAAAAGAAAAGCGTAATTACACTCCAACGAATCACTCAGAGAATGCGAAAGCCCATGTTTCGGGCCGGTTGGGCTCCTTCTTTACAGGCGAGTGGGACCACCACGAAGCAGCGTCTTATACTCTTTCAGCACGGACCCGATGTACACCCATAGACCGAAGCGCTAAGCAAGCAATTATAGTTTGCAGAAGTTCATTGGCTGGGCCACTATTTCTGCTAAACCTTTTCTTCTTTTTTGTTTCCAACTTCAGGATGGCCGTTCCGGTGAACTAAATATTGTAGTCAGGTACCTCAAAGGGTACGGCGGCCTAAGTGCGTTGCCTAGTCTGTTGGCGGACGTCGTATTGTGATGCCTATTTTTTAGGTAAATTTTTGTTTCACCAATTCGTGATTAGGAGTTCGAGCTGCGCGGAATGCGCTAAACCATTCCAGTTGCTGTTTCTATCCTCGCCTGGCCATCTTAGAGGGGAAGCAAGCAGCCTATAGCCATCGTTTGCGTGTGGATGAACACCAACTTTTCAATTTCGAAATCGCGGGGCAACGCTTCGCCAGCTTTTTCGAAGGCCGCCAACAAAACGTGTTTCGAAGGTATTACTTTTGATGTGTGTCGGCGGGTTTGTTGCGTGCTATTTCCAAGCGTGGCAGAGTATACAACGAATGAACATTTTTGCATAGCTATTCTTTTCAGTGTTCGCAATTACCCGACTCTGCTCTTTTTCGGTTTTCTACGCCGAAGAGCAATTGCGGTTTAATCTGTTTTGGAAAGTGTACACAAAAGAGTCCTCACCGTTGTCGGAGAAGGCCGACATAAATTAAAAATTGGGACCAATATACGTTGGTTTTGTGTGAATAAACACATCCATGCTCTTCCCGTTTCTCGTTTTTTCGTGGTATAGATAAAGCATGAAGCCGTCGTTGTCGGATATAACCGTGCGCTGAAATATCTGATCTTTCATTGTTATTGTTGCCTAAGTGGGTACTCTGAGAAACTATATTCCAGGCAGCGCAGAGAAATTTTATTTCGCATAGCACAAAGCAAGAAGGTCCTCCAGGTTTCTCTTCTATGTGCTACATCGCCAACTAGACATTGTTAGCGGTATGGAGGAGCCCATTGCGGATCCACTTTTTAGGCACACCTGTTTGGGCCGAGCCTTGCCCGTTTGTCGCACCAACAAAACTGGAAGACTGAATACCAAAATGCGGATGGGAGGATGGGGGTCCCGGGGATCGAACCTGGCCCCTTCGCGCAGTTTAATACGTAACTTAAACATCGCCCACATTAAAGGCTCGGTGAGCACAGCACTGGCAGAGGCGGCTAACAATAAAGTAGGCAGCCAAATTAAAATATAAAAAAAAAACAATTCCTGTGGTGGCATCGAGCCGGATCCCTCGCATTATAAGAGTAACGGCAATCTCAATGAACTAATTTTGCACCCCAGGCGCACGACATTATCTTTGGGTTCGTAGTGTGGGCATTGGCTTTCCGCTTGGCAACGCGTTGTAGCGCGTGTTCATGCAGGTCCCATTTGGGAGAGATGTGAAAGCCTGCACACGACGACATCTGAGCCAGCCACTCATGGAAAACGCCCCCCCGGTATTTTCATAAAAAAAATGTGAAGTGCAATTGCCGGGTCTCAGGCGTAGGGAGAAAGGACGCCAGGTGTGGTGTTTCCACAGCACTGTACCACTAGTGCAAGCTGCGCTAAATGTTCGTTTGTAAAATGTCATTCCTGCAAAAAAATACGTTCGGAGCAAGCAGAGTTCCAGCGCCAGCGTGACTCGTTGGTATTTAGGGGTGTCCTTTATTTTAGGGTTTATTCATTTTCGAAGCCCGCACGGGCCGGGAATAGGTGACTTGCTTTCCCTCTTCACAGATCGTGGGGCTATGACAATTACCAAACTCCCGTAAGTTGTTTACTGCTTCCATGTGGCCAGTGCTCCTCGTCATACATTTTTTAAAAACTGTCAAATATTTCTGAACCTGAATTGTTTAGGCAGCAACCAACAATTGCCTCAAAACGAGCGGAGAACGCCACGCAGTCGCCGAAGACTGTGAAGTCGCTGAATAGAAAGTAGACCTCGCCGACACGGCCATCCTCGGTAGGAAGTCAACAGGGAAACGGGGTTTTTAGTTAGTCCTGGCATATCCAGCGAACCTCACAAATGCCTTAGTCGCTCGTGTTGAACGCTTACGTCTGCATGCATGGGCTGCGTTCTTAAGCGAGGGGCGTTTTATATGATGAGACCGCAGCGAAACTGTAGACGACACCGCTTAATTGCGGCCCCCGTCACTTGAGAAAACGGAACCAAACCAGCATCGAAACCTCCGGTTCTCCATTCTCTGTATGATCAGTTTTATTAATGGTTTCTCATTTGAAAGTTGTCTAGACCTAACCGAGCAGCCTGGAAAGAACTCGTTACACTAGTTCATTTTGCTACGGAGCGGATTTATCTGAAGAAAATATTTGTCACGTTCTAAACCAATGCACGTCAAATGATACACGAAGGTTAATAGGTGGCACATCGCATCACATAGCCTCCTTTAGGCCTTCCTTGGCCCATGCTTCTTGCACAAGTCAACTATATTTATCATATAAGAATACGATAAGAAAACAAGAATAGGTTAACGTGTGGGCGCGGACTACTGTATTATATATTTTATTTGCGGGAAAAATACCCTAAAAAAACTTTCACTGGCTACGTCATTCATTCCGTGAAACTCGTTCTTTCTGCTCTGCAAATAGTACGTTGGGGTGGATAAATATTTTTTTTCGTATATTGGAAATCATGAACGTAATTTTATACTAGTAACTGAAATTACATCTTTTTTAAGCAACATTTTTTTGATGCCCCCGTGCTTCACCATTTGTAAAGACATAAATTTTTGTTGTTGCTCTTAGCAACAGAATACCACAGTTTGAAATTTATTTCCAATCTAATCAAAGAAGCTCATAAATTTTATTTTTCTCAATGGTAGGCAGTTGTAAGTAAGTTTAACTCTTACAGTTTGTCCATTCACTGCTTCACCTTGGATGGCGTATATCTATTTGCCTACTGAAGTTTTGGATATTACAGCTGTGTTTTGAATGCCGAGTGTCATGTGACATATGTAATTGTAGCTGACCGGAAAACTATTTTTGCAGTTTTGTGAATGAGCCTAGATTCTGCCCGATGGGTGGTTGATTGAGATATGGGGGCCTTTGTGTTTACACTGATATTTAATACATGTTAACCGTATACAACTCTGCAACCAGGCTCCTGTTATGCACTGCCTGCAACAGTGTTAGCATGCGGCGTTTGTAAAGGGTGCCAGGAAAATGGTTTTGCGGAATCCTTGGTAGTGGCGGAGAGCCGTAATCACAGAAATATTTAGCTCCCTCTATAAAGAACCGCGCGTTCACAGAGGTCACCTGCTGTTTATGGCTTTCACGTTCGTGCTCATTATGAATTTTTTTATAATCATTATATATAGGCTCAGGCTTTTATGTACACAAATTGGCCTTATACGAAGTCAAAATATTTCGTACTTCTCACAGAGTTACTCGCCATTAAATTTGTTTCAATGGCACAGCACGCCACCGTAACGTAGGAAAAGTACCGACGTATATGCTAACATAAAGTGCAAAGTTTTGATTACTTTGCTTTATAGTAAATTCACCTGTAATCATCTAACATTGTCGGTCGGATTGTCTGACAGTTATGGGATTTATTGTCCCCATTCAAGAAAATGGTTGATCAAGTAAAGATTAACCAAGTTCGCCGAAATAATCAAGTTCGCAATTGCGTATCCCACACAGCAACGGTCTAATTATTGTCGCATCACGGCAGCGATAGGAGCAGTATAGTTGAGGTTACCCAACCAGCCGAACCACGCTCGCTCACTGACTAATCCGAGTGACTGCAATTATAAATGATGACTCTGGCTAGTTAGTGATCAGAAGCGGTTTGTCCAGTTGGGTAAAATCAAGACCAACTGATCCGTTTGCACTTGCGAAACGCTCCAGGGAGAATTACTGTACTGTATGGAGCAGTCTCAATTGATTTTGAAGTATTGTAAAATATTCCCGTCGCACCAACATGCAGACTTTATATGTTCTCCGATTTCCTACTTTGACACTCTGCCTTCAGTCGGAATGGGAGTAGGATTCCTTTCCATAAAAGCATTTTCTTCTCCCAAAAGCTTTGAAACAAACGGATGCGTTATTTCGCATTCTGAATTACGTAAACGTGACTGGGCTGTTGAAAGGACGCTCATCAAGCTCCGCCGAAAAGTGAGCGCGCCTGTACGCTCTCCGAAGTATGGCAGCCGCCTAGAGAACGTTTGGCAATGTTCACAAGGGCTTCGATTCATAAACGAGCCAGCCGCAAATGGCCGCGCCATTTGCCCCAATACGGTTCCACATTTCGTGTTATCTGTCAGACTCTTGTCGGGGGTACAAAAAGGGAGCCATCCTTACTAGCAAATCGGTGGACAGGCAACTGAGTCCAAAGACCGCTGGTGGCTGGACCACTAAATTGACGGAGAGATAGATGCCGATAAGGACAGACAAACATACATACAGAAAAAACAATAATTGCGCGTTAGCTAGCCGTAAATATTGTTTCCATTATAAAAACTCAGGATACAGCACAGCGTCCTCTTTATAAGTTGTAGGATTGTAAGAAATAAAAGTAAGAAAATAGTATTAATAAGTGAGTCAGTGAGAGATCCCATACTTATTTGCACGGAATCCTGCCGCCGCCGTGCAGATTAATAGTGAATCCATGAGCTCAATCCACCGTTATTTGCCACATGAACATTTTCCACTGCCACCTTCATGTTTTTTTTAGCCATTTAGATTACTACAATACGAAAGGGGAAATATACAGAACTGAGAATCCCTGTGTGCTTCTCAAAGCCCACATATCAGAACAGTCAAGAAGACAATCAAATAGCAAACAAATGACCTAAGGATCGCGTTTTTTCGCATGTTTTGAGGAAAGTGTTATCCGTAGGGTTTGTTACGAATTGGCCAAGGAACATGCAGGAGGAGGCAAAAGCCGTTAAAGACGTAGAAGGTGTTATTAGGAAGAAAAAGGACAAGCTCACGACCGGAGCTTAATAGAAGTTGGGGAAAGGCACAAGACAGGCTGCAGGTACAGAGTATAATCTGGTAGTTCGGAAGGTCTGAGAGCGATGTCGGGTAGGGAGTGAGCTCACATTCTGTCGCGATCTCTTTCTAACGGCTGAACAGCAGAAACGGAACTGCCTGAAAGGCGGAACGGAGCGTCAGCAATTGGCGAACCAGCCCGCGATGACGGTGCCCAGACGGGCTGTTGAGCCACGACGGAGCCTCGCAACCGTCTTGTTCAGGGCCTCGCATGCCACAGGATCTTTTTCCACGTAACCGCGCCTTGTTCCGCCGATTGCCTTCCAGCCGTCAACGTTCGAGCATTCGCTTTCACCCCCACGCGCCTCGTCCATTCATTGTTGTCGTGGCTTTCATCCTCGCTAGGTCAAAAACGCCGCCAATCTCCACCGTGACCATTCTTCACATCAGGTGGTCCATCGCACGCATGACAATTCATCATGTTGTTCTTTCGCTATGACACGAAAAATTATCAGAACGTATTTTACATGTCCGCGTACGAAAGATCACCGAATATTATTATCATTACTACGTAATTGTGTAGTGTCTAAAAAAACAGGTTTTAAGTGGTTCCTCTTTGCAATTTTCAGCGTATGTTCGTAGCAACGCAAGTTTTTAGGGGACTACGGCGATGACCACTGCAATACACTGACATTCCCAGTGAATCCTTTAGGTTAATTTTTGTGAGTGTATTGTGTTTAACTGTAGTTACATTTCTCTCCACAGAACGGTCGCAACACAGGCTAGAATGGAACTACAAACTCTTGAGTACCTCAGAACGGCAAGAGGATTTTTATGCCGGCGTTATTAGTAACGCGCATTGAACACTTGCTGGTGTGCTTCTTCCGTACGGAAGACCGGCTGAAGTATTGACCGATTTTCTGTGTTTGAATCAAGCAGAAGCCCCCTCAAATTTATTAGGTATAAAACCTAAGGTATTTTATTTCATAGGTGCGGGCGTCAGCCCTCTGGTAAAGTGTCATCTGTAAACTTGCATTTAGTCATCGTGTATTTGAGTTTACTTTCACTCATCGTCAGCAAACACATACTAAGCTTCTACTGTTTCACCACAAGGATTTAATCTACGAGCGCGGATATGGCGAACGGGTAGCGTGGGCCGACCAAACTGTTGCAGGTAGGGCGTTCGGAATTCACCAGTGGCGGTGCGAGGAAGCTGTTGCCTGTAATGATGTTTTTCCTGGCTGCTGCTCTCTTACTTCTACAGCCTGCTTTGGACTTGTGACTTTTAAATAAAATGCGCACACTGACACAGAAAACAGGATGCAGTCGAATGTTAATGACGGGTTTTGCCCAGCAGGGAGCCTAACATGTTGCGTCTGCTGAAAATTTAGAGATAAAAAAGCAAGCATAAGAAAGATGCAACAAAGTAGAAACATAAAGATTGACCTTTTTTAGGTATGGTGAGACTGTTCAGTGGCACTGTGTTTTTTTTTTTTTTTTTTGAAATGGTAAGATACACTCAAGAAATTGTCGTTAAGTTCGGCAGCTTTCTTAAACCGCGGAGTAACCACACGCGATCAAGGCACGTTCAGCGCTGGAACCGCAGATGCGCGCTGCTGAGCACGAGGTCGCGAGTTGAATTCACGGCCGTGGCGGCAGCTTTTCGAATGAAGGCCACTGGAAAAAACGCCGTTGTGTACGAGATTCCGGCGAACGTTAAAGATCCCCAGGTGGTCAAAATTAATCCGGAGCCCTCAACTACTGAGCGTCTCATCCCCTGCGTTGCGTCGGCGAGTTAAACAGTACAATCAATCAATCATAACAGCACACGTGCTGATTGCACACGCCCAGTCTTCGCTAGCACGCCCTAAAACTTGAAAGTTCAAAGATGAAGAACGTGTTCCTTTGTCACACGTAGCATTGTGAGAGGTAACACTGACATAGGTATCATTCTTCTCCTGTTTTTTGATAACAATCTCGCCACCGACATACGCATCTGCAATGTCCGTTTGGTGCTCTGGTGCTGAAACTCTCCGCTCGAGGCAATAGACGCTTCTTGTCATCTTTCTGTTTCTCTTGTTTTCTGAAATTGTTTTAAATTAGGTAAGATTTATGGCAAACTAAAAATGTTTACCGCGGTGCTGCCTAAACTGTTTTATCCGCCGGATACCCCGCACAGGAAAGCCTCTCTGAGCAGGCACAATTTCGGTCGCCACCTGCCGCAGCCACGATACCACTGTTACAAGCACGGCTTTGGAAACGCGTCACAGGGTGCCTCGCCTCAAAGCGTGTTGCTGGGACAAGTCAGTCAGTGGTGATGGTGCAAAAATAATTCTTGACAAAGTACAAAAAACAGTAAGGCAAACAAGTGAAAACCGCCGAAGTAGCGTCCGCCATGTGAGACGAAATCCATACGTTCGCCACTGAACGAGTCTAAAAGGTCTTAGCAAATGATCGTCTCACTGCGCCATCCTCTACACCGGGAGCATCACTACAAAATCGTTCTGCAGGTACATTGCCCAGAAATAATATTTTTCCTCCGGGGTAGTGATCATTGTTGGATACTCCTTACCGCGTTTCGACCCATAATCAGGTAGAAAAGGTGTGTAACGCTCAATTCATAACCACGCATAAACACTGCCGGTACAAGAACCAAGTGGAGCAGCCAGTTTTGCGGTTTACTCTACCTTCGCGCCACGAGTGGGAACCTGCGTCAGTTTTTCTTTGTGATGGGACTTCGCAACACTGTAATTGCACATGCTCGCCCTGTATCTCGTAGCTCAAATGAAATATTCTCTGTCCTCGGCGTTTACCAGCTTTTATTGCGAAAAAGGTCAGAACAACAAAACGCATCAGACTGCTTCCATGTAAGGCCTCAATTATTGGATGGTTCAGGTTCGTTTCCCACGCAAAAATAGTGCAATTATTCACGGTTTACAGAGGTATGGATTCTTTGCCTTGCTAGTAAATTGCTGTTATGTTTAAACTTTATATCTCTGGATAGAATTCAGTCACCATCCCATACCACTAAACTGTGAGGAAAGTTCAATTTAGCTTAGTGAGAAAGCTTGGTTTTGTCTTAAACATACCTAAATAAATCATAAAACTTAATGTATCAGCACATAGAAAGGGCCCAAAAGATTAGATCATTATTATGTCGATGGAGTGAGTATAAAATACTAAATGATGAAATAATAAACGTGTGACAGACGTGTGTTTGCTTAGCAAGTTACAAAAAAAAAACATAATTACACACCAACGAATCGTTTAGAAATGCAGAAGTCCCTTTTCGGGCAGCCTGGGTTCCTTCTTCACGAGTGAGTGGGGCCACCAAGAAGCGGCGTCTTATACCCTTTCAACACGGTGACTTCCTCACAAAACTCTCCGCTGCCGGACGGATCCGATTTGTATGCACAGACGGAAGCACTCGAAGCGGAAAATTGTGATTTGGATATGCCACTACTTATGTTAAACCTCTTCTATTTCATTTCTAACTTCAGGTTAGCAACCTCTTCTAATTTGTTTCTAACCTGAAAGTGAATGGCCACTTATTTGCATTCCCTGATGCGTTTGCGGACGTCGTATTTTGATGCCTACTTTTTACGTACATTTTTAGTTTCACCGTTCTATGATCGGTAGTTGGCGCGGTGTGGAATGCGGTAAACACCTCCAGGTGCTTTTGGTATTCCCGCTTGGCCTATACAGCTGGAAAGCAGGTAGCCTATAGTCGTCGAAGGCTGGTCAATGAAGTACAACTATTCTCGTTTGATCACGGGAAGCAACGCCTCGCAGCTTTTGCGACAGCCACCAAGAGAAAGTGTTTCGAAGTGTTTCGAATATAAATTTGGAGTGCAATAGCCGGTTCTCATGCGAGGGGAGAGGGGCCGCCAGCTGTGGTGTTTCAACAGCACGGTGCCACTAGAGCCAGCTGCGCCAAATATTTGTTCGCAAATTGTTCTTGCTGCCAAAAATACGTCCTGCGCAAGCTGACGTGGAATAACGCCATGACTCGTGGGCATTTAGGGGTGTCCTTTAGTTGAGGGTTACTTCATTTTCGAGGTCCGCACGGGCCGAGAATAGGCGACCCACATTCTCACTGTACAGATCGTGCGGCAATGACTAAACCACCCGGAGTTGCTTACCGCTTCCGTGTGCGCAGTACCCCTCTTCATGTATTTGTGAAAGTTTGTGAATATTTGTGAACCTGAACTGTTTAGGCAGAGAAAACGAACGGCGCAAAAAGAACATACAACGTCACGTAGCCGCCGAACACTGTGAAGTGGCTGAATAGAAATTCTACCTCACAGCCACGGCCATCATCGGCAACGAAACGAATTGAAAAAAAACTTTTTTAATAATTTCTTGCATATGCAGAGAAATAATCAAAGTCTTGATTGCGAGCGTTGAACACTGCCATCTTTGTGCAATGGCTGCGTTAGGGAGCGAGAAGCTTCGTAAGGTATGGTCCCCGCTGAAAGTATACACGACGCCGCCGCATCGCAGCCCCCGTCACTCCTGAAAACGGAACCAATCTGGCATCGAAACGACGGGCTCTCCATTCTCGGTACGATTGCATTTATATAATTATGTTTCTCATTTGAATGTTGTGTAGACTTAACTCACCAGCGGCGAACAAAGTTGTTAGAGTAACGAAGTTTTCTTCGGAGTGGGCCAGGATTGTACGAATTAATCTGCAGAAAATAATAGTGATTTACAACGCCTATGTATGTGCATCAAATGATATACTAAGCTTTATAAGTGGCGCATTCCATCGCCTCCTTTAGGCCCTTTTCGGCCCATGCTTTTTACGTGCGCTATATAACGTATAGGAAAACGATAAAACAATATAGGTAATGGTGTTGGCGCGGCCAACATTAATAATTGTTTTGTAGGCTGGATATACCACCCCAGGACGAAAATGTCACTTGCTACACCATTGATTTTACGGAAAGCTTTCCTTCCCCTTTGCAAATAGTGAGTTATGGTGTTTAAAATTTTTGTGTATAGTGAAAATTGTGAAATTGATTTTTGTAGCATTTATTTACACTACATGTTTTGTCAAGTAACAATTTTTTTGGTCGTGCGTGTTATGTTTTCAATAAAGATATACATTTTCGTTGGTTTTTTTAAAAGCAGATACCCTTATATAAAGTATATCATTTCTTTCAGTAATAATTACTTTGCAATATTATGTTTATTTCATTGGTAGGCAGTTCCAAACAAGTTTAATTATTTTAAGTTTTTAATACATTGTCCCACTTTGAATAAAATGTGATTTATTTTTGGCTTATTTGTGGCATCTGACAGCAGACTATATTCACCGGTTAGTACCGGAACCTAGATTCAGCCGGATTGGTGGTTGATTTGGATAACAGGGCATTTGTGTTTACACTGAATTGTAAATCACGGTTACCGTATAAAAACCTGCTACCGGGCTCATGTTATGCCCCATTTGCAAAAAAATTACGTCCACCTCCTCTCGCGGGAGCCCTGGTGTGATGCGACGCTGAAAGGGGGTTCCATTGTCCGTTTCCGTTGGGTACATTACTCGAATTGCGTCACCAATGGTCGGGTAATGCGAGAGAGAGAGAGGGGGGGGGGGAGAGAGAGAGAGAGACAGAGCAGGCGTAGCGCAACGACCGTCGACTGAGAGGCCGGCCGGAGCGCGGCACCCGTATGCGCAGCGCGCCCGAAGGAGAGGAGGCAGCGGAAAGAGAAGGCTCTGCAATTGCGCACAGCGTGCAGCGCCGCCCACCGGCGGAGTGAGAGAGCGCGCCGCACTGCCCGCGCCACAGATGTTGGGGGAGAGGGCGCGCTATCACGGCGAGAGGAAAAGGGGCGCATCCGGTCGGACAATAACGACGGACGCACGCAGGAATGACAGGGCCGCCGACAAAAGATGCTCTCAGCGTCGCGTCTAAAATTTTTCGGACGCGACATCCCAAAAGGGTGCCGGGAACTGGATGTTAGTAATCCTTGGTAGTGACGCGGACCCGCAAAAAATCAGAGATATTCACCTCCCTCCATAAAGAATTCGCATTCACAGTGGTTACCCGCTGATTGTGGGTTTCGGCTTGTTCACTAATATGATTTTACTATCACTACATATAGGCTCAGGAACACTCGTACATACAAATTTGCCCCATTCCAAGTCGAAATAGTGTCTACTGCTCTGACAGAGCGGCATGCCTTTAAATAGGTATTAGTGCCAGAGCACGCGTCGGTAACGTAGGAAATGTACCGAGGCAAGTGCTAATATAACCTCTTAGGCGATGAATACGTTCTTTTTATTTTCCAGCCATAATTTACCATTTTCGGTCATATGGTCTGATGGTTTTCGGATGTATTGCACACTTTCTAGAACAAGGGCAAATAGTTAAATTCCTAATTAGGTATCCTTTATCGCTTGAAGTTAAAAACTCCCCTCAGAGAAAAATGTCCACTTGACTAGAGGTCATATTTGCTACTTTGACTGTATGCCTTAAGTTAGATTCGGAATAGGACTACTTGGTAGGTAAGCCTTTTCCTCACACGCAGAGACTACAAAGTGATGGCTTATGTCACGTAGTGGGATTTAAATAAACATGACTTGGCCTATAAACAGACGCTCATAAACCTTCGACGAAAACTGAGCGCGCCTGTACGCTGTCCGAAGCCCGACACCCGCCAGAGCGTTGGAAGGAAATGGCCGCAATGTTTTCGACTTTTAAAGGAACCAGCGGCAATTTGGACGCGCCTATTGCCAGAACAGTGTCATCAATTTGGATGGGCCTGTTAGACTTTTCTTGGCGGTAGATAAGTCTCCCAGCCTTACTGGCACATCGATGCACATACAACTGAACCGAAGGACCGATGATGGCTGGACTTTAAATTGATGGAGAGACAGATCCGCACACAGACAGACAAACAGATATATAGAAATACAACAATTTTGCGTTAGTTAGCCCTAAAGATTGCCGGCTTTTTAAAATTTCACTATACAGCTCGGCTGCGCTTATATTAGTTGTAGGATTGTAAGGAAAAAAACTGAGAAATGACGCATAATAAATGAGTCAGTGAGAGCTCCCCTACTTATATGCTCGGAATATTGTCACCGCCCTGTTTTTAAAACGAATCCAGGATCTAAATACACAATTCTTTTCCCCATGAACATTTTTTCATCGACACCTTGATGTTTTTTCAGTCATTTGAATTACTACAAGACGAAAAAGGAAATATGCAGAATTGAAACTCTCTGTGCGCTTCCTAAAGCCCACTTATCAGAACAGCAAAGACATCAATAGGACAACAAAAAAATGACCACCAGAATTGCCTGTTCAGACATCTTTTTCACGAAAATGTTACTCGTAGGGTTCTTTCCTTATGATGTGCCATTATATCAAAGCGTATTTTAGTTGTCCGCGAACGAAACATAACCAAATTTTATAATGTTTACTTCATAATAATGTAGTGGCTAAAAAACCGTTTCTGTAGTTCCGCTTGCATATCTCAGGTTATTTTCGTAGCGACGCAATTTTTCTTTTGTAACCAGTGCGATGACCACTGCAATACACTAACATATCCAGTCAATACTTTATCCTATTTTTACCGAGAAAAGCTTGTATAACTGTTGCTCCATATCCCTTAAGAGAACGGTTGCAACAAAGAACATTCAAACTTCGACATCTAGAGTACGTAAGAAGTGCGAGCGGATTTTTATACGGGTGTTAGTTGTAACGCGCATCAAAAACTTGCCAATGTGCTTCTTCTGTTGCGAAGGCCGGCTGAAATAATGACCGATTTTCTGTGTTTGAATCAAGCAGTAGCTTCGTGTTACGTAATGGGTGTCAAAATATATTTCTTTTATTTATTAATTGCTGGTGTCGGCCCTTCAAGAAGGTGTTATCTCTAAACATGCAGTTTGTTCTTATGTCTTTTAGTTATTTACTTTTACTGATTGGTCAGCAAACGCACTTTAAGTTTCTCCTCTTCCACCACAACGATTTAATCTGCAAGCGCGGATGTTGCGAACCGGTAGCGGGGCCGACCAAACTGTTTCAGGTAGGCCACTCGGAATCAACCTCCCAGTGCGATGCAGGCGCTTCCAGGAAGGATGATTTCACATACTCCTGCTTCGTTACTCCTGCACCATGCTTTCGATTAGTGAATTTCAATTAAAATATCTACACCGACGCAGAAAATAGAATTAAGTTTTATTCTACTGGCGAGTTTTGTCCAGCAGAGAGCTTAACATCGTGCGTCGGGTGAAAGGTGAGACAAAAGAACAAATTAGAAAGAGGTCAAACATAAAACAATCAACAAACAAAATGATTGACTTTGTTTACGTATGGAAAGAGAGTTTATAGATTCGATATAAAAAAGAGATGGTAGAATACACTCGAGAAATTGCGGATTTCAAGTTCAGCAGATGTTTGGAAACTACCTCTCTTTGAAACTAATTATAAACTAAGGGAATCATTAAGTCATTATTTTGTATAAGCTTTCAATATTCTGGGCATATTTACCTCATTGCCTCTGCAGTAAACATGTTGTGTTAGTTTGCTAGTTAGCTACAAATTTCGGTCATATTAGTTTTATTTATTTAGCATGTTTCTCCGCTCGGCCAGCACTTCCGTTCAAGCGCTATAAGGCTTTGGTACGCCTGACTTCTGTACAGTTTCTATTTCTGTTGAATATAGAGTGTTATTATTACTAAACCACTGAGCAACCTTACGCATGCAGGGCACGTTCAGCACTAGAACAGCAGGCGCGCGGATCGTACACGCCAAATATTCACTAGGACGCTCCTAAAATTTGTAAGTTCAAAGAGGCGGGACACGTCCCGGTGTCAACCTTACAATCGTGAGTCGTAACAACCACGTACGTGTGTGCCTTTTCCTTGTGACGTCCGATAACAATCTATCCAACGACATACGTATCTGCAATGTCTGCTTGGTGTTGTGGAGCTGAAACTCTACGCTCGAGGCACCAGGCGCTTCTTCTACTCTTTCTCTGTTCGTGGTTTTCGGAAACTTTGGAGATTCCGTTAGAGCTAAGCTAAACTAGAAAGTTTTACCACGACGCTGCGTAAACTGGTGTTCTGGTGTTTCTGCCGGATACGCTGTACAGGAAAGCCTCTCTGAGCGGGCAGTACTTCTGTCGCTACCTTCCGCAGGCGTGATAAAACTGTTACAATGACGATTTGTAAATGTGTCATGGGGGGCCTCGCCTCATAGCCTATAGCATGCGACAAGTAAGTCAGTTGTAATGGTGCAAAAACAATTTTTGCCAAAGTAAAAGAAAGTAGAAACGCCGAGAAGTGCACTGGGAGCATCACTACAAATTCGTTGTATAAACGTACATTGTACATATTTTAGTGGCCTGGCGTTCATTTTTCCTACGGCCTAGCGTTCATTGTTGGAAGCACCTGGCAGAGTTTCGAAGCATAACCAGGTAGAAAACGTGTATGAAGCTCAATAATTCTTCTTCGTCGAACCAAGAACTAAGTGAACCGTTTGCTCTATCTTCGCGCCACCAGAGTGAAGCTGCGTTAATTCTTCTTTGTGATGGGCCTTCGCAACCGTTGTTATTGCACATATTTGCACTGAATCTCGTTGCTCAGTAAAAATATGGTATGCCCACGGCATTTATCCACTCCGACTGCAGAAAATGTCAAAGCAGCAACCACATTCGACCGCTTGCAGGTAAGGCCTCAGTGATTGGGTGTTTCAATTTTATTTGACACGCCAAAATAGCGCACTTATTCAGAGTTTATGGTGTATGTAGGCATATTTGCCTTCCTAGTAAATTGCTGATCTGTTTACACTTTATATCTGCGAATAAAATTGAAGTAACTATCTATTAGGTCAAACAGTGAGGTAAGTTCAATTTACCCTATGAATAGACCCCGGTTATTTCCTATACATATATACGATAAATATAAAACTGAGTATGCAACCAAACAGAAAGGCCCCAAAAGCTAAGATCATTAATATATCGAAGGAGTGACTACAAAAAAATACTAAACGACCTTTATGGTTGAACGTTTGACAGACGTGTGCATGGTTAGCAAGTTACACAAAAAAATAATCATTACTCTCCAACGAATCATTCAGAGAATGCAGAAGCCTTGTTTCGTGCCGGTTTGGTTTCTTGTTTACGAGCGACTGGAGCCACCAAGAAGCGGTGTCTTATAGCCTTTCAGCACGGTGGGTTCTTCACAAAGCTTCGCGCTGCGGGACGGACCTCATGTGTGCACACAGAGGGAAGCGCTCCAAGTGGCAGGTATGGTTTGTGGGAATTCACTGGACATGCCACTAATGATAAAACTCTTCTTCTATTTCGTTTCTAACTTCAGGACGGCCGGTCAGGTGACGCACTTTTTGGTAACAGGTACATCAGTGTGTAGGGCAACCTAATTGCATTCCCTGATATGTTCTCGGGCATCCTATTGTGATGCATAATCTTTTATGTAAAATGTGAGCTTCAGCGATGTATGATGAAGAGGTGGTTTGGCGCGAAATGCGGTAAGAAACAAAAGGTGCCTTTTCTATGCTCGGTTGGTCCTTATAGTGGGGACGAGGTAGTCTGTATACGTCAAATATTTGTGGATGAAGTAGACCTTTTCTCTTTTGAAAATGTGGAGCAACGCATTGCCAGCTTTTTTTACGGGCCGCCAATGGAAGGTGTTTCAAAGGTCTGATGGTCGATGTGTTCGGCGAGTTTGTGGCGTTCTATTTCTCTGCTCGGCGGATTACGGAACGAATGAACGTTTTTGCATAGCTATTTTAAACGTTCGCCATTAACCTGCTCTGCTTTTTGTTTCGTTCGTATGCCGAAGAGAAAATGGCCTTTACACAGTTGTGTAGAGTGGACGCAAACGAGGCCTTGCCGTTGATGGGAAGAGCCGAACTAATATGAAAATTGCCAATGGTGTGTGTCGGCTTTGTATGAACTGATACATCCAGGCTATTTTGTTTCGTCGTTCCTTGGCCGCAAAGAAAAAGTATGAAGCCGTCGGGTTCGTAATTAACCGCGTGCTGACTGATTGGGTAATCGGATTTATATGAAATTTCATTCTGATTCCTCCTTTAGTCTGTACTAAGATAAATTATATGTCCATTTAGCACACGAAATTTCGGGTCGCTAGGTCACAGCGAGAAGGTCCTCAGGGTTTCTCTTCTATGTGGCACATTGTCAACATCCATTGTTACGTAGATGGAGGTGTTCATTGCGGTATCGCTTTTAAAGCACAGATATTTAGGCCCAGCTTTGCCTGTTTGTCACACCAACAAACCTGTAAGCCTCAATGTAAGCATGGGGTTAGAGCGGATCTGAGACGCGAACCCTGCACCATAGCGCTGTGAAATCGGCCACCTAACCAATGGGCGACATAAAAGTCAGACGGTACAAAGTTAGCAGAGGCGGAAAACAATAAAATGCGCAGCCGATTCAAAAAAAAAAAAAAAAGACGGATCACGTGGTTGGCACTGAGCCGGGGTCCCTCGCACTATAAGACCAACGCTATCTGGGTGAACTTTTGTTGACCCCTTGCGCTGAATATTATCTTTGGGTTCGTAGCGCGGCGTTGGCTTTTTGCTTGGCAACGCAGCAAACTTTGGACAGATGTGACAGCCTGCACGAGACACTATCCGGGCCTCCCAGTCATGGAAAACCTTCAGCGGTATTTTCAGGAATAAACATAAAGCGCCATCAATAGCCGGGTCTCAGGCGTAGGGAGAGGGGCCGCCAGCGGTGTTGTTACAAGAGTCCTGTAGCACTAGTGCAAGCTGCGCGAAAGTTTACTTTGTAAACTATCCTTCCTGCGAAAAATACGTCCTGATCAAGCAGACGTCCAGTCTAACGGCCTTTAGGGGTGTCCGTTAATTTAGGGTTGCTTCATTTTCGAATTCCGCGCGGGAACAGAAAAGGCGACCCACTTTCATGCTTCACAGATCGTGCAGCAGTGATGAAACCACTTGTGGCTGCTTACCGCTTCCGTGTGCCGAGTGCCCCTCGTCATGTATTTCTGAAAGTGAAGTGTACCTGAAAGATTTAGGCAACAAAAAACGATGGCCGCAAAAAAAAAAGAGAAACCGTCATTCAGACGCCAAGCACTGTCATGTGGTTGAAAAGAAATTCGCATTAACCGGCACGGCCATCCCCGGGAAGGAAACCAACTCCAAAGAGAGGTTTGCAGTTAGCCCTGGTATATAGAGCGAAATTAACAAAGCCTTATTCACTTGATTTGAACGCTGCCATCTGTTGCGTTGCCGTGGTTCCGCAGCGAGTGGCTTTGTAAGTGATCGACCGAGCTGAAAGTATAGTCCATTCCAACGAGGGCGCCGCCATCTTGCATGCGCGTCTGCTAGCTGGCCGATTTGCTGGCTTGGGCGTGTGCTCCGCGGAGCAGGGGCGCGGACGGCGGCTAGGTGAATGTTGCGTCGTAGCGCGTTGTACGTTGATTTCCGTAAGATATTTTAAATGGGAAAGTTGTTGCATAGGGCCACTTTAGGCGATCTGGCTTAAATTGTCGGCTTTTTGGGCCGCGGGGACGCTGGAATTCACCTCGAGGTAGCGTGGATCCCGGTGGTTAAACGAAGCCGTGTCGAACATACGTGTGCAATACTTCCTTACAATTTTTTTTGTTTGCATGTTGTGTCCGGGATCGCGTATAGTGGGTATTTTGATCTCTTTACTGCAAAAATTGATGTTTGTTTAAACGATCTAACCATGATATCCTAGGCGCCCATGGACAACAAGCAGAAGCGCGTGTCAGTGTAACAAACTTCTGGCTTTATATCCCTGCCGGGGTGAATACAGGTAGTTTTGGTGTGAACTTCGTAAGTATTTGGCACATTACATAGTTGTATTAAATCTTATCGATATATAAACACCTCACCCTCAGCCAACACTGGCGCCAACTATAAACAAACCTTCCTCTCTCTAGAATTTCGAGTGGCTCTGCAGCACAATTTAACAGTGCCACTAATGCACAACATAAATGAAATAAATTACACAGCTAATGCAGAGTGTCATATAAGGATTTATTAAGCGTCCGCCGTTGGGCATCCAGACAAGCGTTCTCTTTTGCTTTGCTTAGTTTGATGTTGCCAACAAAGACACATGCCATTTGGGTAATAGACTGAACTGTTGCCTGGAGTGAGTAAGTGAACTTCTTTTTTTTTTGCCCGATTCAGAGAGGTGGAATCTTGCTAGCCCCCCTTCCGTTCAGATTTGCTGGGGAAAGGGGCAACCTAGGGAGGTGGTAGTCACTGTGACAATAATACTTGGAGCTGGGTTGGCCGCAATGTGACCGCAGCAGCGGTGGAGATGGAAATAATACCATCTGCGACAGAGGTAAGTTTCAGTCACCTAGTTTAGTTTACAAATAAAAAACAATTTTCTGCAACTACTCCGAAGTAGCTGTAGAGAAAGAGCTCAGCAGAACAAAATTGCCATAAATCACGCGTCTTAAAGCACACAAGCAACTCAAAAGCACCTAGCCTGGCTCATTATTAACATTACAGTGAAATGTTGCGTAAATTAGTGGTAAACCCGCACTCGTTATGCCTGCAGAGCGTAGTTAAGGCAAAGAAGCAGCCGCGCCAGGCCCGCCGTGACCGGCGCGCACATTCCAGAGAGGTAGAAAGGCGGCTCGCGTGCCACGACCACTGCGTGCGAGAGTACGTTTCCCCACCGCCCGCTGGAATGGTCTATATTCGGGCCGCTGCATTGCGACCCTCGTCACTCGTGAAGACGGATGCACACCGGCATCGATACCTCGGGCTCTCCATTCTCGGTACGATTGGTTTTATATAATTATGTATCTCATATGAGTGTTGTATAGACTTAGCTGAGAGCCGCAAAAGAACTTGTTACAATAACGCAGTTAACATAGGAGTGAGCAAGATGTGCACGGATTTATTTGCAGAAACCCATTGTCACTTACAAAACCTATGTCCGTCGAATGATACACTAAGCTTAGGATCTACACATTGGGAGTAATAAATTAGCAAGTACCGCCGGTGTTTATTTATTCCAGTTGAATAGAGGATATCACAACTGAAATACCCCATAAAAAGCAAATTTTAGTGACTGTGGTGTGTAAAAACTGGAGGGTCGTCATGCGAGGAGAATTATAGAAGACCAGCGGAACATTGCGCAATTTGAAAAAAGAAAAAAAAAACTTTCAAACAGTTGGCCAATATATTGATGCAGAAAATACCTTGTATACGGCCAGTAGGAGAGGAAAAATAGACATATGAGTGGGAATTCTGTAGGGCTCAAAAAATATTTGCGAGTATGATTTGTTGGCATTGCGGTTTCATTCACAAAAAAAAAATGAAAGTAACAAAATTATGGTAAAAGCATGTACTTAAAGATTGTCGGACCGCGTTCATTCAACGCCGGCACTTAAAGCTTATACGGTTAGGAAATATGTTTTAGAATTGTTAATCCAAATACTAAACTTCAGCTCCCCGCGTCTTCGACAGGTTATTGGTGTTTTCTGGATTAGTAATTAGAGAAACAGTCTCCTCAGGCCAGCTTATGAGCACTTACCAACTTCCGATGTATAAAATGATTATATTGTTCAACTCATTTTAACTTAAGCATTTCAAACTGTCTAATAGCAGTATTTTAGCCCTTTCGGCTGAGGCGTTTCACATTTCCTGTTTGCTTTAAACAAGTTAAAACAAACATTTGGTCCTGGTACTAATGGAAAGCACCCCAGCGGCCGCCATAAAACTTCTCCGTCTGCGTCTGTTTTGAGTTTTGTTGAGTTTGGTGATTTTTCTCCAGCAATAATGCAACGAAAGATTTTGTGTACTGACATAAAACAAACTTTCACTTTACTCTAAGGTTATCCCGGGAGTTACGAGAAATAAACTCGACTGAACGCAAGTTCGAAAAAAATTTTCAACTAGAAATACCCCCTTAGACGTCTCTCTGCTGTCGTCGCTTTGCTGTTGTTGTACGGTACATCCTGTAATAGACATAATAAATGATGACAGATTCAAAACGTCGACGTTAGGGAGTACACCGCACACAATTGTCCGATATAGTCAACGATGTTTTATTACAAGGCAGGCTTACGAGCTTCTCATGCGTGTACCCCATTGGGCGCGGCATTACGTAATGACAGGGGACGGAGAGACACGCTACTCGTGCCAAAAAGTGCACGCGACTCAGGATGCAGCTGGTGGTGGTTAAAAGTATGAATAGTGGGCCGTAACCTCACTTTATTATAATCTGCCTATCATTTATTGTTAACCATACAATGCTGGAAAGCCATCCAACTTTGACGAAACAATAAACAGTTCCCTGAAAGTGCCCTGCACTCCTAAACCGAAATGCATTCGTGCAGCGACATTATTTATGGTCAATATTTTCCGCCTTGTGTAAAACTAGGAGGCCCTCGGGACTTTTGTATTGGTGTTGAATTTACGAATACCACAACAATGCGCTTTTAAGTAAGTAAAGGGCAGGAGTCCTTTGGATGATAGCATAATCCAGATTCACCGTAAAATGCCCAAGTCAGTGCTTGACGTGAAGAGCGCTGCTATGTAAAGTACAAAAAAGTATCGCCTCATGGGGTCGAACCTACAACAACGTAGTTGCGTCTAAATTGCGCCCCCGCTCTCAGGCTTAGTAATTCTGCATGCCATTTTGGTTATTGTTGCATGAGACTGGCGAGCACCAACTGAGACCGACGAATAGATCAAATTATCCTGGGCCCTGCTCAATGTAAGGGTGTTCTTTTAAAAAAGAAGAGCGTTCATCGCTAGTCACCAATCCTCCTGTCGGTGATAAACGTGCTGACTGAGAGTTTTGTTTAGGAGTTAGATTTACTGTAGTTGTAGAAGAGACACTGCCTGTTATGCGAAGTTGCTAAAGAACTTCCACACCGTCTAAACAACTTATATTGTGGAAGACAGACTGCTAACATGATCCGTCATCCTTTACCCAAAATTAGGAATTCTGTTAAAGTGAAGAGAAAGAATCTAACGTTTCTAGCTTACATGGTCGATATCCTTTTATTATTTAAGATATTTTATTTTATCTTGCAACTCAGGCACATGTACAACACCAGTCTTTTCGTAGAATATTTTCAACAAAGTTAAGTGTGTCGTTATTTCTGAACGCTATACTTGAGGTACCACCAAAGCAAACGTTTTGAAATTTATAGGGTCATTTCTTCTTTAAAATATATACCGCATGATTTATTGAAACGAGTTAACACAATAAATGTTGCATCAGTTTAATAAATCTTTTGTGGGTGTCATTTAAAACATACATTGTTCACTCCGAAGGCAAACTTCATAATTGTTACACATATTCTGCAACCTTGTTTACGTAACGTTTTTATTTTGCGCCTTAGGCAATATTTTTGTCTGTCGTCAAGAAAATATGCTTTGTCTCTCTCGAAGCTGGGAACACGACCTTGTTACTAGCGTTAATGATCGCAACATACTGCAGAAACGTTTAAAACCACTTGAAAAAAAATTAGTTTAACAGACGGTTTGGAATAAAATAGAGGCATACTTCATGCCGTTAACGCACAAATTGAAACATTTACAAATGGTATACCACGAAGCTTCAGCAAAATCTCAGGTCGTACGAATAGTATTACTTCATGAACTAAGAGTGCAGGACTGATTACACATTGACTGAGCACCCACATACCAACAAGCGTGAACTAGTATACTGTCTTTAGATCGTACATGCATGAATAGTGGACTTGAGACTAAATAACTGCTTACAAATTGGGTCTTCAGTAATTTAAAAAAAGGGTATGTTTCTTTTTGGAATCTTCAGGGTCACAGTGTTATTAAGGCAAGCTAAAACCAGCCCTAAGATTGCGCCAAATTTGCCATATTGTCCTAGGCGGTCAAACATACTAACATTTCTGTTAGGCTTTTACAGCAGCTGTATAAAAATTCGCATGCAAAATTTGCGATCGAGTAACTGGACCTCCAAGTGCTCAACATAATTTGCATATTATTCACTGAAGTGGACTAGTACCGCGAAAATTGTGAGGCCCCGTGTTAAACCAGTATGAGGCGGAAGAGAAATTGCACTGTTTTTGTGCGGTTTTTAAACATTCGCGTACTGGGGACATGTTTGGCTGCCCGGAGAAGCGAGACTGACAAGTAGTTCCATGTGTAAAATCAATTACACCACACTTATTTCTGTTGTCCGACAGGCGGAAAATATTCGCAGAAAGAACGACAACGCCCTACTCGCGCACAAGCTCTGCTACAAAAGCTCATATTGTAAAAAAATGTGTTAAGGCCGTGGATGTTTACTATCTGACTTGTCGAATTCCAATGCATATAGGCAGCTTTACATATGGCCAGGGTCAAATAATCGTTAGCTGTATTTTGAAGCCTTAGAAACACAGATCATTATTTACAATTTTCGAACAATAATTCAATAAGTCCATTTTTATATAGGGAACGGATAAAAAAACATTGCGATTAAAACAGCTGCGTTTTTTGCGTTTCCGGCCTGAAGCATGAAATTATGACCCGGAGATGGAGGCGATGAGGCGGAATATTCTTATTTCTCCGTGAATATTTCTAATGGCATCTTGGAAAGCAGTTTCGGGAAATGCAACATGGTGATTTACAATGGAAGCGTACTAAAAGATATCGATGGCGTATTAGCATTTTATTTTCCATGTTGAAGTAGTACTGCTAGGTATGGACAAATATTGAAAGTGCACTTAAAATATTCGGAGTTCTTGGTCACTTATCGCAGGCAGGTGACTTGAATCTGAACATAGTCACGCCGCCAAACATGCTTTACGGCATTATTATGGAGTTCTCTGCCATTGAATCTGCAGTCCTTGTATATTTTATTACTTTTTAATGGCAAATCATAGAGAACTAGGCCGGTTACTCGTATATCTTATCTCATTTTCACTATATTGTTAGATCAATCGTGGGAATGAAAGTTTTAAGATGGCATGCTGTACGTCGACCACCCCAAAAGCCTCTAGGCCCTTTCATTTAGGTAAACTATTTGAAAGTCCTGTTCGTTTCTATTCCCGCTTCCAAACTGCGTGGGGTGATACGAACGACGATTCTCATGACTACAAGCTTGACTGGGCATACGGCAGGGCTCGTGCTTAGTGGGGTATTCTTTCAAAGCGTAGCTTTTCAGCTTGATCCCCCTAGTATTCTGTTGCGGCCGTTTTGTCAACAGAAAACTCGCGCGAACAAATGAAAGATACTGGAATGTTAAGAAGTTGAATCGAACCTGGAACATGTACACCAACGGAGGGAGAGACACTTGCCTTACCGATTGAGCTAGGGCCCAAAGCAGACACGGGAAGACAGCCTGTGCACTGACGGGTGACATCTTTGGGATTAGCCCTTGCGTTGTCGCTGAATATTACGTGATAGCGTAAAACATCCTGTCCCACTACTTTTCGCTCCACCCGCGGCAGGTGTAGCGGTAGTGTGGCGCGTTGCGCGTGCAAAGTAATGCGAAGGCAAGAAAACCGTTAGCCATTAAGGATAAAAGTGTGGATCCCTGGAGAAGGCAAGCGTTGCAGGGGGCGGCGGAAAATTAGATGGAGAGATGTGATCATATCGACGGGGATAAGTTATCGCAGTTCACACAGGACCGGGATAATTGGAGATTACTTGGAGATGCCTTTGTCCTCCGCTGGGCGTAGATATCCTGTGATGAGGATGGTGCTGGTAATGATGGTGACAGGAAGATAACACTATTGTAAGACATCTCACTTCTGCTCCGTCTGTACCGCATATATAGTCGCCTCCGTCCGCGCCGGCAGAGACACACCAGAATTGAGACCGTCTAGTTCTGGGTGGGAGATTCCTTTCATTAGAAAAAAAGAGTTCCACTGAAGTGTTTCACCAATACCACTCAACTAAGAACCTATCACTAATAACGCGTCGATTTAACCACACCGAAGAATATTGTTTTATATTATTTTAACTGATTTCTGGTTTCACTCTGTAGGGCTACGTGTAGGAACTCAACTGACGTCGCATGGGTAGTGTTTGTGGGTGTCGCTTACAGCTTCGCTATCCAACCACCATGATAGGGTGGCTTGGCTCGCATTTTCTCAATAATGCCAGTTATGGAAGTGATAACCATTTGTGTTACGAAGAAACTTACGCGATCCTCATTATTTTTCAGACGTTACGGTAGTTCCCGGGAAGCGTTGAAAACTCGAATAATCGAAACAGACCGCTTCTTTTCAAAGTGGGCGGCCCCACTCCTCCCCTGTACACGTTGGTCTTCTCTATATTGAATTGTGTGCCTTTCCTGACATTAACGTATGACGCCCCCTGTACTGAACAACATACGTCCAAGCGACACGCTATCACTTGCCCTGCTAACTCCTCATTGTCATTTCTCTGGGGCATGCACCCGTTAAAATCAGGCTGAAACTGAAGAACTCTGGTATTGAACTTAAAGAAATGCAAACACGAGGTAATTTTTGATCTCAAGCAAAACTTACTGTGCACTAAGCATCCAGTGTTTTGACTTACCTCGACAGCTCAGAAAAAAGTTCAAATACCTTCACAAAGGCCTTCTGAATGGCTAATATTCTAGATAACTTTTAGGACACTTGGTAACAAGGACAGGATCAAAGTTTGCCAATAAGCCTTTTTAGAATAATATGAATATTTACGGTTCGTACTAAAATTTAAGAAACATGGAAATATTTCTGTTTGCTTGTTTTATTCTTGTAAGTTGCAACAGTTGTCTTTTTGCAAAAAATTTACTGTTTACGTGTCTTTGAGCTGTTAGCTTAAACCGTTTGTTAAAATTTAAACAAAAAAAGAGGTAACTAAAATTTGTAAAGTTATTATTTTCATACAAAACCTAGGCTAAACTGATATTTTTTTATTGGCTGTAAAATACTACTTGAATATTTGGGAGATTCGAACAACGCGTCGAGAAAACCAGCTCAAGTCGTTGCAGCTAACAAGACATATAAACTCTTTGTTGCAAGTTGACTGCACCAACGATGACACAAAAGGCCAAGAGGAATTATTATGCTGCGATATTACTCTGAAACTTCCCGAATACTAAATACACCGTATCTCAGATTTCCAGTGCTGTTTGCAAACTAATGTAAAAGAATTGACAACAGCCAGATACCATGCTAGCTTCTTAACGTCACCCGTCGGATTTATATGAAACCTTGGCATGTCAGCTACACAGGCCGATTATTTTCGGGCAAACGCAACAAAGCAATATGTACGTCACACACTCCCCTATAACAATCCCGTTTTTGTCAATATTTCTACAGTTTTAGCCCATTTTGGCCGCATATTCGCCGCTATTTTTTGATAATCCGTTGTCTGTGTTCCAAATATCTATCTGCAGTGCCACACAGCACAAATACATCAATAATACGATTACACCACTTGAACTTACAATGCTGGCTTGCAGTATTTTTCCAAAGGAGGTGTACATGGCTTTGAAATTTAAGAAAATAATAGGGGGACAAAAATCTCGCCAACTTGTATCGTAAAGGGAGGAAAAAATACGGTGTAGGCCATTGGCAAAGGACCGACATGCGTTCGACATATGGGCAGTATGCGGACGAGCAACATACGTTCGACATACGGGCTTGACATAGGAGCAGTCTATTTCATAAAACACGCAATATATGATGAAAATATTATTGCACATCATCCGTAGGCTACCACAATGCGTCTTACTTGGAGAGCCGTCTATGATAAATTGGTAGAATTCTTCGTTTGAAATTTTTATGCAACTTTTTGATCATAATTATGCTGTGTTCCTCTGTGTTCCTCTGTGTTCCTCTGACCACGAAGTACAGTCGGTACGACAAATTAGGGAAAAAAGGTAAGTGCTCGTAAACGATTTCCGCACGGACACGTTTTTAAACGCGCGCGGATGCCAAAGAGAAACGTTTTTCGCACCATTCCCACCTCCATACAGAGTGGGTGGTGGGATAGGTACACGCAAGGGGCCTTGTCATATCTCAATAGCCCATAAATCGATTCTTTCATAAAAAGGGTTATCGCTTATTATAAAGGTTTTTGCAGTGCATTCGCGCGTCGGGTGCCACAGGTACGCTGAAGCCCAAGGCGCTATTTTTGGCGAGTTGGCACAGCTAGAATTGCAGCACGCCTTTCAGATTTAGCACGATTAGATGTAAATGCCTGCGCGATCAGGTACGGCAGCAAGTTCAGCTCGTTTGAGATCTTTTTCAAATGACGGCAGAAGGGCTAATTTGTGTTTGCCTAAATGCGCTTTTGGTACTGTGGCTAAAAAGAAGACGAGCGGTGGGTTAGGAATAGCCATAGATTATACGAAGCTGTTGACATGAGTAAGATGCACGTTTTTATTTCGACTAGGTTTGTGAGTCGATTGTCGTAAGTGGAAAGTTATAAGCTAGCCTTTTTCTGGTGAGCTGTTTGTTGCAATTAAAGTGCGCTTACACTAATAACCATTTGCCTAACGGCTGTTTGGTAATAACACGTGTGTCACAATTATACGTCTCCTATCATGAAATCTCTGGTGATTTGGCGAAGACCAAGGAGTGGATGGCGGATATGAAGGGGAAGAATGGCCGCTTTTTCGATCTGACATGCTTCTTAAGTCTCCTGTCGTCACTTCCTTTACACTTACTGCTCCAAGAGCGGCCAGTAGTAACCGGTACCTGTATGACACCGGTGTCCCTTCATGGTCATCGTCCAATAAATACCGCAACGAGGTCTCCTCGCGAAAGGCATCTGAACGCTCTGCCGATTATAAAACAACAGGAATACAGCAAATCAGAGCACGAAGGCCAAAGCGTGCGAAACTAGTTCGAACGACAGATTGCATTGTCTTTCCTTTAAGTCCTGTGTGCAGGCATCCCTTAACTTACATTGAGGAACAACTGGAGACTGGCCCCTTCACGGCCTGTCGTACTTTTGGGAACAAGTTGTCTTGAATGAAAGTCAACTTCTAGAAATTAAACGAACGTACGATAAAGATTAGCATGAGAAATTTCGGTTTCAGATACACCTCAACTCGTCACTAACAGAAAATACCATGCCTCCTGTCGAGATTTCTCAAATAATACATGTGCTAAATCATTTGGAAGCGTCGGTCCTTTTCTTATAAGCGAGTTCATACAAGAGAGGACGACGTTGTGGTTTCATTTCATTTCATTCAGCTTTTTTTAACAAAGAACAACACGAATGCAAAGGCAAGAACAAAAAGCTGCCATGCAGCAGCTTGACAAAGGTCTTTGCCCCTGAATTTGGCTACGGGCACATTGGCAACGAGCACTGAACACACAAGAAATGAAGCGAAAAATTTGTCATAAAAAACTAGCAACTAAATACGGAGGCCGAGGTAGTTCTACGTACGCAAGGATACCAAGATAAACGGGAAAAAAAAGAAATTTACATCAAATTCCGCAAACAGAATTACACAAACTGTAAAGATTGGCAGCAAACAAAATTAGCGCTTTAACATTAAGCAGAACGCAATGTGCAATAAATTACAGGACCATTAGCCAAATGCTGTAGTAAACTGGTTATAGAATACAAAAATATTTTCTGAATTCTTTGAGGTTGTAGTTTGTTATATATTTATATTCATAAGGATTGTACGGCAAGTTGTGCAGCAGTGAATGTAATTTATAGTTATTACGAAATTTGGGTATGGACAAGATATCACTATTCCGCGTGCACAACGTGTTTATTATATGCTTAAGAGAGGTCACGGTCGTCAAAAATGTTTAAAAGAATCGGAACTGAAATAAAAAGTACGTAAAATTCGAAATGCGTACATGCGTTGTACTTTGCTACACTCAGGTCTTTGAATGCTGTGTGCGTTGAAGCGATTTTATTCCATGTTTACATTGTGGCAGACGATTTTCTTTTGAAACAATAAAATTTCGTTAGTACTCGTTATGCTTGCAGTTGCCCGTAGCAAACTGATAGTTAATATGTGACAGAAACAAAACATAGTAAATTTGGTGGAAACGTATTCCAGAGAACCTGGTGGAAACGCAAAACACGGTGCAAACGTAATCCTGAGAATCTGGTAGAAATGCAAACATGGTTGAAATGTATTCCAGCGAAGATTGAGAGAAATCGAGACACCGCAAAATGCTTCCATTTGGAGGCCGGTATACGACAGAAAGAACATGTATATTGTCCCGTATTGGTAGTATTTTATATTCATCTTCGCTTGGGCAAAATTCTGATAATAAATAATATTTACTACGTTGTTCTATAAACACATACAAGCCACAACCACGCCGATATGGCATGTGAAGAAAGGAATGTCTGTAGCCATCAAGGTGCATAATATTACAGTCTTTACTGTACCAAGATTCAGTAATCTATATTACATTAAAGTGGAATGAAAATTGGTTCAGAAAAAAGCTGATGTTTTCGTCTTTGCCTTTTGCACAACGTACATAACAGTGTAAAACTGTACTTTGAGATTTGTTAGGAAGTTTAATACTATGGGATAAAGCAAAATGCTGGTATTTCATATCAAGCAAATAGCTGTACTCAAACTCCTGCTAGATTACACGCATTTAGGAGCTTATCATTGCTTGTTCCACTGCGGAAGGATTGGGCGGAGCTTCCGAGTTGTCACTTTACAAGTCTGCAGGTCAGCACGTTTAAAGGTCTGCCATGTTTAAGTCCCCTCTTTTGCCTCATGGAGTCTCCCTACAAAAGAGACACTGGATAAAATTGCGCACGAAAGTAGAGTGCTACCAGCAGCATCGTGAACAGCACACAGGCGCTGGGAGGATCTAACAGCCTCAGGGAAAAGGGCACTTTTTGTTGGTCTTTGTGAAGCTTTCTCTGGTGCCTGTTTTTCGGCACCACGGTTCCCATTCAGTTTCAGTGAGCACAATAGCGAGATTCCCCCCCCCCCCCCCCCCGGTCGACTTCTTGTACCTGCCTGCCGCTTTGACAACTGGAATGCACTAGAAGCAGTGGATGAGGCAATGCATGCGGTGTTTTATAAACAAGTATCACTTACCGCATGCGGTCACAGATGCAACTGAAATCAACTGCGATGTTTCTAAGTCGTTTGTGACTCTTTCGTGATTTGTATTACCGAAACAAATGAACTCACGTATTTGTTGTGCTTGTCAAACAAACCAGTTCTACAAATACTCCTCCGTTTTCCCCCTCCAAAGAATAACAAAATAGAAACTTCGGAACAATACTCAGTTGGCAGAGCTTTGACATGTTTAAAGCAATTTAACAATACACAAACCGGTGTGATACCCCAAACATACTGCTTACCGACAAAGCTATTCACTAGAATGCAAAAATAAATAATGAAACATATCGTTTTGCTTTCTTGCAGTTCATAAAAATCCAGAAGATCATGTACGCTCACACACGAACACAAATGCGCATATGAATATACAACATACCACTAAAGAGTAGAACATGTTACTAAAACACTAGTTCCCACCGATACTACCATGACCTCAGGAAAACACGCAAACCGCACTATTGAAGCGCGAACTATTCACAACGTGACAGCAAGAGCACACAACTGCGGAGCAGCATCCAGGGGAAACAGAAAGCGGCTATTGGCACCGACTACAGAAGTCACAAACACTCGCAAAAATCGCAAACGAACATAAGGTCTAGCCCTCCTCAACCCGCGCCTCAAGTCCTTCAAGCACACGCCTCAAGTCCTTCATCCCCAGTTACCGCACTTGTTGGGACGAGGTCGGCGTGCTAGTTTCCGCTCACCACGGAATAGATGGGAACATGGAAGAAGAAGACTGTATTGGAAGCAGTGAATTTCCATACCTGGCCAGAATTTTATGAGTTGTTTAAGAGGTGTCCTCATTCAAAACTTAGTGATAGGCCGAGCGAATAAATGGTAATGGGAAAGGAGCAGTAGTTGGCGTTGAAGTAGAGAAAACGTCGTTTTGGCAATATTATTCCGTGCAGGAGGTCGTCGAAGGCGGATTTTCAAATATTTGCTTCACCAATACCGCACCCGTTGAACCTACAAGAAGGAACGGGGCGCTGGCGGCTATCCTGGTGACACCGCCATCTCTGTAAACTTATGAATCAGGACTTTCCGTTATCAGCGATGCCATCCAGGAGACTAACCTGGAGTGGAGTGGAGTGCGGTGGACTAATCACCGCACGCTCAGAGTGACGGCAGCTGGTTCGTACAGAGGAAATTCCAGCTCGGCCGGAAAAATGCATGTACCATGCAGCCGTATGAATCATAGCCGAAAAAAGAAGTTGGAAAAGTATGTTTTGATGGTCAAGATGGTCGCCAGAGGAAGGGTGTTTGCCGAAACGATTCTAGCTGTGGTTTACTCTTTGGTGACTACAAAAAGTGAACAAACCGTGGAGCAGCAAATTGTCCACTTCAAAAAAGACAGTTATGGTCCCACATCACGCCATTGCTGTACAAGTTTCCGTCGGCCGAATAACTCCATGTCAAGAAGGCAGACACGCCGACAGCCACGAAATGAGTGAAACCGAAAAACACGATAGGGGGGGGGGGGGAATAAGAGCTTTGAAATGCAGTTCCGCAAATAGTTCGTGTTGCCGACAAAGTGGAGATGACTACCAGACACGTCGCCCGAGAGCTTCACCTCGGTGACTTGTTCCGGTGGTCCGGAAAACTTTAAGGGGCCAGTTTTGCTGTCAACTTCTCTTCCCTTCTACACTATAAGGCTTGAACGTTTGTTGGTGTTCAAGATTAACCTCACCCCATGTGTTCATTTTGATATGCTCTCTACAGTCGTGTTAGCGAATTTTTTCTCGAACGGGCGCCTTGAAATTTCCTTGAATGCGACGGAGGAGTGGCCTGCATAGGCTGAATATTCACATTCATGTTGTACCGGAGGCACAGTAGTTCTTGACTTGCAATGTTTCACCATAAGTGGTCTGAGCGGTGAAGCATCCCGACAGCGTATTTTTGTCTGCGGGTGAACTGTCAGCCTAGCCATTTATTGCACCTTCCTTCCTTGTAAGAAAGATTCAACCAACAATACACTTTAAAAGGGCAGCGATGCGTGCAAAATGATACGTTCTTGTTGCGCGCGAAACATCTATTGTTGCTCGATAGAGGCAAGCGGGCTAAGAAAGACCAGTCAAATATGTAGATTTAACGGTCCCTTTCCTTGGCAGGTCTGGAAGTGAGAGAGAAAGGTGTGTAGCGCTCACGTAGCACTCTACCACTGAATAAAACCATCCTTATGTTTGCGCAGATGGCTGTAGGTGCAGTTAAAGTAAATTCATTCATTATTCCATTCAAGGGCACGGCGGACCTTGCGCAGACATGTGGCATAAAGCGTCGTTCTTCTACTTCGTACAGGCTTTGCTGCTTGGTTTCGCCGGAGCATCTTCATCGCTGGACAGCGCCGGGATTGACACGTGCTGTTCCGAGACGCACTGGTTACTGCCTGGTCACAGCAGCGTTCAGCTCGTCGACGTGCTTCCGGCAGCTCCCCTATCTGGCCACGTGACATCAAGTGAATCACCTATAAAGGATCGACCCAATAACTTCACCTTCAGTGGGCACGGCGGACCTTGCGCAGACATGTGGCATAAAGCGCCGTTCTTCTACTTCGTACAGGTTGGTGCTTGTTACACTACATGTAGAAGTGATTGCCGCGGTCTCGTGGTCCTGCCGTGCCCCGAGCAGTGTCTTTGCATTATGTATGATGCGTACTGTGTGTGCCTGTTGGTATTGTGCGGGGATGTCGAGGTGAACCCGGGCCCTACGGTAGAGGAAATGTTTGAATCACTCCTTTCGGGCCAAAATACCATCACTTCGGAAATCGCAGCACTTAGAGCTCAACAGGACGACATGCAAAAGCTTATGAGTGAGTGGGCCTTGCGTTACGCGGAAATGGAAAAACTGGCAGCTCGGGTAGATAATTTGGAAAAGACAATCGCTTCCCTCCAGGCCAAAATAACTGACCTCGAAGATAGAAGCAGACGCGCAAACTTGGTCGTTTCTGGAGTGAACGAGGATCCTGCGGAAACCGAGACTAATTTGAAGCGCAAAGTACTGACCGAAATCTTTGAAAAAAAAGCTGCATGTTCCTTGCAGGTCAGTTGGCAGGATACATAGGATTGGATAGCCAGGAAATCAAAGACCAGTTATTATATTCTTTCAGGATTTCAATAAAAAAGAGCTAGTTTTGACGAACGCTAATAAACTGAAGGGTGCCGAGGTGTCTATCGAGAATGATTACTCGAAAGAAACACTGCGCAAACGCGAGCTACTGTGGGAGAGCGCAAAAAACGAAAAGCTGCAGGGAAAGAAAGTAGCCCTTGTACACGACAAAATTCGAGTACACAAACAAAAATTCGCATGGGATGGTACCACAAACTCTAGAATTAAACTCGGCGCTTCTCCGAACAGGCAATTCAGCGCATGACCAAGTTCCCCTGAGGATAAGCAGCTCCGTCTTTTAAACATAAATGCTCGCAGTGTTGCAAATAAATCAGAACATCTTGAAGCTATCATATTTGGCCATAACCCACATGTTGTGGTTATTACAGAGACTTGGTTACGGGGTGATATTGAGGACGATACCGTTTTCCCCCCTTCTTATCAAGTGTTCCGCCGTGATAGAACGTCTAGGGGCGGCGGTGTTGCCGTTCTGGTAAAACATGGAATTAACTGTACTGCTTTGCATCAGATAAGTAATCATGAGAGCCTTACTTTAAAAGCATCTTGTTGGGGGCGTTGCTTTCTTCTTTTTGCGGTTTATCGTCCGCCCGATTCCCCACCTGAGTACTTAAAAGCTTTGTATGACCATATGATGACATTTCTGCATGACAGAATTTTTCTGGTAGGCGATTTTAACTTGCCTGGCGTTGATTGGGAAAATCCTATTTGCAGTCCAGGATTAAGCACTCACGCGTCTTACCTTTTTTGATATAATGTTAAGCCATGACATGCACCAAATCGTAAAGCAACCAACACGTGTTTCCGGGTCAAGCAACTCGATGCTTGATCTAGTTTTCCTGAGCCGTATCATTAAAATGTTACCGTGAATGTTAACAGTGGTATTTCTGACCATTTAATTGTGGAGTTTTCCTGTGTTTTTGAAAATGTACAGTACCCCAGGCCTCGGCCCAAATCTGTATTTGTCAAAAAATTTTCCATGGCCCAGGATGAAAGTGTGTTAGACCATCTCGATCTTTCCCTCAGCAGGTTTTGTGGTTCTGATGCTGTCGAATTATGGGACAAATTTAAAAACATTTGCTTATATTGCCTCGACACTTTCATCCCAAACAAAATAAGGCATGTACGCAAAACAACTCCATGGATAACTCTTGAAATTTTGCATATCAAAAGGAAAATCAAAAGGCTAAGACGAGGAACGGGTGACCGTGGTACCATTAGTGCAAACCAAATCGTTCTTAACGCTGCAGTCGCAAACTCAAAGCGTCGGTACTTTGAAAATACTTTGCCAAACTTCATCAGTTATGCACCACAGAAGTTTTGGCGTTTCCTGTCCAGTAAAAAAAAGCCCATAAAACAACTTAACCACGGTGGCATGCTCCTTGTTGAACCTCTCCATATTGCTGAACATTTTAATGCTTATTTCCAAAGTGTTTTTTCTAACTCGAGTGATCTCATGCCTACAATCCTTGTACCTTCAGCTCCCGATGATGACTTTATATCTTTACCTGGTGTTGTTTCATTGCTCCTTAACCTTAAAACAAAAGCTTCCCCAGGCCCGGACAAACTGCCCAATACTTTTCTTCGTCGTTATGCCGAGATGTTGGCTCAATTTCTGGTTATAATTTTTCGCGCATCTCTCGCAACCGGAATTGTACCTCCTGACTGGAAAATAGCCCGCTTGATACCCGTCTTCAAAAAAGTTTACCCTGCATGCCCTAGTAATTACAGGCCAATTTCAATGACGTCATCGTGTTGTAAACTTCTTGAGCATATCATAGCTAACTACATTCACAAATTTTTACGTGACCGTAATTTGCTTTCTTCTGTTCAACATGGTTTTAGAAAAGGTTTCTCTACAGTAACGCAATTAGTATCGGTTGTTCACAGTTTTGCCGCTATTCTTGACAAGTCGGGCAAAGTAGATGCTATTTTTCTAGATTTCTCCAAAGCGTTTGATGTTGTTTCTTATGTTCACCTTATAAATAAATTACAATCAACTGGTCTTCCTGCATTTATAGTTAACTGGATATCTTCGTACCTGAGTAACCGCAAGCAATTCGTTCGCATTGATAATGACTGTTCACAATCCCTCCCCGTGTCATCTGGCGTTCCGCAGGGAAGTGTCTTAGGTCCTTTGTTGTTTCTCATATATGTCGATGATATTGTGGATGTAATTACTGGCCCTGTTCAAATAAGGCTGTTTGCTGATGATTGTGTATTATTCAATGATATAACATGCCGCGAAGACCAATCAGCATTGAATTCCAATCTTTGTAACATATACGACTGGTGTACTAAGCGGAATATGAACCTAAATGCCGACAAATCAGTATTCATGAAAATAACCAATAAGAAAAATCCTCTATCCTTCCCTTACAACCTTTCAGGACAACCTTTGAACGAAGTTACTGAATATAAGTACCTGGGTCTTACCATAACAAACACTTTAAGTTGGAACAAACACATTTCAAACATCTGTGCGTCATCTTTTCGTCAACTGAGTCTTTTAAGACATAAGCTCAAACATCCTCCTGCAAGTGTTAGAATGCTAGCCTATACATCTATTGTAAGACCTAAATTGGAGTATGCATGCATAATCTGGGACCCTTACACAAAAGCTAACATTCATGCACTTGAGAAGATTCAGCGTAAAGCGGTTTGGTTCGTTTACTCTAAATACCGCTCGAGCGATTCACCAACCCAACTCATGAGAGACCATAACATCCCAACCTTAGAATTCAGACGCAAAATCCAAAGATTAAATATTTTTTACCTTCTCAAGAATAATAAATTGTCAATGAGACCAGAACAATATATCTAACCACTCACCGCTCGCAGAACACGACACCGGCATGCCGACTCCCTAACGCCCTTCAATGCTAGAACTAACATCTTCAAATTCTCCTTTTTCCCGCGCACTGTAACTGAATGGAATCAATTACCAGCATCATTCTTAAATAGCATAGACTCAATTGACCATATTGTATCTTGACCTGTATTGTTAGAGTGTGAAATTTCTTTCTTATTCATTATTTGAGTTATGTCCTTAATCTTCGCGCTTTTCGTGTTCTTGATCTTCTGCTGTCCATATTACGAGCTTTGTAATTATGTCCCTCCTGCTTGGGCCCTTCACCGGGCCTGCAGTATTATGTAAATAAAAATAAATAAATCCATTCAACGTGGTCTCATGCGGCTTACCGAGCAGCGATAAAACGCAAATGGTGCGGTACAACGACGACTCTTCTGCCAGGCAGTTCAGTTTCAGTGCAAAAATCGTTAATGCTTGTCCCCGCCCCATCCCCCTTTGGTAATGGCAAGTAGATAGGCACGCAATAAGAACTCACAAGAGAAGAGAGGAAGCCTGCCCATGACGAAGGCCGACAAATTGGCAATAATTTCTTGCAGCCATCTGGATGTAACTCCCGAAAACGATACGTATTAGTTTGGACGCATGTTTTCGTAAATACAAGCGTGTTCAAAGAAAGATTGAGAAGAGCATCGCCTTAAGAATTCTCGGTGGCAAGGGGGGTTTGGAGAAGTAACGCTGCCAATTGTAAAGTTGCCAATAAACAAGATTATGGCGGGGTGTTTACAAACACAAACCGACGTGTTGAAGATTGGAAGACCGTCACGCATCAGAACACCTTTACCGAGACTTAGCTTCTTTAATAAGAGTTACCCAAAGAAATACGTTGTGGTCTTCTACTTAGCCAGCTGTGTTAAACAACGGCATTGACTTCTACATGAATAATTGGAGGCTGTTAATTTCAGATTTGGCAAACCAGGCTTCCTCTAACAGCGAATATCGATGGCGAAGAGGGGAAAGAGAGTGAGCATTTTCCCACAGTGAGTGTGCGTCAAAAACACGAAGACAGCGGAGCAAATGAAAACCAAGCGTAGCAGGTGACACACCCAAAATGATCTCCCGGTCTGTTCCCACTCACCCATACACCCTCCCATACAAACGTCCCACAGTAAAGCCAATTTTGTCTGCCGATGATGATGCTTCTTGAAGTAAAAGATGGTTCAAACGCAAACCTGTGACCGACCTAAACCCCATTACTTCCTAGTCAAAAGCACGAGAAGAAAATTAATATTGTTACGCTGAACAGGCCCTTTCGGGATGCAAACAAATAATTTTCAGAAAAGCTTACCAGTCACCCCGACAACAGGTTGCCTGCATGTTCGGCGTATAACAGATTTTCCTAGCGTAATGATTTGGTAGTGTAACCGAATTCGCAATTTCGGCAGCGGGATGTGGGAGAAATTTCGAACTTGGGAAGACTTCAACTTCAGAATTTCACTTGCATAATGCTACCTAATATGGTTTGCACATAAAAGAAGCTGCCAACTAGTGGGGCTGCCTGATATTTGTCTGCCAGTTTTAGTGTATCGCAAGTGAAATATTTCCTTGATTTCTGCTACAGACAAAATCAAGCAGATATTGGAATGCTTGTTGAAGAGCATTCTAACATAGAAATGTATTTTATGACTGGTATAAAAACCTGCATCTTGACAACAATGCTATCTGAAAGGCATAAAAGATTACAATTAGCACAAATAACATAATTTGGTGTAAACAAGGATTTTTTTTTTCTTTTATTGGCTTTGAACTACTTTCTTCAAATTATTCATCTGGCCTAGTACCTGATTTATTTCCGTTGCTACTCCACAGCGGCACTAATTGCCAAACTATCTGGCAGTGGTATCCATTCCCCTATGCCTAAAGGGAATTTACGTTACCCTTCGTGCCCCGTAATACTTGCACCCTGTTTATGTGCAAAACTGTAGTGCGTTAGTGCCCACTGAACCAATCGCCCAAATCCATTACCCCTGTTAAGGTTAACGTCATTTAAGCAATATAAGCTGCATGCCCATGTTTGGTGGAATTTCGTGATGATAAACAAGCGCTGCTGTAGCTCCCTACACAAAACATTCCGAATAAAGTCTTGCGACTACAATGTAAGAAACAAAAGCATCACAGGGGTGAAGTTTTGGTTTCACTGAATGCGGAGATGGTATGCAATGATTGCGTGAAAAATGAATCTCGCCTCGGACTTGCGTTTTTCGTCGTCTTACAGTAACAAAGTGCATTTGACGTGTTCCTACGCACCGTTATTTCCTTTAGGTGCTTAGAGCCATAATCAAGCTAGATGAAACAAGCATGAGTTCTCCACTTTATGCCTACATTTTATTGTTTTACAAATGAAATATAAAGATGTCTTAATCATAGAAAATGCTGAAGCTGCTCCCTGTTTGATGACTTTGTGTAAAAGGGAATCTGCTCTTTGTGCAATACAGACAGCACTGTGTCACTCCAAAATAAAGTACTAGATTGCAAAGAACCTTTATTATACGCCGATTTAGTGACCAGGTCAGATAATCTCAAGCGAGCTACTCTAGAAATTTTTTTTGTTCTGGACACTGTAAGGTATGAGAGACATTATCTTTCTTCTGCATGAGTGCAGTTTCTTTATGAGGAACGTTCAATTAGAATACTAGAAAATCCATTTATTAAAATAACTAGGGAAAGCACAAGGCTTGGAAATGGAAAGTATCGATGAAAATTGAGGCACATTGTTGTGTTTTTTTGTTTGTGCATGGTGGTGCTGCCGTAGAAGTACTTCCCTATAAACGGTGACCCCGGACTGTTGTTCTACGTGAGGTCAATGAATTGTTGTGATAGTGGCTTGAGGCTGTACGGAAGTAGCCGCCCTTTTTCTTACTTTTGATAAACTGTTCGTTGTGTGACCGAATAAACACGTGTTGCACTTTGCCAGCCTGTGCTGCCCGCTGGTCTGGCCTCATCTTCGGAGTAGATACAATATTGGCGACGAGGATGAGATAAGTGTGAATCCGCACGGTGGACAGAAGCCAAGGCATCTTGGGGAGCGGAAGACTGCAACATGGCAGCAGCTGGCAAGTTCGAACCCTTCCTCGGGGATGCTTACGAGGATTTCGAATCGTACAGGGAGTGGTTCGAGCACTTCCTTTGGGCGACCTAGGTGAGCGTTTAGGAGTTTAGGAGTAAGTTTAGGAGTTGGTTGCCGCTATTGGGAAGAAATCCCATCACACGCTTAAATATCTGCTAGCTCCCACGAAGCCCGAGGACAAAGAATATGGGCAACAAATTCAATTCTTCAAGAAGCAATATGCTACGGAACCAATGGTCATAGCTCAACGTTTCCGATTCAACCGCCGGATTCTGAAGGCCACAGAAACGGTATCGGGCTTTGCGTTGGATTTAATGAGTGTTGCTGCCTACTGCAATTTCAGGGCATTTTAGTATGAAGCTTTGCGGGATCATTTCGTGGCCGTGCTGAAACACCAGATAACGCAAGCAGAGCTTCTAAAGAGGACCACACTGACGTTTGCAGAGGCGCGCAAACTAGCCCAAAGTATTGAAGTTGACCGTTTCGAGAGAAGAGATTCCAGCCCCAGGGGCAAGAACTGGGTGTCCACGCCGTACAATGACAATCCCGAGTACAAGGTCCGGACAGCCGCGGGTAGACTACATGGAAAACCGAGCAGCGAAGGAAACAACCTGGTGGTCTTGCTATCGGTGCATAGCCTCCTCCCACGCCGATGAAAAGTGCCCGTTCCGGAACTACCGCTGCCGCACCTGCAAACGAGGGGGATACTGACGTGCCTGCAAACGTGCTGGTCGTCAACCAACACAGCGCGCTATGTGAGGAACAGTAATGGCGGGGACTGTATTTGGCTGCATAATGAATTTTTCCTTCACCAGTGTGTCCGAATACTAATGTGAACGTACGGGTCCGGGGTCGTAATGCGGCGATGCAGATAGATACGTGCGCGTTCATTTCTATCATCCCCGAGTCTCTCTATCACGGACACTGGGTGTTGTGACCGCTGTTGCCGTGTAACTTAAAGCTAAAATTCTATGGGGGAACGCCGTTAGCATTTCTGCGCAAGCAGATGATTCCGGTAAAGCACAATAACCAGACAGCGACGCTGACTATGGCCGTCGTCTGCGTGTTGCAAAAGAGTGAGACTGCGTTGCTAAGGCGACACTGGATGGAAGCTCTTACGTTGGATTGGTTGAGCGTGTGTGGGGTGGGGATCGATCGAGCAGATAGCTTGCTTGAAGGATTCACGGAAGTATTTGAACCAGACCTCGGACAGATAACGGATTCTCAAGTAAGGTTGTTGCGGAAGGATGACACAACACCGGTCTTTCGTAAACCCCAACCTGTGCCCTTCGCACTCAGGGATCTGTTTACTAACAATTAATGGCCTGGAGAACGCAGGAATGATTGTTCCCGCCCTAAAAAGCGAATGGCTCACTCCATTGGTGGTGGCTCCAAAAGGAGACAACACGAGTATGATGTGCGGAGACTACAGAATGACGGTGAATCGCTGCTTGCGCACAGATTATTACTAGCTGCCAGTCAAGGCAGGCTTGTTTTTAGCGTTGCATGGGTGCAAATATTTCAGTGTTCTTGACGTTTCAACAGTGTTGCAGCAGCCGCAGTTGCACCCTGACTCGCAGTTTTTGCTCACGATAAATACGCACATGGGGCTGTTCATGTTTGCGCGCTTGCCGTATGGGATAACCGGTGCACCGTCGATATTTCAGGCAGTCATGGACGATGTTTTAGGAAGCCTAGACAAAGTGTCCTGCTACTTTGATGATGTGTTGAGTGCCGGAGAAATTTTTAGGGTTGTTGGAAAATGGCGGAAAGCGTGTGGACGAGGTGCATGAAACGAGGCAATGAACTGTGCAAAGAAACCTGCAACTTTGTCGAAAAGTCGGTGACGTATCTAAGTCACGAGCTGGACGCAAATGGCATTCGGCCATCGGATGAGAAGGTGCGTGCTATCAAATACGCGCCGACACCAAATAACAAACGGAAGCTGCGAGCATATTTGGGCATGCTCTAGGTTTACGCCAAATTCGTTCCGAACATGTAAGCAGGGCTGAAGCCACGGTACGAGTTGTTGGACGAAAATGTAAAGTGGCAATAGTCGGACAGGGTGGCGAATACTTTTAAGGGATCTAAGCTTTGGCATATGCATTCCAGGGAACGAACATACTATGATCCGGATCAGGAACTGGGCATGGTATGCGACGCGTCGGCGTATGGAGAAGGGGCGATCTTATTCCATAAATTCGTGGGAGTTCAAAGACCGATAGCGCTGGCCTGCATCATGGACGCTAAGCCAGGCAGAGCAGTGCTATGCCCGCCTGGAAAAAAAATGCTCTTCCAGTTATTTTTGGTCTTAAGAAGTTTCATAGATTTTTTTGGTCGAAAATTCTCCGTTTATTCAAATCACAAAACCTTGGTTGGACTTTTCGGGCATGGTATGCCAATCCCTACAATGGCAGCAGCAGGGATACAGCGGTGGGCCTTAATACTTGCAGCGTATGACTAGCGATGGCTCTACCGAAAGGCAAGCTATATCTAAAATGACGATGCTCTTTCACGGCTACCGCTCCGAAACAAAGCAGAGGAGTCGGAAGGCGTATATTTCTTTTCTGTGCTAGACGAGGCTAGACGAGCCCAGCTCCACTGTCTCCAAGGGAAATCAGATTGGAAACACGTAAAGATCAACTGCTGTACAAAGTGTTATTTTTTACGCAGAACGCGTGGCTTGTGCTTGTGTCGGATGACGATCTTTCACCATACTTCCTTCGTCGTAACGAAGTGTCGTTAGACCAAGCGTGCCTAACATGGGGCGATTGTGTAGTTATACCCACTTCGAGGCGGCGGAAGGTTCCAGAATACTGCACGAAGGTCACGCAAAGGGGAGTCGAATGAAAATGTTTTCAAGGAGTCATGTTTGGTTGCCTCGCTTAACATTAGACGTAGATCAAGCGGCGAAAGAGTCCATCCCTTGTCAGTTGTCACAGAATGCGGCGCCTAGAGGGCCTCTAATCTCATGGGGCTGGCCAACACGTAGATGGCAGACAGTTCATCTCAACTTTCCGCAAAGGAATCAGAATTTCTTTTTGGTCATGATGGAAGCTCATTCGAAGTTGGTTGAAATGTTTGTCATGCCAATAAGTGAAAAGGCCGTAGAGAAATTGCGAGGTGTTTTTGCGGCCTACGGACTACCAGAGGAGATCGTGACCGATAATGGGCCCCAATTCACATCGCATCACTTTGAAATATTCCTGAGCAGGAATGTAAATCGGCATTCCAAATCTCCTCCCGATCACCCAGCTTCGAATGGTAGCACAGAACGGTGCGGTCAGACGGTCAAGAAGGACTTGTTTAAACATATACTAGACGACGAATTAAAAGTAGACACGAAGTCCACACAATATCGTACAGAGCGATTTCTCTTCAGTTATCGCTACACCCTGCCGAGCACCACTAGTGAGATCCGAGACCAGCTGTTCTTGTCGCGGCAGCCCAGAACCAGGCTGAGCCCTCATTCATACAGCCGTCACCTTCTCCGTAAGGGCACCTCCACGTCAAGAAACCACGGCGGAGATGTAAGCGGAGTAGCGTTCGTACTAGAGCTTTCAGTCAGTGTACAGGGTCGTCTGCCTAGTTGTCAGTTTAGCCTAGAATTGGCAGGCTGCTTTACCTGAAAAGTACCGAAAATGCCTTGTGCGCACATTTCGCTAAAATGTTCTGTAAGAAATTTGTTTGCTGATTAGGTGGTTTACCGCGGCGCATGGTTCCGTCGTGTTGACGGGACGGAAACGTAGAGCTCGGCCTCCCGTCACCGTCGCACCGTTTTCGGCAAGAAATCGCCCGCAAAACCGTCCCCATGACGGAAGATGGTGACGTATTGGTGACGTGACGGGGTGAAAAACGGCTGTGTGAATGAGTGCTGAGTCTCCTGCACTCTGAAGTGAAACAACCCATGCTCGAAAGGAGGGAGCAGACAAAGCACTACGCAGACCAGAAACAAGGGCCATGGAGAGACTTCAGTGAACGCTACCAGGTTTTCGTAAAAGCACTCCGCCCGGACGAGGACAATTGATTGTTGGGTATAATTGCTCAGCGGTGCAGCGCTTACACGTACATCGTTCGCGGTGGAGAAGACGATCGATAAGTTCACGGTGCTAACCTGCGACTGCGCAAATTTCAGGAGAACTGGAGCTGGCTCTAGACGGTGGGAAGAGTACTGGACGGGCCGAAAGTAGAAAACGGGGGTCGGCTCTTCATGGACACTAAAGAGCCCATTTCGACCTGCACGCATACTCGGCTCAACAATCAGGACCAACCCGCACTGAACCTGACTTCCCCAGGAGCTGAGGGGGCAGGGCATTCAACCGCGCCTTCCCGGACCCGAGAGCGGTCCGACGCTCCACAGTGGTCCCCATAATGACGACCCCTCGGGACCATCAGCACCGCGGCTTCAACATTCTTCGTGGTTGAGGCGACCGCAAAACCGTTACGTGCAGTGAGTTGAAACCTCGTGACAGGAGAGGAGTGTTGTGTTATGGTCTTTGTTATCGTGGTGCAGCTGCAGACACACTTCGCTATCAGCGGTGAAATCGGGCTGTTGTTCTACGTGACATCAATGCCTTGGTGTGACAGTCGCTCGAGCCTGTATATATGCAGCCACCATTTCCCTTACGTTTGATAAACTTTTCGTTGTGTGACCGAATAAAGATGTGTTGCACTTAGCCAGCGTTTACTGCCTGCCGGTCCCGGCCCATCTTCGGCGAAAATACAATACACAAACACGTGGTTGACACATTCATTATCACGCTAAGCAACGGAAGTGCAGCGGACGTGAAGCCTCCAAACACAAGGACACTAGGATCGGCGGCGAACTATCGCCATTTCATTTTTAGTATGAAAGCGCGCATAAAGGTTGGTGAAATGGTGATTATTAGAGGAAAAGGTGATTACTAGCCTTACTGTGTCTCTAACCAGCCTTGCCAACGCTCCACTAGTGTGCTTTATATTTCTGCCTCCACAGAACCAAAATTACTGTCTACTTCGGCTATCGAACGAGCAACATGGCGGAGAACGGCGGACCTAAATTCAATGCGGGGCAACACTCGTATTTACTTGTAATTGTTGCGACTGAGCAGGTGCGGTTAACGAAATGGTTGGCTTCGGTTGAGCGGAGCGCTGTGGTAAAAAATACCGAAGAAGGCATGAGCAACGGATCTAACCGATGTTCTCAGACTTAAGAACTGGAGGCCTTGTATGTCCATGTCACGGGCTTACTTAAATAGGGTGCACTGTCAGAAGATATGGGGGGTGGACTCAAGCGAGCCAACAAAACCCACAGAATCCACAGGGCACAGGTGGCGAAGCGGGTGGCCGTCTGATGTGCGGCTTTCGCCGACCAGAGCGGCAAGAATGAGTAAGAGCCTTGAACGAAAACAGCAAAAAGTCTTATATGTATACAGGCAAAATACTGTAGAAGCATGAGGTAATGAATCGGTAGTGACAGACAACTTAGATCGAATTTTCTAGATGAAGAAACAGTTCAATATTAGGCAAAATGATACAAAAAGGACAGTTAACAAATGAATATTACGAAGCGGAGTAGTTAACTAAAAGAAAAAAAAACGAACAGTTCGATGCATATGAGAGACAGAGTCTCACAATATTCACCGACCGGGCCGGACGATGCACCGCTGTCGCAGGCGATTCGGCTACCTAGAAAGCGTGGCTCGAGTGGTACGCTCGAGTTTGTGACAGTCCATGTGACACTTGTTTTGTTTACTCGCCTCAACGTTTTTTTTTTTCTGAGCCTAATCGCGGTGATAGGGCGATCACGCTTACAGATACAGTTACGACACTCGCATCACCTGCAGTGATACTTCAATATGTTAAATCGGTGGTCAGGAGTTTTCGTGTACCTCTGTTTCTGTGTTTAGACAAGCGGTATAAATAAATTACTCCTACGCAGGGAAAAAACCCACACATATCAAATAAATTAATACGTATATGCCCCAGTCAGTGCTCTGTGTAAAGGGTGGTTTCAATGACGCCATTAGGCATATATTGCAAAAAATTATGTTTAGAAACAAAATTGTTTATGTAAAATTACAAAAATTGTTTACATTTTTTGGTGTTCCTTTTGTGGTGAGTTTAATATTTACCCTTGGCTAATGAAAAGTTTCTTGTGAACTTGTTCACTGTTGTTCTCAGAAGTACTATTTTGGTTTCTGGTTTTATTGTATGGGAATGGTAGCTAAAATTTTCTTCACAAGCACTTCTTATATGACAATAGTGCATCTTTTAAACTTTTGTTCTTTAAAACAAATTCGCTTGTTTCGGGGACTTTGCTTAGGTTACCGGTTATCTTTCTAATTGGGCTGCTTTGAAGGTATTGTTGTCTGGAGGTGTAATACTGTTATACTGATACTGTTCGGTATCACAAAATACTGTGTGATACCGAAAAAGTGTTTACCGTACTCTCCGCCACAAACGGTGACCGTTGGTAGGGCTGCAAAAACTTAGGCAACACTGCTCTCTAAAGTTAGAAAACATTGAGTTACGACAGGTGTGCAAAACTCTTTCGCCATATTGTCTACATCAACGGCGATTGCATATCTAGTTAGGCCTTGCTCATGCGGTCACAGCAAGTGGTTCTACTATATAGTGCACCCAGGAATGCTCCAAGGATTACAATTATGAGAATGCTGCTTGTATAACCCAGCGCGTACTTCCCATGCTATCACTGTACGAACACGGTGTTTGTATTGTTGGGGTGAACCTATTGGTCGGTTTTCATTTTTCATCTTCGAAAGATAGTGTAAGATGCTGAGAAAGGTTTTTATCAGCTTTTCTCACGGTTTTTACCCCTGCGTACTCAATATTTTCTTTTAATTTCAAATCTACCCCCTCCGGTTGGGCTGGTCAAGCTCGGGTTTCTGCAGCTTGTTTGTGTACACCTTGGATGAGCAGTGTTTTTACTCGGCCTTTCCTTGTTTCTAAGTGCCTGTCTGATGGAGCAGCAGTGTGTTTTATCCAGTTTTTACTGTTTAAAGACACCGCCGGGTGGATTACTTGCTTAGTTTGTGATTTGCACATGCGGCTTCGCCTATTAGGGCCCCGGCTTCTGTGGCATATTTTAGTGTAGGACTTTTCGCTATGAATTCACCAATATTGCGCCTAGCGAGCTGCTTTAACCGGCCAACTATTGGACCATCCCTGTGATGCCGAGAGTATGGCCTATCTAGAACCACCTAGTCAGGGAATTTAGCTAGGTTTGTTTTGCTTTCCTAGACCACTAACTAGACACGGCCACCACCACGCCTAAGAAAAAAAAACGTTTATATCCGTAAAATGGTCGGTTCTAGGGTGTCAAGATCTAGTATAGAGAGCTCTAGAAATTATAAAAGGACCACACACACACTGTTGGCAGTTACACGGCATATTTCCTGACAGAAATATGAAACTTTATACACCTACGTGGAAACACGTCCGCCATGACGGAAAGATTGTATATTTATATCTACATGGTATAACAGCAAGGCCATTAAAATTAAAAAAAAATCTTTCGGAGGCAAAATGATTTTTCTTGGTTGAAGTGCTCAGGGGTAGTGCTGTCCGCAATCCAATGATTTCCGAATGCTGTTCACGGTAAAATCCTTTATTTTTGGTTAATACCTTATTATTATTGCAGTTATGTGCTTGATTTTAATGTGAAAACTGTGCAAGAGCATCACTGAAATAGATGCCCAGCATTAGATTTGCGAAAATTTAATTGTTCTTAGAACTATAAGGTATGTACTTCAGTCCTCGGAAAGCGTGCTTTTAAAGCAAAGCATTACTACTTTCGTCCAGCGATTTTGTAGACGATTCGCAAATGACCTTTTGAGCGGAGACACAACCCCGGCGACACATCCCTCCAGGCGCGTCGCGTGGTTCGGGGAGCCCGCTGTCGGCGGTGCGCAGAAGGCCACGTTTTCAGTGTTTCTGCGCCGAACAAGCCGCTTTCGCCCACGCCGCTGCGGTCGAGACAGCCGACGACCTCCACAGCGTCCCATCCATGCAGCGCTGGGTCGCATAGGGCAAGGTGAATCCTCTCGCAACGCCGTAGAAAAACGGTCCCTTTGCCTTCAACAAACGCCGGGATCGCAGTCCCGGCGAAAGCCACGTTAGCCCGGCCTTCTTCTGTAAGCGTTGCACGGAACCAAACGGCTTTGAGACGTGGTCGGCATTGCAGCAAAATCCAAGGTTAACCAAGCGAAAGCAAAAGCCAACCAGAGTAAGCCAACTTTTGCTTTGCATATCCAAGATTATCTGAGCTAGCCCGCCGCCATTTTTTTAAATCGGCGGCTGGAAAGAGCCTCCAAGCCCCACCCCCGTCGCGACACCAAACATTAAACGTACGCCGCGCTTTAAAGAGCGAAGGCGCTCGCTCAGGCAGCTCCGCTCTAGCCCGGCCCCGATCACATATCCAGAAATGTGGGTCACGAAGCAACGACGCCCCTGGTGGCCACGACGCGAAGCACGCGCGGTTTTCAATGCGAAGAGGCTGTTTAAGAATTTAATTAAAAATCCAGGGCATAAATTGAATTTGTGAGAACGGGGAATGCTTCGAGGAATAACTGGGAGCATTTAAAGGCCACAGCACGTTTGCGCACGCAAGATTAGTTGTTCCCACAGCGAATGAAGTTTAAACAATGGGAGCCTAAGGAAGCAGCTAAAATTTGGCGTCACTTTCAGCCACCTTTCAGTCACAAAAACGTTCCTAGTGACAACACAGTGGCTGAAGTGCAAGTTGTGTTAATTGATATAGCTAGAGCAGGGACTTGGTTTCCCTTGCGTGCAACGACAAGTCATCAAGCGGACGATAAAGCGTTCGAAATTGACAATTTCTGAAACATAGTCACTGTTATCGCCTAGCAGCTACATAAACGCACTCTTCATTCCGCGCTTCTGTGTGCCGATGGCCGAGCGGTTTTGCCTCAGGCACTTCGCGTTGGTTTCATTTGTCCAGGTAGAAAGGCCGATTCCGGACCTCGGAGCTCTTTATATTTTTTCCGATTTAACTTTGGTGGTGAAAGGACGATATTTTTGGTGACAAACGTTTGTACATATACTGTACCCCTCTCGTCTGCTTTGCAAATTTTGTCCAGATATCCTTTTAAAGCCTATTTTCTCTGCTCATGAGGGGTAAAAGCTCGTCGCGAAATATTTTTAACACAGTTTCAATGTTTTTTTGTGTATGTAATCTTAAGGTAGCTGGCTCTGATTCGTTTATTCAACATACAGCAGGTATCAAAGAAAAAGTTGAGAAATTGCAAAAAATATTAGAAGTGACAGAGGTCCCTGTGATAAATGTGCTAGGTAGCGCCATCCACGCAGTTCACGTGAACTAAAAATGTCACAGTTGAGAAAAGTTACAAGCGCGGCGCTAAGCAACAACTCGTATCATGGGGGTACATGCGAGAGGGACGATATCGCTTCGTTGTTTGCATGTTGGCCTTTAGCCTTGACCATACAGATGGACAACTATTACTTGACGCCTGTTGTTTCATGTCCCACGTGCAGCGAAGGCGCGCATGTTTTACATCTCGTTGCTGCGATCGCAATTTCCTTTTAGAGCAGTAAACAATCGTGACAGGTGGCAATATTAGAGGGAAGTCATGGCTAAATATCCTAACCACCTCCGCTAAAGGAAAACAAAATTAGCTGCCATCCCGCCCTGCGAACGTGAATGTCCAGCGAAGCTGTATCAAACACCCCACATGCTTATGGGGGGTTTGTTTTATTATAACTTTATAGTAATGGGAGCGATAATCGCTTTGTGGTCGCTGTGGTAGACTGTGACTGGTTCCGCGACCATTTTCGCTACATTCTTACGCAACCGGGAAACACACGCGGGGGAAGGCTGCGGCGGCAATGTCCTCGGATCGGATCGGACACGAGAGTTTCGAATGAGATCAAGCGGCCCTTTCGAAAGCAGCTGCAACCTAACCTTTACCGGGAAAGCGGGCCCTCAAAAAAGATTTCCCCCTGGACGCTCACCGTGTTAGGTTTTTACCGATTGAGAGTGACGAAATACCTTACGACCTCGTGATGGTCCTGGCCGTACATGCAATTTGGAAATTCCGCTTGGCCATACGCCATAGGGACGTTGACGCTAAATGGTCAAGACAATATTTCGGTGATTCATTACGTATGATTATTGAAGTGTGGAGGACCCAGCCTGAGCATCCAGAGTGGTTGCCTGTGATGGAAACACTGACCAACCTCAAACAATTTTAATCGTTTTCCTGCTGGCAAGGTGATGACTAGCAGTTTTATCGTTGCAGCATTTTGTTTGATGGTTTTTGTTTTGAAGTGAAATATTGCAATAAAAAAAGTGTAGGAATGGCACAATCGTATTGACGTCGGCTACATATCACGAGGGACGCAGGTTCGAATCCGAACACAGGAACCGTTTTTTTTTTCTTCAATTCACCCACTCTCATCACCATTGCCAGTGAGAGTTGGCTTTCCTGCAGTGCGTTTTGTGTTTACGCCATGTCATTTTACCACCACCGAGAAGTATACAGCTTCGTTATAAAAAGACCGACGGTTCATCGAGGAAGGACCAGACTTGCCGTTGGAGCTTGTTGGAGGTAAGCGTTTCTTTTGGATTAGATTTATTTTCAATTACGGATGCCCTGTAGCTAGTATTGCCTGCTCTGTCTGTTATTTATGTAGCAGTTACGGTAACTTCGCGTTTCGTGCAGTGCTCTTTCTCCCACTTTTCCTTTTTTTAAACACGTGCCTGAAAGCTTGTTCGGCAGCGTGCGACGTATCGTTGTCTGCGGATCGTCCTGGTTCCCCCGTGTCAAGTGTTGCGTCCACGCACACCAGACGTAATCGCATTAGCAGTTATGAAGCCGCTGGCGGTTTGTCCATACTCAAGTTCTAGTTATACAAGGGGCCGGATTCAGTAAACTAGCGGCCGTCTTTGGGAATGACGGGGTTTTGGCGTTAGAAATGCGTGTTTTCCTTGGTTCAGGAGTCCTGTGATCGTAGACAGCCGAAAAAAAATAACACCGCTTCTGACGAGAAGCAAAACGACAGCTCGAAGCGACGTGACACTAGGCGCAAAAAAAGAAAAGAAAAACAGAAAGCCATTTTGACGAGGAAGAAACGACAACAAGGAACTCGACGGTGTCGCTTCGAGTCACTGTTGTTTGCCTTTGTAAATATACCTAAAACATTTCGTCTTTTATTGCTGAGCTTCTAGGTGCTTTCATCTACTTTGCGTGCGAACTGAAGCTACTCAATTTATCGTCGGTAGGCGGAAATATCGCAATCCTAAACGCTATCGGCATGCTTTCTGCTAGCGCGCGATAATTGAAAAGCAGGCGCTGGCTGTTTAACGGAGAGCCGTCATAGCTGTGCTTGACCATGATCATCTTGTCCAAACATACTTTAGTGACAATGTATAATTGATCATTTCCAGAAGGAAACGCCCCATGCAAAGACAGAAAGCGCCGGACTGTTACATGATCCACAACTTTTTACATGACCCCAACTTTGATCTCAGCATATGAATGGCAATTATTCACATGTTTAGTAACAGCGCAGTGCAGACAGGATGCAGACAAAAAAACATTATTTTTTTCGTGTTTCAAGTAAGCGCAATGAACGGGCACCCGAGTGGCTTCGTCCAGCCCTGTTACAGACTTGAGTGTGGAAATTCCCAGTGACTATGAATAAAACCCTTTAAGCACGCGTCTTTTAAATGCTATTTTCATTTTTCTTTCAATTCGTTTTATAAATTATCAAAATCATTTTTCTTTTATTTTTTCAGTCTCAAAGTCCCCCCTCTGGCTATGCGACTGGTCGAATAATACATACATTAAAGAAGGGAACATAGCAGTTTGTAAACCCTGTTATTATGACATGCCTTGACATTTCGTTCTTACAAACTGGTTCGATTTTCCACTTGTTATGGGAATCACATTGATTTGCAATCCGTTATGCATAGAAGGAAAAGCTGAAATTTTAAGGATGTGCAATGCTGTCAGGATCTCAAGTAGGGTATGAACCTTTCCACGTGCTGGGAAAAATAAAAGGAATATTGCCGATTTTAAGAAAGTGCAAAACCAAAGAGTTTAAGCTTAGCGGGTTTACAGCCAGCGGAGCGCAGACGCCAGTGTGCCTGCGCAGGACGCTGAGGTCGCCAGAGGTTTCCCGGGGTGGATTTCACGCGCGCTCAACTGCCCACCCAACGGTGTTAAAGGTGTACTGACACCAATTTTCGGGGCTGATATTATTGTACAGTTCGTTTCCTTTGCCCACCTGGGTAACCTGCGTAAAGTATGAACAGCATGCGTTGCGTGGAACATATCATAATTTGATTGCGAATGTAGCGCCGACGAGACTGCTGTGCTGGAGACTTCCACAGAAATCGACATCGTGTGACATCAGGGTGTAGTAGAGCAATTGAGGTGACGTAGCCGCGTGCTCCCCTACTCCGTGACGTCCACCCGGCACCCGGCTAATGGCAAGGCGCAACCGTCTGGTGCGTGGATGGAGCGTCACTGCTTTTCGCATACCCACATGATACCGCCGGCCCTGTTCAGCGGAAACCGTGACGTCCTAGCGTACTTTTGGCCGCCCACGAACTCCGGGCTTTTTGAAACGGCAGCCGTTGACGGCGGTTTTCGCTGCGTTATAGTTCCTCATTTGTCGTCCGCTGAAGTATTTGAACTACTGTTTCATGATAGTTAGCCCTGAAGGCATCAATCTAAGCAATAAAATCATGACGTAAAAATTTGGTGTCAGTACTCCTTTAAGTTGTCTGTGCGATATGAACGCTTCGTTTTGTTTCTAAGGTAGGGGTTATTTTTATACTTTTTGATTGAAATAAGGGAATGTACCGGTTGGCTAGGGTGATGCTACGACTGTAGAAAGATGCCAGGAATGAGTCAGTGTAGAAGATCTAGAGTTCAGCGTTAATTTTGCTGTAGTCAGCTTTACTGTCCCCGTGATTTTTTTTCATTTCAGTGCCAGTGAACGCAAACCGAATGTTAAGGGTTACTTGATGAAGTTTATGATCGCAAAATCCATCTACGTGTAGCACGGTACCAACTGTTTCAGGGGCGGTCGTCAGAGTGAGGTCGGGGATGTTAGAACCACGAGTGGATTGGTTCACCATTTAACATATAAAGTCTAAGGCTAGTTTTATAAACTCAACAGACGTCTTCTTCAACCTACTAAAGTTACTATATTTTAAAAGCCGGTCAAACAAACGCAAAAAAAGCTTTAATTGAAGGTCAACGCCGGTATTGAATTAAAATTTAGCGTCCGCTGCATCCTTGGACGAATGACAGGGACAGTGGAACAGACAAAGCTTATGTTGGTGCGCAATCTTTCAACTGGTTCAATCAAAGGGTTGATCGTTACATGTATGCTTGCAAGGGAGTGGTGGGGGTACAATCGGGGTGAAACAGTGCTCACGTGGGCTCACGAGGCATCGGATTTTTTCTTTAGCATTACGATCTCCCTATCAGTGCACGCTATTTATTGTCAGCACGCTTAACACATACACCCTGTGCCTCCGAGAACACATTAATTAAGAGCCTCTACCACGTCCCTCACTCTCTGGTCCCGAGAGCATGAAAGCACAGTTGCATGTTTCGGCCGCGCGTCCACACCTAGCACAGTGGGCTCCTATTTAAACCGGCGATTGCAGTTGATTGCAAGCGTTGTTCTGCTCGAAGTCTATCATTCAAACGCCAGCCAATCTGGCCGATGTAAGATGCGCCACAGGAGAATGGAATTTTATAAACAACGCCAGCTGCGCATTCGACGAATTCACTGACGTGTTTTACGCCGCAAGAGTATATGAGGCTTTTTTGAACATCGCCTTTAGTTTCGAAGGCGCAGAACATACCACGTAAATGTTGTGCCTCCCTGCCACTTTTTTCAGTATGTGCGAAACTCTGTGCACGTACGAGAGCACTACGAGAGCTTTTTTTATCTAGTTTCGCTTTTTACTTTGGTCATGAATTTTTCTGGGGCATTTTTCGTGAAGTTTGAGCTTTCAAGCTGAGCGCCTTAGGTCCAGCGTATACAAGAAGCAGGTGGTGGCTTCCGTGGCGAAAAGTGACTCCGAAAAACTCATGACAAACCGAAAGGAAAAGCGAAACTACACAAAAAAATCCCCCGTAGTGCTCCCGTACGTGCACAGAGTTTCGCACACACCGAAAAAAGTGGCAGGCAGGCACAATATTTACGTGGTATGTTCTGCGCCTTCGAAACTAAAGGCGATGTGCGTATGATTTGTCTGTCGAACTGTTCTTGTCATTCGTCCAAGGATGCAGCGCACGCTAAATTTCAATTCCAGGCCATACCAACTAGCCCCTACAAAAGCCTTTGCTAGCATCAACGCTGCTGTCATGCGTTTCAATCGCAGTTTTTTTATATTCTGAATGTTAGGTTCCAGTGTCGATTGTAAGGCTAACGTGCGGCAGTCCGAGGGGAGTTTTATTAAATTTCGCTGAACGGGCAAGTGGCAAACAGCCACATGGCACAGCCCTCACACCTAACAGTCAGAAGGAGCCAGTTTTTGAAACCACTCCCTGCCCCCCAACCACCCAAAAACGCCAACGTCAAGCGGCGTCGGTCGCGAAAGGGTCCTGCTCTTATCATTCTCAACCAAGGCGGAATCATTTATCATTCCAGTCCGGCGCAGGCCCATCCCTCTTCTCAATGCCTACTAAGGCGAAAGCTTCAAGTACCCCATTGTGCGAAAAAGTGTCGTTGTCGTTGTTCGGTACAGAAAAGTGCCGCCGCTGTAAAGATTCAATAAATAAAAAACACTTGCCTTCCGATGGGATTTCAACCCGGGCCTCCAGCGCCGCAGAAAAGCGCGTTACCAACCACTATCTCCGCAGTTTGCCAGCGGTGGCGCAAAACTTGTTAATCCTTTCTTCGTGGCACATAGCCGCTTGGGGTATTGGCCAGGAATCGAAAGCTTTGAGGGTCTTATGTGCCCACTTCACAAAATTTACAAAATTTGTAAAAAAATTGGCTGACGATTACGATACTCCCTAATGTGAAATCTCAGCGCACCTGTTTAGCTGGTTAGACTTTTCAAAATATGTTGAGGCAAATAATTTCGGACAAACGTATATGTATGGTTACAGACCACTTTTGTTCTACACATATCACTCCTTCCTCGCGGTGCGACTGCCATGCTAATCCGGACATCGCCGGAGGCAGCGAGTGGCTTCGGTCCACAGCCGCGCCGCAGACACCTCCTGTGATGAAGCGCTTTGTTTCCACATTGAAATCGGTGGACGTGCTACGCATTAGTTATCTCGTCATCGGCTAACACACAACGGCACGCGCTACAGCTTTCCTATCTGCGGTGACTTCTGTCGACACACGGTGGATCGCGATGCCGCTTGCCTCGCTCCTCTTCGTTCTCTCGACACGCGGCGGCTCGTGCCACCGGTTTCTCTTCGGTGTCCTCTTCGTTCTCTCGGTTACACAGACGCCGACGCCTACGCTGCCAAACCCCGGGAACGGGCGCATAAGAGCTGCGCTCTAAATGTAAATTGAACTACAAAAGTTGTAACATAGTGTGTGCCGCGTGACACCTGAACATGATTGCACGAGAGTAGAACAGGTGCACACCAGCCCCACAGAACCCAGATTCTCGGAAAGCTGTGGCGGGCACCAATCAGCTTGCTGACGTACGCAGTGAATACAACCATGCCATAATGGCTAACGCTAATAATGGACAGTACTTCCCCGATATATTGGTTCGGAACGTGTCCAGGCAGGCACTCCGTTTTTAGCGCGTGTACGATAACCAGAAGCTGAAGCAAGAGCTGCTGCGGGCGATCTGACATCGCCTTCACTTTTTAAACAGCCGAGCTGTTTAAGCTTGCAATGAGTTCCATCCGTGCCTGGCGGCGCTCAAAATTCGGTGCAGCAAAATGGAGAGGAGGTAAGTGGTAGGCCGAGAAGTTTGAGAGAAAATGGCCGACGAGCAGGTATGGGGACTGCGCACCTCAAGAAAAAAACCACTTCCCGTGGTCGGAATCAAACCTGGGTCCCTGTCTTCATGAAACCGGCGTCTATCCGATTACGCTATCATCGCATTCATGGCGCTCAGCACTTCCTTTGGGTTTGTAGAGTGGGCGTTGGCTTTGGACTTTGGCTGAGTTGAAGTGAATGGGCAGACCTAAGAAAAGCCAAGGTAAAGCTAGTGTAGACCATTAGCTCAGCTGTTACCTCAGTCTTCGCATCTCAATCGCGAAGGTGGCGGAATGTTTATCATAATCAGGTTTCAATGGCAAATGCAATATCGCAGGGGAAAAATCTTTCCCATAAAATGATTACATGATTACAAAATGACTACAGCAGCCTCAAAATACACGGTGTAGGAATAATAAGAGCTGTGCGCAATGTTCACAGACGCACGCACGCGCTTTTTTCATCGTTGATTGAAGTAGTCAGCACAGGGGTAAGTACACCAAATCAAGGCAAGTCGGCTTAAGACGGGCGGGCTAAGTCCACTAGCACGCGCTGAAAAAATTCAGGAAAGACATAACATAATGCAGACGGCGCAAAGGAGGATCCAAATGGGAGAGCAGAGAGGGACGCCCCAAGCTCCTACTAAACTAGCCCCATTGGACCATAATTTTCGCAACGCTCTTGTAAAACGGCCAAGGTTAATTTGCACGGCCTGGTCAATGGTGGGCGGTTCAGTTCAGTTCAATTCAATTCAATGCTGTTTTATTATAAACACACAAAAAGATTACACAAAGATGCATACAGGAGGAGATCCCAAAGTCGGAGACGGGATTAAACTTTTGTTTTTTATGTATTTTTCTTAACCTTGACGAAATTCGGGCTACGTTGATCGGAACTGTCTGCAAGCAGCCTCCACATTTCCGGCGAACATTTTTTCTAAGTGAACAGGAACACATTCCTACACCCTTGTCCCTCTCCTCAAGATTTAGGACGGCGGACTGTTACTATTCTACTTACCCGCCGCAGTGGCTCAGTGGCTAAGGCGTAGCGCTGCTGAACACGAGGTCGCGGGTTGGATTCCCGGCTTCGGCGGTCGCTTTTCTGATGGAGGCGAAAAGCAACAATCCCCGTGTGTACGAGATTTTGGGGCACGGTAAAGATCCCCAGGTGGTCAAAATTAATCCAGAGCCCTCCACTACGGCGCGCCTCATCGCCTGCGTTGCATCGGCGCGTTAAACCCTTCGATCAATCAATTAATGTTATTCTACTTCTGACATTAGGAGGAGCATGTGTGCGTGTTTTTTGTCTAAGCAGCCATGTACCTGTAATGAAATTCGATTTTCTTAACAATATTTCTGAAATAAATATGAAGCTTGCACTTATGAAATCGATAGGCTACAGATCTCAGTCTTGATCAGTAATAGCTAACGTACTCGTTTTTTCGCCAAAATGTGCCGTCAACAGTTCTCGCTTCGACTTTATTTCCATTTTACAGCGAACAAATTGAAACCTTGTACGCTCCCTTGTTAAAAGAAAAATAAAGATTTGAATTTATTTGGAATTACAAATTCATCGGTACGTATGTTCTAGGTGGGGCTCCAATATACTTCAAATAATAATCTCACCGATTTTTTTATATTCTGGCTGTTTTTATAAATCCGACCATGTGAAATCAAACCCCTGCTCCCCCTCCATGCCAAATACCTATGCTTGGAAACATTTGTTATAAAAGAATGATAAACAAAGTAAATATGACGTGACGTTATGATAAGCGCAATGTACCAGATGAATTTGGCGTGTACAGACAACTTGCTGCGTTGCTTCGTACCAATCGGAGCTTTACTTATTAAAGTGAACTGTGCCTTGCTGATGGCTTAGTTGAAAGGCTACAGCTACAACACACGTGCAGATATTTATACAAAAAAACTCCCACCTACCCTCGCGGGAACCCCTGGGTAGATGCGACGCATAGGCGGAGCGGCGAAGGTACCGCGTTTTATAGCGCGCATAACGTTGAGGGGACTGCGTAAGCCGGTCCCAGTCGATGACGGCGTTGGCGTACTTGTAAAGCGGCGAGGACTCTAGGTGTTTGAGCCAAGCGTGGATGTTGCTTCGCCGGAGAAAGGCACACCGGTTATATGCGCAGCGCGCCCGAAGGAGAGGAAACCGCGCAAGAGAGAGTACTGCACATGCGCCGGCCCCAGCGCGTCTGCCGCGGCTATGACGCAACGTTCCGCGGCTATGACGCAACACAATCCACTTTAGTCCAAATCCAATTCAATCCAAATCCAATCCAACCCAAGCCAAGCCAAGCCAAGCCAAGCCAATCCAATCCAATCCAAGCCAATCCAATCGAATGCAATCCAATGCCCCTCGCGAGAGAGTGTTCGCTATCGGAGAGGAGAGGGGGTGAGCGGCGGAGAGAGAGAGAGAAAAGACTTTATTGAATGTTCGCCTGCAGGAGGGACGAGCAAAGGCTCCGCGGAGCCACCCCGTCCCTCGACGCTGCCTAGGGCGTCCTCCAAGCATTGCCCCGCAGGCGTCCGCCAGTTCGGCGCGCGAGGGGCCTTCGGGGATGTCCCCTCGAGGCCTCCGTCGGCGCCTCCCCGGGCTTCTGCCTGGCGAGAGCCGTCTCGAGCTGCTGGACGGCTTGCAGCTGCTCCGTCAGGTCCGACGATGCAACCGCTCGTGCGATGGGATCCGTCAGCCGCCCCTGTGGCGCGGCCGCTTCCGTTGGGTAACGAGAACAGTCCCATAGGATGTGGGTCAGAGTTGCTCTGGCACTCGCGCACACACTGCACACGTCACTTTCATAAATGTCTGGGCACACGTGGCGCGCGAGCGCCGGCGTGATTACCGATCCGGTCTGCAACTGCCGGAAGAGCACTGCCTGCGCCCTCGTCAGTCCCGGGTGGGGTTGCGGCATAGTTCGACGTTTGAGCCGATACCAGCGCAGGACCTCGGCATACTCGACGAGGGGCTCCTGCTGTTCGATGTCCTGGCAGCCGTCATCGCCTTGCGGTTCTCCGTCCCTCGGTGCCGCTGAGCCGGGGGGGATCCCGGTGGTGGTGGAGGGGGCCACCAGGCGAGCCGCCGCGCGGTTGGTGAGCGCGCGCGCGGCGGCGTCCGCCGTCTCGTTGCGGTTGGGGTGGCCGCTGCCGTTGTTGCTGCTGCCTGCTTCCCGCGTGTCCGTGTGCGCCGGGAACCACCTCAGGTGGGTGGCCGGCACCGAGTCTCTCACTGCACTACACTGCACCACGCGCACTGCACTGGTACACACTCTGTTTCGGGTGAAGTTTATGATGGCCGAGCGGGAGTCGCTCAGTATCGTTGTGCATTGCGGGCCTGCTAGCGCGAGCGCGATCGCGACTTCTTCCGCGTGCCGCGCGGACGGCGCGCGGACGCTGCACGCACTGTGCACTTCGCCGTTAGTGGCTTTCACCACCACCGCAGCGTAGGTGTTGGGTCTGTCCGGGTATCTGGCCGCGTCCACGAACAGGGCGCCGGTGTCGTCGGCGTATGTTTCCGTGAGGACCCTGGCCCGGGCGGCCCGGCGTTCTTGGTTTCGCTCCGGATTCACGTTCCGAGGTAGCGGGGGGATCTTCAGTCTTCGCAAGGTTTCGGGCGGCAGGCTTCGCGAGTCGGCCGCCGCAGCCGCCCGTTCCCCGAGTCCCAGCCGTTCGAGGATGTGACGGCCGGACTTCGTGGTCGAGAGGCGCTCGAGCTGGGCCGCGCGCTGGGCCTCGCCGATCTCTTCTAGGGTGTTGTGAATGCCGAGCTGCAGTAGCCGCTCGGTACTGGCGCTGTTCAGGAGGCCCAGCGCTGCCTTGTAGGTCTTCCGTATGGCTGCATTTATCCTGCCTCGTTCTTGCGTCTTCCAGAAAAGGAACGCCCCCACGTATGCCACGTGGCTGATGGCGAATGATTGAACTAGCCTCAGCAGGCTCGCCTCCTTCATCTCGTTGTGCCTTGTCGCCACTCGCTTGATGAGGCGGGTGGCGGCTCCGAGCTTTGTGATCGTTCGGTCGACCGTGGCACAGTTGTACCGGTTCCCCTCGATGATCATGCCGAGTACCCGGAGCGCCTTCACTTTGGGGATGATCGTGCCGTCTTTCGTCCGCACCGTGATTGCTGCGGAGTCTTCTTCCGCCCTCTTGCAGTACGCGCCTGGCGGGGGGATGATCAGTAGTTCGGACTTCTGTGGGGAGCACGCGAGGCCAGTGTCCACCAGGTGATCTTCGATAGCTTCCACCGCCGTCTGCAGAGTCGACTCGATGTGGCCGTCGCTGCCGCCGGGGACCCACAGGGTGATGTCGTCCGCGTAGATGGTGTAGCGGACCTGCGGGATCTCCGAGAGCCGGTTGGCCACCCCGATCATGACGATGTTGAACAGCAACGGCGAGATCACCGAGCCTTGGGGGGTCCCGACGCTGCCCGTCTTTTTCAGCGGTAGTTCCAGGTCTCCGGCCTGGATCATTACGGTCCTCTCCGATAAGAAGTCCGGATGTAGTTGTACGTTCTCCTGCCCATGCCCAGCCGCGAGACCTGCGCCAAGATGGCGGAGTGGCGCAGCTTGTCGAAGGCGCTCTGTAGGTCGAGGCCCAGCACCGCCCTGTTGTCGCGGGTGGGGGCGGACACTTCGAGTATCTCGTGTTGCAGCAGTATCATCGCGTCCTGGGTGCTGAGCCTCCCCCGAAACCCGAGTATGGTGTCGGGGTAGAGCCCTTCCGTTTCCAAGTAGCGTTGCCATCTATTCATTAGCACGTGCTCCAAGACCTTCCCTACGCACGAGGTGAGGGAGATCGGGCGCAGGTTCTCGATGCCGGGTGGCTTACCGGGCTTCGGGATCAGGACCGTCTTGGCCGTTTTCCACTGTCGGGGCAGCGTGCCCGCGTGCCAGCAGCGGTTGAAGTAGTCCGTGAGGGCCGCAACGGCTCCGTCGCTTAGGTTCCTCAGGGCTTTGTTGGTTACCCGGTCTGGGCCCGCCGCAGACCTGCAGTTGAGGGTCTGCAGCACTGCCCGCACTTCCCATTCTTCGATGCTGCGATCCAGGGCCGGATTGTCCGCTCCCCGGTATTCGCCGTGCCTCTCGCTCGCAGTGCTTGGCAGGTAGCGCACGTATATGCGCTTACTTGTTTCTGCCTTCCCCAACGTCTTGACGGTCGTGTGCATTACTTGGGCCAGCCGGTGCTGCTGATAGCCTCGGGTCCTCGTTTCATCCAGAAGGTGCCGTAGCAGGTTCCACGTCCTCCTCTTGTGGAGCTGGCCGTCCGCCGAGAGCGCAGCTGGCGCGGCGAGGAGAATGGGGGTGAAGCGGACAACGCCGATGACGACGACGACGACGCCGGAGGGACAAGGCGAGTGAATCAGATGCTCTGCATCTAAAAAAGAAGACGTCACTGACGCGTTTCAAACAGTAGCTATAAGCCGCTCTTCGCATCGATTCACATGCTGCGGGATTTTTAGTTGCGACTGCATCTCATTCACTCGCCTTGTCCCTCCATACGGCGTTGTTGTTATCCGTCCGTACCCCTCCCTCATTCTCCTCGCCGCGTGAGCTGCGCTCTCCGCCGCTCACCCCCTCTCCTCCCTGATAGCGAACACCCTCTCCTGAGGGGCATTGGATTGGCTTGGCTTGGCTTGGCTTGGATTGATTTGGATTGGATTGGATGGGATTGGATTTGGATTGAATTGGAATAAAGAGGATTGTGTTGGATTGTGCTGCGTCATAGCCGCGCCACGTTGCGTCATAGCCGCGGCAGGGGGTTCACGGCACGTTTCACGCGATAAGAGAATCAACCTAACGGAAACAACGGAACCCCCTATGCGTCGCATCTACACAGGGGTTCCCGCGAGGGGAGGTGGGAGTAATTTTTTTTCCGCGCGTTTACTAATTGTGGGTAATCGAAACAACAGCTTTATTACAGTAAATATGGTATCTTTTGCTAGAAACTGAACCGGCATAATTAATAACGGAATAGCATGGTGTACAATCGCGTGCCTTTCATGTAACGAACATAGGACGCAAACTTATGCAAACCAAAAATGATGTAAACAAAAACCAGAGGTAAGGAGGTTAGGTAAATGAATAATCTGGCTTCATGTAAATTTTCACAAATCCTTCAACACCTCTTCAAACCCTAAGGCGGAAAAGGTTCAGTTTAGCCCTAAGCTAGCTTTGGCTTTCAGTGCAGGGATTGCTCGGGCTTCCACCTTTGTACACATATAAAAAAGCGTACAGATAACAACTGCGAAGTGGTTTTATTAGGTGCTTTATTTTCCCCAAATCTTGTTCCCGCGGCTGTAACCATCACCGCGTTGTCACGACTAAGTTGTCACTTATCGTTTCCTACGGAGTGCACGGCCCTGCTGGGGCGGCACTGTCCCTGTCGTGAATGGTGGCGCGGTACGATAGAAATGGACCTGGGTCTTGATACCACCACATACTTAACACATGTCAACAGGCGTTCCTCGAGCCTTTCACACTAAAAAACTAGCCGAGATTGCTTGTCGAACGTCTTTCAATATTCATTCATTCCACAGACTATACGCGATTGGAACCGACTACGAGTCAGCTTGGTAATACTGCCCTACTGCTGTATCCTCTGTGCGCATTTAAAGGAAACTTAAGCTTAACTTTTCTTTCCCATATACGTATGAGGAATATACGAGCATGACTCCTAGACACCATGTCTTGTTACTCTTTTCTTCTTGTTGCCATCTGTCCTGACGCGCATAGTGCAGGTACGTGTTCATATAAGCCTCGTGCAGTTTATCCGCGCATTGCGTGGTCTTGCTTGCTTGCCACTGTTGGCAGCCCTTTCATGCCTTATTGTTGTATTGTTATGTACTTTTTTACCCGTGTATTATCATATAATACACTTTCTGATGTGCAATGCACTTGTCCGAGGGTTTTTTTGTGTATTCTCTCTGCAACAAACCTTTTTTAGGGCCCAGCGTACCCTGTGTTTTCCTGTGGGTCATTGTCTAAATTCCTTGTCTCGTCTCCCACGGCTGCCCAATGCCTTGTTCCAATGCTGGCAGAATTGCATAAATAAATAAATTAAATAAATAAATAAATAAATAAATAAATAAATAAATAAACACCCCATCATCGTCCCGCTGTGTTCGTCGGCCACTGTATTATCAACTGCGATTGTGTGAAAAAGGCCATATGAAGGGATTCAACGCTTGCGTCAGATAGTTCGCGCATTCAATGCGAAGCACATAAATCGGGGCGCAGAAAGGTTTCCACGACTAATTTGCCAGCCCGGCGCAGCAGCGGGCCGCTTCGACACAGCTAACGTCCGTGCAGCAAAGCGCAATACGCTGAGCGAAAAGAAAATTGTATACAAACGAGCAAAGAACCGCACACTATAGGCTAACCCCACGCCATACACACTTGAAACCGTAGTTCTTGTCCCGTTTTACAATTTCACTTACCACTCTCCCGAAAAAAAAAACTGACCCAGATCCTCCGGTTTAAAAATCAAGTTTATTCATCTGCTTTTTCACCGAATGCTGCCGTTAGAAGCAGGCGGTGAAAAAAACTGTTGAGGCCCAGCTTCGTGCGCAAGCGCTAGCGCATGCGTTTCCTTCTTTCGCGTGCATCGTGCAAGGATTCATGAAGCCGGTGCTATTGCTAGCATGTATGTTTTCATTTTCAGCTTTGTAGCAACTGACGGAAGCATGCAGTGGTTGCTTAGTTAACAGAAACAAGTGGTTCGAAATCTAAGTTGTGGCTGTGGCATAAGGCTGACCGCATATTTCCGAGTTATTTCAAAGAATTCAAGCCAATTTCCAGTAATTAATTTCATTCTCCAAATTTGCCACATATAAAACGTTTACTCCTCCTTCACGTAATTCCAAAAAGGGGAAATAAATTGTGAGTAATTTCAAGTAATGTCAAGCAATTCCAAATAATGTCAGGTAATTCCAAATAATTTCAACCAATTCAAATTATATCCCAATAAATTTCAAGTAGTTACGCGCAATTCCCAATGAGTACAAACAATTTGAAGTTAATAAAACGAATTCTGCAAGTATTTCTTCAAAGCCTCATTTAACAAAAATCAGAGGTTAATTCTGCTTGTAATTTCCTTTCCACGCTGCTTCCGGGCCTCTCAAGCACGAAAGCGATGGTTTTTAGAACAGCCGTGAATTTTCGGTTACGGAAAGCTAAGCGCGGTCATTTGAGTAACTTCCAGGCAAGCGGCGGCGACGATAAGAAGCATTGTGCTAGCTTCGAAAAAGTGATAACGCCGCTCCGCTGGTCGCGGACACAAAACAAAACATACACATACTTTCGCGGCAATATCGACTACTGGCGCGTGAATTTTGATCGACAGGCATAGAACAGTTCATTCATAAGAAGACTTCGTTTTGAATTGGATATAAGGTTTGTGGGAGACGTGGTCGATGGCAAAGTCTCATCCCGTAAACAAAGAAAACTTATGACACGAAACTTTAGAGTCATTAGGGTCCCGGTATGTGATACATAGCATAGGATGGACGTCGCATTAAAATAAAACATTAATTTCCGTGTCTCAGTAGGACGCGAGGGGCATAATTCAATCTTGTAGTGCGCTCGCTTCAGACTTACGGTCAAGTATATCTGTGCTGGCGATGCGGTGAAAACAAAAAATCAAGGGTTAGTTTGTGGAGAGTAGAAGTTTTGTATTCCAAATATCCCCTAGATGGGATCCCTACCTACAGCATAACCTGGCTCGTAAAACTCTGAAAGGCTTAGTTGCGGAGTGTATCGTATGACTAGAACATGGTAGATGAAAATGTTTTAGGAGATATAATAAGTCCTGGACAAATAGATGTTGCAGTTCTAAGTTGCCTAGACGTACTAAGTTGGAATTTTAACTTCATTAGCTTAAGAGGGCAATTATTCTCCAGAGCATCATTAAAAAACGGTGTATATTCGGCTGTGAACGCCAAGAAACAGCCAAGAAATGTCTTGTCGTCGTTCCAAAATACGGGGTTTAGAGTGCGTTTTCCGAAACGGGTTCTGTGAACAAACGTGGTTTTTAGCTGAGTCAAGATTTGCTTTGGGAAATGCGGTCACAGAGTATGATGCACTAACACTACATGTATGTGATTTATATTTTCAACATCATCCTTATCGCAAGCAACACTGCCGCTCTTTATGGTAGCCTTGGCACTTCTTCGCTTAACAGCAACGATTAATAATTAAAGAGAGGGAGAAGGGGGCTACGCATAGAAGCTAGAGCTTGGTTATGAGGAACGCTGTAGACTATAGCTACACATTAATTCACGCCACTTGGATTTCCTCTGGCGTACGTAATAATTTATAACACATAGGCCTTTCCGTATCTCGCCTTTTCGGAAAACTGGGGATTGGAAATGCCTTATTCAAGAAAGGCATAATGAGGGAAGTAAAAATAGCCCTACAGGTTTCCTGAAGGCTCCTTTTATTCTTCGGAGTAGGCATCAGGCAGACGCAGCAGTTCCGCATCCTGGGTCTGTTGCTACAACGAGACGGCAAAGCGCGGCCATTGCTAAGATCAAGACGGCCCCCGAACAGGTCGTCGGAATGATGCGACGAGTTGCGAATCAAAACAGAGGATTTAAAGAAGACGACGCCATCCGCCTGATCACGGCGTGCGTTCATCGTGCCTCGCATCACCTACTAGGCCCCGTATCTCTAGCTAACGGAGGCGAACAGGAACACGCTAGACATGATCGTAAGGAAAGCCACCAAGACGGCTATGTGCCTGCCCCCGTACTCGCCTACCCAGAAGCTGCTGGACATGTGGGTACATAATGCGGTAGACGAGCTCATAGAGGCTCATCGGTCTAACAAGAGAGTGCGACTGAGCCAGACGGAGCAAAAGATCGGCTGGCCCATCGAACCAAAGACACCGAAGTAACCTATACCTCCGCGTGAAGGGAAGCAATCAAGACCAAGCCCCTGCCGCGCAACATGCAGACCACCAGGAACGATGAGAAGCGTGCCGCGCGGGCACATGTACTCCCCCGGCAGCTGAAAGCATGTCCCTCGTCCTCTACGTGGACGGCTCACTTCCCAAGCACTGCAGCAAGGCTGTGGCCGCCATCACGACCATCGACAAGCTGGTGACCAGCGCGTCGGTACGGACGACGGGCCCCAGCCAAGCAGAAGAGGTGGCCATCTCTCTCGCCCTCACGCACGGGGACGTGCAGACGATCGTCACGGACTCCAAGGCGGCTTACGCCAACTACCGCAAAGGGACCGTCTCCCACGCTACCCTAGCAATTCTCGCAGCCAATCGGGACGAGGCGTACAGCCCGTGTGGATTCGGGCACACTCGACAGTGGGAGGCAACGCCCTTGCCGTCCACTACGCCTGCGAACTAGCAGACCGGGCCGACGACGAGACGTTGCTGCCGCCCCCAATTACGAGCTACCGGGAGATTACCCGGCTATACAGGAGCGCCAGGTGCAGGCCACCCGGGCCGCACCGGCAACTCGAACACAAACAGCAGACGAACGTTCGCCGCGCGCAAGCGGGTCACTGGCGCACCCAGCTTTATTGCACAAGATGTTCCCGGCAGAACACGACCGCATCTGCCCGTTCTGCAAAAAGACTGAAATCACTCTGCCGCAAATACTGGCGGACTGCACTCTGCTCAAGAATCCCCTACCTTCCTACCCCTTCTCCTTCCCTCCTACGCGAACGATGGGAGATCCTGATGTCCAGCCCTGACCCGTCGACGCAGCAAGAGCTTGCGTTCAGTGGACAGGAGCTATTGCACTTGTAGGGGACTCGTGAATAGGGTTCCACCCAGTTTGACGCCTGTGGGTGTCACCTGAAATGGGCTCAATAAAAGTTGTTTTTCTCTCTCTATTATGCAGTCCCAAAACACGTCCTTAATAGTCACCCTGTTCCCGCGAATACCAAATCAGTTCCATCTACAAGATAAATTTCGTCCGACGATATTGTGGTCGTAAGCAATATTTCCCGACATACGGAATAAAAAAAAAGTGACACACGAAATAAAAAAACGTTGTTAATGAACATGACAGATCAGCCGATAATCGGTTCCTAATTATTTGCCCCCCAAGTTTTTAACTGTAACTTCGCGCTCACAGCTTCCCTGCTACTTGGCCAAGGAGTAACAAAAAGATAAAGAGCAAAAGCGTTTGCGTATTGAAAACCAGCTGTGTTTCATGGCGATGAGGTCATTGTGCAAAGAAAACGTTTTGGGGCGCTCAAGCACGCAAGACGGGAAAAATACGGCACAGCAGGACTCCGAACTAAAATTTTGGTTGCCCATAAGCGCGGAATAAATGCGGCCTGAACGGCTAGAAAACCCCCACGGCTCAATAAAAACGACGAAGAAAGATTTCCCGTCGCCCGGAACTATTGTATGTTATGCGCTTGTCGCCACAGAATGTGTGGCCGCCGCGTCATTCGTGATCGATGGCAGCAGACAGCATGATGACCGCAAGGCAACAGACACAAAAACGCGACAACATATAACTACCTCTTAGCCGCCTTATCCCCAGTTAGACAGCCGCCTGTGGCCCCTAATGGTATCCCTAGCCGCGGTCAACTTTATAATATACCTCTACCTTTATAATATAACTTTATAACTTTATAATATACCTCTACCAACCAACGGTTTTTTCGTGTGCCCAGCAAAATACTCCGGCGCATGCGTCGTTTGGCACGTGCCATCGGAAAATGAATATCGCGGTGTGCCTCCTTCTGGACGCACCAGCCAGCTGGTTCCCCTTGCGGGTGCGCCGTGTCACTGGGCGCCCTAAAACTTCAACGAAAATGAGAGTGATCCGGCGCGCATAAGAAATGAAATACAAAGAAATGTAGCCCGCCCATTGACTGCGGCGCGTTCTTAGCAAATAAATGTGCACAGGGAGCGCGCTATACGCTTTCGCGTTCCACTCTTAATGGCGAAGCTTAAATAATAAAAACAAATCAACGAACAAAAGTAGATTAGTAAGTAATGAATAATAAGTAATAAAATGAAAACTAAAACAAAAAAGAAAATAAGACATTCAATAAACACATAAATAAAACAAAAACAAATGAAGGAAAGAAAGAAGAATGTAGAAAAAAAGGCAGGAAAGTTAACCCGGCTAGAGCCTAGTTTGCTATCCTGCACGTGGGAAAGGGGGAAATGGGCAAAAAAGAGAGAGGAAAAAAAAACAGGAAAAGTTGGACCAGACACGTATGCCCAGCACTGAGGCACTGACAGGGATTGACACAGTAGGCGTTCAGTCAATAGCCTAGTGTTCAAGTTCGTTGCCCGTAGAAAGCGTAATAGTTCCTTAGTCGCCTTCTGAGTGGATGACTGAGAAGGCCAGTGGCACAGAATCTTCTGCTCCGAAAATGGCCGCCGAGAGTCTAAGTTCCTCAGTGCTGATGACAGCTTCCTCCTTGCAGGCGAGTAGCGTGGGCATTCGCATAAAACGTGGCGTATCATCTCTGATGTGCCGCACGTTTTGCACTCCGCCCTTGCTGCCATTCCTATTAAGTACGAGTAAGCATTTCTGAATGCCACCCCCAGCCAGAGACGGCAAAGAAGAGTTGCGTCAGACCGTGGGAAGCCTAGTGGAAGGTGACGTTGCAGGTGCAGGTCAAAGGCACCAATGCGTGCACATGTGAAATCTTCTGGAGATTATTGGGAGATAGCTGTTTCCCGGGCAAGAATGCGGAGGGCCCTAGCTGCGTCCGTCCTAGACAATGGGATGAGTACAGTTGTCGCTGTTTGATGCGCCAGCCGGGCGGCAGCGTCCGCACTTTCGTTGCCGACAATGCCGCAGTGGCTAGGAAGCCACTGTAGGGTGACATCATGACCCGCCTGGGCAGCACGATCGTACACAATTGTTATTTCTGTCAGGAGCTGTTCGTAAGGTTCCCGGCATAGCGCTGACAGGAGTGACTGAAGTGCAGGCTTCGAATCACAGAAGATAGCCCATCTGCGGCACGAACTTTGCTCTATGGTGTGAAGAGCGCTACGGATGGCCGTAAGTTCTGTAGCCATGGATGTTTTAAGATTGGCTACCTTGAATTTGCTGCATAGTGACAGTCGTGGTATAACAACAGCTCCGGCAGAACCCGACGATGTTACCGAGCCATCAATGTATACAGGGGTTCGGTCACTGTATTTCTCGTGCATGTACGTCAAAGCGAGCTGTTGCAGGGCCGGAATGGGAATATCACGTTTTTTTGTCACTCCTGGGATATCTAGGCACAGTCGGAGCTGCATCACACACCACAGCGGAAAGAGCGGTCTCATCGCCGGCGTGTAGTTCGATGGAATGCTGGTGTTGTGGGCAGCTACTACCCTTGCGAACGACGCCCGGGGACGGGTCGCTGGTATTCCCGCGAGGTGATGATCAGGTAGACGGGCGAGGTGACTGATATGTGTCCTGAGTATATCAACGTCCACAAAGGTTGCCAAAGAGTGATTTCGAGCCAGGGCAATGGTCGCTGCTGTGGGCGTACATCGTGGTAGGCCAAGACAGGTTCGCAGGGCCTGAGCTTGTATGCCCTGAAGTGACCGAGTGGTTGTGCGGCACGCTCCAGAAAGGACAGGGGCACTGTATCGCAGACAGACCAAGAACAGCGCGTTGTAGAGCTGTAACATAAACTTCAGTGGTGTTCCCCACGTCTTGACTCCGATGAGTTTGAGCACATGCACCACTGCAGAGAGCCTCTTCTTTAGAACGTTAACATGAGCGCTCCAAGAAAGGCCACTGTCGACAACTATGCCGAGAAACTTGTGATTTGTTACATGAGACACCCTTTCTCCATTAATATACAAAGGGTATGCATACATAGGCTTTCGTGTAAACGGAAGCACGGCGCATTTGCTGCTGGATATTTCCAACCCTTGTCCTTGTAGATATGAGGTCGTCAGGTCTGCCGCATTTTGCAGTCGGGTGAGCACATGCCGACGAGTCACGCCATCTGCCCAAACACATATATCGTCGGCGTATAGCGACACGTGAACCCTCTTTGGAAGGCGAGAAATCAGGCCAATTAGTGTAAGGTTGAACAGTGTCGGGCTCAGGACGCCTCCTTGGGGAACACCACCCGTCTGCAGTCATAACAAAAAATGACCTCTCTCTTAGGTAGTTCCGTATCCACTGGTAGACCCGGCCACCGAGCCCCACAGCCTGCAGTACTTTAAGAATCGCATCGTGCTCCACGTTATCGTAGGCCCCTTTAACGTCGAGGAACAACGCAGCACATATCCGCTTCGCACTTTTCTGCTGCTGCACAAAAGTCACCAAATCAATAACGCAGTCAATAGATGAGCGTCCACGACGGAATCCAGCCATGACATCAGGATAGACATTGTAACGCTCGAGGAACCACTCCAGACGTGCGAGATTGATTCGCTCCATCAGCTTTCCAACGCAACTTGCAAGTGCAATTGGTCGGTATGCCATTGTGTCCAGCATAGATTTTCCGGGCTTCAGGGGCGGGACGAGGCGGCTGGTCTTCCATTTTTGAGGAACGGAACCGTCACACCATAGGTCGTTGAAATACATAAATAAATAATATGAACATAAATGAAAATGAGAAAAAAGACAAGTAACATATGAGTGCAAATAAATAAAGCGTGGAATAAAATAAATGAAAATAAAAAACAAATTGGAAATGAGTAAACATAAAAAATAAATACAAAATACTATTAATACAAATGAAAGAAAATTGGGAAGACTACGCATTGCGCGCAAAGCTTCGCAGGTCATCCATCCACCTTCACAGAGTGAAATGGCTCATCAATGTTTTTATCTTCATCGCCGCTGCTCTTTGGGTGCTGCACGACACAGAAGGTAGCCCGTGGGGATTTTCATTATCCCCTAAAACAAACAAACATGCTGTAACAAGAAAAGTTACGAGCACAAGATCCTCAGATACTGCTGTGCGGTCACAGCAGTTTATGGTAAACTAGCCGTAGTTCCCGGCTATGCCCGCGTATGTAAGTACACATCACAATGGGTATAACCCATACTGAGTACACCGTTAAGGGCGTTATTTTCCCCAAATCTAGATTCGCCTCAATAGGTAGAGTTTTGAACAAAGTCTGAAATTACCTCTAAGGCATAAAATTACCTCGAAGAATTTCCGAAACAATCGTTTTTGTCTTTGAGTGAAACTGTATACCAATACCCCTCTCCAGTACAAATTGCTGAATCGTGTACGGCGTCCGTACACGAAAGCACACAGAATACGCTTTTCGGAAAAGCCAACGAATGCTTTGTAGCTCTCAGTATAACATACGATTTTTAAATGCGAAAGCCTGATATGCCCTGTTGGGCGAACAACCGGCGTTGTTGTTGAAGTTGTTGTTATCATCCTGCACAAAAAAATGGCCGTCGCTGAAAAAAGTAAATAAAAAACACATTTCCGAGCGATCGGGTATCGAACCTCGGCCTCCAGAGTATGAGCCGAGTGCATTACCGCCGCGCCACAACAACTTTTTATTTATTCTTTCTTGCCGGACTTCGACATACACAAACGCAACACATTGCAACACAAGACAAGACGAGTTATTACAAAGCCAAAATCAGGTTCTTCCGGATGGTTTTGTCGTTAAAAAGTCATTTCAGTGCGGTCAGTGGTTCCACGCGTGCCAACCATTCAGACACATAGTCTCGGACTTTAAGCCCTTCAACATAAAGCGTCACACTCTCACGAAAGAACTATCGCGTCGGCCTAGTATCCACATCACCGTGAAGCCATGCCATGCGCGCCCTTTAAATACTGTATACAGGCCCAGTAGCATTAGCACATCGTACGGCTCACCCCCTTCACTTTCCGTTGGGAGGTACCGAATGCCGTGTGGATTCAACGAAAATTCTTTGTGGAGTGTTCGCTGTAGGACGCCCCAAAAGTGGACTGCCATCCAGCAGTGTATGAACACGTGGTCTATTGTTTTTGGTTTCTTGCAACTTGTGCAGTCTGTACCCCACATAACTTCAAACCCCTTATCTTGAAGCCATGTTTGAACTGTGAGTGTCCCGGTATGGAGTTTAAAGAAGAAAGACTTCGCCCCACCCTGAACTCGCTTCGTTTTGACCCTTTTAAGAACAGCTTGCCCTGGGCCTGCAATGTACAATGTTCTGTACCGTGGCACAAGAAATAGGTTATCACATAAGTCCTTGTACAACTTTTTACGGGAAATGTCGCTCACCCACTGTACTGAAAAGCGTGCCTTTAGAAATCGTACCGCCAGCACGATTTCTCTAAAATACCCGAAAATTCTCCCGTCCATCCTTCTTGTTGACACCACAAAATGCGGTAGCACTTGACCTAAGCGCACCTAACACACGGTTCTTAAAAAATGGTCGCTTGTGTCCCCCAAAAATAGAAACCGATTACCTAACTGGCGCACGAACAAATGCGCCAGTCCCAGTCCACCGTCTCGTACACGTCTAAAGAGGTTTGTTCTTGCACACCTTTCCCACGTCGACGACCATATAAACACTGCAAATATCTGGTGAAATTTCTGAATATTCATACGTGAGCAATGCATCACTTGCATTACAAGCCATAACTTTGAAACAAAAAAATAAATTGCACACAGTTGCCCTGGCAAACATCGACAAGTTTATCCCTTTCCACTTTTCCCCTCTATCCCGTATTTGCTGTGCTTGCGCACACCAGTATGGATCACTATCCCTGTAGTTCTCGAGGGGTGTTCCAAGATAGTTGACCGGTTTTTTTTCCCAACTGACAACTTAAAATAAGCCTGGTGTCATCAGCCAACTGCCACGCCAGAACCCCAGGCACTTGGATGAGTTCACGATACTGCCTGAAACCATACTAAACGCTTTAACATCCTCTATAGCAATAGTGACACTTCCTTTGTTTTTGCAGAATAGTGCGCTGTCGTCGGCGTAGGCTAACAATTTGACTTTAGATTGGTGTAGCTTAAAACCACGGATTCGCTCGTTTCCCATTCTTTTCGAACACATCTCGGTGCAAAGACAAAAAAGGGGGGGGAAGGGGGGGGGGTGGGGGGGGGCTTGAGGGCAGCCCTGGCGCACCGAACTGAACCTACATTACATACCCCAAAATAAAAAAAATAAAATCTCGTGCGCGTGCACACATTCGAACGCTTTCACGGGGTCGAGTTGAAAAACTGCGACCCCGTCACGTGTAGCGTCGCAACACTCTACTACGCAACTAGCTTTATGTATATTAGTAAATATTGTACGGCCCCTTGATACCACATGTCTGGTGTGGTCCGATTTGTTGCTGAATTACTGTTTGTGTTCTCTGGGCAAGCACTTCCATGAAAATTTTATAGTCTACATTGGCGAAGGAAATGGGGCGGTATGATGTAACTTGCTTGAGTTTTTCTGCGTTCTCGGTTTTCGGTATCAGTATCGTGTGTTCCTCGCTTAAGCACGTTGCTAAAGACTTTAGTTTGAAGGCCTCGTTTAACGGTGCGGCTAACAGAGGGGCTAACACGCCTTCAAATGCTTTATAGAAAGCCATGCTTAACCCATCTGTGCCAGGCGACGAGCCCGGGTTCAAGTTTTGGAGAGCTTTTTTTTACTTCAGCGGTTATTTCCTGTACTAATCTGTGTTTAGTTTCATCATCCAGTTGGGGTAATGCACTAACAAATTCTTTTTTAAAACCCTCAAATCAACCTTTCTGCGACCAAACAGTTGTTGGTAGAATTCAAAAAAACGCATGCTCGATGTCCTCTTTCTGTCTCACTACTCGGCCTTCCCAATCTATCTCGCTTATCAGGTTACGTCGAGCATGCGCCTTTTCTAAGCAAAGCGCCCGCTTGGCGGGCGTTTCGCCTGCGGCTAAATGATCCGCTCTTGCGCGCACAAGTGCACCGCGGTGGCGGTCTGCATCCAGCACCTCTAGTTTTTGTTTCATTTTTTGAATGTCATCTTTAAATAGACCTGGCGCTTTGCACTCTTCACCAATAAGCCTTTCCAAGTTTGATCGCAGCGTATTTTCTTGAAGCTTTTGCTCATATCTAATACAACTAGACCTTTCAATAGCCTTAGTTTTATGCTTTGCTTACACATCTCCCATTTCCCGCCTATGCAATATTTATGCGGTTCTATTTCTCGGATCCTTTCGTTGACAGTTTTCCTAAAGTCCTCATCATAAACCAGTTTGCTATTTAATTTCCACAAATGCCAATTGAAGGAGTTGTTTTGCTTTTGATATCCTAGTGTTCACACTACGAGGCAATGGTGGGAAATAGGATATAGGTTTTACAATATAGTCTTCACATTTCTCAATAAGACCAAATGGGACGTATATTCGGTATAATCTGGTGTGGCTCGTACATTGAAAATGCGTGTACGGTACTTTCCTTCCTCGAACACGTTGCAAGGCGTGGAACAAGAGTTACCCTAGTACGAGCTCGCTGACGACAACTCGCGTGACGCGTGAGTAGGGAATGTGCACACCAGCCACGTAGAACTACGATTCTGCGGAAGGGGGGGGGGGTCTGGAAGTGTCGCAGTTGTTTGTTGTAGTTATTCGCGCCAAAAGACGAAGTTTTTTGATAAGTAGACAGCTCTCCACGGGGTCCTTACTTACCCCCGTGTTAGCTAGGTACGTGTGCCCCAGTGTTTATGAAAGTGATGTGTGCAAACTGTGTGCGAAGGAGAGAGCCACCGCAGCTCACATCCTGTGGTACTGCAGAGTGAACACAAGAGAAGCAAGCAAGATGACGACGTTGCCACCGGAAATTGAGGCGGCGATAAAGACCCTACGATCGAGAAGCACAGCTCCAGGCCGTGCAGGAGGTCTCTGCCGCTCTGGAAAGGCAGCTACCGAGCGAAACTGAGGGGAAGGGGGGAAGCACCTCCAGGAAGGTGGCGGCGGCCCTCTTGACCCGAAGGAGTAGCGAGTGAGCAAGGCCTCGAGCAGCGCGACCCCAAAGATAGACGTCGTTGCCGCATCGCGGTGAAGACCCGTCTTTCCAGTGGGGCGACATATAGTGGGGAGACATTGCCTAGAGAATATTTAGGTCGGATAGCTCACAGCGAGGAGGTGCTCAGGGTTTCTCTTCTACGTGCTACACAGTCAACAGACGGGTAACACTAAAATCCGCAGCCGAATAGAATACATAAAACACGCTTCCCGTGGTTCGCATCGAACCCGGGACCCTCTGATTATAAGACCAACTTCTATCTTAATGAACTATTTTTTCACCCTGGTTCGTAGCGCATACGTTGGCTTTCGGCTTGGGAACACTTTGTAGGCGGCCCAGTTTGGGAGAGATGTCAAAGTCTGCACACGACCCCCTCCGGGCCTGCACTCATGGAAGATGTCCATCGGTATTACCAAAATATATGTGAAGTGCAATAGACGGGTCTGAGGCGTAGGCAGAGGGGCCGCAAGATGTGGTATTTCAAAAGACCTGTACCACGAGTTGAAGCTGCGCGAAATTTTTGTTTGTAAAATGTCCCTCCTGCGAAAAACACGTCCTGAGCAAGCAGACGTCCAGTAACAGCGTGACTCGTGGGCATTTAGGGGTGTCCTTTAATTTAGGGCTGGTTTGTTTTCGAGGTCCGCACGGGCCGAGCATACGCGACCTACTTTGCGCATCTACAGATCGTGCGGCAACGACCAAATCACCCGGCGTTTTATACCGCTTCCGTGTGCCCAGTGCCCCGCTTTATATTCGTGAGAGTTTGTGAATTATCTGCGAACCTGAATGGTTTAGGCAGCAACAAACTATGGCAGCAAAAGGATCAGATAACGCAACGCAGTCACCGAACTTTGTGATGTGGCTGAATAGAAATTCGACCTTGCCGGCCCCGCCATCCTCGGCAGGAAACGAACTGGAAAAAAGAGGTTTTTATTTATTCCTGGCATATCCAGAGAAATAACCAAAGCATTTATCGCTCGCGTTGAACACTGCCGTCTTTCTGCATGGGGTGCGTTATGGAGCGATGGGGCTTTTTAATTGATCGACCGCTCTGAATGTATACACGACGCCACTGCATTGCGGCCCCCGTCACTAGTGAAAACGGTACCTAACTGGTATCGCAACCTCGGGCTCTCCGTTCTCGGTACGATTGGTTTTATATAATTATGCTTCGTGTCATTGTTGCATATACTTAACTGACCAGCCAAGAAAGAAGTTGTTACAGTGAAGAATTTTACTTCGTATTGGGCATGGTTTGCACGGATTTATCTGCAAAAAATAGTTGTCACTTACGTAACGCATACGCGGCAAATGCTATACTAATCTTCATGAGTGGCGCATCCCATCTCCTCCTGTCGGCCTTTTTGTGCCCCAGCTTTATTGCACACGTCAGCTATAGATCATATAGGAATACGATAAAACAACATAAGTAGGTTACTGTGTTGGCGCGGCCGACGTTGACAAATACTTTATGAGCGCGATATAACACCCTGAAAAAAAATGTCACTGGCTACGCTATTCATTCTCTGGAAAAAGTGTGTTGGTGTTATGAAATTTTTGAATAAAATTCCAATAATAAATGAAATTTATGTACCTAATACTGGAATTATATATTTGCTTAGAAAGAATTTTGTTTAAATTTGCGCTTTTTGCCTTGTATAAAAAGTACAGTTTTGCTGCAGTTTTTAGCAACTGGTTGTACCCGCTGAAAATTTAAAACCTGTTATGACTATAATTACCCAGGTATAAAAGTTTATTGTTTCTTAATATTTAGCTTTTTATAAAGTTTATATTTAATAAATACCTTACCAAATTTAGCGCAATAATTCTTTTGTATTTTTCTAACTGTCGCTATGTTATTGTTCTGATTGCGTTTGGAGTATTGTGTGTGGCAGCAGGCCTCGAAACTATTTTTGCAGTTCAGTGCATTAAGCGAGATTTTGTCAGGTGGTTGATTTAAATAACAGGACCATTAAATGTTCTAATTGCGTTTGTATTTTCGTGTGGTAACAGGCCTCCAAACTATTTTTGCAGTTCAGTGCATTAACTGAGATTCAGGCAGGTGGCTGTTGATTTAAATAACAGGGTATTTATGTTCACACTGAAATGTAATTCACGGTAACCTTATCAAAACAAGGCCCATGTTATGCACCATTTCCAACGTTTTTAGGATGCGACATCTCAAAAGGGGGGCCAGGGAACTGGATTTTATGAATCTTTGGTAGTTGCATTGAGGTGCAATATCAGACATAGTTACCTGCCCTCATAAAGAAGTTCGCGTTCACACAGGATTGCCTATGCTTATGAATTTCAGCTTGTTCATTATTGTGATTTTACTTTCATTATAAAAGGGCACAGGAACATTTGTACACACAAATTTGCCCCATGCCAAGTCCAAATAGTGTCTACTGCTCTGACAGAGTGTCTCGCAATTAAATTGGTCTTAGTGCAAGAACACGCATCGGTAACGTACAAAATCTATCGAGGAAAGTGCTAATATAAACTCTTAGGCGATGAATACGCTCTTGTGTGTAACTTTAGAGCCATGATCTCCCATTGTCCGTCACATGGTCTGACAGTTATCGGATTTATTGTCCACATTCTAGAAGAGGGTTGATCATTGGAAAATTATTCAAGTTCACAATTATGTATCTTATATCGCTTGAACTTAAAAAATCCCGTCGGAGCAAAATGCACACTTGAGTTGTCCGATTTCCTACTTTGACTCGGCGACTTCAGCCAGAATGGGTGTAGAAATTATTTCTGGGAAAGCACTTTCTTCACACAAGAAGGTTTCTTAAAAAAGGCGTCTTACGTCGCATAGTGAGAATTAGGCAAACGTGACTGGGCTCCTGAACAGATGCTCATCAAGCTCCGCCGAAAACTTAGCGCGCCTGTACGCTCTCCGAAGCGGGGCAGGCGCTTGGAGAACGGTCGGCAATGGGCGCCACGGCTTCAATTTGTAACGGAACTATCCCAATTTGTCGCGCCCATTTCCTCAATACTGTTCCACATTTGTTGCAGACGGTCAGAGTCTTGGTGGGGGTACACAAGGCTGCCAGGCTTACTGGCGCATCGATGGACCGACAACTGAGTCCAAAGTCTACTGATGGCTGTACCTCGAAATAGATGGACAGACAGTGTGCAGACATATAGACAAAAATATATATAGACAAAACAACAATTACGCGTTAGGTAGCCCTAAGAATATTCAAATTTATAGAAATCCATTACACAGCCCGGCTGCGTCTTTATTAGCTGTAGGATTGCTAGAAAGTAACCGAGAAATGAAGAATAATAAATGAGTCAGTGAGAGCTGCCCTGCTTATATGCGTGGAATCCTGTCCCCGACGTGCCGTTTTAAAACGAATCCAGGAGTTAAATTCACAATTCTTTGCCACATGAACATTTTTTGTTGGCACCTCGATGTTATGTCAGCGATTTCGATTATTACAAGATAAAAACGGCAATATACCGAACTGAAAAATCTCTGTGTGCTTCCGAAGCCCACTTATTAGAACCGTGAAGAAGTCACAGACAACCACAACAAAAATATGACCACCAGAATAGCCCGTTCATGCGTCTTTTCAGGAATATGTTACCCGTAGGGTGCTTCCCTATGGCGTGCCAAATTAACAAAACGTTTTTAACTTGTCAGCATTCGAAAGCTCACCAAGGAATGTAATGCTTACTACACAATCATGTAGTGTCTAAAAACACGTTTTGAGTAGTCCCTCTTTGTTTTTTTCAGCGCATGTTCGTACCAACGCAATTTTTTTCAGTTCACAAGTGTGATAACCACTGCAATACACTAACATTCCCAGTCAATGCTTTTTGTTATTTTTGGCGAGTACAGCTTGTATAACTGTTGCTCCATATCCCTGCAGAGAACGGTCGAAACAAAGAGCAGTGAAACATCGAAAGCTAGAGTACTGAAGAATTGCGGGAGGATTTTTATAGGGGCGTTATTTGTTCGCGAATCAAAAACTTGCCAGTGTGCTTCTTCCTTTATGATGGCCGGTGGAAATAATGACCGATTCTCTGTGCTTGAATTAAGCAGTAGCTCCTTGTTCAGTAATCGGTGTCAAAATAGATTTTTTTAATAATTGCTGGTGTTTTCCCTTCAAAAAGATGTTATCTGTACCATTCATTTTTCTCTATATCTTTTAGTTATTTACGTTTACTCATGGGTCAGCAAACGGACTTTGGGTTTCTCCTATTCTCAGACAACGATTTCATTCACAAGCGCGGATGTTGCTATCAGGTGGGTGGGGGGGTGACAGGGACTCCGGAACTATTTTGGGAGTGGGGGGGCAAGTACTGCCGTATTTTTCATTATCATCATCATCATCATAATCAGCTTGTCTACTCCCACTGCAGGGCAAACGCTTCTCCCATAGCTCTCCAATTAACCCTGTCCTGTGCTAACTGCGACCAATTTATACCCGCAAGCTTCTTGATCTCGTCTGTCGGCTTTGTACGTTTTGTTTTCTGTTTATTTCTCATATTTGGCCATTTTATATATTTTTATTTTATTATTTTATTAATTGGTATTATTTTATTGACGTCTATTATTTTTTGTTTAAATTTATTCGTATTTATATCACATGTTTGTATCCTCGTTTATTCTGCATTGGTATACACTAAAATAGTTTCAGAAGTAAGGAATGCTTGTGCAGACTGCGCAAATGATGAAACGGGTTCGAAAGCTGGAAAAACATGTTTTTTTAATATTTCAGCATTCGCTCCTGTAGTGAAGTAAATTTGAACGGGCGAAACTCCAGAAATGTTACAATAAACAAGAAAGTAGACACTATAGTTACAAAGCTATTAGCGCTGATAGACGAGCTTCATGGCTGGCACGGGAGGGACAGGGCAGGGGAGGCTCTCAAAGGTGGCCGAAGGTTGAGGTTCGTTCTGCCGTTCTACACACAAACCCTCTCATAACATCATCCAATTGCAGTTCTGCAGCTCTCTTCTTGGGCACGTGGAGCAGAAGGTGTGTCAGCCTCCTCTGCGTCATTCGATTGCGTAAAAATGTTTTCACTCGCCTCAGAGCACTGAAAGATCGCTCTCCTGAAGCAGCTGACGCAGGCACAGAAAACAGGAGTTGCAAGTACCAGACAACCTGGTCCATCATCTGTCGTAGATCTGCAGACTTGCCCTGCAGTATCTGTAGAATGCGTTCACTTGCGGCCGGACCCTCGTCACGCAGGAGAGTTGCGCTGAAAGCCTACTGATGTCAAAATCTCCAGCGTGTACTCCTAAAAGATCATTTAGGTCGTCTGCCGCGAAGTATCGACCTTCAGCAGCGTCGGCGAAAATGCGCTCGAGGCCAATCAGCTGCTCCATGCCAGGCTGTTCGAATCGCCGTCGGATCTCCTTGGTAATACGATCGATAGCGGCAAAAAACACTTTTCTCTGTGACGACTTGGTGTCAAGCGCTGCAGACTCCTGAGGCTTGTCTGTGAACTGAAGCCTTCTGGGCGGCTGCAAAACTCTAGGCACACTAGGTTCATTTAGAGCTCTCTTGCACTTGAGTTTGTGCGCTGCCATAGGACGTCAAATGATGCGTCAGACCGTAACTTTGCCTAGCGGTCACAAAGGGCTTCTGCTGCTTCTTTGGCTCCTGCAGCGCGGTAAACTGGGCATTGAATAATACTCGCTAATTGCTCGCATGGGCCAAACAGTGCTATAGAAAGGCTAATCCCTAGTAAAGTTTCGAACTTCTTTAATACCTTCTCATATCCTTTCATGGCTGTCTTGCTTGTGCCACTTAGAGAGCTTAGAACTTCTAGCAGTTCCTTCAAAGTCGCCTGCACCCTTTCATAGTTCTCAACGAACCTTTCCATTGATTTTACTCTTACTGTCCACCTCGTTGGGCACAGTGGTAACAGTAGGGTGCTTGGCCCGGTACAATCCTGCTCACCTCCATCATTACCCGGAGGAAGTACGACGCTTGAATAAACAGTCTTCCTGTTTTTCGATTCCAGGATTGCATTGGAAACATCCTTTACAATGTTCAGAGCGTCGCCGACGACACCGCAGTTCCTTGCTACCTCCTGGAGTGCTAAGTCTAGGCAGTGGTTGCTGCAGTGCACAAATATTGACCGTGGTTCCGCTTCGGTAATCCTTTTCTGCACGCCAGTAAATCTGCCTGCCATGTTCGCGGCCCCATCAAAACAGTGCCCCCTTAGGTTATGGAAGTTCAAGCCCAGACGCAAAATCATGTCCCTCACGGCTTTATACAAGGTCTCAGCCCTGCTGTCGGGTGCATTGTACATGCCAAGAAATTCCTCGCGAACTTTCAGTGTTATTCCGTCTACCCAACGCACACAAAATGTGAATTGCTCATTCCCTGTTAAGTCAGTAGTACCGTCAGCTATGATTCCATAAAATGGACTGCATTTGATGTCTTTGATGATGTCCCGCTGCACAGTGTGCGCCATGATTTCAATGAGCTCGTTCTGTATGTCGCTGCTGAGCCATTTATCTCGCTGCTCCAGCCATTTCTTCAAAGCAGGCACGTCTTGTGATCGTTCATCTAGCAGGTCAAGAAGATTTCCGTCATCCTTGGTTTGCCCTTGCAAAGCTTGTCCCGTGCGGCATAGGTAGCGCACTGAACTCACTATTGCGCACAGAGCCTGCCTGGCTTCCTCCTGCTGTCTGCTGCTGTGTTGAGATAACAACTGCACTACACGGATTCCCTTTTCTCTGGACAGTTGGCGGCTCGCGGAGAGGCAGTGAAATTGGCTCTTCTCATGGCGCTGACATTTTTCAATACCCTTTTTCCAATTATTGAACCCGTTGCGAATAAAACATTGTTCCACTGCTGCAACGTCTTTTTCTCCTGTTTCCTTGAAGGCTAGTTGACATAAATGGCAAAACACGACGTCGCGTTCGTAGTCCTACGAGAGCCACGTGAATTTCTCAAACCGTGCATATTTAGTCGATCCACACTGTATGAGTCGTTTTTATAATGCGTTGAAAAAAATAGCGAGAAGTGCTAAAAATGCGCGACACGCACCAAAGAGTATGAAAAGCACATGAGTAGCATGGTGGAAAAAAAACATCGCAAAGACGTACCGTCAATATTCGCTGCTCCTTTCGCATGGTCATCTGGTTGACTTTCATGATAGTTGTTTCTTGCTGCCAGCCCAAGCACAAACACGAAGGGTCATTAGAAACACATTAATAATCAAACTGGCGACAAACAAATGTGACGCAATATACCTTGTGAACAGGCGCGTAGCCAGCATTTTTTTTCGGGGGGGGAGGGGGGGGCTAAGGTTCAACCGTCCGCTCGGGGGTTTATAAAGCGCGTTTCGGGTCTCTTATGCTCGTGACGTTGATTATTGTTGTTGTATTTTGCCGTACGCAGTTGTAATCTCGCGCAGATGATACTGGAAGCAATGCACGCACGGGCACCTCGTCCGTGTGTACTTTGTGTGTACTGTGTGTACTTTGAGGAAAGAATGCCACCCACAATGAATCTCCAGGTGGCTCCCTACATATGGTAGCTAGCATGCACACTTGTCCCGGCATTTTTCTGAACGATCGCGTTCAGAAGAGAATTGTAAAGTTCTAATTCAAACATTCATGGCACCGCTCATGTGGAAAAGCCACTAGGGGAAGGTGGCGGGGCAGTGGCAAAAATAATGCAGTTTTTAAAAGATAAGTAAAAGAATAAATACAATGCTATGCGATGTGTAACAAAAAGATACGACGTTCTAGTTAAAAATTGAGGGTGAGACATGTCCATCAACACAAACAAGTGTGAGAAAAACCTCTTACATCGTAAAACAGGTTGTGAAAGAATGTATACGGGCGATGTGTCATGAAAAAAATGCAAAATGCATGTACGAAAACGAAAGCGCAAACAAAGCCATTGAAATAGTTTGTTAGGAAAGGCGATGTCTCTCCGTAGAGGAAATGACAATATTTATACAAAAGAATGTGGAAGTGGTGAAATAGAAACAAGTAAAATGAGGCAAAATAAATGAACTTCAAAATTACTATGAACTCGCGTAAACATCATGAAGTCAACATGCATATATTTCAGAAAAATTGTGCACATTGCCAGCCAACACAAGACATCAGTTACAATGTAAAGTAAGATCAGTTGAAGAAATTGACTTACAGGTCGAGGCATCGCTTGTACGTGGACGCTTTAATGATGAGCTCTCCCAAAACTCGGAGAGGCGTTTCTGTTTTTTAGACATTGCCGTTGTTGCGTCCGGAGAACCTCGGCACTGCCATTTTATAGCACCGTTCCCTAGACTCTTAGGCTAGGGATAAACGCAGCAAAACAAAATTACCCAATCGCAAGAATGAAAATGCCTCTTTCTGCAAAACCGTCCTCGGGAGGGGTTTTGCCATACGGGGATGTGGGGACCGCATGGTACAGTCAACACGGGCACGGCACCCTTGCCGGTTCCTAAGAAACGGGAGAGAGGGGTTCAGGGGTGACACACACAACGAACAGGGGCATCTTTTATTGCGTGCTTATTCCGCAAAACCTCCATGAATTTTGCCCGCGCTCGATACACTTCCAGCTAAAGCACCCATTTGCAGGATACATTGACCCATCACTGTTCTGCCGGCTGGGAGAGCTAATTGGCCACTTATTGTAGCAGTCTGCCGGTGCCTGTGCTGCAGTGTGCTTGTGCTTCACGCAGTGCTGCATAGACAGGGGAAGATTACCTGTCCCCTTTGGAGAATATATCACAGCGCTCTTCAGCAATCAATGACAAGCGTCCCTCTCTTCCCTGCCTCAAATTACTCCAGTGCTTCCTTGCTTTCCCCTCCAAAGCGTGGCGCGCCAATTTTCTCCGCTGTGATGAAGCCTTGCGTTTCCCTTCCCGGCATGTCCGGTGGCACGTAGCATCGCCGAGGAGTGGTATTAGAGAGGGCATTCGTCGCGGTTGGGGGATTAGTTCCGCGGGCCTGCCTTCGCCATGCCCGCGCCTCCTCACCCTTCCGCACGCGCAGGCGCAGACGGGTCTCGGTTAGGGCACAACATATTACAAGAAGCAGGAAAAAGCGGAATGACGCCCAGGCAAGCCCATCTCCCGACGACCTCCCCGCGTCTGCCTTACGTGTACGCCGAAGCGGCAAGCAAGACGATATCCCGAATTCCCAAAAACGAAGGCCCTCTTGTAGCCCACAAAACCATAAGAAAAAGCGCGAGGGGTTATTTGCGAAATTCCTTTGGGCGGTGCCATACCATTTACAGAGGTGAAACGCAAAACTTCCCGGAATGACTCCGCCGACACACAATGGCGTCCTGATGTCAAGCAGCGCAGCCGATTAGCTTAACACTGCGAAACATAAGACCACCGCATATGCCTCGGAAGGGCGCAGGTGATTGACACCGAGAGAAATTATTTCGAGGCATTCTCCTCGAGCCGAGTCGGGGAAAGCTGAATAGTAGTTTTCTTGGTGCTTCCCCCTCCAAGGCCACGCACGACCTTCGGTGCGCCATGGGGAGAAAAAAATTTAAAAAGAAACATTTTCTGTATAACTGCCATTCATGGCCAAATTTAGTCAGTTCTGATAAAGGGAACCTATGAAGCTTCGAAGAGGTATTTGGTTGGAGTATATTTATTTGTTTTCATGTATGTTGTGACCCGACCACACATTGAATTCCTTGAATTCCGTGAATTCCTTGTACAGAAAACTGCAGTTTTCTGTACAAGGAATTCACCTTACAAAAGAAAACGCGTGGCTTTGGCGTCCCTTGCGCTGAGCGTGGTTGGGGCTGAGCTGACCCGAGGGGGCCGTTGCCTGGGGCTGCACCCCTCCGCAATTATTTTGATTGCTGTGCTTCGTTATTTGTAAGCCCATGTATCTGATAGGTGTTTAGACGCGACATTCCCTAATGGTCGCACGCTCGAAGCAACAACGTCAGTTCGAAGGATATGCGCCTTTGTTAACAGGTGATCTTCCGGGCTGTTGGGTCCGACCGGTTTTCCTTGCCAGGAAACGGGAAGGGATCTACTGGACGGCAGTAAGTATAAACTTTCTTTTATGCAACCAATTCTGCCTTGCATGAGTATATTCTCGCCTACATTTCACACTTGCTTTGCCCGGCAAGAAACTTGGCCGGCGGCTAGCAGACCTATTCCCATTCTGCATTTTGAAAGGCGATGCATTTTACGATGCCGCACATTTCTCCCACCCTCCAGACAGATCTTTTTTCTTTATTTTTCAGATGCGGCTTATGCGGGAGGGCGACCACGCTTTTTTTTACAAGTTTTACAGGATGACACCGGGGGTCTTAGACTTACTGCTGTCGTTTGTGAAGAACGACCTCACGCGGGAGTACGCAGTGCGAGATCCTCTGGAGCCTGGGGAGAGACTCGCAAAGCTCGCAAAGAGAAACTTTTGGAAAGCATTGGACCACACAACCGCCAGTTTGAACACTTAACTATAGGTTTTGTGAAAAATTTGATTTCAGAGTAAGCGGTCGAAAAGTGGGGGGGGGGGGGGGGGGGCTGCCCCCTGTGCAAAAATGTTGGGGGGGCGACCGCCCCCCCTGCCCCCCCGGTTCCGGAGTCCCTGGGGGGTGACCAAACTGTTTCAAATAGGCCACTCGGAAATTGCCAGGTGACCGGGCGAGGCAGGCTTTTCCAGCAATGATGTTTTCCTCATTCCTGCTTCTTACTCCTGCATCCTGTTTGGACTTGTGACTTTTCATTAAAATGTCTGCCCTGACACAGAACAGAGAATGCAGTTGATGTTACTGGCCAGTTTTGTCCGGCAAGGAACCTGACATGATGCATCTGGGGAAAATTGGGAGCAGAGAAACAAAGAACGCTGAAGAAAGGTGCAACAACAAACAAACAAACATAGAGATTGACCTTGTTTAGGCATGAGGAGAGTTTTCAGTGTTAGGAAGTTTTTTTAAAGAGCTAGTAAAATACCCTCGATAAATTGCCGTTTTAGGTTCAGCAGGTTCCTTAAACCGCAGAGTAACCAGTGCACGTTCAGCGCTGGAACAGCAGACGTGCTGATTCCACACGCCAAGTCTTTGCTAGCATGCACCTCAAATTTCAAACTTTAAAGATGCGTAACGCGTTCCTTTATCAAACGTACCATCGTGAAAGGTAACACCGACGTAGGTATGCGCCTTTTCCTCATGAATTCCCATAACAATCTTTCCACTGACATACGTATCTGCAAGGTCTGCTTGGTGTTCTGGCGCTGAAACACTAAGCTCGAGGCAATACAGCATTCCTGTAAACTTTCTTTTCGTGGTTATCGTAATTTTTTTAAATTCACCAAGAGCCAACCGAAACTAAAAATTTTTACCACGATGCTGCATAAACTGGTGGTTCCGCCGGGTACCCTGGACAGGAAAGCCTCTCTCAGTACTTCGGTCGCCACCTGCCGGAGCAGAGGTACAACTCTTACAAGGACGGCTTTGAAAATGTGTTACGGGGGGCCTCGGTTCAAAGATTTCTCCGGGTTTATAGTGGTGCAGGATATAAAACTAGATTTATAAGCAAATGGAAAGACCCCAAGAGCTTAGATCAATAATTTGTCTATGCTGTGAGTATACAACAATACTAAACGATCTTTAAGATTAAATGTTTGGCAGACGTGTGTCTGGTTAGCAAGTTACAAATGAAAAACATAATTACATTTTAACGAATCATTCAGAGAATGCAGAAGCCCACGTTTTGGGCCCGCTGGGATCCTTCTTTACGGAGCGAATGGGGCCAACAAGAAGCGGTGTTTTATAACCACTCAGCACGGCGGCCTTTTTACAAAACTTCTGGGTGCGTGACAAACCTAATGTGTACACACCGACAGAAGCACGCCAAACGAGCAATTATCGTTTGGGAGAGTTCACTGCATATGCATTGAGTTCTGTTAAAACTGCTCGTCTATTCCGTTTCTATCTTCCGGATGGCAGTTCCGGTGAACTAGGTTTAGGGAACTGGTACATTAGTGTCTGCGCGACCTAATTGCATCCCCTGATGTGTTTTCGCACGTCGTATTCCGATGCCTAATCTTTTAGGCAACTTTTTGTTTCACCTATTTATGATGAGGAGTTGGCGCGGTGCGGAATGCAATAAGAAACAACAGGTCTCTTTTCTGTTCTCGCTTGGCCTTATAGCGTATAACCAGGTAGCCTATTGTCGTCGAATGCTTGGGGATGAAGTATGCCGTATCTTTTGAAAACGCGGGGCAACGCCTCGCCAGCTTTTGGACGGCCGCAAAAGGAACTTGTTTCGAAGGTTTAATGGCCGATGTGTTGGGCGAGTTTGTTGAGATCTGTTTCTCTGGTTGGCAGACTGTGGAAGGGATGAACGTTTTTGCATAGCCATTTTAAAGGTTCGCAATTCCCCGGCTCTGCTCTTTTTTTGCTTTTGAGGCCGAAGAGCAAATCCCATTTATATAGTTCAGTAAAGGGGACACAAACGAGGCTTCGTTGTTGACGGGGAGAGACTGAAATAAAAAACGCGCGAGCGGTGTGCGTGAGCTTTGTATGAGCAGATACATCCAGGCTCTTCCCTTTTGTCCTTTATCGGCGGTAAGGAAAAGTTTGAAGCCGTTGCGTTCGCAATTCGCCGCGTTCTGACTTAATGGCTAATGGGATTTTTATAATAGGAATTTCGTAGGGATTCCTGTCTAAGCCTTTACTATGAGAAAATTAATCTGCACATTGTGCAGATAAATTTTTGGTCGCATAGGTCACATTGAGATGGTACCTAGGGTTTCTCTTGTATGTGCCACGTCGTCAACTAGCCATTGTTACAGTGATGCAGGCGTCCATTGCGGTTGCACTTTTAAAGGACTGTTGTTTAGGTCTAGCATTGCCTGTTTGTCGAACCATTAAACCTGGAAGACTGAATCCAAACATGTGGGCAAGGAAGGTTCCGCCGGGTATCGAACCCGGTACATTCGCACTATGTAATCGCCAACCTAACCAATTTGCGTCATTTAAATTCCCAGGGGTACGGTGTTAGCAGAGGCGAAGTTCCCAGCCGATTCAAAAATAAAAAATACGCATAATGTGGTTGGCATATAACCTTGGTACCTCGAAGTATAGGACGAACGCTGTCTGAATGAACTTGTTTTACCACAATGGCAGAACATTATCTTTAGGTTCCTAGCGCGGGCATTGCCTTTTGGCTTGGCCTTCGGTTGTAGCGGGTGTTAACGTGGGCCACTATGGCAGATATGTGACAGCCTGCATACGACACGATCCCGGCCTGCCAGTCATGGAAAACTTTCATTGGTATTTTCACAAATAAATGGGAAGTGCAATCAAAAGACCGGTCTCAAGCGTAGGGAGAGTGGCTGGCATCTGTGGGGTTACATTAGCCCAGTACCTCTAGTGCAATCTGCTCCAAATGATTGTTTGTAAAATATCCTTCCTGTGAAACGTACGTCCTGAGCAAGCAGATGTCCAGTAATGGTATGCCTAGTGGACATTAAGGGGTGTCTTTTTGTTTAGGGTTGCTTCAATTTCGTAATCCGCGCCGATACAGAATAAGTAGCCCACTTTCCTGCTTTACTGATCGCTCCGCAAGAACCAAACCACTTGGAGGTGTTTATCACTTCCGTGTGCCGAGTGCCCCTCGCCATAGATTTCTGAAAGTGGAAATGTACCTGAATGGCTTGGGCAGCAAAAAACGGTGGCCTCCAAAAAAACAGAGACGCGCGACGCAATTGAAAAACAGTGTGGTGTGGCTGAATAGAAATTCGATTTCGCGGGCACGGCCATCCTCGAAAGGAAATGAACTCGCAAAAGAGGATTTCAATTTATTCCTGGCATTAGAGGCGAACTTCACAAAGCCTTAATCACTTGAGTTGAATTCTGCCGTGAGGGTTCGTGGTCTACGTTCCACAGCGAGGGTGCTTTGTAAGTGGTCAACCGAGCTGCATTGCACCGTATTGCATTGCAATACGCACCGCTGCATTGCAGTCCCCGTCGGTGGTGAAGACGCAACCAAATCAGCATCGAAACCTCGTCCTCTTTACTCTCTGTACAATTGGTTTGGTATCATGAAGTTTCTTATTTAACTACCAGCCGCAAAAGAACTTGTTACAATAACGCAGTTTACTTTGGAGTGGGAGACGTTTGCACAAATTTATTTGTAGAAACTTATTGTCACTTCCAAAACCTATGTCCGTCAAATTATACACTAAGCTAATGATCCACAGAATGGGAGCAATGAATCAGCAAGTACTGGTGGTTTGTATCTATGCGAGTTGAATAGAGGAAATGAAAACTGAAATAACACATTAAAAAAAATTTGGAAGCTGTCCTATACAAATACTCGCCGGTGGGCACGAAGAAAATTATGAATGACCAGCGGAATATGCCGCTACTTGAAAACAAAAAAACTTTTGAGATGGTTGTCCGACATACTGATGCCGAGAATAAATTGTATATGACCAGTAGGTCAGGAAAAATAGAAATATGACTAGGGCTTCTATATGTGCAAAATGATCCTAAGAAATGTAAAAGATGTTTCATAGTTGAGATTTTTGGGTGTTGGTGTTTCAGTTCTAAACTTTCATTTTCAAAATATTGAATGCAGCGAAATTATTGGAAAAGCATGTACTTAAAAAATGTCGAACCGCGTTCATTCAACGCCGGAACTTACCACTTAAACGATAATGATATAACAGTTTTATAAATGTGAATCAAATACTACGTTTGAGCTCCCTGCGTCCTCGACAGGTTATTGGCGTTTTCTTGACTTACAACCAGACAAACTGTCTAGACAGGCCAGCGTATGACCACTTTCACCAACTTCCGAGGTATAAAATTATTACATTGTTCAACAAAAGCACTCCAGCGACCATCAGAAAACTTTTATTGCGGCGTCTTTTGAGTTTTCTAGACTTCGGCGCGTTTTTCTCCCGCAATGAAGCAACGAAACATTTTGTGCACTGACATAAAAGAAACTTTCACTATTGTCGACAGGTATTCCGGGACTTAACAGAAATAAACTCAACGGAATATAGAAGTTCAAACAAATTTTGAACTAGGAATGCTCCCTCAGATGTCTCTGTGCTGTGGTCGTTTTTGCTATGTTCTGGTACGGTACATCTGGTTATTGGCATAATAAATAATGACGGAGTCAAAACGTCTACGTTAGGGAGCACACCACACACCATTGGCGGGTGGACACAGCAATGTTTTATTACAGAGCTGGCTTACGAGCTCCTCATGGAGTGGCCCTCATGCTGCACGGCATTCTGGAATGTCAGAAGACGCAACTCGTGGCGAAAAGGGACGCTGCAGTTGGGGCTAGGGAAGTATGATCCAGGCTTTATATTAACATGGCCGTGGGTGTGTCGCCACCATAAAATGAGAGACAGCCATCCAACTTTGACCTAGCTCACTACAATCTTATGAAAGTGCCGGGCACTTCTAAAAAAAGGCATTTTTGCAACAACATTTTTAGTGGTCAGTATTAGCCGCCTAGTGTAAATAAAGGGTGCCCTTAGAACTTTTGTATTGGTGTTGAATTTACAAATACCATAACACCGCGCTTGTACGTTTTTGCTTCCGACAGGAGACTTTTGGATGCTAGCATAAGATAACTTTACCGTAATAGGACGGTGCCTCTCCTTGACGTAAATAGCACTAGTACCTTTAGGTAGAAAAGAGTATTGACTGATTGGGTCAAACCTACAACGACGTAGTTGCACGTAAACTGCGGCCCCGCTCTCAGACTTGGTTATCCTGCACATTATTTTGGTCCTTTTGGTTGCATGAGACTGGTGAACACTAATTGAGACCGGCGAAAGACCCAGTTCCCTGTACCTTGCTCTTCGAAAGGTCTTCTTTTAAAAAGAAAAACGCTCATCACTAGTCACCAATCCTCTCGTCGGTCATAAACGTGTTGAGAGACGGTTCTGTTTAAGAGTATGATTTACCTTAGTAGCAGCAGAGACACCGTCTGCCTTGCCAAGTTGCTAAAGTACTTGCACACCGTCTAAACAACCTGCATTGTGGAGGTCAGACTGCCAATGTGTGCCGTAATCCTCTACACAAAAAAAGAACTCTGCTAAAGTGAAATAAAGGAATTTAACACTTATTGCCTGCATGGTTGATATCCTCGTAATATACAAGATATTTTGTATAGGCTTGTAAATTAGGCACATTAACAACACCAGTGTTTTTGTCTTATATTTTCAACAAAGGTACGTAAAAAAGGTACGTTCCTGAGCGTTCCAATTAAAGGACAGTTAGATTTAGCCATTTGAAATTTATATGAGCATTAATTCTTTCAAATATATACCGCATCATTTCTTGAAACGAGGAAACACAAGAAATATTGCATCAATTTCTTAACACTTTTGCGGGTGTTAGTTAAGAAATATATTTTTTATTCCGAAGACAAACTTCACATCCAGGACATATATTCCACTACTTTGTTTACTACTCTTTTTATTAGGCGCCTGGGGCAATATTGTGGTCTGTAATCGAGAAAGCATACCTTGTCACTTTGAAAGCTGGAAACACGACATTGCTACAACACTAATGATCTAAAATACTGCTGAAACTTCTCAAACCATTTAAAAAAAATCTGTTTAAGATACGGTTTCGAAAAATTAGGGGCTTAGATAATGCCGTTAACGCACAAAATTTTCCATTCACAAATGGTATACCATGAACCTGCGCCAAAATCATAGGTCGTACGAATAGTGCTACTGCCTGTACTAACAATGTGGGAGGGATAACATATCGATTGAGCGCCCGCATACAACCATTTGCGAAATAATATGCTGTCTTCAGATCGTGCACGCATACCTAACGGACTTAAATCTATATAGCTGCTCACAAATTAGGCCTTCAACAATGCAAAACAAAAGGTATGCTTCTCATCTGGAAACTTCGGGGTCACAGTATTGGTAAGGCAAGCTAGAACCACCGTTAATATTGTGCCAAATTTCCGAATGCGATATTGTTCTAAAGGTGGAACACACAAAGATTTCCGTTAGCATTTTACACCACCTCCTTAGAATTCACTTATAAAATTCGCGATCAAGTAGCTAGACCCAAAAACCATTATGTATGCTGCCTCTTATTCCCAGAAGTATAGTACTATCTCGCAAATTTTAAAGCACCGTGTTTAACAAGTATAAGGGGCAACATAAATTGCAGTCTCTGTGCCATTTTAAAACATTAGCGTACGAGGAACACGTTTGGTTGCCTGGAGAAAATGCATGTTGCCCAAAGCGGTTCTTTTCGCGGATGTCTTTTACTAAATATGGCTGAAGCGAGAGTGCGACTAGTACTTTTATGTCAAAACTCAATAAAATCGGATAGACTTGTGTTGTCTACAAGGCGGAAATATTTGCAAAAAGAACTAGTACGCTGTATTTCTACACAAGCTCTGCTAAAGTAGCTGATATTGCAAAAATGGTGTTGAGTTCACGGATATTTAGTATTGGACTTTCCGATATTGAACGCATCTAGGCAGCTTTATTTGTGGCCAGTGTCAAAAAATCGTTTGCTGTATGTTTCAGGAATTTGAAAGTCTTAGAAAAATTCCCAATTTTTCCAAAGTCATCCACTAGGTCCGTTTTTATTTTGGGAACTTCTAAAAAAAACATTACGATTATACCAGCTGCCTTTTTTGTTGCCAGCCGGAAGCATCAAAATGTGACGCGGAGATGGAGGCGAGGGTGCGGATTTGTCCTATTTCTTAGTGACCATTATTAATGGCATCTTGGAAAGAAACTTTGGAAAATTCAGAATTCGTATTTACTACGGGAGCCTACGAAAAGATATCGACGGCATATTAGCATTTCATTTTCCACCTTCAAGTATTACTGCTAGGTTGGGAAAAATATTTAGGCTGCACTTAATATACCCGGATTCCTTGATCGCTTATCTGGGGCAGGGGACTTGATTATGAACACACTGTGGGCGCCACACATCCGTTACGGCATTATATGGAGTTTTGTGGGCATTGAATCTGCCGTCCTTGTAGATTTTATTACTTTTAAAGAGCCAGTCGTACGTAAAATAGGGCGGTTACTCTTAGATCTCATCTTATTTTCATAATATTGTCAGATCAATCGTGGGAAGGAACTTGAGAATAAGGCATGCCATGCTTCGACCACTCCGAATGCTTCTAGGTGTTTTTGTTTACAATGTGAAGGTCCTGTTCGTTGATATTCCTTCTTCGCGATTGCGTGGGGTGACTCCTACGACGATACTCTTGTGGATTGGGTTGACTAGGAATACCGCGGTGTTCGTGATTTCTGGAGAATTCTTTGAAAGCGATGTTTTTCATCTAGATCCCCAAGGGTTCTGAAGCGAACGGTGGTGTCAACAGGAAGTCCCGCCCACAAATTGAAGTTACTGAAACTTGAAAGAAGTTGCATGGAACCTGGAGGAAACATAGAAATGGAGCTGGAGCAAGTTTGTTGATCGATTGAACTAGGCGCCCAAGCAGACACGGGGAGACAGCCGGCGCACTGGTCGGGCACATCTGCGGGATTAGCCCCTGCATTGTCGCAGAATGCTACGTGATATCGTAACACGACCTTCGGCACTACTTTGCGCTCCGATCACTGCACGTGTAGCGAAAGTGTGGGGCGTTGCACATGCGTTAAATTTAGCAATAGTTTACAGAAATCTGACACCATTGCCTGGTATCTCACTTCCCCGTCTCTACCGCTCCGTCGGCACCGACAGAGGCACACCAGAACTGAGATTGTATAGCGCAGGGTTGGAGCTTCCTATTATTTTATAAAAAGAGTTCCACTCATGTGCTTCACCACCGCCACTGAACTAACCACCAATCAATAATAAGGCCTTGATTTAACCGTATCAAAGAATATTTTTTGAAGTAATGTAACTGGTTTCTGGTTTCACTCTGTAGGGCCACATGTGTGAACTCAACTGATGTCGCATGGGTAATCACGATATCGCTTGGACTAGGCGCCAGTACACTGAGGCACTCTGGGATTGAGCTCAAAGAATTGCAGACGCCACGTATTTTTTATTGTAAGCATCATAGCTTGTAAACTGAATCACTCTGGGATTGAACTCAAAGACTAGCAGACACCACGTATTTTTTTATCGTAAACAACATAGCTTGCACACTAAGGATCCAGGTTTTTCGCTTACCTCGAAAACGCTGACCTAAGCTCGAGTACCTATATGGGAGGTTTCCGCACGGCTCCATTTTATATTTTATAGGAGCTATTCAAATAAAATGTTTTGGAGTTAGACAAATCAAACGTCAAGGCTATTTTTTAAAATTATTACTTTTAGCAAAAAAACACCACCCTGATTTTACTTCAGAGGCCATTAATTAATAATTCATTTTCTCAAATTGGAAGTTTTCATCAAGAAAGTCACCCAAAGCCATTGCAGACAACAAAACTTAGGTAGACGTTGTTGCATTTTGACTGCGCCAACGATGGCACAAAAAGCCCAGTGAAATTATTTTGCTGCACTCTTACACCGACAATTTTGAATACTGAATACACTGTAACTCAGATTTCCCGTGTTGTTTGTAAACGAATGTAACTGAATTGACAACAGCCAGAAACAATGCTAGCTTTCTACCGTGATTCGACGGATTTGTATGAAACGTGGCACGTTGGCTACGCAGGCCGATTTTTTCGGGCAAAAACGTTGTAGCAAAATACACGTCCCCCCCTAAAAAAACACGTGTTGCGCTGATATTTCTAGTTTTCACGTATTTTGGTTTCAAATTCGCTCCTATAATTTCAAAAACTGTTGCCTGTGTTCAAGGTGCATCTCTGAGGTACCACACAAGACAAATACATCAATAACGGTGATACGCCGCTAGAACTTACAAAGCAGGCTTGCACTAAATTTTTGCAAAGCCGTGCTGCAGGTCTTTGAAATTTCAAAATTATTTTGGGGCAGAAAACTTCGGCAGGTTAAACAGGAGAGCGAGCAAATAAATACGCTGTATACAATTTTTATAGGATTGACATAGGTTCGACATGAGGAGTTGGCAGGTAACGGTTATGCTGGAGCGCAAACGAATCACCTTGATTTCCTTCACTCTTAAACAGGAGGGGTCATTGCTAAAGGTAGATTCCCGCAGTGTGATCGTTTCTGGCCTGGGTAAAGCAAACGGGAGAATTGGAGGCAGAAGAAAGACATGGTTTACATGGAAGGGAAAATGACAAGTTTGGCTGTGGACAACATCTCTCGAATATTGCAGATCATAGCCGCCAGCGGGACCCAGCTGCGTTGATTCGCAGCACAGTGCACAGGTTTAACGAGTGAGCCCATAAAGCCCGGCAACTATTACGCGTGAGAACAAGGGTGTAACAACAGCAATACATACACTTCTACAAACTCCACCTTACATCCGCCCCTTTCGAGTAAGGATACTTGTCAATTTTGCATGTTTGTTGACAGGTGTTGATTTGATTATATTAGATTAAATTATTTAGTTAATCTATGGGTATTATGCTAACGGTTAGGCGCTCTTTACAAAATTCCTTCTTTAGCGAATGCTACAAATGCGACTTCAGCGAAAATCTTACATTCATGCGACCACATACGACTAAATTGACCCCATCGCAACTAATACAAGAATATTCAGATGTCTGGAAACAAGAACCGACGTCTTAGAGATTGGGCGACCAACACGGGTCCCCACACCATTAACGAGCCTTAGCTTGAGGAAACAGGTGCAGAAAGAAATATGCTGTTGTCTTCCACTTAGCAACTTTTGCTATAGAACGCCATAGACTCGTGAAAGCGGAATTGGACGGTGTTAATTTCAAATGTGGCAAGCCAGAATTACGGTAACAGCGAATGTAGAGGGCAAAAGACGGAACGGGATTCAGAATTTTCCCACGGTTAGTATGCATCAATACCACGAAGAAGGAGACAGCGGAGCAAAAGAAAAACCACGCGAGGCAGGTGACCTACCCAAACTGATCTCCCGTAGTGTTCCCAAATACCCTTTTTTACACGTAAGGTTTCCCAAATTCAAAAGAAAGTTTTGTATGGTTCATTGATGGCGACGTTGTCTAAAACATCCCGGAGGAAAGTCAACTTTGTCTGCCGATGATGATGTTTTTCTGGTGGAGTAATAGATGGTTGAAACGGAAGCCTGGGTGCGACCTAAACTTTGTGATTTGAAAGTCAAAAGCAGGAGTACAAAATCCAGAGTTACGCTGCAAAGGCACTACCGGGAAGCAAACTTAAACAATAGTTTTCCAGAAACACTAACCAAGCCCCCTAGCACGTAATGCTTTCGTTTTCGGAATATAACATGGTTCCCTATAGTTGATTTTGTAGTGTAACCGAATTCGCAATTATGGCAACGCGAGGTAGGACAAATTGCGAATTCGGTTGCACTTCACAAGTTTTCTTCAATATTCCAACATAAAGTAGATTGCATGTAACAAAAACTGCAACCTATGGAGCTGCCTCATTTGCCAGCCCCTACCACAAACCCGAGTGGGTCGCAAGTGAAATATTTTCGTTATTCGAGATAGAGACAAAATGAAGCAGTCCTTGGAAGGCTTCCTAAAGAACATTGTAGCAAATAAATCTATTCTACAACTCAACTCTACACAAACGTGCATCTTGAGAACAATGCAAAGCTGGAAGGCCTGAAGGATCGTAACTAGCACAAAAATTTTTATTTAATGTAAACATAAAGTTTGTTTGTTTTATTAGCTTCGAACTCCTTTCATCGAGTTAATTTCATTGGAGAGTACCTAGTGTATTATCGCTTCTACTCCACTGTGACCCTCATTGCCACAGGATATGGATGTCTTCTACTGAAACATGGGCGAAGCGAGACTGACAGGTAGTGCCATCCCAAACTCAGGTAAACCCCACTCATTTGTGTTGTCCGAGAGGCGGAAAATATGCGCAAAAAAACGAGAATGCCCTAATTGCGCCCAAGCCCTGCTACAGTACCTCAAATTCTGTGAAGGAAAGTTTGACATACACCTAAGCGCAGCCAACGGCTACGAAAGAAAGCCATTAGCCGTTGGTGTAGGTGGATGTCAAACTTTCCTTCACAGAAACTTACTCCACCTTGGGGATTTCCCCTAAATCGGGTTGATTAATACCTCACATTTTAAAAAAATTGTTAAGGCCATGAATGTTTACTATCTCACTTTTCGAAATTAAACACATCTAGGCAGCTTTACGTAAATCTAGGTAGATTTACGTTTGATCAGTTTTAAACAATCGTTAGCTGTACGTTTGAAGCCTTCGAAGCACTGAGAATTATTAAAAATTTGCCAACAATCATCGAATAAGTGCGTTTGTATTTTGGGAACTGCTAATATGAACATTGCGAATAAACCAGCTGCTTTTTTTGTTGACGGCCTAAAGCATCAAGTTATGCCACGAAGTCGGAAGTGGGACTGCGGAATGGTCCTTTTCTTCGGGATCATTTATAATGGCATCTTGGAAAGCAGATTTGACAAATGCAGAATGGTTGCTTACTATGAGAGCGTACGAAAAGATATTGACTGCGTAGTAGCATTTTATTTTCCAAGTTCAAGTAGTACTGCTAGGTTTGGAGAAATTTTTAGGCTGCATTTCAAATCTTCGGAGTCCTTGATCAATTATCCGAAGAAAGGTTACTTGAATACTTGAATACTGTGGCCACCATACATTCGTTACAGCATTATTATGGAGTACTGCGGACATTGAATCTTCAGTACTCGTGCATTTTATGACTTTTTATTAGGCAATCATAGAAAATTAGGCCGGTTACTCTGAAATATAATCTCACTTTCAGAATATTGTCAGATCATTCGTGGGAATGAAACTTTCGAGATGGCATGTGATGCTTCGACCACTCCGACAGCCTGTAGGCGATTTTGTGTAGGCAAACAAAGTGAAAGTCCTGATCGCGTGTTATCCCTTCTTCCCGATACCTGTGACGATACTCTAGAGGACTGGCTTGACTGTGCATATGGCAGGGCTCGTGCTTTGTGGATAATTCTTTCAAAACGTAGCGTTTCAACACGATTCAGAACCCCCAAGAGATCTGTTCCGACCCTTGGTGTCAACCGAAAACTCCCGCGAACAATTAAGAGATACTGTAACTTTACAAAAGTTTAATCGAGCCTGGAACAAATACACAAGCGGAGCCCTAGCCGATTGAGCTAGAAGCCACTGATTGAGCCACTGATTGGGCCATGCTTGAGCCACTGATTGAAGCCACTGATTGAGCTAGAAGCCAAAGCAGAGACAGGGAGACAGCCGGTGCACTGTCAGAGCATATCTACGGGATTAGCCACTGTGTTGTCGGTAAATGCTACGTGCTAGCGTCAAATGACCTTTCCCACCACTTTGCGCTCCGCCCACGGCACGTGTAGCGGTAGTGTGGCGCGTTGCGCATGTGTTAAATGTTAGTAAAAAACAGTGATGCGAACGCAAAACAACCGTTAGTCATTAAAAGGTAACACAGAGGATCCTTGGAGAAGGCAAGCTATGCACTAGGCGGCGGAGTGTTAGACTGGCAGATTAGATCAAGTTTGCTGGGATAAATATCGCAGTTCGCACATGACGGGGACATTTCGGGATTGTTGGGAGTGGCATTTACCCTCCCCTGGGCGTAGATAGCCTGTTGATGATTATGATGATGACGATGAGGATGACAGGAAGCTAATACCTGTGCATGACATCTCACTTCTGCTCCGTCTGTACCGCAGATATAGCCGCCTCCGTCAGCGACGGCCGAGACACACTAGAAATGAGATCGTCTAGCGCTGGGTTGGAGCTTCCTTTTAATAACAAAAAGAGTTCCACTGAAATTATTCGCCAATACCACTCAACTAACCACCATTCACTAATAACGCGTTGATTCACCCATACCAAAGAAGTTTTTTGAAGTATTTTCACTGGTTTCTGGTTTCACTCTGTAGCGCCACGTGTGTGAACTCAAATGACGTCGCATGGGTAATCGGTGTGGGTGTCGCGTACAGCTTCGCTTTCCAACCACCGTCACAGGGTGGATTGGCTCGCATTTCCTCAAGAATGCGAGTTAGGGACAAGGTCACCATTTGTGTCACGACGAAATTTACACGATCCTCATTAGTTCCGACATGAAGGTAAGACGCCACCTGAACCGAATAACAGACGTCCAAGCAAAACGATATCGCTTGCCCTAATCGCTCCTTATTCTCATTTCTCTGGGGCATGCACTCGTTAAAATTAGGCTGAAATACACTGATACATTCTGGTATTAAACTCAACAAATGGCGGACACCGGGTATTTTTTGATCGTAAGCAACATTTCTTGTACACTAAGTGTCCCGCTTTTTGTCAAACCTCGAACAAGAAGTGCTAGGTTACAGTACTTTCACACGTGATTCTGACTACATAACAATTTACCATCGTCTACAATAATTACGCCGCCTTGGTCCCAGCATGATTGTTTTGGGATTGGTGTTTATTTAATTATATTAATACTTTTAATACAACTTATGATGCAACAAAACAAGGATTGTTTCAATTTAATTTTTATACCTTATGTGCTGGTACAGTGGCCCTTCCACGCAAATTTTCAATTTACCTGCTTTCAAAACCTATTAAAATGAATCGTTTAACAGAGTAAAACAAATGCACAGTTAATTAAAAAGTTTAAAGAGAAAATTTTGCTACAAAAGCCAGACTACACTGATTTTATTTCATTGGCTATAAAATACTACTTAAATATTTGTGAGATTAAAAGTATGCATCCAGAAAACCAGCGCAAGATACTGCAGCTAACAAAACTTATACACTTTGTTGCAATTGGACTGCGCCTACGATGCCACAGAAGTCCCAGAGCAATTAATATGCTGCGATATTTCTCAGAAACGTACTGAAGAATAAATACACCGTAACTCAGATTTCCCGTGCTGTTTTCAAACGAATGTAAAAGAATGGACAACAGCCATATACCATGCTAGCTTCCTACCGTAACCCGTCAGATTTATATAAAACCTTGCCGTGTAAGCTGCACAGACCTATTATTTTCGGGCAAAAACAATGCAGCAGTATATACGTCACACCCACGTTTTACGCCAATATTTTCGCAGTTTTAGCATATTTTCAGAACATATTCGCCTCTATGTTTTGATAAACCGCTTTCTGTGTTCCAAATATTTATCTTCAGTGCCACACAGGACAAATACATCAATAATGCAGATGCACCGCTTGAACATACAATACTGGCGGGCAGTATTTTTCTAAAGCAGGTGTACATGGCTTTGAAATTTAAAATTAATAGGCGGACAAAAGCGTCGCCAAGTTGAATGGTAGAGGGAGGGAAATAAGTGCGCTGCAGGCCATTTGTAAAGGATCGACATACGTCCGAAATATGAGCAGTACGTTTTTGAGCAACATACGTTCGACATACGGGCTTGACATAAGAGCAGTCAAAGAATTGCAGACGCCACGTATTTTTTATCGCAAGCAACATAGCTTGTAAACTGAATCACTCTGGGATGGAACTCAAAGACTAGGAGACACCACGTATCTTTTTTGTCATAAGCAACATAGCTTGCACACTAAGGATCCCGGTTTTTCACTTACCTCGAAAAACGCTCACCAAGGCTCGGGTAACTATATGGGAGGTTTCCGCATAGCTCACCACATTTTCCATTCTTAATTTGACCTATGTACGACATCTTCGATGAAAAGCGTTGGACGTTCAAATCTGTACGGAGCAATAACAGTATATACTCTTTAAGAAATTATAAAACAGAAAAACGTTTGTCAATGCTGTCAATGTTAAACTAATCAGTTTGAAAGCTGTGGCTGCAGTTGTATGTCGATTTTATATTTTATAAGAGCTTTAAAAATAAAATGTTTTTCGGAGTTAAACAAATCCAACGTCAAGCCTATTTTTTTTAAATTATTATTTTTAGCAAAAAAACACCACCCTGATTTTACTTCAGAGGCCATTAATTAATATTTTAATTTTCTCAGATTTGAAGTTTTCACCAAGAAAGTCACCCAAAGCCATTGCAGAGAACAAAACTTAGGTAGACGTTGTTGCATTTTGACTGCGCCAAGATGGCACAAAAAGCCCAGTAAAATTAATTTGCTGCACTCTTACACCGACAATTTTCAATACTCAATACACTGTAACTCAGATTTCCCGTGCTGTTTGCAAACGAATGTAAGTGAATTGACAACAGCCAGAAACACTGCTAGCTTTCTACCGTAACTCGACGGATTTGTATGAAACGTGGCACGTTGGCTACAAAGGCCGATTTTTTCGGGCAAAAAGGTTGGAGAAAAATATACGTCACCCCCTTTAAAAAACACGTGTTGCGCTGATATTTCTAGGTTTTACGTATTTTCGTTTCTCATTCGCTCCTATAATTTCAAAAACTGTTGTCTGTGTTCAGGGACGTCTCTGAGGTACCACACAAGACAAATACATCAATAACGGTGATACGCCGCTAGAACTTACAAAGCAGGCTTGCACTAAATTTTTGCAAAGCCGTGCTGCAGGTCTTTGAAGTTTCAAAATTATTTTTGGGCAGAAAACTTCGGCAGGATAAATAGGAGAGCGAGCAAATAAATACGCTGTAGACAATTTTTATAGGATCGATACAGGTTCGACATGAGGAGTTGGCAGTTAACGGTTATGCCGGAGCGCAAACGAATCACCTTGATTTCCTTCACTCTTAAACAGGAGGGGTCATTGCTAAAGGTAGATTCCCGCAGTGTGATCGTTTCTGGCCTGGGTATAGCAAATGGGGGAATTAGAGGCAAAAGAAAGACATGGTTTACATTGAAGGAAAAACTACAAGTTTGGCTGTGGACAACATCTCTCGAATATTGCAGATCATAGCCGCCGGCGGGACCCAGCTGCGTTGATTCGCAGCACAGTGCACAGGTTTAACGAGTGAGCCCATAAAGCCCAGCAACTATCATGCGTGAGAACAAGGGTGTAACAAGAGAAATACATACACTTCTACAAACTCCACCTTACATCCGCCCGTTTCGAGTGAGGATACTTGTCAATTTTGCATGTTTGTTGACAGGTGTCGATTTGATTATATTCGATTAAATTATTTAGTTAATCTATGGGTATTATGCTAACGGTTAGGCGCTCATTACAAAATTCTTTCTTTAGCGAATGCTATAAATGCGACTTCAGCGAAAATCTTACATCCATGCGACCACATACGGCTAAATTGACCTCATCGCAACTAATAAACAAGAATATTCAGATGTCTGGAAACACGAACCGACGTCTTAAAGATTGGGAGACCAACACGGGTCCCCACACCATTACCGAGCCTTAGCTTGAGTAAACAGAAGGTGCACAAAGAAATATGCTGTTGTCTTCCACTTAGCAACTTTTGCTATAGAACGGCATTGACTCGTAAAAGCGGAATTGGAGGGTGTTCATTTCAAATGTGGCAATCCAGGATTACGGTAACAGCGAATGTAGAGGGCAAAGGACGGAACGGGATTCAGCATTTTCCCACGGTTAGTATGCATCAATACCACGAAGAAGAAGACAGCGGAGCAAAAGAAAAACCACGCGAGGCAGGTGACCTACCCAAACTGATCTCCCGTAGTGTTCCCAAACACACTTTTTTACACGCAAGGTTTCCCAAATTCAAAAGGAAGTTTTGTATGGTTCATTGATGGTGACGTTGTCTAAAACATCCCGAAGGAAAGCCAACTTTGTCTGCCGATGATGATGTTTTTCTGGTGGAGTAATAGATGGTTCAAACGGAAGCCTGGACGAGACCTAAACTTTGTGATTTGAAAGTCAAAAGCAGGAGTACAAAATCCAGAGTTATGCTGCAAAGGCACTTCCGGGAAGCAAACTTACACAATAGTTTTCCAGAAACACTTACCAAGCCCCCTAGAACGTAATGCTTTCGTGTTCGGAAATATAACAGCGTTCCCTATAGTTGATTTCGTAGTGTAACCGAATTCGCAATTATGGCAACGCGAGGTAGGACAAATTGCGAATTCGGTTGCACTTCACAAGTTTTCTTCAATATTCCAACCTAAAGTAGATTGCATGTAATAAAAGCTGCAACCTAGGGAGCTAACCTCGTTAGCCGGCCCCTACCACAAACCCGAGTGGGTCACAAGTGAAATATTTTCGTGATTCGAGGTAGAGACAAAATGAAGCAGTCCTTGGAAGGCTTCCTAAAGAACATTGTAGAAAAGAAATCTATTCTACAACTCAACTCTACACAAACGTGCATCTTGAGAACAATACAAAGCTGGAAGGCCTGAAAGATCGTAACTAGCACAAAAAATTGTATTTAATGTAAACATAAAGTTTGTTTCTTTTATTAGCTTCGAACTCCTTTCATCGAGTTAATTTCATGGGAGAGTAACTAGTGTATTATCGCTTCTACTCCACTGTGACCCTCATTGCCACAGGATATTACGGTATTGTCAATTCACCTGTTCTTAAAGAGAATATACAGTACCTTTAATGCACCAGAATCCTTGCACACACTTTACTTACGAAATTGTAATGTTTTGGTGCCCTATAAACCAATTCCCTACATCTGGTATCCCTGTTAAAATAAACGTCATTCAGGCAATAGTAGCTACATGTCGACGGTTGACGGAATGTCGCGATGTTAAACGATCGCTATGGCGGCTCCCTACACAAAAAACACCGATGAGAGTGTTTCATGACTTCAATGTCAGAAAATAACGCATCACAGCAGGGGTGTTCTGGTTTCATTGAATAAAAAGAAGGTATGCAATGACTGCATAAAAAATAATCTTTTCTCGGTCTGGCATTTTCCGTTGTCTTCACGCTATCGAAGGGCATTTGACATAGTGAACGCACCGTTATTTTCTTTAAAGGCTGACAGCGATAATGCAAGCTAGATAAAAATAGCATAAGTTATCCACTTTATACCTGAATTTTATTGTTTTACAAATAACATGTAAACCTCTCCTAAAGCTGGAAAACATTGGCGAAACTCCTGTTTTGCTGCCTTTGTGTTAAATCGAATCTACACTTTGTGCAACCTAGACAGGACTGGGTTACGTTAAAATTGAGTACCAGATTACAAACAAACTTTAATTGTACGCGTATTTAGCGAGAACGTGCGTGAATCTCAAGCGAGTTAATCTTGTAACTTTTTCATTCTAGACACTGTTTGGTCAGGCGAGTGATTATCCTACATCTGCATGTATGCAGAATCTGTATCAGGAGAACTGAAGTGGGATATCAGAAAACCCATTAATAAAATTAGTGAGGAAGGCGCAAGGCTTAGAAAGGGAAAGTATCAGTGCCATTTGATGCACAAACTCATGGTTGACACATTCACTATATCGCTAGGCAACTGAAGTGCCACGCAAATGAAGACTCCAAACACATTGACACTAGAATAGCCGCCAAACTGCCGTCATCTAATTTTTAGTTTGAAAGCGCGAGTAGGTTAAACAGGAAATTTTAATATTACCCCCTTTCCCCTCTCGCCAGCCCTGTAATTGCTCCACTAGGGTGCTTTCGAGTTAGGCCGCCATCGAAACAAAATTTATCTCTACTTCGACAATTGAATTCACGAAATGGTGCACAACGACAAGACTAAATCCAATCTGGGGAAATAGTGATATGGATTAGTGCTTGGTGCGGATGAGCCTGGTGTGGCGAAGGGTATTTCTCGCTTCTGTTGAAAGGGGCGCTGTGGTGGCATGTGTGACGCTTCTGATGGCGTCTGCAGCACTTCTAAAAGGATGTTCTCAACATTAAGAAAATAGGGCCTGGTATCTCCCAGTGAAACGTGAGTACTTTACTCGCCTCAATATTCTTTCTGAGACTAATTACAGTAACAGTGCGATCGTGCTTACAGATACAGTTACAGCACTTGAATCACCTGCAGTGATACTAAAATACTCTAAATTGTAGGCGAGAATTTCTCGTCCACCGCTGTTTCTCTGCTTACAGAAGCGATACTATTACATTACTTCTGGCCAGGAAAAAAAAAGGACGCATACCGAAAAATAAACCATATAGGTCCGAGTCATTACACTGACTATGTAAAGGTTGGTTTTAACGACGGAATTGGGCACACATTGCAAAAAAATGTTGAGAAACCGTGAAGTTCATGCAGGGTTATAACTAGGGCTACAAGTAAGAAAGGCGCAGTACAGATAACAGGGGTTGATGCGGAGGGGTATAATATAACTGGCGGGATTTTTTCAAACTAGCTGGCGAAGATGTTTGATGTAGCCTGCTTTAGTGTTCGTGTGCTACGCTGATGTTGTTTACATAGTTTACCTTTATAGCTTGGGTGTCGCACAATAAGTATGTTCAACGCCCGCTTTGTCTGCTATTGCATCACCTAATTTGAATGAAAAAGAATATGTGTAGTTCTTTCATCGCTGGAACGCAAACAATACTGTGATTACGTGCTTTGAAAGCGTGTTTGACCAAGAAAAAAGGACACATCCATTTGCGAAACAGCCTCGGGGCATGGTGTGAGATAAATTTTAGGTGCAACTACAAACGAGCACCAGGACCCGTGTCGCTTATGATGTTTCTAGGCGATCAAAGAAAATATTCCTTTATTTTCTGAAATATCATCATAATCAATATAATTTGGTACCCTTAAAGATGAAGAGATTTTCCTATGACCTCCAGCCGCTTCTGTCCTGACACTTGTTCACGCATCGCGCTGGAAAATAAGGCGCAATAAAAAAAAACACCAGGGCACTCGTTTACGTCTGCGCTAGAACGCTTCGTGCTTCAAAGACTCCAGATTTTCACACTAAAGCTGTATATCTCTACTCCCCAACGCGTTCCTCTCAATTGGCACCTGCAATGCTTTGCAACATTACAGTTTCAATGACGTAATTGCGTTTTCCAGCCACGACTTTCTGCTTCACTAGTTGTCTCCTGAAGCAAACAAAGTTGTATACTCTTAGTTTCAATCGCAATGGTAGCTTACATTTCATTATTTCTGCGTGCTTGCACAGTGAACCCCACATCATTCATCAGATCACATTAATAAAACTGTCCCTTCCCTGTCCACCACACCCATCTGGAAATCAGTATCGTGGTTAGGATCAGCACTGGCCACTTGTAAAGGGTGGTTAGACAATTCTGCTTGGTTTATTCTTGCACCATTTAAAAAAAGGATGTGTTCAGCATACACAATTATCGTTACTCTATATTCATTTCCTCTATATTCTACTCTATATTCGCGTTTCCTCGTAGCACTGCGGCCGAGCTCTCTGGTCGCTGATTATCACGCAATATTTTCAGGTGATCAGCACACTCACCGAGCAAGAGAATGTTGCCTGGAAACCTCAAATGGCTTATGGTTTATCAGTTGATGTGCAATCCTGTGCTGTACCAATGCATCTTGCTCAATCTCTCCTCCAGACACGATGTAAACAGTTTTAAAAACATTGTCTGTCCGGTTAACCTGCTTTTCCGATCGGGAAGTTTAGGTTTTTTTGTAAACGACTAAGTTTCCCTAAAAACGTTATGCACGTCACGTAGAAGTCTTCATTGACTTTACTGCCTTCACTGATTTTTTAACGGTCGAAGCGCCGCTGCAGTGCTTTCTGGAACTTGCGCGTTTTCGTAGCATATTAGTGCTATGTAGATGGCCTTGCTTGCGGCTGGTATTTTTGGTTAATTAATACCATGAACTTCATCAATAGTAGGTTACCCTTTTCGGAACCCAGCCTATTGTGGGTTGTTTCAAATTCAAGCTGTCGCGATTGCGGTTAACTGATAGCGTGTTAAATAGTTTGTGTACAACTGAGGGTCGGCTGCGTTGTAACTTGCATTTGAACCGCCTTGCAACTGACACGCCGTTCGAACTTAGGCACACAATGTAGAGCACGACGAAGACGATATACGTACGTGCACCACGGTAGGCGTCATGAGCGTTTTGCTTTGTCAACTGGGAAGAACACGATTCTCGTTGAAACCGATGGGCGTTTTTTGCGCCTGTTTTCAACAGCGCTCCAAAAAGCTTAGACGCCTTCCTCCAGCGAGCTGTTGGTGTGTTTTTCTAGGATTCTTTCGATTCTCCTTTCTTCTGAGCCAAAATTTTCTCGGACTTTTTTTATGCTGTGCAACAGTTAAGTGGTCAGTCGGAAAATAATTACCCCGGCTTCTGTAGCACAATGTCTCCTCAATCATTTGAAATATTCTGGAGAATGCCTGCCCTAACAGCTTACTCTTGTTTTGATGATTTCCATTTCCTTTTATACAGTATTTTTTCAGTTACTGGAGGAAGATTTCTTGGTATGTTTGTAGGCCCTGCCATTCTGTCTGGTTTAACGTTACTGAAAAAAAGAACAAACGCTCAGCTACTGGAATTCATCATTCTTCCTGTGTGTAATCTTACCTTGTACATTTCTCATTCCCCAGAATCTGTATTTACGAATAGTTAGCATGTTCTCAACTCATTCTAGGCTTTCTCTGCAGCACAGAGTTTATTCAATCACTATTATATTATGCACAGCAACGCCGTTTGTTCTGCTTCTGCTAGTAAATGTTGAGAGCTACTCGAATTCAGTTTGATGCCCCGTATTTCAGTTTTACGTTCCAAATGTTTGGAAATGAATTCTCTTGTTTTAGTAAAGTTTGGCCATATTGCTTAGGACTGGCCCTTTCCGCCACCATGGCTGCTCAATCAGTGATTGCCGATGTTAGGTTCTCACTTACCCTTTCACGCTCTCCGCATATTACCCGGTCTGAAGGGCAACTTGGTTCTGAATGGGTTACTTTACATCTGCCCTTGTTGCAACTGACTGCATATTGGTTTCTTCAGAAACAATGCGGAGGCAATAGAAGTTGACTTTTTCGTCCTTTCATGATTCTATGCGAAAGAGGATAAAAACATGGAGAATCCTTAGTGGGACAGCTAAATGAACAGCAGCGGGATGGACACGCGTGCTAGAAATACCTAGGTCCAAGCCTAGCCTCTAGAATTCATGGACACAGGTTTTTCTTTTGCGATTGTGACGTGGGTTTTTTGCACTGTACTAGGAACAATGCAGGTTTGGAAGCCACAATAATTCTTTGTAGCGGCATACAAAGATGGGGATTGCTTTTCATCATCATCATCATCATCATCATCACCAGCCTATCTACGCCCACTGCAGGGCAAAGGCCTCTCCCATTATTCTCCAATTATCTCGGTCCTGTACCAACTGTGACCAATTTATCCCCGCACACTTCTTGATCTCATCTGCCCATCTAACTTTCTGCCGCCCCCTGCAACGCTTGCCTTCTCTAGGGATCCACTCTGTTACCCTTAATGACCAGCGGTTATCTTGCCTTCGCATACATGCCCTGCCCACGTCCATTTCTTTTTCTTAATTTCTACTAATATGTCTTTAACACCAGTTTGCTCCCTGACCCACTCCGCTCTCTTTTTGTCCCTTAATGTTACACCTATCATTTTCCACTCCATTGCCCGCTGAGTCGTTCTTAAGTTGAACCCTCTAAGTAAGCATCCAAGTTTCTGCCCCGTAGGTGAGTACCGGTAAGATACAGCTGTCATACACTTTCTTCTTCAGCGACAATGGTAGGCTGCTATTCATTATCTGAGAATGTCTGCCATATGCACCCCACCCAATTCTGATCCTTCTAAGTATTTCTGCCTCACGGTTGGGATCTGGGGTCACAACTTGGCCTAAGTAGATATATTCGCTTACCACTTCCACTGCCTCGCCACCTATCTCAAACTGCTGTGCTGTCCCGAGGTTATTGATCATTACTTTAGTTTTCTGCATATTAATTTTCAGGCCCACGGTTCTACTCTGTTCGCCCAGTGCGGAAAGCATGCTTTGCAATTCGTCCCCCGAGTTACTTAGCAAGGCAACGTCATCAGCAAATCTGAGGTTACTGAGGTATTCTCCATTAACCCTTACTCCCACCTGTTCCCAATCCAACGTTCTGAATACTTCTTGTAAGCATGCTGTGAATAACATTGGAGAGATTGTGTCTCCTTGTCTGACACCCTTCCTTATAGGTATTTTACTGCTCTCCCTATGGAGGATGATGGTAGCTGTAGACCCGTTGTAGATATCCTCTAGAATTCTTACATAAGGCTCATCTACCCCCTGGTTCATTAATGCCTGAATGACTGCTAGGGTTTCGACCGAGGCAAATGCTTTCTCATAGTCTATGAAGGCTATATATAGGGGTTCAGTATACTAAGCGCACTTCTCTATCACCTGATTGATCGTGTGAATATGGTCCATTGTTGAATAACCTTTACGGAACCCTGCTTGTTCTTTAGGTTGACCGAAATCTAAGGTTGCAGAGATTCGGTTAGCGATTACCTTGGTAAATACCTTGTAGACGACTGACAGTAAGCTGATCGGCCTGTAATTTTTCAAGTACTTCATGTCGCCTTTCTTATGGATTAGGTTGATGTTCGCGTTCTTCAATTCTTCCGGTATCATTGCGGTCATTAGGCATTGCGTATACAGGTTTGCAAGTTTTTCAAGTACAATTTCTCCGCCATCCTTCAAGAGGTCTGCTGTTATCTGATCCTCACCAGGTGCTTTGCCCCCTTTCATTTCTTTCAAAGCCTTCCTTACTTCTTCGGTCGTTACTTGTGGGATGTCTATCTCCTCTGAACTACTGTCTCGTTCAGCATTATCCTGTTTGTGCCGGCTACTGTACAGATTCCTATAAAACTCCTCGGCCACTGTGACTATTTTATCCCTATTTGTGATGACATTGCCTTGCTTATCCTCAAGTGCATACATCTGATTTTCCCCACGCCAAGACGTCTCTTAACTGCTTTCAGGCTACCTCCGTTCTTTACAGCGTATTCGACACTCTCCATATTATACTTCCGTACGTCAGCTGTTTTACGCTTATTGATTAACTTCCAGAGCTCGGCTAGTTATATTCTGTCAGCTGCGATAGAGATTCTCATGGTTTGCCGTTTCCTGATTAGATCTTTCATATCCTGTGAAAGTTTACCAGTATCGTGTCTAGCCATAGTGCCCCCGACTTCTACTGCACACTCCGTGATAATGCGTGTAAGGTTGTCGCTGGCTTCCTGTGTCGTAAGCTCGGCTTCCTCGTTAATGGCGGAATATCGGTTCTGCAGCGCGATCCTGAATTATTCTACTTTACGTCTTACTGTTAGCTCATTTATCGGCTTCTTTCGTACTAGCTTTTTGCGGTCCCTCCTGAAATCTAGCCTAATTCGAGATCTTACCATATGGTGGTCACTACACCTTACCCTTCCGAGCACTTCCACATCCTGCACGACGCCAGGGTTATCGCATAATATGAAGTCTATTTCATTTTTGTGCTCCCCATTCGGGCTCCTCCAGGTCCACTTCCGACTCTAATAAGGTATTCATTATGCGTAGGTTATTCCGTTCTGCAAGCTCAACTAGTAGGTCCCCCTGCTATTTCTACAGCCCAGATCATAGTTCCCAACTGCCTTGTCTCCAGCCTGATTCTTGCCTACTTTAGCATTCAAGTCCCCCATAACTACGGTATACGGTGTTTTTACTTTACCCATTGCCGATTCCACATCTTCATAGAAGCGTTCCACTACTTGGTCGTCGTGGCTGGATGTGGGTGCGTAGAACTGCACCACCTTGATCTTGTACCTCTTATTGAGCCTAATTACAAGACCTGCTGCCCTTTCGTTAATGCTATAGTATTCGTCTATGTTGCTATAGTATTCGTCTATGTAGTATTCGTCTATGTTGCCAGCTATGCTTTTATTGACTAGAAATCCCACTCCCAGTTCTCTTCTGTCCTCTCGACCACGGTAACATAGGACAGGTCCATTTTTCAGCACCGTAAAAGCTTCGCCTACCCTCCTAACCTCGCTAAGCCCTATTACATCCCATTTAATGCCTTCTAATTCCTCGAACAACACCTCGAGACTTCCTTCACTAGATAAGGTGCGAGCGTTAAACGTTGCCAGGTTCAGATTCCATTGGCGGCCTGTCCGGATCCAGGGATTGTTAGCACCATCTGCTGCGTCACAGGTCTGACCGCCGCCGTGGTCAGTTGCTTCGCAGCCGCTTGGGACTGAGGGCTGAGGGTTAATTGGCGTATTCATGGGAGGTTGTGGCCGTTACTACACCAGGGTGGCCAATCCCGCTCTGGCGAGGGAGTCGATTACCGGCAATGGTCGCCGGGGTCAGGCTGCACCCCAAGCCCTTTTGTGCAATTCCATCAATACGCGGGTTTTTTTTTTAAATCCGGCGGGAATTGTCCCGCACCTGGATTCGAACCATGGTCCTTCTGCACGCGAGGCGGGTGTTCTACCTCTACGCCATCGCTGCATCCACGCCATCGCATCCACGCCATTGCTTACATAAAAATATATTGGCCCGTTCCACCAATAACGAAACTGGAAGCACCAAATGAGACGGCTGCAAACTTTCGTCAGTGCCCCACGTCCCATATTCTCGTAGCTTTGAAACGAGCGAAGGCTCTTCACAAGCCTCTGCAGCGTGAGTCCAAAAGAAGAGTGTGTGCGTCATTCTGATATTCGTAAGCTGACACGCAAACACACACAAGGTATGAATGTAAATACGTATACTAAACACACCCCTAGATTATACCTGGTCATCACAGCTGACGATATACTTCATACTATGCCAACACACCTTCAACAAATAAGAAAAAAAAGCCTTGTGAAAAGACGTCCACGCAATACCACAACAAACAAATGGTGTGCACAATCTTCATATAATAAATTTGGTCAACTCGAAGCATTGAATATGCAGTGGACTCCTTCACGGCACGCATCTGCAACTTTCATTTTTACGCAGCCCGAGCGTCCCGGCCAACTAGCTAAACTCGTTTTGGTTACGTCAACCATAACCACCAACAGTGCGTTGTTCCGGGGTCTCACTGCAGTGTGTCCGGCTCAGACCATTGTATTGTGGCCATAGGCGATGCCAAGGGTGTCAGGCTACTCTGGACTCGAATTGTGACTCCTTTCGACAGAGAGTCCTGCTCCTCTTTTTTCTTCCTTCTTCTTCCCATTTTACCCAAGCTTAAGCTATCCTCTTTGACTTATTAACATATTTTCTTTGTTTGGCTGTTATTGCTTCTGAGGACTTCTTGTTTTCCTTCCGTGACGTTCGTTATATTTTGGAAACTTGTTTATGATACACTCTCCGGCAGCATTTTACAATTTTTTTCCGCTGAGAAGCTGCCAGGGCAATTGTTCTCAGAAGATAGTTAACGGGAGAGTGATGTGCTCTTTGTATTGCAATTGTGATGTCGAGGGCTGCCTGGCACGCTTCACGGTTGGTCACATCATTAACGATTAACTTTCACGTATTTATTCGCCCCTAAAGCATGTCTACATACGTAAGCAGTTTCGGATAGTACAGTTTTTTCTTACAATGACAACGCATATCACAGTGCTCAGCATTTACCCATCCTTGGGGAGCTCAACTCATTTTGTTGGTTGGGGAAGATGCTAGATACGGTCGATAGCTACACGTTACGAGGACCGTTTTGTGCAAGGGATGGTTGAGCCCGATCCAGGGCTAACGTAAAAAAATGTAGTGCCTTCTGCGATGAAATTATGTCGGTATTGGTCATAGGAAAAATCAACCCCGTTAGTAAAGTGTTACCACCCCCGCCATCTTGTTCTATATCGTGTAAAGCCCTTGGGTAACATGTGAAGCAGGACATTTATTCTACGGTGCAGCTGCCTCCGAACACCGCCCGGGAAAACGATCATGATGATCTATTTCTCGAAGTATTCCTCGAAGTGTTCGACGTTAGGCATACTGCGAACCATTCCAACCTATTGAACAGCTTGCCCAGGGAGATTATAAGCTTATGAGTGATGAAATTATGCTCCGTAAGACAACTGAGAACAAAATTTATTGCATGTAATAATACGTTAAAATTTTCTGCAGTGTTCAACTACGAAACACCGTGTATCCCTGGTGCTTGTTAATCATAAAATAAAATATTGTAACGTGCCTACAGGACAGATATGAATCGAACCATGGTAAATGAGGAGCGATGTATTTACACTATGTGCATGGTGGGCACCAGAGAGTCCGCGCAATGCTGCGTGCTTCACATAGCTTTGTCATCGTCGGAGTATGTAACCGCAGAGCTAGTTGCGACTGCCCTCTTAGTAATTGTCTTGTTACATGGCCCATCGGTTGCAAGCGAGTGTCCAGATCAAGGCCGCAGTAGCGAGAAGATAATAGCCGGACCGAAAGATGAGATTAGAAGACGCATAGAACTCCTTGCCGCAGCGAATGGTCATGTTTGTCGTTGTGAGCCCCAGCTCCGAACAGCATTTCTTTCCGACGTGAGGAAGAAGCATCCAAAGACGTCAGAGACCTGGCGGAGATCTGGTCAGAGGAACGGCACCGGCTTCAGGTTAGGTCACAACTGGTTACGTCGTGTGGTCTCGGCGGGTCATGGACGGGAAACACAGTGCTCGAGGATGGTCACGTCCATGGCTAACAGGTGTGGGGCGGGCCGTCGCGATCCAACAGCCAGGAGAAGACCACTTCATGAGCGGAGATGGGGTGAAGCTCGGGGCCGGCACAGTCATGAATCCACCACCCTTCACAGATATGATACCTGGTGGCAGGACAGATATAAGACAAACCGTGGTAGATGAGAATCGATCTATTTACACTATGTGCATGGTGGCCGTCAGAGATTATTTGCAGCCTGCGCACCTCACCGAGCTTCGTCGTTGTTGGAAGCAGTGAGCACAGAGATATGCGATACTTCCCTCTTCATCGTCGTCTTGTTAAAATGTAATGTAATTCAAGTCAGCCTATGTAAACTGAGGGAAGTATGACAATGAGACGTTCCTATTTAAGGAACAGGGGGTGGCAAGGGAGAAAACCTTCAAAAAGTGGTTAATAACACCAACCATGGAGTGGCAAATATTGAAGTGTTTTGGGATAGATGGATGAATTGATAGTTTCTTGTTGCGGCGCCCTGAAAGGTAAATTGTGGCGCAAAACTTCCTGCTCCAGAATATAATCTCGAATAATATTTTTTTTTTGCAATACAAACGTTTCCCTGACTTCAATCTTCCTCAAGTATCATCAATTCGGGATTCCAAAAGCGCTTCCGAGTCACCCAAAGCGGGTATTTAGATCTAAAGATGGGAAAACATAATATAAGGAAGGCGACAACGAAAGCAAAGAAACAATAAAAACCTGAATCTGAGGAAGTGGAAAAATCAAGAGTATGATTGAGAGAACCCCGAAATGAGCGATTTAACGCCCTATCTCAACTCCAAATGGCAGGTTTGCCGTATTAGTCTCCCCCACTGAATCGATGACCTTATAAAAAGAAAGCAGGTATCGCTATTTTGAACTCTCCAAAACGCCTTCGCGACGACACTTCCTAAGTGTACTTTGCATCCCCTACCGATCGAAAATACCTTAATCTGTTTACTTAACTTTTCAGTTGACCTAATAGGACATTGCCTCCTCTTTCTCAATCCGACGCCAGCTCTCTCCACCCGCTTGCCCCTTCTTGCTTCGCCGACCGCTTTCAACACCAAAAGAAGGCATAGGCTGGTACCACCGCTCTTTTGGGGAAGCAGCGCAGAAGTGCACGACGCCTTGCATTTTCTAACAAAGCTCTCTGATGCGCCACTATTAACAGCGAACTGGCTCTCATTGGAAGTCGGGCGAAAGTTTTTTTTTTTCAAAGAGAAGCTCTCTACCTTTACCTGCCAACGGTTCTTGCGCGCGGGGCAAAAAACTGCCAACGCGGCTAGGGATGGGAGAGGCGCTTTTCATTCACTGCGAACAATGTAGGTAGCGCGGCGATACGGCGCTATTACCAATCTTTCTCAACACGCAGATCACAGCTCGCACTGGCAGGCGCGTCGGTGGGACGGCTTTGTCGTTTTGCTTTAGCCACAGTTGTTTGCTCCAGATTTGGCGCAGCTTTGCGTTGATTGCTCGCTTTCTTCGCAAGGCTTGATTAAATTTTTCGACGGCACCTATTGAGTAAGCCGTACACGACGGAACTAAGTGAGCGTACGGCAAAGATACGTCAATGATTAGTTTGCAGGGCGGGAAAACAAAATATAGAGACCTCTTACCGGCATCTGGTAGCTGGAGAAACGATACCTTTTGCGCACTGGTTGCCACGAATAGGACTACGTTTTCTAAACAGGTGAATTCTAATTCTAATTCTAATTCTGATTTTAATTCTAAGGTAATTCAAATTGTGAAAGGAGCAATCGGAGCGGATAAAAAGCGATTATAAAAGTTCCCTCAGCTTTCTAGCAATTTTCAAATTTACTTAACTAAGTAGTTTTAATAGGTATAAATTGGAACCATTAGGCTCACGTGCCAAAGTGTTTCGGTGTTTGTACTTGCATCACACGGTTGTGCATCAGCAAGCTAGCTCATCACGGTGCCTAATTTCTACTGTCTTACCCCTCCAAGGCGCGCATTTCCGTTGTCTTTCTCTAGGCGCATTTTCGCGCTACGGCGACGGCGTTCGCCGCTCTAGCCCGGCCGCGACCGGGGCTTCTGCATTCGGGACGCCGCCCCAGCGAATTCCAGTTAACGGGCTACAAAATGCCTCGCCTGTTAATTCAAGTGAAGTCGCTTGGCCAATTGAGGTGGGCGTCGTTTAAATCTGGATTGGGATCAAATTTTTATTGGCGCATAAAACAAACGGGATGGGTTGCCTAGTGGACACCGGTGGGGAGGTCCAAGTCATATCAATCTCAGCTATGCTTTGAGAGACTACGCAAACAACAACAACCTTTACATCCGCCAAGACATCCACCACTGCGTATGGAAAACAATCGCTGTTTCTGAAAATATTTTCCCGAGAACATTTTAGACGCTCTTTCTGACTGCGAATTCTATCAGCAGAATTTTATGATGGGCTGTTAATTTACACGCACGCATCTCTCTGGGCTTCGTATAGCATCTAAACAACAGCTCTCCGGCTGGTCACAAGAACCTTGTCAAAGTGTGTCTATGACAACCATGTTGAGAAACTCCCATCACATGTGATATGTACCAACGTTCTTCTGCCACTCATACATCATGTCGCTCATCATACTCTCACACCCTTTCCCCTATTCATGATCAAGCTCGTCGCTTTCTACCTGATCTCTACATGATCGGGCGCGCTCAGTTGGACTGCATACTTCATCTGTCAATCATCCAAAATACTCAAGCCCTTGTGCATGCCCACTGGACCTGGTTCCACTCCGTGATTGGAGGCAGGCATCCCTACGGTGACTACCAGCTGCCCAACAATGGGACTGGGCCCTTTCGTTGCTTTCTTCCGCACATGCAGAGGACCTTATTTAAGTCAAGCTTTTTAAGTGCTACAATCACATTTCTCGGGAGCTGGCCGACATCCCAGGAACACATTCATAACGGTGTTCGCACTTTGTGAGTAGGAGCGCATGCCATTCGACCAATACTTTATTGATAGATTTACCCGAAAATTGCCTTTGTGCTTCACTTACATCGATGTATTTATTGTGTTCTGTAGCCATGCAGAAAAGCACACCAAGCACCTTGCTAAATCTTCATTTGCCTTGCTGGATACAGCATTATCATCAGTAGGGTCAAGTTTGAATACACACTCACGAGTTGGACTGCCTCGACCACCGAACAGACACTTATAGCCTTAACCCCTTCCCTGCAAAAGTACAGGGCGCCCCGTTCTTCGTAGCCATTTCCATGCGCAAGCTACGGTAGTTTCTTGGCAGCCTAATGTTTGCCTTCGTTTCAACTCGAACAGCGCAGCCCTCGTTCGGCCAGTGAGAGACATGCTCGAAGGAAACAAAGCAAAACCAATCTGTCGATGCAAACCATTCTCCTCTTTGCGACACCTGGAATTCGACATTCCCTAATGACTGGGCCTCTGATACGACCCTCGGAGCTGTATTTCCGCAGTGATTTAGATTATGCATGGTCAATCCTTGGTTTCTTTTCCCATAAGATGTCGCCCACAGAGTCATACTAGAGCACTTTCCGAAGTAAACTGCTTTCAATGTACATAGCTGTGCGTTTACGGCCGCATATTCGAAAGCTCGAGAGTTCTATATGAAAACTGGCGAGATACCTTTTAGCTTTGCTATCAAAAGCACTCCAAGCACTCCAAGCGTGTGATGATAGTTTGGCCGAGATACATGTACCGTGACTCATTTAAAAGCCTCTTCTTCCACTTAGTTTCCAACTTGAGGATGGCTGTTCTGGTAACTTATATTTTTTGTGTTCAATTATCTCACATTTCTTGGCACCTTCGCTGAGTTCTCACATCTGCTTCGTGAAGCTATTTTGTGTTGGTTTATTTTTAGGGTAGATTTTTAGTTACACCAATGTATGATAATGTGTTAGCGGCGCACAGAATGCGGTAAACTCATTCAGGTGCTCTTTTTATTGTTGCTCTGCGTTTAGAGCAGGCATGCAGGTAGCCTATAGTCGGGGAATGCTTGTGGATACAGTAAAGCTTTTCCCTTTTTAACGCGCGGGGCAACGCCTTGCCAGCTTCTGTGATGGTCACCAACGGAACCTGTTTCAATGTTCTGATGGTCGATGTGTTCGGCCAGTTTGTCGTGCTGTATTTCTATGCGCGGCGGATAATGGAACGAATGAGCGTTTTTCGAAGCTATTTTTTTTTTAATTTTTCACTTACGCTGTTCTCCTCTTTGCTGCATTAGTGCGTCGTAGAGCCAACGCCGCTTACCCCGTGGAGTAAAGTGGACACAAAAGAGGCCTCGCCCTTGACGGGGGGACCATAAAAGAAATCAAAATAGCGAAAGTTGTGGGTCGGCTTTCCGTGAAGGGAGACCTCCGGGCTCTTCCCTCTTCTCGTTCATTGCCTGTAAAAAAAGCTCTGAAGTCGTCGTGTTCACATTCAACCGTGCACTGAACAAATGGGTGAAGGGGATTTATATTGCCGCAAACCATGTACGGGATTGTTTATTTATTGTTTGTTTTTACTGCCGGGCCATGCCCGGCTGTGTTATCTGCGTTCCAAACGACGCCCACCTTACATTCCTTACTTTTATGCCACACGGGCTATCACACTCAGATAAGCAGACTGTTTCCCCCTAACGTCACTAGCCCAGAATAATATTCGGTGATATACAATGTACAACATGACGCGCTACGCAGAGACCGCCGCTCTTCCGAGGGGGCCTGCACAAGAAGTCACCAAGTTTTTCATAAGACAACTTGTGCTGCAACATGGAGCCCCTGAAGTCCTCATCACGGACCGCGGAACGGCTTTTACTGCGGAGCTCATGCAAGGGATCTTACGCTATAGCAACACGGATCACCGGAGTACGACGGCGTACCACCCCCAAACGAATGACTAACGGAACGTTTGAACAAGACGATTACAGATATGCTGTACAGTCGGGATCAATTTGAAGGTTATCGCGGGAGCGCCGACCGATCGCGACGATAGCGCCTTTGCGTGACACTTCTTAGCATCAGCCATGGCGAGAATATGCTATGTTTGCTTCTCCCTTGGCTGTTCCATGCACTGCGCGCACAGCCATCAGAAACGATAACGGCCGCGCTCGTTTTTTTTTCTTTATTATTTTCTCCCATCAGCGATATACTTCACACTGATACGCAGCGTTCTCAGGGAAACTACGTCGGCATGCAGGGGCATTGTAGTCTAAACAAATTTGTATTTTTATTACGCAATGCCGCATTGTTGCGGTAACTTCGGAGTTATCAAATTGGCGAGGAACTAAACGCGGATACGTCATCCAAAAAGGAATAATAAAAAACTAGGGGTGAGCGAATTGTACGCAACAGCCAAGGAGTGAGAGAGGGTAGCATAATCTCATATACGCGAATGAAAAAAAGTGCCACGGAACGGCGCTGTCGTCTTGCTTGGTCGGTGCTCCCGCGATAACCTTGAAATTGATCCTGACTGTACATGTAGGTCGACGTTGAACATAGGACCTGGGACGAAGTTCTCCCGTATGTCACGTTTGCGTAAAACATGGCTATCCAAGAAACCACGCAGATGACACAGTTTGAGCTCTTCTACGGAAGACGGCCGACTACATTGCTTGACGCCATGCTGCCGCACGCAGAAGACGACGACCTGAACGACGACGTCCAAGGATGCATTCAGCGTTCGGAGGAGGCCCGCCAGCTCGCTCGAGTTCGTATAACGGACCAGCAGCTGGTGGATGCCGGCCGCTACAACCTCCGACGCCGAGCCGCCGAGTACCACCCAGGGAATCGTGTGTGGGTTTGGACTTCCATCCGACGACGCGGACTGTGTGATAAACTTCTGGGACGGTATTTCGGATATTACCAGATTTTACGACGTGTCGGCCAACTTACCTACGAGGGTGATGGTCTCACCTAATCGGCCCCGACGGTGATTCCGGAACATCACGACAACGCACGCGGCCCGAAGTCGTCAACCTGGTTCGCTTGAAACCTTACTATGCAATATGACGGACTTTTTTGTTGTTCATTCGGACTGTCTTTTATTTTAGCATCGGGTCAATCACTCCTAAATGGTGGTAATGCCGCGAAACATGTACGGGTTTGTTTATTTATTTTTTGTTTTTACTGTAGGGCCACGCCGGCTGTGTTATCTGCGTTCCAAACGAAGCGCGTCTTACATTCTTTTATACCGCACCGGGTATCACATTCAGATAAGCAGACCGTTTCGCCCTAACGTCACTAGCCGACAATGATCTTATTTGGTCTACTATGTTCTGGTCGTGAATAGACGGTTCGAGAACCACGCGCGCCGAAAGATAAAAAGCCTGGAGAGCAGACACCGGGGTATTCGATCTCCGACGCTCGCTTGCGTACGTCACTTTGCGGACTGCTGCTTCGCTGAACGTGTATTATTTGAGTTGTTAGAGGAGCCAAAGTTCGCTCCAATAAACTTGTTTTTCTTGGAGACAACTGCGTCATCGGTGTCGTCGTGACAATATGATATTTCGCTGTGATGGCTGCCTAAGTCTGTACCTTGAAAAAATATACGTCCACACTCGCAATAATATTTTAGGTACCATAGGTCACAGCGAGAATGTCCTCAACGTTTTTCTTCTATGCACTACATCGTCAACCAGGAATTGTTACGGAGATGGAGGCGCCCATTGCAGTTCCACATTGACAGCACTACTGTTTCGGCCGAGCCTTGTGAGTTCGTCTTACCCACAAACCTGGAAGCCGCGCTTCAAAAAGTAGTTTAGGGGGTCCCGAGAGTCGAAATCGGCACCTTTGCGCTGTATAATCGGCAACCTAACCAATGGGCGACCTTAAAAGTTCAATGGCTACAGCCTTAGCAGAGGCGATTAACAATAACATGTCTAGGCATTTGGAAAGTAAAAAAAGACGCTTAACGCGTTTTGTGTCGAACCCGGGCCCCTCGCATTATGAAAGCAACGTACTTCTAATGGAACTATTTTTATGCCCCAGGCGCACAACTTTATCCTTGGATTCGCAGCGCAGGCGGTGGCTTTCGGCTTGGCAAAGCGTTGTAGCGCCTGTTATTGCGGTTCACTTTGGGAGAGATGTGAAAGCCTTAACACAACATGAACCGGGCCTCCCAGTCGTGGAAAACGTTCAGTGGTATTTTCAGAAATAAATGTGACGTACTATTTCTGGGTCTCAGGCGAAGAAGAGGGATCGCCAGCTCGGATGTTCTAACAGCCCTGTATCAATTGTGCAAGCTGTGCCAAATTTTTCTCTGTGAAATATTCTTCCTGCAAAAAATACGTCCTGAGCAAGCAGACGTCCCGTAACGGAATGTCAAGTGCACATTTAAGTGTGTCCTTTCTTTAAGGGTTGCGTGATTGGCGAGGTCCTCACGGGCACATCAAATTGGACCTACCTCTCCCCTTTACGGGTCGTGCAACAACGAACAAAGCACCCGGAGTTGTTTCCCGCTTCCGTGCGCCGAGTGCGTCTCGTCATATATTTTCTAAAGTGGGAATCTACATGAACAGTTTATGTAGCAAAATACGCCGCCGCAAAAAAAAAAAAAGTCTCGCTGTCGCCCAACACCATGGTGTGGCTGAATAGAAATGTCATTTCGGTCGAATGGCCATCCTCAGTAAGCTAACCAACTGAAAAAAAAAAAAGGTTTTATTTGGTATTCGCATAACCAGCGAACTACACAAAGCCCTTATCGCTGCGTAGCACGTTGCCGTCTGTGTGCATGGGCTGCGTATCACAGAGAGGGTCTCTGTACGTGAACAACCGCTCTTAATGCGTACACGACGACGCTGCGTTGCGGTTCCGCATCCCTCGTGAACACGGAACCAAACCGCAATAAAAACCTAGTGCTCTCCCTTCTTTGTACAATTGGTTGTACGTAATTATCTTCATCATTTGAAAGTCGTATATACTTACTTGACTAGCCGCGATAGATTTGTTAAAATAACGCAGTTTAAAGATGAGTGGGCAAGGTTTGCTCGGATTTATCTGCACAAAATAATATTCATTTACAAAAGTTGTGTCGTTCAAAAATTAAACTATGCTTTATTTGTGGCGCATCGCAATAACTCTTTTCAGATTATTTAGGCCCATGCGTTTCCACACGTGAGCGTTTATGTCATATAAAAAATACGATAATAAAACAAAAGTGAATTATCGTCTAAGCGCGGACTGGGTTCATTAATATTTTAATGGAGTTGTACAACACCCCCGCAGAAATGTCACTGGCTGCGACATTGATTCCAAGGAATTCATTCCTGCTGCCCTTTAAATACTGCATTAGGGGCCTCAACATTTCTTGGGTTTATTGCAAATAATGAAACTATTTTTTATAGCGGCAACCTCCTTTACGTCATTCGTAAGCAACAATTTTTATTAAACTTCCATGTGTTGTGGTGTGTAAAGAAATCGATATTTTTCATCTGCTTCGCAACTAAGTATCACTTCATTTATATCCATACCTGTTTATAACCACAAGCCCTCACTGTTTACGTTTTCTTAATTATAGGCACTTTTAAACAAGTCTAAATCTCGCGTCTATTATCGCTGCACAACTTTGACCAAATGCTTCAATGTTTGTGGTCTTCTTTATATATTGGAAACTTGTATTTACAACTAAATAGGTTTGCATGTAAGAACTAACTAGGGTAACTGGCCTGAAAGTGTTTGTTGCAGTTTTGTGCATGAACCCAGATTCAGCCCGACTAGTGGTTGAGTTAGATAACGCCGCATTTCTGTTAATTATGAAATGTAATTCAGGGTTACCGTTTCCTCTGCAGCCAGGCTGGTGTTATGAACTTCTTGCAACACTGTTAGGATGCGACAATTCTCAGGGTTCTAGGGAACTGGTTTCGAGGAATTCTTGGTTGTGGCACGGAGCCTCAATCTTAGAGATATTTCCCTTCCTTCTAAAAGAAACACGGGTTCACAGAGGTCACGTGCTGGTTATGGCTGTCAGCTTCTTGCTCATTATTTTTTTGTACTATTATATATAGGCTCACGAACCTTAATATATACAACTTTGGCCCGTTCCAAGTATAAATAGTGTCTACAGCTGTCGGAGTGACTCACCATTAAATAGGTCTTTGTGCAACAGCAAGCGATAGTAACCTAGGAAATACATGGAGGCACTTGACAACATTAATGTAAAGCGATGATGGCACTCTTCTATTTGCTTTCCCTGCCATAATCTGCCATTTTCCGTACCATGGTCTGATGATTATAAGATTTATTGTCCACATTCTAGAAGATGGTTGATGAGGTGAAATTTAATCAAGTTCGCGAAATGATGAAGTTCGCAATTACGTATCCCGTACCCCATGACGTTTTCTGAAATATTCCTCTCGTAGTAAAACGCACACTTGACTTGTGGTCCCATTTCCAGCTTTGACTGTGCGTCTTCAGTGCGAATGGATGTAGAAATCCTTTGCAGAAAAGAATTTTCTTTACACAAAGAGATTTCAAATAAAAGGACGGCTCATATCGAATAGTGAGAATTACCTAAACATGACTGGGACCCTCAACGGACGCTCGTCAAGCTCCTCGGAAAACTAAAGAGGCATCTACGCTGTCCGGAGCGTGGCTTCCACTTCGAGAATGGTTGGCAGTTGTCGCAACGGCTTCGATTTATAAAAACATCCAGCTGCCATTGGGCGCTTTATTTCTTCAATACTGTTCCAGCACATAGCTTAACATGGTGCGTCGGGTGAAAGTTGAGATGAGACAAAAAAAACAAAGAGGTGAAAGACGTAACAAACAACAATGAAAAAAAAAAATAACTTTGTTTAGGTATCGGAGAGCGTTCTGTGGTTTGATGTAAAAAAGAAATGGTAGAATGCACTCGAGATTCTCGTTTTCGAGTTCTTACGGTTTCTGGACTGCTGAGGAACCATACGCGAGCAGAGCACGTTCAGCGCTAGAACAGCAGGCGTGCTGATCACACACGCCAAATACTCACCAGGACGTCTCTAAAATTTGAAAGTTCAGAGATGCGAAACGCGTTCCTGTGTCAAACGTAGACACGTTTCAAATCCTGTGTCAAATCCTGTGTCAAATCGGGAAACGTAACACCGACGTTGGTATGTGCCTTTTCCTTTGTACTTCTGATAACAACCTACCACACACACACTTATCTGCAAGGTCTGATTGGTGTTGCGGAGCGAAAATTCTACGCTCGAGGCTATACACATTTCTTCTAATCTCTCTTTTCGTGATATTCTGAAATTTTTGAAATTCAACAAGAGCAACGCCAAAGTAGGAATTTTACGACGATTATGCTAAGCTGGTGGTTTCGCGGGGTATTTTGTACAGGAAAACCTATCTAAACCAGCCGTACTCCTGTAGCCACTTACGCGGAGCCTGAGATACAAGTGTTACAAGGACGGATTTGGAAGCGTGTTACGAGGTGCCCGGCCTCAAATCCTGTTGCTTTCGACAAGTGATTTAGTTGGGATGGTGCAAAAAGAATTCTTTCCAAAGTAAAAAAAAGCAGAAACGCGGATAAGTGCAAATCTATAAATTCGCGTCCCACACGTGGGATGACACAAGCCAGATGGTGGCCACCGAAGGATTTTAAAACGTTTGACCAAACGCTCGCCTTACTTGCCCTCCTCTACACTGGGAGCGTCACTACAAAGTCGTTGTGCACTCGTACATTGTACGTATTATATTGGCCTGGTATTCATTTTTTCCTTCGTCGATGCCTTCATTGTTGGAAGCACGTCACCGAGTTTCGAATGATAACAAGGTAGAAAACGGGTCTGCGAATGAATTCCAACCACGCGCAGACTACTCCGAACCAAGAACCAAGTGGAGCCACCAGCTTTGCTGTTTGGTCTTTCTTGGCGCCAGTAGAAAGAAGCTGCAACAGTTTTTCTTTGTGATGAGCCTTCGCAACCCTTGTTATTGTCTATATTCGCAATGAATTTCGTTTCTCAGTTAAAATATTGCATGCCCACGGCATTTATCAGCTTCTACTGGAAAAAATATCAAAGCATGAAGCCCATTCGACAGCTTCCAGGCTGCAATAATGGGGTGGTTCAATTTTGCTTCACACGCAAAAATAGCGCAAATATACAGTGTTTATAGCGTATGTAGGGATTCTTTGGCTTACAATTGAATTGCTGATTTGTTTAAACTTTGTACCTGTGGATGAAATGCCAGTCACCATCCAGTAGGAACAAAGTTTAAACAAATCAGCAATTCAATTGTAAGCCAAAGAATCCCTACATACGCTATAAACACTGGATATTTGCGCTATTTTTGCGTGTGAAGCAAAATTGAACCACCCCATTATTGCAGCCTGGAAGCTGTCGAATGGGCTTCATGCTTTGATATTTTTTCCAGTAGAAGCTGATAAATGCCGTGGGCATGCAATATTTTAACTGAGAAACGAAATTTATTGCGAATATAGACAATAACAAGGGTTGCGAAGGCCCATCACAAAGAAAAACTGTTGCAGCCAGTCACCATCCAGTAGGAACAAACGGTGAGGAAAGTTCGATTTACTAACCGATATAACTCGGTTGGTAACTAAATATGTTTACGATAAATATAAAACTGTATATATAGGTCAACAGAAAGGCCTCAAAAGCTTACATCAATAAAACAATTACACCATCTCCCCAAAGGGAACGATGTGGTGATGCAAAGCATGGGGGTTCCGAGTAGGTTCCACACCGTAGCAGAACCGGCGCAGGCGGTGTCTCGGGGCAGACTGAACGCCGCGAAGCCCGCGCACCTGCTTTTATACAGCTGGACGATAGGACAATGGAGGAGAGACGCGCATGCGCAGTGGGGGTGTGGAAGGCGCAACAACAAGGGAGGGTTCCGTGTAGGCTCCTTTGTGTTGCCGTTATGTTGTTTCATTTATCGGAGCACGAATGTGAACGTAGTGTTAACCCCCATGTAGAGACAGAGAAATGTAGAGAAATGTAGAGACAGCGAAGATACCGACACTGGCATTGGTGGTTGGTTGGCGTTACCTGTTCGAACACCTCCTGTTTCTCGTCTTTCATTATTGCATGCTCGCGCTCCGACCCCTTTGCCCGCCCTCTTCGTCCTCTTATCTGGTTGAGCTGCAAGGCTCGTGGCGCTTCCCGCCACAGCTTTATGACGGGAAATTCAACATCCTCCTTTAAAGTTTTCAGTTCGTCGTTTCATTTGACGTTCAGCCTTCGTTGTATCAGAAGCTTCTTGACGTAGTTTGAATGAGTCAAGGACATAAGGCGCGTTCGTAGCACTTGCCCCTGTCTGTGTTTTGTAGCGCAGTGGGAAGAGCGCCGCGTACCTCCCGTTGCGGCCAGAGAGTCCTGGGATCGTAACCGGGTGCCGCTATTTTTTTGTAGTGTAAGGGGAGAGGTGCGGACAACGGACGGACGCCGGACATAGCCCCGAGCAAGAGATGCTCTGCATCTAGTATGTCAATGGAGTGAGTATAAAACAATATTATATGATCCATGAGGTTAATCGTTTGATAGACGTGTGTGTGGCTAGCAAGTTACAAAAGAAAAACATAATCAAACTGCAACGTATCAATCAGAGAACGCAGAAGCCCACATTTTGGGCCGGCTGGGTTCCTTCTTTACGAGCCACTGGGGCCACCAAGAAGCTGCGTTTTATAGCCTTTCAGCAGGCTGGGTTTCTCACAAAAGTCCCGGTGCGCGACGCACCTGATGTTACATACAGACGCAAGCGCTCCAAGCGAGCAATTATGGTTTGGGAGATTTCACTGGATATGCCTCTACTTATGTGGAAGCTCTTCTTGTATTTCGTTTTTAATTTCAGCATGGCCGTTCCGGTGACGTAAATTTCGGGAACAGGTACATCAGTGTCTAGCGCGACCTAATTGCATTCCTTGATCTGTTTTCGGGCATTGTATTGTGATGCCTACTCTTTTAGTTACATTTTTAGTTTTACGGATGTATGATGAGTGTGGTATGGCGCCCGAAACCACAAAGGACAACCGAAGAAGAAAATGATGGGCGCGAGGTGTCGCCGCATTCGAGTCAGCCAGGGATCGGGGAAGGTCCGACAAGAAAGAAGAGAAGGAAGAAGAAGCTCACGCTGGAGAAGCAGCATCTCCACGGCGGCACTTCGAGGGCCTGTCTTCGGAACGGCCAGGTCACCTGTGGCCGTCGTAAGGACCCCCGGCACCCCGTCGCCGGCAACGCTGGTCTGTGGCGGTATTTTCAGCGACACCAACCTCCGTTATCTTCGTGGTCCTGCTCACGTTGTCCTCCCCAGCACCCCTTCAACAACATGCCCCATCCCCGAGCCCGTTGCCCCTGAGACGCGTGTCCCGGCCCATCGCCTGTTGCCCTCGTCGCCGCTTCTTGCGCCAGGACCACGGGCGCCATGGTGTGAGGAACTTTCTGTATTTCTACTTCCGTTGGGACTAGTTTCCCCAAGCTTTTGTTTTACCCATTCTTGTATTACTTACCGTCCCGTCCCGTCCTTGTGATCGTCCGTCATAAATGTGATCGTCCCACTTCTACCGAAGCCCGTGTTGCGATCCCTCATTCCTGCGTCTCTGCAACCGGTCCTTCTGTCTTCCGAACCTTAACATCATCACAGAGTGGCGTCCGCGACAGGACTCTCCTCTAACACCTTGGAGAGTGAAACCATGACCGGAAGTAGGGATTGAAGAGTTTGTGGTAGCTACAATGGGAATCGAAGAGTTGGAGAAGCTTACTGCTGAGGGACTGAAGTTAGGGCTCCGGAGAGAGGCACTTCGAAAATGGGTCGAAGCCGAGCGCGATAAACTCAGAGCGCAGCGGGAGACTGAAAGGGCAGTGAAGCTCAAAGCAAAACAAGAGAAGCAGATTGCTGACCTTGTAAAAGCGCAGCTAGAAGATTTAAGGGCAGCGGAGCTCAAATCAGTCAAGAAAAGCAGATTGCTGACCTTGAAAAGCAGGTGGCACAACTACGGCGACGTTTGGGTGATGTCCACTGAAAGGAGGCATCTGCAACCTGTTCTAGTGTAGGAGCAAACCCTAAGCAAAGTGAAAGTCTCCAAAGCATGTTTGAGCAAATTCACGTCCACCAAGAGAGATTCCTCACGGAGTTTTCAAGTGACGAAGGAGAAGAAACGTGTCATGTTGATGCTTCTGTTCATAAACCCTTTATGTCCTATTCAAGGAAGGACGAAGTACCGTCTCAGGTTCTGGGGCAGAGTGCAGCAGGTGATGGCCGAGCCACAAGCGAGTCCGATTCCTCGCTTCCGACACTACCCGGGAAAGGTGCGGCGAGCGAACGCGCCAATGGTGAATCTATCACAGCTCACATGGAACCAGCACTTCAGGTAAAGTTTAAGAAAGCGTGCCAGCGTATGCAAAAGCACAGAAAAGGATGGACGACGGTGACCAGTAGCAGTACAAACGTCACGTCTGGTAACGGTAACTCTACCGGAAAGAAATACCTCAAGAAAAAGCTTCGGAAGCAGGTCCACCCTAAAGCAAGCCTGGTAAACCTCCGAGATATTAGCTCCACAGGGCCAGTGTTCAAGCGTCCTGCAAGACGGGCAAGCTTTACTTCTTACCGAGCGAAAGCTTCTGGTCGCACAAACGGCCGTTTTGCTTTCACCAATCCACATACGACAAAGTGCAAGAAACAAAAACAAACCAGCTCAGTGCCCAGGCGCCTGTGCAAATTAAGAAGGAACTCTCGAAACCTGGATTTGGCACGACTTCAGAAGTGTGTCTGGAGGATAATTTTTCATGGCCATCAAAGCTGGAAGTATAAGCAGAGAAAACCTAATATTTGATCTGCAGAAAAAAGTGGCGCTGATATCAACATGAAACATTCACTTGGACTGCAGACAAACTTTTCCCACTTTACAACCTGACTGGCGTTTCAATTTGATGGTAGTGGGAAGAATTGTGTTCGGACTTGTCGGACATTTGGTGTGAAAGTGTGTAGTTATGTTGTGCAGCACAAACTTCCCGAGTGCACTTAGTAGTGAACTTGAATTTATTTCCTTTTGGTTTCTGCACTTAGAAAGTGCGTGTGGTGTCACCTCAGCGACTTCCTTAAAGTGGAGGGTATTGTGGTATGGCGCCCGAAACCAGAAAGGACAACCGAAGAAGAAAATGATGGGCGCGAGGTTTCGCCGCATTCGAGTCAGCCAGGGATCGGGGGAAGGTCCGACAAGAAAGAAGAGAAGGAAGAAGAAGCTCACGCTGGAGAAGCAGCATCTCCACGGCGGCACTTCGAGGGCCTGTCTTCGGGACGGCCAGGTGACCTGTGGCCGTCGTAAGGACACCCGGGCACCCCGTCGCCGGCAACGCTGGGCTGTGGCGGTATTTTCACCGCCACCAACCTCCGCTATCTTCGTGGTCCTGCTCACGTTGTCCTCCCCAGCACCCCTTCAACAACATGCCCCATTCCCGAGCCCGTTGCCCCTGACACGCGTGCCCCGGCCCATCGCCTGTTGCCCTCGTCGCCGCTTCCTGCGCCACGACCACGGGCTTCATGGTGTGAGGAACTTTCTGTATTTCTACTTCCGTTGGGACTAGTTTCCCCAAGCTTTTGTTTTACCCATTCTTGTATTATTTACCGTCCCGTCCTTGTGATCGTCCGTCATAAATGTGATCGTCCCACTTCTACCGAAGCCCGTGTTGCGATCCCTCATTCCTGCGTCTCTGCAACCGGTCCTTGTGTCTTCCGAACCTTAACATCATCACAATGAGGTGTTCGCGCGGCGGGGAATGCGGTAAAAAACTAGAGCGGCCTTTTCTCTGCTTGCTTGATCTTTATAGGGGGGAACCAGGTAGCTTATCGTCATAGAATGCTTGTGGGTGAAGTACACCTTTTCCCTTTAATTACGCGGGGCAACGTCTTGCCAGCTTGTGTGGCGGCTGCCATAGCTACCTGTTCCAAATTTGTGATGGTCGATGTATTCGGCAAGTTTTTCGCGCTCTATTTCCCTGCTCGGCGGATTACGGAACGAATGAACGTTTTTGCATAGGCGTTTTAAAATTTCGCATTTACCCGGCTCTGCTCTTAGTTGCGTTCGTACGCCGAAAAGCAAATGCCATTTACACAGAGGAGTAATGAATAAAGTGGGCACTAAAGAGGCTTGGCATTGGCGGGAATACCTAAAGAAAAAAAAGTGAGAATGGTATGTGCTGGCTTTCTATGAACGCACATATCCAGGTTCTTCCCTTTTCTCGTTCCTTGGCGGTGAAAAACGCTATGAAGCCGTCCTGTTCACATTTACCTGCTCGCTGACTCATTGTGTAATGGCATTTATATGATATTTCTTAGTGATTCCGAACTAAGTCTGTACTATGAGAAAATATATGTCCAAATTGTGCAGAGGGAACATATTTGGCTGCCTGGAGAAGCTGCATGTTGCCCCGAGCGGTTTTTTTTTTTTTCACGGAAGTCTTCTACTGAAATATCGGCGAAGCGAGACTGACAAGTAGTGCCATCGCAAACTCAGGTAAACCCCAATCATTTGTGTTGTCCGAGAGGCGGAAAATATGCGCAAAAACAACGAGAATGCCCTATTGCCGCCCAAGCCCTGCTACAATACCTCACATTTTAAAAAATTTGTTAAGGCCATGATTGTTTACTGTCTCACTTTTCGAATTTCAACGCATCTAGGCAGCTTTACGTAAATGTAGATAGATTTAAGTTTGATCAGTTTCAAACAATCGTTACCTGTATGTTTCAAGCCTTCGAAGCACTGAGAATTATGAACAATTTTCCAACAATCATCCACTAAGTGCGTTTTTATTTTAGGAATTGCTAATATAAACATTGCGCTTAAACCATCTGCTTTTTTTGTTGCCGGCCTAAAGCGTCAAGTTATGCCACGAAGTTGGAGGGGGGGGGTGCGGAATGGTCCTTTTTCTTCGGGATCATTTTTAATGGCATCTTGGAAAGCAGCTTTGACAAATGCAGAATCGTTGCTTACTTTGGGAGCGTACGAAAAGATATTGACGGCGTAGTAGCATTTTATTTTCCAAGTTCAAGTAGTACTGCTAGGTTTGGAGAAATTTTTAGACTGCATTTAGAATATTCGGAGTCCTTGATCAATGATCCGGAAAAAGGTGACTTGATTACGCCCATACTGTGGCCGCCAAACATTCGTTACAGCATTATTATGGAGTACTGCGGACATTGAATCTTCAGTCGTCGTGCATTTTATAAACTTTTTAATATGCAATCATAGAAAAGTAGGCCGGTTACTCTGAAATATGATGTCACTTTCAGAATATTGTAAGATCATTTGTGGGAATGAAAGTTTCGAGATGGTGCTTCGACCACTCCGATAGCCTGTAGGCGATTTTGTTTAGGCAAACAAAGCGAAAGTCCTGATCGCGTGTTATTCCTTCTTCCCAATACCTGTGACGATACTCTAGAGGACTGGCTTGACTGTGCATATGGCAGGGCTCGTGCTTTGTGGAGAATTCTTTCAATACGTAGCGTTTCAGCAAGTTCCAGAACCCCCAAGAGTTCTGTTCCGACCGTTGGTGTCAACCTAAAACTCCCGCGAACAATTAAGAGGTACTGGAACTTTACAGAAGGTTATTCGAGCCTGGAACAAATACACAAACGGAGCCCTAGCCGATGGAGCTAGAAGCCACTGATTGAGCCATGCTTGAGCCACTGATGGAAACCACTGATTGAGCTAGAAGCCAAAGCAGGGACAGGGAGACAGCCGGTGCACTGTCCGAGCATATATACGGGTTTAGCCACTACATTGTCGGTAAATGCTACGTGCTAGCGTCATACGACCTTTCCCACCACTTTGCGCTCCGCCCGCGGCAAGTGTAACGGTAGTGTGGCGCGTTGCGCATGCGTTTAGAGTTAGTAAAAATTACAGTGATGCGAACGCAAAACAACCGTTAGTCATTAAAAGGTAACACAGTGGATCCCCAGAGAAGGCAAGCGTTGCACGAGGCAGGGGAGTGTTAGATTGGAATTAGATCAAGTTTGCTTGGATAAATAATCGCAGTTCGCACATGACGGGGACATTTCGGGATTATTTGGAGAGGCATTTACCCTCCCCTTGGCGTAGATAGCCTGGTGATGATGATGATGATGACGATGGTGATGACAGGAAGCTAACACCTGCACATGACGTCTCACTTCTGCTCCGTCTGTACCGCTGATATAGCCGCCTCCGTCAGTGACGGCAGAGACACACCAAGAAAGAGATCGTCTAGCGCCGGGTGGGAGCTTCCTTTCATTTTAAAAAAAAAGAGTTCAACTCAAGTGCTTCACCAATACTTCTCAAATAACCACCATTCACTAAAAACGGGTTTATTTACTATGACAAACAGTAATTTGTTGAATTATTTTCACTGCTTTCAGGTTTAACTCTGTGGGGCCACATGTATGAACTCAACTGACGTCGCATGGGTAATCGGTGTGGGTGTCGAGTACAGCTTCCCTCTCCAACCACCGTCGCAGGGTGGATTGGCTCGCATTTTTCAATAATGCGAGTTAGGGACGTGGTGACCATTTGTGTCACGACGAAATTTACATGATCCTCATTATTTTTCAGACGTTATGGCACTTCGCGGGAAGTGCCGTGACTAGAATTATCCCTTATAATGGTGGCGCCTGTCTGAGAACAGTCAGCTTATTTTCAAGGTGGGCGGCTCCACGCCTCTCCTGTTAAACATTTGTCATCTCAAAATTAATTTGTTTACCTTTTCCAACATTAACGTATGACGCCACCTGAACAGAATAACAGACGTCCAAGAAAAACGATATCGCTTGCTCTGCTAGCTCCTTATTCTCATTTCTCTGGTGCATGCACTCATTAAAATCAGGCTGAAATAGACTGAAACGCTCTGGTATTAAACTCAAAGAATTGCGGAGTCCAGCTGTTTTTTGATCGTAAGCAACATTGCTTGTACACTAAGCGTCCCGCTTTTTGTCAAACCTCAAACAAGCAGGGCTATGTTAGAATACTTTCACATATGTTGCTCACCACATATAACATTTCACAACCTTACCGTTGTCAGATGGTGGAGGGTTTGGCACATGAGTGCCGCACCCCAGGGCTACAGAACCCAGCCAACCATCATCATCCAACTACGCCACTCATGGTAAGCCCCCCCCCCCGAAGGGGAGTATTTTTTTGTTCTGAGTGGCGGCCCTTACCCCTGGGCATAGGGGGGCGATGGTCTGCCGTCTCTTCATTTCTGTACGAAAGGGAAAAAACCGTTACTACCGTGATACTTATATGGGGTCAATCTGCAAAAAAGCCTTCTACGCAAATTATAAGTAACTGAACCAACGATAGTTCTTTGGAAGTCGGTCTTTATATAACTATATGAATACGTACAATTTTAACTATGATCAAACAAAACAGGAAGTATTTCTATTAAATTTTTTAATTCTTATATGCTGGAAGAGCGCTTTATCTAAAAAAATTTTTCAATTTAGGCGTTATTTAAAGCTTTTAGAATGAAAAGTTTGGTAGATGTTAAAAAATTACACAGTTAATTAAAACGTGTAAAGTTATTTCTTTTGCTACGAAAGCCAGGCTACACTGATGTTATTTCATTGGCTATAAAATACTACTTAAATATTTGTGAGATTTAAAGTATGCATCCAGAAAACCAGCGCAAGCTATAGCAGCTAACAAAACTTAAATATTCACTTTGTTGCACTTAGACTGCGCCTACAATGCTACAGAAGTCCCAGAGCAATTATTATGCTGCGATATTACTCAGAAACACACTGAAGATTAAATACACCGCAACTCAGGTTTCCCGTGCTGTTTGCTAACGAATGTAAAAGAATTGACAACAGCCAGATACCATGCTAGCTTCCTACCGTAACCCGTCGGATTTATATGAAACCTTGGCGTGTAAGCTGCACAGGCCGAATATTTTCGGGCAAAAACAATGCAGCAATATATACGTCACGCCAGCCCCCCTTTAACAACCACGTTTTAACCAATATTTTCGCAGTTTTAGCATATTTTGGGCACATATTCGCCTCTATGTTTTGATAAATCGTTTTCTGTGTTCCAAATGTGTCTCTTCAGTGCCACACAGGACAAATACATCAATTATGCGGATAAACCACTTGAACTTACATTGCTGGCTGGCAGTATTTATCTAAAGCAGGTGTACATGGCTTTGAAATTTAAAATTAATAGGCGGACAAAAGCGTCGCCAAGTTGAATGGTAGAGGGAGGGAAATAAGTGCGCTGTAGGCCATTTGTAAAGGATCGACATACGTCCGACATATGAGCAGTACGTTGAGGAGCAACATACGTTCGACATACGGGTTTGACATAAGACCAGTCTAGTTTTTAAAACTGGCAATGTGTGATGAAAGTATTAATGCACATCATCCGTAGGCTAACACAATGTGACTTCCTTGGAAAGGCGTTTATGATATTTCGGTAAAATTCTTCGTTTGAAATCTTCACGCAGCTTTTTGATCATAATTATGCATTCAACGGTGTTCCTCTGACCACGAAGTACAGTCGGTACGACAAATCTAAGGAAAAAAGGTAAGTGCTCGTAAACGATTTCCACATTGACACGTTTTTAAACACGCGGATGCCAAAGAGAAACGTTTTTGGCACCATTCCCAAATACATAAACAGTGGGTGGTGGGATAGGTACATGCAAGGCGCCTTGTCATATTTTCCTAGCCCATAAATTGCTTCTTTCATAAATTAGGGTTATCGCTTATTGCAGCGCATCCGCGCATCGGGTGCCACTGGTACGCTGAAGCCCAATGCCCTATTCTTGGCGAGTTTGTACAGCGAGAATTGCAGCATGCCTTTTAGGTTCAGCACGATTAGATGTAAATGCCTGCGCGAACAGGTACAGCAGCAAATGGAGCTCGATTGAGATCGTTTGCAAATGATGGAAGAAGGGTTAATTTGTGTTTGCCTACATGCCCTTTTGGTACTGTGGCTAAAAATAAGACGAGCGTCGGGTTAGGAAAAGCGATACAATATACGATGCGGCGCGTCATGAGTAAGCTGCACGTTTTTATCTCGACTAGGTTTGTGAGAGGATGGTCGTAAGTGGAATGTGGTAAACACTGACATTTTTCTGGTGAGCTGTTTGTAGTATTATAGCAAAGCTGTAAATGTCTAGGATCCAGCAGATCGTCTCCGGTCCCAGAGCGATGTAGACAGGAATCGCTAGCGAGTGTAGCGCCACGTTGCGGAGCCCACTAAAATCCCCAGAATCGTAAAAAGCGCGCCACACCCCCGGGGCATGAAAAAAAAAATCATACAAAATTTAAAAGGTCCTAGGGCCTTCACACAGCATGCGACGTGATTTCCATACCCGCGCTATAATAAATTTCTACCCACGATTCCTGTGTGTTTTGTAGCTTAAGCTACACTGGCCGAGGTTGAGCAGTTTCGCGTGTGCCGTGAAGGGCCGTTCTGCGCAAGCGCGACGGGCATTGGATTTGATTCGATTCGATTGGCTTGGCTTGGCTTGGATTGGATTGGATTGAAGTGGGTTGTGTTGGGTTGTATTGCGTCATAGCCGCAGCAGACGCACTGGCGCCGGCGCGTGCCCAGGTGTGCGCCTCAATTGCGCAGTAGCCAAGTCTGACGCTGCGTCGGAGCCGCTTGATCGCCGTTTCACGTGGCTCGTGAAGTGCCGTGCTGAGCATGCGGGAGGAGCAGTGACTGGACAGGACTGGAATTTCTGTTAATAACCAGGAACGATGCTCAATCGCAAATTACAAACAAACGTGTTTTGCTTCGTGCACCCCTTGGACTACGACCCAGTCAAACCTCACGTTAAGGCTCGGCACCGCAGCTTTGCTGGCCATCCGTCTTCACGGGGTGGAAGGGCTCTGAATTTTTTTTAAACTGCGCTTACGGTAATAACCATATGAATAACGGGTGCTATATAAAAACACGTGTGTCGCGATTTTAGGTCTCCTATCAAGGAATCCCTGGTAGTTTGGCAAGGAGTAAGATGATGATGTTAGATTTTCTTGGCGCAAGGGCATCAAGGCCAAAGAGCGCCAGTACTATGGTGAGGATTGTTCAAGTGGGAATATAAAGTACAGAATATATAATAAAAGGTGTCTCAAATTTCTGTTAAAACAGAATTGGTGTAGAGGGCAAAGTAAACACAATTGTCACTATGTCAGGAGTTTTCTACGTGCACCCCTTGCCACCGTCCCTGCGGTAGCAGTGAGAGGCCCTACCGGGTTTTAGCGTGCGATGGTGGCTCGGCTCATGGGCGACATCACACATACCATAAAAAATCTACGTCTCAGAGGAACCTAAAAGCGCGGTTAACAGAGAAAAATGGCTCGTCTGATAAAAACAGCAGTGGGTGCTGAGGGATCATGCGTGTGTACAATTTTTGAAAATGAAGCTTTTTTTGCGGTTCAAGTAGTTTGCATTCTACCAGTACGTGAATGACTCATACCGACCCTCCACACGTCAAGCAGCTTAGCGGTTCTGTTCCTTTCAATAGGTACGCATGTGTAGCATGGGTATGGCCTATGCGCAGTTTACAGAGAGTAACCTCTGTAATCCTGTCCCCTTTCTCAGGGATAGATCTATCTAACTTGGGTTTTACGATGTGCAATTTGTTTGCTGTTTGCCTATTCCAATCTTCCTGCCATTATACGCGCAGCCTCTTACGTACGTACGATTTAAGATCCTCGTACGGGACGCCTTGAATATTCAGGTCACTCCGAAGAGCTGCAGTTACAGCATTCCTGTCTGCTTGCTCATTTCCGGCTCTGCCGCGGTGACCTGGGACTCAACAGACTGTGATTTAAAGTTTTTGTTTGTGGGCTGAGCACAGTAGTTTTAGCAATTGATAAAAGACTGGATTTTTTTGTACTTTCCTGACACTAAAGCCTGCATCGCACTTTAAACATCAGTGAATATCACTGACGTTTGGACATTATTCTGAATAATATATTCTACAGCCAATACAAGGCCGTGTGTTTCAGCAGTGAATGTAGATGTGGCTTTAGGCATAGTCTTTGACGTGAAAAAGTTTGGACCATGTGCAGCCCATGATACTGCACCAGCTGACTTGGAAGCATCTGCGTAGAACTCACATGCTCTGTACTTGTTCTGCAAAAGCAAAAAATACTGCATAATTAATACCTTTGGAGCGGTTCGTTTGTCAAACTTAATAAAAGAGAGATCACAAGAGCTGAGGCACAGATCCCATGGAGGGACAACGTCAGCAAAGCTGGTTTTCTGAGCGTCAGTGAAGGATATTCTCAGGCCTGTGGCCAGTGCCCTTACCGACAGAAGAAATGGCTCAGCCATGGCAGGTCGCTTTTCAAAAAGTTTGATTGCCTGGTTACCTAGAGTGCTATTAATGTGTCCGGTCAAGGATGCCACTTTTAGAGCCTAATTAAACCCAGTGTACTTCCGCTGTGTTTCAAGAGACCACTGATTGGCTTCCACATACAGGCTTAAAACAGGGCTTGTTCGGAGAGCGCCTGTAGCCAAACGAAGGCCAAGATGGTAGACAGGGTTTAGCATTTTTAGTCCCATTCTCGTGGCAGATTCATAAACAAGACACCCGTAGTCGATGCGGAACCTCAAAAGGCTTTATTAAATAAGGCCAATAGGCACTTTGTGTCCGTAACCCAAGACTGGTGTGAGAGGACTTTCAGGATCCTGACTGTACCAAAACATTTAACTCTAAGGCGTTTGAGGTGTGCAAATGAATGAAAGTTGGTCATCAAGCACAACCCCAAGGAACCTGTGCTCCTTTTTTGCCGCTATGGGTGTTTCATTGAGTTTAATAACGGAACTGGGCGGATACCACGCTGCCTAGAGAAGACCACAGACGTGGTCTTTTCTGGGTTAAAACAGAAGCCATTCTCATTCGCCCATTTTGCAAATTTGTTTGCAGCTAGTTGGATTTGCCTCCCACAAATGGACATATTACATAATTTAAAGGCAATGTGCACATCATCAACATATAGTGAGTAGGATATGGAGCGAGGCAGTGCAGTTCCCGAGGAATTCATCTTAACAATAAAAATGGTGCAGCTAAGCACACCACCCTGCGGCACTCCATTTTCTTGGACGAACATCTTCGAGAGGACGTTTCCAACCCTAAACTGAAAGGTGCTCGACGGGCTTAATGTACTCTTTGCCGTTTTCATGTGGTGATGTGTACATCGGCCAATCAGGCAGGTGCGTCAATGCACGGCTGATGGAGCACCGTGCTTCACTCAAGGATAATCATTTTGCACATGTCAACAGTCACTGCAAGGCCCTCGAGGAAAGTGGTCAAGAAAAATAAGAACCCAGTGTAAAAGGACACGGGTATTCTTTGCGCCACAATGATAAGTTGACAAAAGAGTTGGTAGAGGCGTTCTATATAAGCAAAAGTGATAAGAAGTGCATTAGTCAGGCTTCGGTTACACTGTATGATAAGGAATTTGCCTTCCTGTCGAAGACGATGCTTTAGGTTATGTTTCGTTTGGAGGAAGTAGGCCACGATAATATTGTTTGACACAATGCTGCGCAGTGATGACGTTTACAGACACGTGTGGTGTATGACGGTGTATATTTGTGTGTTTTCTTCCGATTAAAGTTTTAGTTGAGAGTCAGCGCCGTCTTGTGTCCCTTCTTCTCGTTGTTGTTTTGTTAGGCGCTGTTTAGTATGGACGGATACCAACTAACACAGCTGTCGATTCTTTTGTCTCCGATAGGTAATCTTTCAAACTGTTCAGCATGTAACCACAAACTCCAAAGCGGCGCAGATCACAAAGAATACCGTAACGCCAGGCTGTATCGTAAGCTTTCTGGAGGTCAAAGAAAACTGATAAACAATGCTGCTTATGAACAAATGCATCCCTGATGTAGGATTCAATACTCACTAGCTGGTCTGCTGTAGATCTACCGGAGCGAAAATCCGCCGGACGATTGTCTATAATACCATGGTTCTCAAGAAAATAGATAAGGCGATGGTTAATAATGTTTTCGAATACCGTGACAAGCAACTTGTCAAAGCGACCGGTCTAAAACTAGTTGTAAGTGATGGATCTTTCTCTTCCTTTAGTATCGGCACCACAACAGCTTCTTTCCACACTTTTGGAAACTGCCCTGCACGCCAGATATTGTAAAACAACAGTAAGAGCGCTTCTAGCGTGTCGTGGTGAAGGTGCTTAATTATGGTATATGTCATTCGGTCTCGACCTGGTGATGATTTACCACAAGTAGTGAGCGCACCTTTAAGCTCCTGCATAGTGAAGGGGCAAATATACCTTACCTCAGACTGCCGTTTGTCACGTACGATCTTCCGTTCCTCTGCATTCTTGTGTCTCAGGAAGTTATTTGAATAGTGAGCTGAGCTTGATACATACTCAAAATGCTTGCCTAGGGCATTCGCTTGGTCTTGTAAAGTGTCTCCACTTGTGCGGACCAAAATGTGCGTAATAGTGTTACTTCGTCGGAGTGCTTTGAGTCTCCTCCATACTTTCCGCGTGTCAGCATATGATGTTATTGATGAGAAAAAACGATTCCAGATTTCGCTTTTCGCAATACGCCGTATCCTTCTGCCATTGTCCTTTGCCCACTTGAAAAGTACCAAGTTTTCATTCGTTGGGCACCAACGCAAGACGCCCCATGCCTATTCTGTTACTTACGGGACTGCCTGCAATCGTCATTCCACCAATGTTTTGGCTTAGTAACCCTACTAGGTTAAGTCTAGGGGATAGACTTCAGCGCAGCTTTAATTATATGGGTCGTCAGAGTCTCAGCAGCTTCATCAATACCAAGGTTGTCTATAAGTGTATAGTGACACTCAGAGAGCTCTTTGAAATTTTTAGTCTGCGCCGTCCTCCTTGAACATTTGTGGGCATGAAGTGCTGTCTTGTTTATTGTCTAAAAGCTTGAGGCTTACTGGAAAGTGGTCACTTCCGTACAGGTTATTAATGACCTTCCACTGGAGTGCTGGAAACCGAACTGGAGAGGCTATGGCGAGATCTATCCAGAACTACGTGGCATGTGTTGTGTTATAATATGTTGGGTCTTTCTTGTTAAGTATGCACCCTCCAGATGACAGCAGAAATTTTTTAAAGAGGCGTACTCTTACATCTGTGCGTGCACAACCCCAGAGTGGGTGGTGAGAATTACAATCCCTAACTAGCAGATATGGCCCTGGCAGCTGATGAACTAATTTTTCAAACTCCATACTCGAGAGCCCGGGGTCTGGGGGTATGTACAGTGAGTATACTGTTACCAGTTTATTAAAGATAATGGCTCGTATGGCTACAGCCTCTAAAGTGGTCTGTGGCGGTAAGAACTGTCATGGCACTGATTTTCGCACCATAATCGCAACTCCTTCAGAGGGGTGCATGCAGCCATCTCTGTCTTTTCTAAATACAGAGTAGGTTTTTAAGAAGTTTGTTTCGTTTGTCCTCAAGTGTGTCTCCTGGAGACCCCTAATACTTATTTGGTGTTGTGACTGCAATTCATAGATATCGTGCAGGTTTTTCAGAAGGCCTCTGTAGTTCCGTTGGACTACATTATCAGTTACCATCAGCTTATGCTAAACAAGGATTAACGAAGTGCCATGCTATCACCCTCCCAGGCTCAAGACACCTTCCGAGGAGCATTGACCCTAGGTTGGTTTTGCTTTGAACGGTCAAGCTACGTGCCGCGCCCCATCGGCGTAACGCGCAACGGAGGGATTGGCGTTGTGTCCATGGCTTCTTGCGAAGCTTCGTCAGCAGGGCTAGGCTGGCTGGTTGCGGCAGCCTGGCTCTCATCAGGGACCGGCACTGCAGTGCCAGCAAGGGGCCTAGCGTTGGCATCAAGGGGTGCTCGGGCGGCCCTTGACGCTACTGTTGTGACATGTGCAGTGGCCTAAGCCACGGGCACTGAGGGGGCTTTGGGTGTCCCTTGGGGCCTCGCTGGGATGGTTCCAAGTGGAACTCGAGCCGAGTGTAGCGCCGCCACCCGTCGCGCCACATCGGCAAAGCTAGTGTATGTCAGGAACAGTCTCTGTCGTGCTTCCCTAAAGGTAATGTTTTCCTTCTACTTCAGAGCAAATATTTCTTTTTCTTTCTTCCATTGCGGGCACAAGCGCGAGTACGCGGCGTGCTCTCCCATGCAGTTTACACAGTGGAGTGGAGCTTCACAGGTGTCAGACGAGTGGTTTGGGAGGCTACACTTTGGACATGCTGCCTTGCCTCGGCAGCTCAATGAACCATGGCCACATTTTTGGCATTTATAACAGCGTCGGGGGTTTGAAATATACAAGTGGAAAGGGATTTTAACGTAGCCTGCCTCGACAGACCCAGGCAGTACAATGGTCGAGAAAGTGAGGATTACATGCTTGGTCGAAATTTCCTTCCCATCTCTGTGTATTTTGATTCGTTGATCTTTCACAACATTCAGACCCTCGAACTATTCCAGGAGTTCTTGCTCAGGCAAGTTCAGAAAGTCTTCATCAGAGATAACACCTCTGGTAGTGTTCATGGATCGGTGGGAACTGGTGCTCACAGGATTGTCACCTACAGTGGTTATTTTCATCAACTTGGAACACTGAGCTGCATCTTGCACTTCTAAGAGAAAATTACCGCTTCCCAACATGCTTGCTTTATAGCCGCCGCCTAGCTCATTCGTTAGAACTTTGGCTACCAAGAATGGTGACAGACGTCTCATTGACAGGCCTTCTTTTTCACAGCGCATGACGTGGAACTTTAGCAAATTTTCTGTCTTTTTAGGAGGGAAAAACTGCTGGACTGCTTCGTTGCCCCCCCGTTTTGGAGGAAGATCATAGAATGTAGAAAATTTTGTTGCCAGAACAAGTGAAATCAATTCAGCAGCTATGCTGGCCGCCCACTACCGAGCCCAACCTGGGAACGCGCTAAATGCTCGTTAGCCATACATAGCTGCTATAACCCTGTTTAAGTCCCCAAGATTGATTCCTTACCGAGGGTGAACCCTCACCGCCTGTAAATGTGTTGAAATGAGGAAAAGAAGATATGACAGGACCGGGGTAGCAAAGAAGACAGGATGGTGAAAGAGCTAAGAGGGAAGCAGGAAAGACGACTGGCTGTTTCCTTACAGGCGGGTCAGACCAAGGGCACTTTCTGCGAGAAGCAGGGGCCAAAGTGGCGTGTTGTCTCTATCGGGGGGCCGTGAAGGTCCAAAACAACACCGGCTTTGGCTCAGCCACCAGGATTCCCTTTTACCCGGCCACGGCTCAGCCCCGCACAGCCTGGGTGTGCGTGGCTCCAACCCACACGTGTCAGGGTCCGTGGTGTTGCAAGACACCAAGAGCCTACGGCAGTAGGCACCCCTGCGGAGCATGCGACCGTGGTGGCGCTACTCACCTAAACACCATGAGTACACAAGGTGCCCCGTGAGGGGGGCGAGGACTAAGAAGTGAATTGCGGCTATGAAGAGGAGGAATGGCCGCTTTTTTGGTCTGACGGGCTTCTTAAGTCTCCTGCCGTCACTTCCTTTACACTAACTGCTATAAGAGCGGCCAGTAGTCGCCGGTACATGTATGACTTCTGTGTCCCTTCATTTTCATCGTCCACGAACTGACAGAGAAGATCTCCTCGCTAAAGACAACCGAACGCTCTGCCGCCTATAAAACATCAAGGATCAAGCAAATCAGAGCAAGACCGCCAAGGCAAGCGAAACTGATTCGAACGACACAATGCACAGTCTTCTCGAAATCCTGTGTGCAGGCATCCCTTAACTCGCATCGAGGAGCAACTACATTCTGAGAGGCGGCATACAAGACTGTAGCCATTTTAAAATTGATAATAACAATGCTAGTTACATAGAAACAATAGACATAGATATTTGTGCACCCCAAGTACACACACTTCGGAAGCAGCGAACTGAATCTTTGCTGCATAAAAAAAAAGAATCAATTCAGTTTTATACAGAGAAGGCGTCGTGTACACTTACACATCCAAATAAATACAACTGGAAAACAATAATGAAGTTCATGGTTAAAATAAGCTTTCCTAATACACTAAGTATAGTCTCAATTTTTGAAGTGAATTCTTCCAGTGATTGTCCTTTCGTAAAGGAGGCATCTAACCTATTCCATTCGCTGATTGTCAGGGGGGAAAAGGAATGCTTAAACAGCCGTTGTTAAAAGCGCATTCTTTGATAGTGTATGCATGTTTATGTCCTAGTGTTCGTGATTCTGCCAAAGATATGTACCTGGACGCATCGATCCGGCCGTGGTTATGGAGAATGTGGTGCAGAAATTTGAGACGCGCGATTTTTGCTCTTGTCGCAAGTGTGGGTTGGCCGGAGGTTTAAAAAGGTTTGTGGGCGAGTCGGTGCGTTTATACTTGTTAGGTATAAACCTAATGGCCTTCCGTTGAACCCGTTCAACTTTTGCTATATTAGTAACGGATTGCGGGAAGCCCACACTGTTAGCTACTGCAAGATTGATCCCACGAATGTGGTGTAAGTTAGGAGCCTAGTATATGTCGGCGCGAAGGGTAAACGCCTTCGTAGAAGAAACTGTTTACGCAAAGCCGAAGCTGTAATATTGTTAATGTGCGCATCCCATCTCAATTCGGAAGTCAAGGTAACACCGAAATATTTCTGCTGCGTGACTCTTTGCAAAGGTGCGCCGTTAATTGTATAGGTAAATTCGGACGGTTCTTTTTTTCTTGTTACCGTCATGCAAACTGTGTTTGTTAGGTTAATTGACATTTACCACAGCTCACACCGGTGAGCAATCTTACTCAATTAAAGATTTAGAGCTAAATGGTCATCCGAACTGTTAATCGCTCTGTAAATATTGCAGTCATGTGCGAAAAGATTAATTTTGCAGTCGATGTTATCAGTGATTTCATTTATATAAATTAAGAATAATAATGGCCCTAGGATGGAGCCTTGGGGGACACGTGGCTTAACTGGACCCCTCCACGACGATGGCCCTTCAAAAACCACGAACTGTGACCGGTTTATGAGAAAGTCTCTTACCCAATTCGTAATTTCCCCATCCCCAATGTTGTCCTGCAATTTCGAAATCAGTTTGGTATGACAAACTCGATCGAACGCTTTTGATAAATCAAGCAGAATTATGTCAGTTTGGCCATGGTTGTTTATAATAAGTGCAATGTCGTGGACAACCTCGGTAAGCTGAGTTATTGTTGATAATTATTTCCGGAAGCCATGTTGATGGGGGGACAGAAGATTGTTGTTTTCTAGAAAAATTGTTAAATGCTTTAAGATTACATGCTCGAGTAACTTGCATCACGCACTGGTGAGGGAAATAGGTCAAAAATTAGAAGGAACTGCGGTATATCCGGTTTTGTGTATGGGTATCACCTTTGCTACTTTCCATTCCGTTGGCACTTTAGCTGTTTCTATAGATTTGCGATAAAATATGCTGAGGTATTTACTGCACAGTTCTGCGTATCGGAAAAGAAATTCATTTGCAATATCATCGTGACCACTGCCTTTCTTCGGGTCTAGGTTCAAAAGAAGGTTAAGAATCCTGGTGTCGCTTATAACTAATGGTAGAATGGGCATTCGGACTGAAGGCATGGCCGTACGAGTGGTGCCATTGTCATCAGTAGAGACAGATTGAAAATAATCGTTGGAGATATTGGCCTCGTTTGTTTAATAGCTATCGCTTAAACACGACTTTGTTTCAGTGGCAGGGCGAAAGTGTTTCCAGAATCGGTGAGGGTAGTTTTTTATGTAACCCGGAAGCATTGAAGTAAAATTTTGCTTTTTGGCGATGCTTGATTTTGTTTGAACTCTGTAATAGCACGTGCTAGGTTAAATGCTCTTACTGTATTCTCGCCTGTATTTTTGATTGCTTGACGTAGCCTCTTAACTTTTCGCTTTGCGTGTAAAACTTCGCGATTTTTCCAAGCAATACGTTTTTTTGCCTTTTTGTTTTCAGTCGGACGAAGTGGGTAACGCAGAACACAACAATAGTCTTGAAGCACGACCATAGATGATTTAGATCAGTCGTTGGATAGATAGCAAAGTTTGAAAAGTTTTTGTAAGCAACGCATATTTTTCACGCCTAAATAAAAATGTCACTAAAACCTAATAATGAAGAACCATTTTATTCCATATATTGCAAAATTTGTTTTCTGTGGTCAACTGACTGCAACAGTGCATTACGTATTCTATTTTATATTTATTTGAACAACAATTCAAAAGTTTACAAAAACGATTTTTCGAGAATTGAGAATTGAGAAGATTCGAGAATTGAATTGTTTTTGCTACAGAGTATACAAATAGCGTGTATTGCCTTTACAATGACTTATATTTATGGGTAGAGGAGGGAGAGCCCAGAACTAGACCGTTTTATTTCCAAAGGGTAAACACAACCTACGGTGAGTGTATCGTGTGCGGTGCGGTGTGCCTCCAGATACACATGGGGTGTACCACATCTGCATCTGGAGAGCGCTTGACTGCTCTCCCGCTATCGCTATAAATAACCGGCGCGCAATAAACTGTTGTTTTTTTTGCCTCTTGAACCCGGCTCCTCATGAATCTGATACATGGTGTCAGAAATGGCATGCGTTAACGCCTACATCTCGGAACGCCGAAAACGACGACATCATCCTCGGAATGAATTCACTGCAGCCGCCGGATGCACCACGCCTTAAAGGTGACGTCGCAAAGAACTGGCAGCTGTTCAAGTAGAAGTTCCAGCTCTTCTTGACGGCAAAGAGACAACCCCGAATCCACGGCCATGGGCTTCGAACACAGCGCTACTGCTGACAGCCGCAGGTGGCGAAGGGATTGAGGTGTTTAACATTTTCTCTTTTGCTGGAGGGGAGTGTGATACCGACTACTCGACGGTGCTGAAAAAATTTGACGATTACTTTAAGACCGAAAGCTGCGAAAATTAGGAACGGTACTTATTCAGGAAGCGAGTGCAAGAGCAGGGTAAAGAGTTTAAACATTTTTCCGTGACTTGACACAAGCACGCCCATGTAACTTTGCCGGGCTACATGAATTCATGATTAGAGACCACATTGTGTTTTGCACGAAGGATAAAAAAGTCAGGGAAAAGGATATAAGGGATAACGAACAGACTCTTGCGAAAGCCTAACAAATTTACAAGGCAGCCGAAGCAGCAGCGGCACACAAAGAGTGCGAGCGAGACCACAAACATGTTGACCCGATCCGGAAGACCGGATGAGTCCCACACTTGGAACAGCCAAACTACAGCTGTCAAAGATGCGGCCGGCGGAACGCGCAGCGAAGCTATCCACCATTTGGGCGCACCTGTCGCAGATGTCCGAGAAATAATCACTTTGCTGTTGGCTGTAGATCCTATAATCGGTCAATGAGCTCAATAAGGCAGGTGAATTTGATATATTGGATGTATCTGTCAAGAGCAACGCAGTCCAGCGCGACTAGATTGAGCAAGCAAAAGTGGGAAACTCGTCGGTATGACTGAAACTTGACACTAGATCGAAAGCTAACATCCTTCACTTCGGTATCTTCAACAAAATGCGGTCGAAACCACCACAAACGCAAAGGCGTGCAACCTTGTAGTCCGGTTGCAGGAGCGAAATCAAACACTTTGGCACTATAACAGCACAGGTAAAAATAAACAGTCACAGTGCTATCCTGCAATTTTTTATCGTTAGGAAAGAAAAGGCAATGCTCGGACTGCAAGCATGCCAGCATGCGAGCACCTGATGCTTTTCTCTCGGCATGTGCACAGCATTGCGGAGGGCTCGTCAGTGTGCGTGGTGGAGGAATTTCTTCATCTTTTCAATGGTACGGCGTACGTACAGTGTCCGTACTACATGGTTCTCTGGGATTGTGCCATTCCGGTCGTCCAAAACGGGAAACCGTGTTTCTCTAGCCCTGCGTAGGCCACTACTGCAGGAGCTCACAGCATGAAACAGGGAGGCATCATCGTCAAAATCACGGAGCCAACCGATTGGTAAACCCTGCTGTGACAGTGCGTAAGAAGAATGGGAAACTTAAGATATACATGGGTCCAAGAAAATACAATGATGCATCAAAAGGAAGCACTATAAAATGCCAACGCGCAAAGAGACCGAGGCCGAACTAGCTGAAGCAACCCTTTTTACATTCCTTGATGCAAATGATGGCTTCCACGAAATGCCCCTGGACGACGAACGTTCTTGAATTTGCACCTTTGAAACACGGTTCGGGCGATACCGCTTTTGAAGATTACCGTTCGGCATTTCCTTAGCATCAGAGGTGTTTCAAAAGATTCTAAACGAAATTTTCGAATATCAGCCCGGTGTTAGTGCGTATGTCGACGACGTCCTTATCTGGGGCAGCTCAAAAGAAGAACACGAAGAACGACTAAGTTCCGCCTTAGAAGCTGCAGAACGCGCCGGGCTAATTTTCAATGAAGCGAGGTGCGCGATTCGCGTTGATAATGATGAGTTCTTAGGGGATATAATAAGCGGTGAAGGCGTAAGGCCAAGCCCTCCATCACACAATGTATGACGCAACTGCCAGAGCCCAAAAACTAGCATGCAGTGGAGCGGATGCTTGGCGTCGTAAATTACATCAACAAGTTCTTGCCCGCTCTAGCTCAGAAAACGCCGTTACTGCGAAATCTGCTCAAGCAGGACACAGAATTTGAGTGGATGGGTAACCATACAAAGAATGGAAGCAGTTATACGAAAGCATAACTAACCGTCCGCAACTAGCACTTTTCGACCCAAAAAAGGACAGAAAAACATCGTGTGATGCTTTAAAAAACGGATTAGCTGGTGCGTTACATCAAGGTTCTTCCTTTGTCTTCTTCTTTGGCCACAAAAAAATTATGACACCATCGTGCTCGCATTTATTTTGTACTAAATGAATGGTTGAATAGGATTCATATATTCTTTCTTAGGTATTGCTGCAAAAGTAGTCGCTATGAGAAAACACAAGTCCGAATAGCGCAGAGATGTTTTAAATCGCAGAGGCCCCACCAAGAATCTCATCAGCGTTCCTCTTCAAGGTGCTACATCGTCGATTAACCATTGTTATAGGTAGAGGCGGCCATTGTGGTTGGTCTTTTAAAGGACACCTGTTTATGGCCTCTCTTCTCCGTTCGTCCCACCAACAAAGCTCGAAGCCTCAATAAAAAAATGGGGTTAGGGGGGTCCCGAGAATCAATACCCGCGCTTTTGCGTGGTGTAATCGGCAACCGAACTAAAGGGCGACCTTAAAAACCCGATGGGTATGGTGTTAGCAGAGGCGGGTATCAATACCATGTGCAGCCGATTGGAAAATAAAGAGACGCTTCCCGCGGTTGGCATGAAAGCGGTGTTCCTGGCATTATAAAACCAACGTCTGTCTGGTGGAATTGCTTTGGCAACCCGGGTGCAGAACACTATCTCTGGTTTCCTAGCGCGGGTGCTGGTTTCAGCTTGGCAGCGCGTTCTAACACGTAATAAACCGGCCCAGATTGGGAGAGTTGTGAAACCATGGACAGGACACGATCCGCGCCTGCCAGCCAGTGTAAACTTTCAGAAATAATTGTGAAGGTCAATAGCCCGGTTTCAGGCGAAGTAAGAGGGGCCGCAGCTATGGTGTTTCAACAGCGCTATATCTCTAGTGCAAGCTGAGCCACATTTTTTTTGAAATGTCCTTCCTGCGAAACTCACATCCTGAGCAAGCTGACGTCCAGTAACGACACAACTCATGGGCATTTAGGGGTGCCCTTTCTTTTATGTTTTTGTCATTTTCGAGGTTGACATGGGCCAAGAATAACCAACTTACTTTTCCGCTTTAAAGATTATGCGACAATGAACATAGCACTCAGAGTGGTTTACCACTTCCGTGCGCCGAGTGCCCCTCGTCCTATAGTTGTGAAAATAGAAATAGACCTCAAAGGTTTAGGCAGCAAAAAATGACGGTCGTAAAAAGAACTCAGAACCTCACGCCATCTCCGAGCACTGCGAGGTGGCAGAATAGAAATTGAACATTTCTGTCACGGACATTGTCCAGAAGGAAACAAACTTGAAAATGATGACTCCTGGCATATCCAGGGAAATGCACATTGCATTAATCGCTCGCGTTGAACGCGTCCGTATATGTGCAGGATTTATGAATGAGGAAGTTGCGCCGTTTTTCCTTTAATCGAGTTGAATGAACGACATCAGGACGGAAACAGGACAATAAAGCATTGTTTTGCCGGCTGTGCTATGCTAACAAATTGCTGGACGGCATGCGAAAAAAATTAGAGAGGACCAGCTGAACACACAGTAATCGTAAAAAAATTACACATAGTTGTCAGATAAACTGAGGTCAAAAATAAAGTGTATGCTACCCCTAAGAGAGGAAAACCTAATAATATCAGCAAGACTGCTGCTTCAAACAATCGCAAAAAATATGAAAACTGTTGTCCAGTATAATTTTTTTGCGTTTCAATTTTAGTTACAACCTTTCGTTGTAAAAAACAATGGCAAATAATATGGGGAGCGCAAGCGGGTAAGTAATGGAGGACTGGCTTCCATTGAACGCCAGCAGTTACCAGTTTTAGGGTTATTGATTATAACAGTGTTAGAAATGTGAATCCAAATACCACGATTCAGCTCCCCACGCCTTCGAAAGGTTACTGGAGTTTTGTTAAGAACAAATTATAGAAACAGACTGCAAAGGCCAGCTTATCAGTGGTACCTACTTCTAGGTATAAAAGCATTACATTATTCCACTCCTTTTGACTTGACCACGTCACACCGCGTATTAGACAATATTTTGGACCTCTAGGCTGAGGCTTTTCACCTTGCCTGTTTGTTGAAAAGATTTCAGAACAACCGTTGCTTCCTGGGGCTCAATAAAGCACTCCACCGAATGCTTTAAAACTTCCATGTTGGCGTCTCTTTTGCGTATGGTAGGCTTCGGTGCGTTTTTCGCCAGCAGTATACACAGAAACAGTTTTAGTGCAGACAATAAAATAAACTTTTACTTTACCCTATAGTTGTGGATTTACGAGAAATAAGCTCAACTCAACAAAGAAGTTCGAACAAATTGTCAACTAGATATAATACCTCAGACGTCGCTTGGCCGAGGTCGTTTTTTATATATAGTGGTCTGGTACATCTGCTATTTGGCATAACCATAGAGTCAAAACGTCTACATTAGGGAGTAACACGCACACAGTTTTCGTTAAGATACACTATTGTTTTCGAATTTCTAACTTCGAATTTCAAAGCAAACCTGAGGAAGCCATGCTATGACAGGACTGTTAAATATAACGGTCAGCCTTTGCTGTGCACTTCAGAAAATTCCTCTGATTCATTCTAGAACACAAAGATCAGAACCTTATTTCTTATTTTTTGCTACGGCCCATTCCGAACACGTGGCTGAGTTTGCCAACATTACAAGTTAATTATAAGCCAAACAGATTGCTAAGCAAATTGAGTCCGCCTAATAGTGAAGTTTTGCCGAGCGAGACGAGCCTATACTCCGAATGGTCACTTCTTGTATGAAATTCCATTCTTGACCGTTACCTGTCGATAAACAATGCTTCTTTTCTTGTTTTCTGCCCCCGTATTTTTGTACCGCACTTCTAGAACAATACATTAGGAAGCTCAACTTTTGCAACAAATAAGAGCCGTTCCACAAATCACTTGCCAATTTTGCATCGTAAACGGTCCGCCCAAAACTGTTTTGTCTCGAAGCTCTCGTCGAAGAAAGTGGTGTAAATTATGCAAAATACTGCTTGTGTTAAGATAGCGTCACTAATCTCAATAGGTTGCTTTACTACAACATTTAAAAACACAACTTTTTTGGTCTATTTAAAGACCTGGCGATTTATGAAACCAAAGAACGCTACTTTATGCTCATCCCGGGTAGCCGAGGTGATGTTTTCCTGTGTGAACACATCCCAAAGCTCCATGAGTGACGCACCCCAAGGCCGCCTTCAGCCTGTTTGGGCCCACGCCTTTTGCACACGTTAGTTACAAATCATATTCGAATACAATAAGAAAAGAAAAAATGGTGACCTTGTGGGGGCGGACTACGGTAATAAGTATTTTATCGGTAGGGTACAATACCCCCTTAAAAATTGTCAATGGGTATGCCATTGATTACAAAACAAAGATTCCTGCTGCTCTGCAATTTTAACGTTAGGGTAAATAAAATCTTTGTTTTAGTAATAACAAAACGGACGTTTTAATAATTAATAAAAGTATTTATTTTGTCAAAGAACCATTTTTGTTATTACAAAATGTTTCGTTGCAAATAAAAACAAAGTGTTTCTAAAAATCCTGCTATAACTGCATTACATTGTGAATAATGTATCGCACTCATGGTAGCAACAATCTTTTCTAAAGTTGGGTTTTGTCTGATGTTAGGCATTTATAGGCAAGTTTAACATTTACAGGTTTATTTGGTAAGCTTCATCCATGTCTTCATTTCTGGCACTTCAAATCTTAGAACATGTACTGACAAATAGGAGTGATGTTATGTAAGAACTAATTATGGTACGTGAAGAGAAATATTTTTCAAGTTTCTTGTGTGAACGTAGATTCAGCCGGATAGTTGGTTGATTACGATAACGGAGCTTTTGTGCTTAAACTGAAATGTAATCCTTGGTTACCATATAGAACTCTGCAAACAGGTTAATGTTATGCAGCCCCTGCAACAGTGTTACATTGCAACATCTCATACGTGTGCCAGGGAACTGGTTTCGAGGACTCCTTGGTAGTGCGCGTTTCCTCAGTGTAAGAGATATGTACCTTACTCCCTAAACAAACTCACGTTCGCAGAGGTCACCTGCTGCTCATGCTTACGGATTCGTGCTCATTACAGTAATTTTGCTATTATTATATATAGGCTCAGGAACTTTCCTATACACAAATTTGCCCCAAACCCAGTCGAAATAGTGTCTGCTGCTGAGAGAGTGGCTCGCCATCAAGAAGGTCGTGGTGCACCAGCACACGACGGTAACGTACGTAATGTACGAAGGCAAGTGCGAATGTTAGCTGTGAAGCGATATTTACGCTATTCAATTTATTCTTCCTTCCGTATTTTCGCATGGTTGATGCCATGGTCTGACGGTTGTAGGATGTATTTTCCATGTTCTACAAGATGGTTGTACAAGTGAAAATAATCACGTTCGCAATTAGGTATCTCATACCTCATGAAGAGCTTTAAAATGTTCTCGTCGAAGCAAGATGCGCACTTGACCTGTGGTCCGATCCTACCTTAGCTGTACGCCTGCAGCCGCAGTTGGTAATGTAACCCTTTGTAGAAAAGTGTTTTCTTCCCACGAAGAGATTTTAAACGAAAGGGCGCCTTTTGCCGCGTAGAGAGAAATAGACATGACTGGGCTCCTGAAGGGACGCTCATCAAGCTCCGCTGAAAACTGAGTGCGCCTGTAAGCTATCCGAAGCGCTGCAGCCGTTTGGAGAACAGTTGGAAATGATAGCAACAGCTTCTAAAAGGAACCAGCCGCATCAGCAGCACCCATTGACCTAATACTGTTCCACATTTGGTGCTGGCTCTCAGACTCTTGGGGGTACAAAAGGCTGCCAACGTTACTGGCCCACCCATGTACAGACAAGCGAATCCAAGGACCGTTAGTGGCCGGACCACTAATTCGTTGGAAAGGTAGGTGCGCAGACGAACAGACAAACGAATAAACACACAAAACAACACTTCTCCGCAAGATAGCCCTAAAGATTGCCGTTTTCATAAAAATCCACAATACAGCCCGGCTGTGCTTTTATTACCTGTAGGGTTGTATGAAATGAACTTGAAAAAGGATTAATAAATGACTGAGTGGGAGCTGCCATACTTTTTTGACCATAATTCTGACCCAGCTGTGCCTTTTGAAAACAACGCCAGGATCCCAGCCCACAGTTACTTCGCACATGAACTTTTTTCACGTACACCTTGATGTTTTGACTGCCGTTTGAATTATTACGAGACAAAAATTGATTACACAGAACTGAAAATCTCTGTGTGCTTCCAAAAGTCCACTTCTCAGACAAGTCAACAAGTCACACATAAACAGAAAAAATGACCATCAGAATCGTGTGGTCACGCATGTTCTGAGGAACATAATACCGGCTGGGATCTTTCCCTATTACATGCAAAATTATCAAAACATCTTTTAGTTGTCAGCGTACGAAAGGGAACTGAATGATATAATGTTTGCGTAATTGGTAATAGGTGCAAAAAAAATATTTTATTCAGTTGTAGCTGCTGTCTGCCCTCCAATAAGGTGTTATCTCTAAAAACGCAGTTGGTTATCATATCGTCTAGATATTTACTATTCTAAACAACAAGTTTTGAATAGTCCTTTTCGCATATTCCGGTGTATATTCGTAGCAAGGCAAATTTTTGTTCAGGTAACTACTACGATGACCACTGCAATACACTAACATTCCTAATCACTCTTTTTTGTTATTGTTTTCGAGTACAGTTTATATAACTTCCGTTCGATATCCCTCCAGAGAACGGTCGCAACAAAGGCTAGAGGGAAACTACAAAATCTAGAGTTATTTGGAATTGCGAGAGGATTTCTATGAGGAGCTATTTATAACGCCCATCAAACACTTGCCAGTGTGCTTCTTTCGTACTGAAGGGCGGCTGAAGTAATCACCTATTCGCTGGGTTTGAATTGCAGTGGTGTAGATATAATTTTTAATTGATGATAGGTGCAAAAAAATATTTTTTTTCAGTTATAGGTGCTGTCTGCCCTCCAATAAGGTGTTATCTGTGAAAACGCATTTGGTTATCATATCTTCTAGATATTTACTTTTACTCATGGATCTGCAAAGACATATCGAGCTTCTCCAATTTCACAACAATGATTTAATCTATGAGCATACATACAGGAATACACCCCTGGCAGTGCGAGGCAGGTGTTGCCTGTAATGATGCTTTCCCTTAACCCTACTTCCTTACTCCCGCACCTGCTTTCGATTTGTGAATTTCCATGAAAATGTCTACACCATCACAGAAAAGAGAATGCAGTTGCATGTTACTAACCAGTTTGGGCCAGCAGACAGCCTAACATGGTGCGTCTCGTGAAAATTTAGACGAGATGAAAAAAAAAGGAAAGAAGAGAAGAAAGATGCAATAAAAAAGGTTGACATTGTTGAGGTTTACGGAGAGTGTTCAGAGGTCCGATATATAAACGAAATTGTAAAATACACTCAAGAAAGGGTCGTTTTTAGGTTCAGCATGTTGCTTAAACCACGAATTACACAAATCGAGCAGGGCTCGTTCAGCGCTAGAACCGCAGTCGTGCCGATCGCACTTACCAAATGTTCCTTACGACGCCTCAAAAATTTGAAAGTTCAAAGATGCAGAACGCCTTCTTGTGTCAACCGTAGCATCGTGGGACGTAACACCGACATACGTATGTACCTTAATTGGCATTTGTATAAAAATCTTCCCACCGACATACGTGTCTGCAAGGTCCGCTTGTTGCTCTCGTGCTAAAACTCTGCGCTATAGGCAAAAGACGCTTATTCTAATCTTTCTCTTTACGTGGTTTTCTGAGGTTTTTTAACTTCAGCAAGAGCTAAAGCACACTAGAAATATTTATCACCAAGCTGCCTAAACTGGTGGTTCCACTGGGTACCGTGATCAGGAAAAGCTCCCCGAGCGGGCGGTACTCCAATCCCACTTGTCGAAGCCATGATACAACAAGCACAGCTTTGGAAACGTGTCACGAGGTGCCTCGCCTCGGAGCCTATTGCGTGCGACAAGTGAGTCAGTTGTGATGGTGCAAAAAAAAGGATTGCCAAAGGAAAAAATATCAGTAGGGCTGAGAAGCGAATACCTATAAATTAGCGTCCCGCACGTTGGACAACACAAGCCGTTCGGTGGCAGCGAAGGAGTTTAAAACGTTTCAGCAAGCGCTCCCCTCACTGCACCCTCCTCTAGAAGGGGAGCATCACTATGAAGACGTTGTGCAAGCGTAAATTTGACATACTTTAATGGCCCAGTGTTCATTTTTCCTTCAGCCTACTGTTCATTGCTTGAAACACCTGACCAAGTTTCGAATCATAACCAGGTAGACATCGTGTCTAACCCTCAATTCATTACCACGCATCAACTTCGCCAGACCAGAAACCAAGTGGAGCCAACAGCTTTGCTCCTTTCTCTTCTTTCGCGCCCCAAGTGCGATGCCGCATAAATTTTTCTTTATGATGGGCCTTTGCAACCCTCGTTATTCCACACATTCGCACTGAAGCTCATTGCGCGGTTAAAATATTGCATGCCCTGCGCATGTATCCGGTTCGACTGCGGAAAATGTGAAAACACTAAACATATTCGGCTGCTTCCAGGTAAGGCCTCCATAAATTGGTGGTTTAGTTTTGTTTCACTCGCAAAAATAGCGCGATTACCCACGATTTTTAAAGGTGTATGTAGAGATTCTTTGGCTTGCTAGTGAATTGCTGGTCTGTGTAAACTTTATATTTCTGGATTAAATTACAGTCACCATGCAGTACAAAAAACGGTCAGGAATGTTTAAGCTACCTTAGTGAGAAAACGTCGTGGTTATCGAAACATATTTACTATAATTATTAAAACATAATATATAAGCAAACAGAAAGGCCCCAAAAGCTTAGATAAATATTATGTCGATGGAGTGAGTAAAAAACAATACTAAACGATCTTTAAGGTTAAACGTTTAGAACTGTGTGTGTGGTTTGCAAGTTACAAATGAAAAACATAAATTCCTCCAACGAATCCCACAGAGGCAAGCCGAACCACACGTTTTTGGCCGGCTGGGCAGGAGCGACTGGGGCCACCAAGAAACGGCGGTTTGGAGCATTCTAGCACAGTGGTGTCCTTACAAAACTCCCCGCTGCGGTACGGAGCCCAAGTGCACGCACAGACGGAAGCGCTACGAGCGAGAAATTTTGGTTTGGGAGACCTCACTCGATATGCAACTAAATATGTCAAAACTTCTTCTTCTGTTTTGTTTCCAACTTTAGGGTGGCTGTTCCGGCGACGTAAAGTTTGCAGTCAGGTACATCTTTGTGTATCGCCACATAAGTGCATGCCCTGATTGGGTGGCGGACGTCTATTCTCTGAGTTAAATTTTCAGCCTCACCGGTGTATGTGGCGAATTGGCGGGCAGCGGAATGCGGTAAACCACTCCACATGGTTTTTTCATTCTCGCTGGCCTTTATAGCGGGCAAGCAGGTAGACTATAGTAATCAAAAGCTTGTGGAGGAAGTAAACCTTTTTTATTTTCAACACGTGGGGCTGCACCTCGCCTGGATTGTCTCATGGTCGATGTTCGATGTGTTGTGCGAGTTTTTCGCGTTAAATTTCTCGTCGTGGCGGATTATTGAACGAATTAATGTTTTTCAATTAGGCATTTATTTAAGGTTTGCAATTACCCAGCTGTCTTCTTTCTTAGGTTGGTACGCCGAAGTGCCAATGCCCTTTACTCTGTGATGTAAAGTGGACACAGAAGAGGCCTTCGTGTTGAAGGGAAGAGACAAAAAAAAAGAAACTTGCGAAAGGTGTGCGTTGGCTTTCTGTGAACGAATACATCCGGGGTCTTCCGTTTTTTCCTTTCTTCGTGACCGTAAACAAAAAGTATCTGGCTGTCATGCTCGTATTTAACCATGTTCTGATTGAATGGGTGAATTGGATTGATATGATATTTCATGGCGATAGCTGCTTCTGTCTGCACTATGAGAAAATACATGTCCACATAGCGCAGAAAAATTTTAAGGTCGCATAGGTCATAGCGAGAAGGTCCCCAGGGTTTCTCTTGTATGTGCTACATCATCAACTAACCATTCTTATGGAGATGAATGCGCCCCTTGCGGTTCCACTTTTGAACCATTCCTGTTTAGGCCGAGCCTTGCCCGTTGGTCGCACCAAGAAACCTGGATGACTCAATATAAAAATGGGGTTAGGGAGGTCCCGAGAATCGAACCCGGTATCTTTGCGCTATCTATTCGGCAAACTAACTAATGGGCGACAATTAAAGCTCCATCGATAGAGCGTTAGCCGGGGCGGGAAACAATACCGTGCACAGCTGACATGATTGGCATCAAACTGTGGTGCCTCTCATTATAAAGCCAACGTCTATCTAAGTAAACGCTTTTTGCACCCCAGGTGCTAAACATTATGTTTATGGTCGTAACGCGGGCATTCTATTTCTGCCTGGAAACGCGTTATAGCCCGTGTTAAAGCGGTCCACTTGGGGAGAGATGTGGAAGTGAGCGCAAGACACGATCCAGACCTGCCTGTCATAGAAAACTTTCAGTGGTATTTCCAGAAATCAATGCAAAGGGAAACATCCGGCCCCAGGCGAATAAAGAGAGGCCGCCAGCTGTGGTGTTCAGAAAGCCCCGTAAAAATATTAGACGCGCCCCCAAATTTTTGTTTGTAAAATAGCAATCCTTCGACAAATACGTCCTGAGCAAGCAGACGTTTTGTAACGGCAATACTCATGGGCAGTTAGGTGCGTCCTTTCAATTAGGGTTGCGTGATTTGCGATGTTCGCACGCGCAGAGAATAGAACACCTACTTCGCCGCTTTACAGATCGTGCGACAATAAACAAATCACCCGGAGTTGTTTATCGCTTCCGTGTACCCAGTGACCCTGTCAAATAATTGTAGAAGTGGAAATCAAGCTGAAAGTATTAGGCAGCAAAAACCGACGACCTCAATCACAGCAAAGAACACTTCACCTTCGGTGAGCGCTGTGATGTGGCTTAATAAAATTCTACTTCGCCAGCACGCAACTCTCGGTAAAGAAAAGAACTGAAAAAAAAGCTTTTTATTTACTCCTGGCATATCCAGCGAACTCCACAATGCCTTAGTCACCCGGGTTTAACGCTTACGTCTGGGCACATAAACTGCGATCCCTAGCAAGGGGCTTTGTAAGGTATCAACCGCCCTGAAAGTATAAACGACGCCGCTACATAGGGGCCCCCGTCACTCGTGAAGACGGAACCGAATCGGCATGGAAACATCGGGTCTGTATTTCCTGTACGATTTATTTTGTATAATTATGTTTCTCCGTTGAAAGTTGTCTAGCCTGAACTGACCCCCTCGAAAGAATTATAGTAAGTCCGTTTCCTGGGAACCCTTGTCGAACGGAAGCGCGAAGGAAGAACGACAACCAGGAGGAACCAATAAAACCGCACGGAGCACTACTATAAACTAAACGTTTATTGAAAAAACATGTACATATATACACCAACAAAAGATACCAAATACGATGCTGCATCACTTGTCTCAGACACAAGCGCACCATCCTAGTTGTTAACATTCAGACTTCTTCAAGATTACAAAAATACGGAGGGGCCACATACACACTTAAAACCCATTCTCGCAATGTTGGCTACCTCAGCGATTTCTCGCGTCTTTTGGTCATGGTGTCGACATAAAACAGTTGTTTCTTTGAAAAATATACGGAATTCACACCACGAGCAACACGCGGACAGGTCTGAAACTCATCAGTTTTTAGGGCCCTTTCATGTTTGCTCAGCCAATATTCAAACAGCGTCCAGTTTTGCCTGATATAGGCACGTTTGCACTTCAACGGTATGTTATAGACCACCGCCACACGGCAGCCGACATACGATTGTGTTCGACAGAACAAAAGCTGGCCTGTGCCCATGACATGCCCTTTCTTTAGACAGCCCCAGAAACACGAGAAATCATATCAGGGGCACGAAACAGTAAATGAACATCAAAACGTTTCGAAACTTTTTTTCAAACTGTGTCAAATCCTATGTGCCTAGGGCACCACGACGATTTTCCTTTTTACAATTTCTGACCCATCTGGGTTGGCTTGTGAACAATACCCAGACTATACTAGTTTTACCAGCTTCTCTCATAAACTCGGGGAACCCAACAGCTTGCTACCTAGCCACCTGTTCACCAAAGCTAGTGTTAAAAGAATGGACACAAGATTTTGAGAGCCGACTTGATGCACAAAAGCGCGTTGCCATTCTTACCTATTTTGGATGGGGCCGACCTGTTCTTTAGGAGCGCTTTGGTAGACTTAGGCCAGAACCAACAATAAATATGGTATCAGACATACGCAACTGTACGTCAAGAAACTGGAGCACGTGGTCCTTAGGCCACTCGAAGGTGAACTTCAATCCAAAGCCGCACTGTTTAAAAACCTTTCGAGATGTCAACGCTGACTGGGAAGTAACCGTGCCTATCTGGCCGAACTAAAATGTTCTCAAAGTTCTTGATAGCTTTTCTTAAGCTTCTTAATCGCCGTCTCTATTTGTAAGTTCAGGGCAGCGTCACGGCACGTACGGTAGGGCTTTTGCCCCCCGGAACTACAACTGCTTGTCAGCCCACTGCTTCCGTTCACTGGGCACTCTGGACACATCTCCCGCCTGCTTTCCTCGGAATGGTGGGATCACGTACGCTACTTCTACGACTGCTTGAGGTGCGCCTGTCGTGCGTCTCAGGAGAAACCTTGAAGTTTCCGTGACTTCCTAGACTGGCGCAAGACTACGCGCAACCTGACCGAGGTGCTGTGTAACTGAGTTCCAGAGCACCTGCCGACCAAGTGGAAGTTAGCGTCGTCGGAGGGGACCGCCCTCACTCTTGCTAACTTGCACCTTCCGGACACTACCAGGCAGGTGCTGAAGTTGGGTTCTCAGTTCGCGTTTGAGCCAGTTCTGAGTAGAGCTGAAAATGTGTCAATGTGTAGGTCGATTTCACGCCTCCCTTAGGAAGACGAAAGCTAGACATGTGGAGATGAATGTACCGGAGTCCTTGAACGATCCTTCAAGAGCAAGCGCAATGCAGGTAGTCTAAATTCTTTAATTCCAACTTGCGATAATGATGGAGTTTTTTTGTTTTTTCTACCTGAGAACCTCTAAGAGACAGTGAGAGACAGCGAAAGAGTCAGCTGCACCAGAAAACAAATTTTAGCGTGTGTCTGCCAAAGTAGACTCGATCGGAGAACAGACGCGTTCCTTTAAGAGTGAATCAACCTCCAAGGCCTCTCCTCCATCGCAAAAAGTCTAGGGGGCTTCACCTCCAAATCTTCTTTTCTGCAAATGCGCACAAGCCTGACATCCCTTTTCGTGCTATTGTGTCTTAAAGGGGGCCTGGTAGCATGTGTTATCTGGTTTTCTACAGCGCCATCTTTCGTCATTAAATATTTGGTACCCGTTTCTCCTACGTATTTCTGATACTGTTGTTGAGGTCTTTAAAAAATTGATAATCCCGGTACTTCTTATGGTTTCAGTATTGATTTTGAAGGCATGTTTTACTCCCTTGCCATTGATAAACTTACGGATAGTTCGAAACTGTTCATTACTGAAGAAAATGAGGAAATAGCATTCCGAACAAAATTTGGCGTATCTGTCGAAAGTTTTTTTGGAACTGTTGTCCTTGTATATTGGGTCTACCTCTGTAGGATGGGAGAACGAACTTTTTTTTTTGCAGAAGTCGGGTGTCTGCCAGGCTCGAGGGTACACCTATTGTTCGTGGAATCTTCCTTTGCAGGGTAGATCGCCTATTGATGAGTTATCTCTATGGGCTGCATTACCGTGTATCCGGTTACTTTCAAGACTTTTAAGTTCTGTCGGATAGGCATGATTACCATAGTGTCTAGGTTGACATCTGAACAGTTTTAAGGGGAGTGGCTTTGGATTGAATTTCATCTTCGAGTTGCCTACGGACAACGTTCTAGAGTTTATTGACCTACGGTTGCGTTTTCCTGATAACCGTGTTTGTTGGTGGTTCTGGCCAAGGTCTACAAGTCAGCCCCCTGAAAATGTTGTATACATTCTTGGAGAACTAGCTTCGATGATCACGTGGATAGGTTCAAAGCTGCTGGCTTCCGCGATAACAAGCTGTCGAGTGTACGTGAGAAGCTTCAGAAGTAGGTGGAGACTTGGTGTTGTTCCAAGCCCAACCGAGGCTGCAGAAGTTAGTAAAAGAAAGATCGCGGTGGTGCCCCACATGCATAGGATTTCACGCTGTTTGAAAAAAGTGGCGAAATGCTTTGATGTTAAAGCGCTGTTTAGTGCCCCCGATAACATCTCTTGTGCATGCGCAGCTTTCGAAAGAAAGTCCATGTCATGCGCAAGGTGCGGCCTCTGTTTTGACAAACACACTCCTTCGTATGTGAGATGCCGCGTAGCGGTGGTTTGTAACGTACCGTTGGAGTGCAAAAGTACCTATATCGGACAGAACTGAACAGTTTTTGAGTATCCGGTTGCGCGAACATGAAAGTGCCCTAAATACGTATAAGCTGCCAAACCTGTCTGTGCATTGCTTGTCGTGCGAATGCCATCACTTCTTCATTGAAACTCCTGATTTATATCGACACCGTGGCCAAAAGACGCACAAAGTCGCAGAGGCAGCCCGTATTGCGAGAATGAGTGATAAGTGTGTAAGTTCACCCTCCGTATCTCTGTCTAATCGTGAAGTAGACTATCTGGACGTTACCTACCAGAAGGTTCGCTTGTGTCTGGCCCAAGTGATGCAGCATCCTATTTGTCGTCTTTTCTTCCTTTATATGTGTTCGTATTTTTTCAATAAATGCTTAGTTGATAGCAGCGCTCCTTCCCCTTGTAATTGTTCCTCCGTGTGGTCGTTGTTTCTTCGCTCTTTCTTTTCACCATTAGCACTTTGCAATCCACCCAGCATTTATACTTACTTCTGAGAGGGCAAGGTTTGCACGGATTTATCTGCAGAAAATATTTGTCAGATACCTATGTACTTCAAATGATGCACTAAGGTTTATGAGTGGCGCGTCCCATCGCCTAATTTGGGCCTTTTTAGACTCGTGTTTTTGGCGCACGTCAGCTATGTGTTATAATTTAATACCATAAGAAAACAACAAAAACCGGTTATCGTGTAGGCGCGGCCTACGTTAATAAATATTTTTGGCGGCCGCCAAAAATATTTATTAACGTAGGCCGGTGTACAACACCCCTTAAAAATGTGATTGGCTACGCCATTTATTTCAAGGAAATTATTCCTGCTTCTCTACAAATAGTAGGGGAGCGTGGTTAAATTTTCATTAATATATTGCTAATGATGACTTTGTTAGTATCTATTGAATTTATACCCAGTCGAAAAACACAACAGGAATTTCTGTCGCACAACAGGGATTTCTGTTGGGACTACAGGATGGTCTGTCGTGCGACAGGAAGTTCTGTAGTACAACTACAGAAAATCTGTCGTACGACAGGCATTTCTGTCGCACGACAGGAATTTCTGTTCGGACTACAGGGTGGCCTGTCGTGCGACAGAAATTTCTGTAGTACAACTACAGAAAATCTGTCGTACGACAGGCATTTCTGTCGCACAACAGGAATTTCTGTTGGGAATGCAAGATGGTCTGTTGTGAGACAGGAATCTCTGCAGAATGATGACAGAATGTCTGTCGTACGACAGGAATTTATGCAGTACAACAGACATATCTATCATGCGACCGACATTCTGCAGTCCCCACTACAAAAACCTTTGTAATAGAACTACAAAATTTCTGTCGCATGAGACATTTCTGTTGTACTACAGTTATTGTGCAACACCCTGTAGGCACTACACAAACTTCGGTTGGCCCACAGACTGTCCTTCAGCCACTACATTCAGCATTCCGTAATTACCAATATTATCTGCCATGCGACAGATCATTTTGTAGTCCCTGCAGATTTTTATAGTGTGAAAGAGAAGTTTAGATCCATTGTGAAAGTGTCACATGACAGACCGTTCAGTATTGCTACAAAATATCTTGCTTACCCTGTCGGAAAACACCGCGTTTTCCGGCATTAGGAGAGCGATGGAATAGCCCGGAAAGAACGGAATACACAGGAAAACGCCGCGCTGAACGACAGCAACGCGAGGAGGTTGCTGGAGAGCATCGAATAACATGGGGACATTGCCTTTGGGGACAGGGCTTCAGCCAGTGCGAAGGGGATAGCACGAACGGGATAGTACAGGATGGTATGGTGCAGCTGCTGGGCTGGACGCGGGAATGCCGCGCGCCGGTTAAGGGGTGGACTGGTTGTATTCCAGCGCCGCGATCGACGCACTTGCTCCGAAACTTGGTGTTTGCGGCCCGTGCGGTGCCGCAAAATCCCACTTTTTTAGCGTGCGCTGCACGGAAACAACGCTGCGTGCGAGTGACGGTCATCTCGTTCAATTGCATTGCAAGCGTCTGTTGTAATGAACGTTTGTTGCATTGCGGCCATTAGCATTCCGGCCGTGTTGGAAAAAAACCTTCGCTACAAATTTCCAATTAACAACGCAACTTAGCACAAATCACACTATTGTTGGAACATCTAAGCGTAGCCCCATAATAAAAAAAATGGATACATAAAGAACTTCGGAAATTCCTTGGGTACTCTGAGTGAATTGCAATTGCATATATTGTACGGTGGACAATGTTTGATAAAAGAATCAGGCAATAAGGGCAGCCCCTCGGCAAAACGGACGCATAAAAAAACAAGCAAGATGTGCTTTTTGAAGACGTGGTGTAATAATTGCAGTGCACATTCTGACATGTATTTCTGGGTGTCTTTGAGAGCCCCATTGTTTCAATCTGCGTGCTGTTGTTTTATTTTTTTAGCGAGCAATTTGTTTATTTTAACGCGAAACGTGTGTCCAATCAAGCCTAAATAGTTAAAATAAGATTTTAAAAATAGCGAACCAGTTGCCGCTACCTGTGTGAAAAAAAAAGGAAACGGCGCCAGTGAACTCGCTGCATTACGGAGATGTGTTAAAAAAATAAATGTAGAAAGAAAGAAAACGCGCGCCTTCCCTCTAGCCCGGCCCTTCGGAAGACGTTCGGGGAAGCATCGTCACCACTGAAGGCATGTCGCGGCGCGACAGCACTCGCGGGACAGGGAGACCGCAATACGAAGAATCGAGAGGGGTGAGGCGGGGTCGCAAAACAAGCTCTCGGGATCGGCCGGTTCCCTCCTTACCCTTCCTTTGTTCCCTCCTGCTTTGTTCCCTCCTGCTTTTCGTCTCCCGGTCAAAATTTGCGGTGGCTTCGTGGCCAAGTGGCTCGTTCACATTTCACATCGGCGCTTTGCCTAGTTGAAGTTCGGTTTAACTTTTTTGTAAAAACGTGCATCTTATGTTTCCGCGGAGTGTCAGCAGCAACATTTGAAGCTTCGGAAGCTGTGGTAAAAGCAAGATCAGTGGTCCGGATTTCAAGCATCTCGAAGTGAGGACTCCTCCAGCGACGACTAACCAGGGTGCTTGGGATGTGAGTGAATGCGACGAATCTCGCAGGCAGCGTGATTTGGAATACGTGCGATGTGCTTCGACAATCGACTGAACTTGCAACGATCCCTGCGTGACTTCGGCAGGTATCGTGTGTGCGTACTCTTCAAGATAGTGCAGCACCACAGAGTTGTGCGCTTTTCGCCACAGGATACCCTTCCACGCCTTGCTGTGCGAATGCAACGGAACAAGGTTCACAAAGGCAAGCATTCCAGCCTAAGATTGACTTTCCATTTTAATTTTCTCACGTTTTCTCACGTTTTGCAGTATAAAAGAAATATTTGTTCATTTGTGTTTTATTGGCCCTAACTAATATAAGGAACGAATTTTCGAACGGTTATTGTTGATGCTCGTTTAATATTTTTTTCTATCGGGGAGAATAAATTTGCTTTTATGAACAGGCTGAGCGTCATTGACGGAACGCGATGATGGGACGCGATTTGGCCCTGCTTCCGAAGCACGGCCAAATCAGCTGAAAAGTGCCCAAATGAGTCTGGCTAAATTTTGTAGCGCTACTGAGGTTTCCCTGAAGGAATTCTGTATTTCTTGTTAACAGCTACGCGGGTTTGCAATTACACGGCTGTTAAAGAAAAAAAGGCCGAGCGCGAGCATCGGCCACGCTATTCGCTGGAGACGGCGTGGTCTCGGGCGTGTTCTAGCGTTACGTTCCAGCGGCTGCTAGATCCACGAGTTTCCGCGTCCGGCGTGTACCAGCGTCCAGGTTCCCGTGAATTTGCAGCAGGCGCAGTTTCGCATGACGTGCGGATGAAAGCTGTTTTGTACTAAAAGAAATTATAGTTCTGACCGTTTCCAAGTCAGCACGATCATGGAGCATACAAATAACGCGCCATATTTTGTTTTTATATTTGGCAATAAAATAAAAATTATTTGTTTGGTGTAACAGCCACATAAGAGGGCAGTAAAAGCCTCTCCATGACAAAAAGTGATGCCACGGTAGTGCCCAGGAACAGTGTTGTAAAAAGAGGAAAATAAAATGGATAAGCACCGCAAACTGCTTTTTTTTTTCGGACTGTGATCAGGCATGTGCAGTCTGCGTAACATCTAACTTTTGTATTGCATGCATGAATGTGCCACTAGTTGCATTGCTTAAATGCCTTTTGGTACAGCTTTCTGAAATCAGTTATTCACTGAAAACAATTTCAAGCTTGTACCAGAAAGGCAAGAATGACCCCAAATGGTTATGTTTGTTGGTCATATTTTTATTTAAATTGTTATGCATATCTTGCATACTTCAGGTACTTAATAGAAAAAACATCACGGGAAGTAAATTTCCTATGCCAAACAAGTTGAAATTGGAGGCATGACAAGTATTTACTACGAAAACAGACATGACAGGATTTACTACAGACTACAGAATAGGATTTATACAGACTACAGGACAGGATTTACTGCAGACTACAGGACAGGATTTACGACAGACTACAGGACAGGATTTACGACAGACTACAGGACAGGATTTACGACAGACTACAGGACAAGATTTACTACAGAATACAGGACAGGATTTACTACAGACTACAGGACAGGATTTACTACAGACTACAGGATGTCCCATTCCCTCACAGGATCATTCTGTCGTATTTTTCTGTTGTGTTTTTCGACTGGGTATCGTTTTCCAATCAACCAATTTTATTACGCTGAAGTGACTATATACTGTAAAGAAAAAAATTTTCTTTAACATAATCGCAACTGGATATCAGTATTTATTCGCTCGGACGAGTGAATAATGATATACTCGGTCGAGTGGAGGATGCGGCAACACCTCCACTCAAGGTCTCAACGTATTTTATAAACGTGGTGAGGCGGATCCTCCGAGGAAATCCTCCATTTCAAGCGACCCTCGAGATCACAGTTTTTGAGGGGGAGCGAAAGGCATCTGAGGGCGATGTTATTGCAAATTTCTATTCAAGACATGAATGTATGCCTGACAAATATAGCTCTATAACGTTTTTATTTTCTGTTGAATAACTGTATAGGTGTTTTAAGAAATGTTACTTTCTGTGATTTACCGGAGCACAAAAATGACATGAGCTAGGGGGGGTGGATAGCTGTTTTTTGTCTGGCCACACTGCACACATACTTTGGTTGCAGACGATAAATCTGTCATATTTTTGTGTGCGTAGCTTCCTGTATCTTGTCGTGTCTCCCGTTCTTTCTCATCTTATCGATCACTATCAGTTTCAGCGCCTCCACTCCCGATGACAGCCTAGATAACGATGTCAGCGGAAGGGCTGGAGGTGTACGCAGTTTGGTTTCATGCGGGACGCAGCTATAGTTTCGTCCGGAATTGCCGGCACAGTGACCGCTTAATTCTTTGTTCTTTGCGGTTCACGCCACTATCCTCAGCTAAAAGCGCACATAATGTTCAGATTAGAAAGGATTGCGTTTGTAATTTGGATGGCAAAACGGTAAACCCGGTAGAAATGTTTGCGTTCAACAGCACGAAAGCGCGCTTTAGCAGACGAGCATGAAGCGACGGGAACTTGGAGAGGGGCGGAGCCTGGCAGCGCAGGCGGCTAAAAAAATAATAAAGAAAACTGCGCTTACGAGCAGACGAAACGCTTGCTCGCTTCGCTATGGCGATCGTCGCCTTCATACGAACTGTAAGCAGATTAGGGTAGCCGTGTCATCGGTAATTCTGAAACCTTCATTACAAGGTGATCACTCGCGGTAAATGGCAGCAACAACCTCGTCAATTCGAGGATAAAGACAAGTCCGCGCAGATATTTTGTGGCTCACCCGCCGTCGCAGGAAGCATCACGACGGTTCGAATTACGAGTACCAACCAACGCCTGACGACGCGGCATGTGGGCGGCGAAACGTTGACGAAGGCAGCCATCATAACTTGAAATGTCCGGCGCCATCACATGGCAACGTACCCATCAGCCGCAACGCAGGGACAACTGGGTGGCTGCGGTTGCAGGCGTTTGACTTGAAGGGGAGCCACCTCGGCAGCTCCAGCAGTGATCGATTTGGCAAAGCGGCCCCGCAAAACGATTTTGCCTTTGCTGAAGTGCTGAAGCGTATTCAGCACGCACCTTATGCGCTGGCATCGCAAATTCACGTTGCGGAAATCCCCTAAACATTCATTCAATGCCTCGCGAATGCGGGATACATGCTCCGCCAACTCCGCGAAGGAGGCGTGCGAGCACAGCCGGCTGGAATCATAAGGAGCGTAGGCGGCCGTCTTGAAAATAGTACTGGAGGGCTGCTTCAATGTAGCACAGACGACAGCTTGGAGTGGCTCCTCAAAATCGCCGAGCGGCTCCTCCGTTGGAGTAGACACTCGAGTGGAGGCTAGTTTATGAAACCGAAAATCGCTTTCAAGGGTCTTCTCGAGCGGAGGGGCGAGTAGAGGAGGGACTTCGAATACGGGGATAAATGTGATTCATATAAAAACCAAGTAGGATAACTGCTCGCAAAATAATTCTTTCAGTTCGGTGCATGAACCTAGATGCTTCCAAATTGGTGGTTGATTTAGGTAACGGGGTATTTGTGTTTACACTGAAATGTAATTCGGGGTAAAAAGTATAGCACTTTGCAACGAAATTTAAATTATGCACCATTTTTTCGACAGTGGTAGGGTGCGACATCTCATAAATGTTCCAGGGAATTGGTTTTGAGGAATCCATGATAGTGGTGCGCAGCCGCAATCTCACAGATATTTACGTCCCTCAATAAAGAAATGTGCTTTCACAGAGGTGACCTGCTGCCTATGGCTTTAAGCTTCGTACTCATTTTTGTTATTTTACTATAATTATATATAGGCTCAAGGACTTTCGCATACACAAATTTTCCCCGTACCACGCCGAAATAGGGTCTACGACTGACATAGTGACTTGACAATAAAGTAGTCTTGGAGCAACAGTATGCGATGGTATCGTAGGAAATTTACGGAGGCAAGTGGTATCCTAAGTGTAAAGCGATGATTACCCTCTTCTATTTAATTTACCTCCCATAATCAGACTTTGTCGTCGCATGATTTGAGGGTTATAGGATTTACCGTTCAAATGTTACAAGAGGGTCGACCAATTGAAAATTATACCAGTTCGGAAAATCATTCGACTTCGCAATTAGGTATCTCATACCCCTTGAAGTTTTCTCAAATATTCCCATGGCAACAACATGCACACTTGATTTGTGGTCCGATTTTCTACTGTGACAGTGCGCCCTCAGACAGTACGGGTGTAGGTATCTTTTCTGGAAAACATTTTTTCCACACAAAGACATTTCAAAGAAAAGTAAGCCTTATTTCACATTGTGAGAATTAGGTAAACTCGACTGGGATCTTGAACAGACGATCAAAAAGCTCTGAGTAAAACTGAGGGCGCATGTACGCTCTCCAAAGCGCGGCAGCCGCTTGGAGAACGTTTAGCAATAGTCGCAACTGTTTCGATTCATAAACCAACTAGCCGCACTCGGCCGCGCAAATTTCTAAAATAATGTCCAACATGTGGTGCTCCCTGTGACACTCTTGTTGAGGGTAGAAAAGGCGGCCAACGTTAGTGGCACATGGATGGAGGGGCAACTGAATTCAAGGACCTCTGATGGCTGGACCGCGAAATTGATGGAATGAAAAGTGCGCAGACATACCGACAAATAGATATAGAGCCAAAACAAAAATTCCGCGTTGGGTAGCCTAAAACATTTCGTGTTTAAAAACATCCATAATAAAGCACGAGTGCACCTTTATTAGGTGTAAAATTGTCAAATGTAAAATGAAAAATGAAAAATTTTATATAAATTTTAAAAAATAACTTAATTTTGCATATATTTTTTTATGTATTTTGCTTTAAAACATGTTTAGGATTTCAAAAAAAAATTGATTGCGAACACGTATTTCTTACAGAAGTCATTATTTGTTTGTTTCATTGTAAAATTTTTACAAGAACAAAGTGTAAATACACCAAACTTAAAATCATCTTCTAAATTCCCCAAGACACTCATTACAGCATTCCTAAATAGGTAAGCGATAAACCGTACCCATCTGCTCGTTATGTCGCGTATCTTGAGGAATGTTTTACAGGTGGAGTTCAGTTGGTGTTTGATGCCGGGTTACTAAACATAGTGTAGGAACAAGGAATAATAGAATGTGTACTACGTATTCATGTAGTGTGTAAAAAACACGTTTGAATAGTTCCTCTACATTGCCATGGGAACTTGTCATGGTTTGTTCGTAGCAACGGAAACTTTCCTGAGCTGACGACTGCGATTACCCCTGCAATTCACCAAAATTGCCCGTCAATCCTTCTTGGTATTGTTTGCGAGCACAGTTTGTATAACTGTCATTTCATATGCCTCGAAAGAACGGATGCAAAAAAGAGTAGAGCGAAACTACGATATCTAGACTTAAGAACTGCGAGAGGATTTTATACCGGCGTTATTTGTAACGCGCATCGTAAAAGTCCGTGTATGCTTCTTCCATACGGAAGGCCAGCTGCATTAATGACCGATTTACTGTGTTTGTATCTTCCAGTAGCCTCTAAGTGGTGTAAAAATAAATTTGTTTCATTTAACAATTGCTGGTGTCTGCCCTCCAATGAGGTGTCATCTGTAAACATGCATTTGATTATCATATCTTTTATTATTTACTTTTAGCCATGGGTCAGGAACGCAATTTCAGCTTGTTCTATTTCACCACGATGCTTTGATGTACAAGCACGGATTTGGCGAACGGGTAGCGGGGTCCGACCAAACATTTGCAGATAGGACGCTCGGGATTCACCCTCTGGTAGTGCGAGAGAGGTGTTGCCTGCGATAGTGTTCCTCCTTACTCATCCTACGTCTCGCGTGAACTCTACTTTCGATTTGCCACTGTGTCAATGTGTACATTGACACAGTAAAGAGAATCAGTTGAATTTTACTGACTGGTTTTACCAGAAGAAAGCCTAACATTGTGCGTGCTATGAAAATAGAGACGAGAGCAAGAAAGGAAAGAAAAGAAAGAGGCAATAAAAACATAAAGATTGACCTGTTTAGGTATAAGGAGAGAGTTAGGTGGTTCGATTTAGGCGAAATGGTAAAAAAAAACATCGAGAAATGGATGTTTTCAGGTTTAGCAGGTTTCTTAAACCACGTAGCAAGCAGGCGCGAGCAAGGGACGTTCACCGCTTAAACAGCCGACCAGCTGATCGCACACGCCAAATCTTCGCTTTGACGACCCTACAATGTGAAAGTTCAGGGATGCGGAAGGCGTTCTCGTGTCAGACGACGCATCGTAAGACGTAACACTGACATACGTATGTGCCTTCTACTTGTGACTTTCGATACCAATCTCTTCATCGACATAGCATCTCCATTGTCCACTTTATGCTCTGGTGCTGAAACAGTACGCTCGATGCAATAGACGCTTCTTATTTTCTTTCCTCTTCGTGGTTTTCTGAATTTTTTGAAGTTCAGCAAGAGCTAAGGAAAACTAGAAATTTTTAACACAATGCTGCATAACTGGTGGTTCATGCCGCAAACGCATCAAACGTTCCATTTACAAATTGCTTACCACGAACATACACGAAAATCTCAGCTCGTACGAATAGTAGTACTTCAAGTACCAGCTGTGAAGGACTAATTACACATTGATTCAGCACCCGCATACCCAAATGCGCAAACTTATATATTGTCTTCAGATCGCGCACGCACCTCGAATGAACTTGACTCTAAATAACTGCTCACAAATAAGGCATTGAACAATTCAAAACAAAGATTATGTTTATCATTTAGAATCTTCTCGGCCACAGTATTGGGAAGGCCAGGTAAAACCACCGCAAAGAATGCGTCAAATTTCAGAATACGATGTTGTCATAAACGGCGAGATACTCCAAGACTTTCGTTGGGCTTTTACATCAGCTGTATATAAATTCGCGTGCAAAATGTCTGATCAAGCAACTGTACCCCAAAAAACAAAACGTATTCTGCATATTATTCCCTGAAGTGAAGTACTACCAAGGAAACGGTAAGCACCGTGTTAAATCAGCATAAGGCGCAACTTTAATTGCACAGGTTTTGTGCCGTTTTCGAACATTCGTGGAAGAACGTAAAAAAAACATTCAATTGTGTTGTCTGAAAGGCAGAAAATACTCGCAAAAAGAACGAGAATGCCTTACTCGTTCATAATCCTTGCTACAATAGATAATGTTGCAAAAAAAAGGTGTTTTGGCCACACATGCTCAGAAACTGAGTTTCCGAATTTCAACACATCTAGGCAGCTTTAGGTGTTACCAGTGACCAGCAATCGTCGGTTGTATGTTTCAAGCATTCGAAACACTAAAAATTATTCACGATTTTCCCGCAGTCACCTAATAGGTGACTTGTACTCGTGACTGGTAAATGCTGGTACTCGTAGGTGAAATTAGTGACGAAAACGTGGTATTGGCGTTGCTTAGGGCGGGCAATGCCTCTTGCGACAGAGACACCGCGGCGAAGAATCAGCCAGTTACTCTCTACGACAGCGTACACATCAATCGCTGCATCTTCACAGCAGACGCTGATCATCAAGCGTGCGCGGGGTGGCAGGCAAAAATGATTGTCGGCGATCCTTACAGCAGCACGGTGTTCGGGGTTCGGTTCATGCGTCATGCAGGGATCGGAACAACACGTTATTGACTTGGCCTGTAAATCAATTATTGCACCATTGCCCGTCAAAACGTACATTCAGAGAATTACGTCGCACGAGCAGTTAGGCAAAACGATGAACGCCGCTGCCGCAGGGTTCGTTGTGCCGTTTATGGTGACGCGCGTTGTGCACGTTCCACTTGGCGTCACGAGGTGGCCTCCAGCTGTGCGTATGTGCGGACTGTTCCATCTGGTAGTAACTTTCTCCAGCTCAGAATTGAATGGTCCGCTCATTACTAAGTAGTCGGCTTCCGTGCTTATGAAGGCCACTACTTCAAAGCCGTTGATGGACAGCTGAATTTCGGACGCCGTCTTCCTCTAGTTCCGGGTGGGTCGTGGCATCGTATCTCTGGTTGTACGTGTACGGTGGGCCATAATTCGTCGTCGTCTTCGTCGTATTTGCAGCAGCAGATGCCGTCATGTCGTGTGCGCGTCGCACCGTTTTGCTGTCGCCGTGTTCGGGAACCAGGTCAGGGTTATGTCGGGCCGACGGGCTGAGGGCTTGTCGTGAATCATTGTATTCAACGAGTCGCTGCGTCGTTAGAGGGTTTTCATTTTTTCCCGGCCGTGCAGCTTTAACTCGAAAAGTGGCTGTTTTTATTTCCCCCGGGTGGGCTGGGAGACCTTCCACGTAAGATGGCAGCAGTGGTACGGCGGTTCGGCGACTGTAATGGGTAGGGCGACAGTGAACGGTTGAAGCGGGCTGGTCTACGGTTCGTGTTGAAGAGGTATTCTTCGATGTCAGTAGGGCGGTGGCCCGGTAGAGGCGTAGTGCATCGACGGAGAACCATCGCAAACCTAGCCTTTTGTATGGACAGCGACGGCCGATGTGGTTGGCCTCTCGGCAGGGGTAGCACAGCGGAGGATTTGGGGGGGGGGGGTTCGCTATACATCCGTCTACCTCGGCGTTTGGTTTTGGGCTGTAGGGGGACGTGCGGGCTTGTGGGGCGTGGTATGGCGGGGCTTCTTGACGATAGGTTCTAACAGGTTGGGGTCTACGCGGAGCCCGCGGAGCAGGCCATCGCTTGTGGTTTGCGGGGTGCTTGTAAGTAATTCTTCTTGGATCACGTCGGTCAGGAAGGCTAGATGGGGTTGCGGCGTGGATGGGAAAAGCTTCCTCAGTTCTTCGCCAACGACGGTGCGGCCGTTTCAAGTACGAATTCTGCGGTGCATCCTTGGGCTTTGACGGTGTCCGCCAAAAAACACGTTGAATAGTCGATCGTATTGCCTCGAGCACATGTCTAAGATCCTCTCGATCATGGATGCCTTGGTCATAAACTCAGCGACGGTTTTGGGATGGTTGCGAATGTGCCCAGCGAAGAGCTCTTGTTTAACTTCCCGCATGAGAAAGTGCACCTTCTTCCCTACTGCCATTTCGGAGTCAGATCGTCGGAACAGCATCTTTATCTCCTGAACGAACACCACAATACCTACATTACGGTGCTGGATTCGCGTCTGCAACAACAACTCAGCTCGTTCTTTCCGTACGACCGTTTTGAATGTTTTCAAAAATTTCGCCTTCAACATGTTCGATGATGTTGTTAGAGTGCTCTCATTATATTCATACCAGACTCGAGCCGTGTCTTCTAGGAAGAAAAACACTTGCCTAAGGGTTTCTTCATCATCCCATCGGTTGAACCAACGGACGCGTTCCAGCTTCCCCAGCCACTCTTCCGGGTCTTCTCCAGGACATCTTCGTATTGATGGGGGCTCCCGAGGTTGCTGCAGAACGACGGGAGGGTTGGCTTTGTTGACCGTGGTGTTGGCTGCGACGTCTTCCTTCTTCGATTTCTCCGGTAGTAGACTGGGCTCGGGTGGTAAACCTTGCAGACGGTTGCTGGCTCTGGTTGGACTGGCTTGGCGGGTTGAAGACGTAGTAGGGAGCATAAAGGGAGCGTACCCAGAACCTCCACAAGAGGCGAACAAGCCAAAGACGACGCAGTTGTCTTTAAAAAAAAGTGTATTGGAGCGAACTTGTGCTCCCCTAGCAACTCAAAGAATACGTAGGCGGCGAGACAGCCGTCACAAAAATGACCTGCATAGGCGAGCGTCGAGGGAGAGAGAGAGAGAGAAAGAGATAATACTTTATTTTCTTTCAAAAGGGAAGGGAAAACGTGGGTGGCGGGGAGGCTGAGAGCCGCCTCGTTCCAGGCAGCTTCCGGTGGCCTTCAAGATGAAGTCCGCCAGGCTCCTCTGCTCCTCCAACTTGTTTGCAGTAGTCAGCGACTTTCTAGTCGAATGCCACGGCATCAGCTCTGCAGTCTTTTATCTTTTGGCGCGAGTGTTTCTGCAACCGTTCATTTACATCCCGGACGTTATAGATCAAAGATCATTCCGGGTAAGTGACGTTAGGGCGAAACAGGCTGCTTATCGGAATGAGGTAGCCCTTGCGGCTTAAAATAAAGAATGGAAGATGCACTTCGCTTGGGGCACAGATAACCAACCCGCGCGTGGCCGTGCTGTAAAAACAAACAATAAATAAATAAACCTATGCGTGGTTCGCGCCAATATTGGGAAATAAATAAACATAGCAAATAAACTAGCAGCCTTTCTTTCTTGCCGGACTAAATCATGAATGTGTGACGCGGAAATGGAGGCGAGGGAGCAGAATTGTCCTATTTCTACATGATCCTTTCTAGTGGATTCCTGGAAAGCAGCTTTGGCAAGTGCAGAACGGGTATTACTGCGGCAGCGTACGAAGAAATATCGAGGGCGTAGTAGCCTTTTATTTTCCACCTTCAAGTTCTACTGCTTAGTTTGGAGAAATATGTAGGCTGAACATAAATTATTCGGAGTCCTTGGTCATTATCGGAGGCAGGTGACTTGAATTTGAACATACTGGGGCCGCCAAACATTCACTATTGCAATATTTTGCAGTGCTGTGGACATTGAATGTGCAGTCCCTCTATATTTTATTACTTTTGAACAGGCACTCAGGGGCAAACTAGTGCTGTTACTTTGAGATCTCATCTCATTGTTACAATATTTTCAGATTCGTCAAAAGAATTAAAATTTGAAGACGGCATGCTATGCTTATAACATGTCCAATGCCTGTGGCGGGTTTTTCACGTAAAATAATTGAAAGTCCTGTTTTGTTGTGATTCTTTCTTCCCGATTGCCTGGGGTGATTCCTCTGACCACACTCGTGAGGATTGGCTTGAATGGGAGTACGGCGGGGCTCGTGCTTTTGTGGGAATTCTTCGCAAGCGAAGCTTTTTAGCTCGACCCACCAAGGGTTATGACACGACCGTTGTTGTGCTCAGAAAACTCCCGCGAAAAAATCAAAACACTTACTGAATGTTTTAAGAAGTTGACGCGAACCTGAAACAAATACAGAAACGGAGCGAGAGCCGCTTGCCTTACAGATTGATCTAGGAGCCAAAGCAGAGACGGGGGAAGCAGCCGGCGCACTGAACGAGCACATCTGCGGGATTACCGCCTGCGTTGTCGCTGAACACTACGTGAATACCTCACACGACGTTAGCTCTACTTTGCGCTCCACCCACGGCAGGTGCAGCCGCACCATCAAGCATTGCGCATGCGTTAGAGTTAGTAAAAATTACAGGAAGCTAACAGCAGCGCATAACATCTCACTTCCCTTATTTTTCTACGGCTGATCTCGTCACCTCCGTCGGCGCCGCCAGAGACGCAGTAGAAGGGAGATCGTCTAATGCCGGATTGCAGCTTCGTTTCATTTTATAAAAAAGAGAGTTCCACTCATATGCTTCACCTATAGCACTCAACCAACCAGCATTCATGAATAGTGCACTGATTTAACTATAGCAAACAATATCGTTTTGAAGTAATAAGGGGTGTAGGTGAGCATTTTTAACTGGTTTCTGGTCAGTTGAGCCACGTATGTGAACTCAATTGACGTCCCGTGGGTGATCGTTGTGGGCTGTCTTTTATAGCTTCGCTTACCAACCACCCTCACAGGCTGTATTGGCTCGCGTTCTATTTTTTCTATAATGCCAGTTATGCACGCGGCCGCCATTTGTGTTACGAGTAAATATACATGGTTGTCACTATTTGTTAAGTCAATAACAGTAACACTGGCTTTATCTGGTCCAACGTATCATACGCTCAGACAGGTCACGGGAAGCGTTGAAGACGACAATCATACCTTCTAATGGAGGCGCTTACCTGAGAACAGTCCACTTCTTTTCAAAGTGGGGGGTCCCCACGCTTCCCCATGTTAAACAGTTACTCTACACAAAATTTATTTGTTTAGCTTTTCCGACATTAACTTACGGCGCCATCTGTACTGAACAACAAATATCAAAACGAAATGCTATCGCTTGCCCTGCTAGCACCTTATTCTCCTTTCTCTACTGCATGCACTCCTTAAAATAAGCGTGTATATTTCTAGGAACCAGTGTACTCAACCACGCTGGTATTGAACTCAAAGAAGTGCATGTACCAGGTATTTTTTACCGTAAGCACCATTGCTGGTACACTATGCATCCAGATTTTTGACAAACGTGGAAAACGCAGACCTGACTTCGACTACCTTTGCAGGCGAGTCCCGCCCAACTTACCTCTTTTTCAGAACATGACGAAGCGTTCATATAAAAATTAATAGTGCGAGCGTGTTCTTAAAAAAAGCTATATATAGCAGTAACCATAATTATTTATGAAATAAATATTTATTTAATTTATCTATTTTATTTCCCCAGGGGTCCCTGGATGGGGCATTACATGAGGGGTGGGGATACAAATGTTTCAGTATTGCAAAATGAGGCGTATAAGAAACAGTGAAAACAGCAAACGTCTGTGTAAACGAAGACACAAACATGTGTGAATACACTTGGAATTTTACCTAACACAGGTAGAATTCTTTGCACGGTTGGGGAGGGATATAATCACAGGGGGAAAATTATTATCAACTGCATGTGAACAACAGGCATCCAAATACACTCGGAATGCTGCATGACACAGCAGAATCCTTTACAGGATAGGGGAGGCATACTCGCAATAGCAGAAATTGTTAGTAACCACAAGTGAACAGCAAAAGGCGACCTGCGGAAATCCGTACTCCATTATACATACAGTATATGAAAGGGTTTGAGGCGAAAAAAGAGCACAAAAACAATAAACGCAATACGTGACTCGGGCTCGGAAAGGGTTGTTAGTAACTTTTTGAATGTTTCTGTATGTTTGGTATTAACAACGTTATGCGGTAGAGCGTTCCAGTCTTGATCGAATAAAGAATGACTGCGCGAATGTGTTGGTTTTGGGCGAGGGTATAAAACCTGCTTCGAGTTGCTACTACGATCAGAAGAATGGGTGCGCGGTGTGATGTTGATGCTACGTGTGGATGCGTAGTAGAGTTTGTGGAACAGAGTAAGTCTTGACATTTTTCGACGGTGGCGGAGGGGAGGAGGTCGGCACGTTGTTTTACTTTTTGTCACACTAGTGAACGATGAATAGTCTGAGAATGCGAATCCTGCAGCTCGGCAAACAAAAAAAGTGTTGTTGGTGTTTTCTATCTGAAAATAAATATTTTCAAAATTCTGTGGTGCAGCTTTAAGTTTTAAAAATTATATATAAAAGCAACCAGGACAAAACGTCGGTTAGTGTTAAAGCAAATAAAGATTCATGAAAATAAAAATTTGTACATAGATTAGATTTTTTCTTACGCAAGCAACACAACACTGAATTTATGTAATAGCCAACGAAATACCACTTGCATATTTGTGAGATTTGAAGTTTGCATCCAGATAACCACCGAAAACCATTGCAGGCAACAACTTAATAAGTAAACCTTTTCTGCACTGACTGCGCCAAGTATGCGCCGAAATGCACGCAGAATTACTGTGCGCATTCTTACACTGACACGTCTTGAATACTGTATACACCGTAACTAATTTTTTATGCTGTTTGTGAAAGAAGATTTGGCAACAGCCGGTTAAGATGTAGCTTCGTACCTTAAGTCGTCAGATTTATATAGATCTGTGGCACGTTGGCTACACAGGCCGATTATGTTCGGGGGAAAACACTGTAGCAAACACCTTCCCCCTAAAAACACGTGTTGCGCAAATATTTCTACCGTTTTAGCGTATTTTGGGCACATATTCAGCTGTATTATTTCAAATGCCGTTGTCTGTGTTTCAAATATGTCTCTGCGCTACCACACAAGACAAATACTTCAATAATGCGGATAGACCACTAGAACTTAGAATAAAGGCTAGCAGTAACTTTTTTTTTTTCAAAAAAAGTTTTCGCGAACCCGAAATTTCAAAATTATTAGGTGGACGAAACCTCGGACGATTTTAATGGCAGTGGGAGGAATTCAATGAGCTGTAGACAACTATAAAGGCTCGAGATGCGTTCAACATACGTATAGTATGTTAATGGGAAAGATGCCTTCGACATAGAAGCTCGACATCCGAGCAGTTTAGTTTCTAGAACTAGAGGCATGCAGCCATGTTTGAATAAATTATTAATGCACATCATCCGTGGGCAACCACAATGGGTCTTCCTTGGAGAGCCGTCTATCATATTTGGTTGAACTCTTTGTATGATATTTTGATGCACCTTTTTGATCTTAATTATGCATTCATGAAGTGTGTTGCGCTGACTACGAAGTACAGTCGGTAGGGCAAATGCAGGGAAAAAAAGGTAAGTGCAAGTAAATCATCTCCGCACGCACATGTTTCTAATCGCGCGTTGCTGTCAATGATCAGCGTTTTTGCACCATTCCCTACTCCCTACAGAGTGGCGGGTGGAATAGGTATCCGCAAAGCGGTTGTCATATTTTCCTAGCCCATAAATTGCCTCTTCATAAATTACGGTTAACGCTTATTGTAAGCATTTTTGGAGTGCGTACACGCGTCGGCTGGCAAAGGTATACGCTGACGACCAAGGCCCTATCCTTGGCGAGTTATCACAGCTTTGATTGGAGCGCGCGTTTTCTGATCAAGACGATTAAATGTAAAACGTTGTGGCCTTCGTGAGCCGGCACAGCTGCACATGGCGCGCGTTTTAGTTCTTTTGGAAAGGATAAAAAAAGGGGTAATTTGTGTTTCCCCAAATGCGCTTTTGGTAATAGCGCTAAAAGAAAAATGAGCGGCGGGTTAAGAAGAACGATGGATTTGAAGAATCAGGGGGTCATAATTAAGCTGCAAGTTTTCATCTCCACTGCGCTTCGGAGGGTAGGGTCTTAAATGAAAATCGCTGAATACAATCATTCGCTTCGTTAGCTGTTCTTTGTGCTTAAACTGCGCTTACGCTAACAACCATCCGCAGAACGAGTGCTAGGTAATAACTCGTGTGTCACATATGCAGGTCTCCTATCATACACTTCTTGGTGATTTGGTGAGGAGTAAGAAGTGGATAACGGGTATAAAAGGGACTTATGGCCGCTTTTTTCGTCTCCTGCCATCACTTCTTCGACACTGACTGTTACAAGCATGGCCAGTGCCCACCTTACCTGTATAACACCTGTGTCCCTTCTCACTTTCATTAGCGTCTAAGAAATACCTCAACGAGATCTCGACGCAAAATACAACTGACAGCTCTGCCGCCTCATAAATCAACAGGGATCAAAGAAATCAAAGCACGAACGGCGAAGAAAACGGAAGTGCTGCCGAAGACGCATTCCACAGTCCTTACAAAGTGCAGTGTGCAGGCATCTTTTAAATCAGTGACATTTTAGAAACAAGCCGATACTGGCACCTTGAGAGCGTGTTTTTTTTTGGGAAGAAGTGGTTTTGATTTTATGAAGTAAACGAAGTTACGAGATATATTAGCAAGCGAAATAGCGGTCGCAGCTACACTAATGCGACACTGGAGGAAAATACTCTGCTTCATGTCGAGATTTTGCAATCGAAACAGTACTATATCTATTAGAGTCGCGTGTTGTTTTCTTAGAAGTTCACGTAAAGAAAGCACGGCGCTGGGTTTTATACAGGTCTGCCGAGTTTTAGTGACTTGTTTTGCCTAACGGAGTTTTCCTACCAAAGAGACACTGTATAAAATAGCCGGTGAATGTAGAGTGCTGGCAGCAACATCTGTACCAGTAGACAGCCCACGGGACGATTTTGGTATATGGCAAATGGTGAACCTAATTTGTGTATTACTAATTAAAATTGCGTCTTTTTTGAAGCACAACAAATTTCAACCCACATGTTTCGCTCTTTGTTAAAAAAAATCGTTTTTGATGTTCTCAGCAGCTGGATATCACTACTGTAAATTTAATACCGATTTATTAATGATAACCTCTCAAGTTCATTTTTCCTAATATTACGCGTCTGAAAGCTTGTTCACCTTTACGAGTTTTCTATTTGCTACATTTTCTTGGGTCACACGTGTCAATCCTCTGAGTCCTCTGTATATATTCAAAACGTGTACTGAATATCGATTCTATGTGATGTAAAAAATTATTATGGTAAGTTCCCGGAAAATTATTTTGCAGTTTTGTGCATGAACTTAGATTCAGCGCGATGGGTAGTTGATTAACACAATGAAGAACTTCTGTTAACACTAAAATGTAACTGGGGGTTACGTATAGAACTCTGCAACCAGGCTTATGTTATGCAAGACCTGCAACATTGTTAGGATGCGACATCTCGTAAGGATGACAGGGAACTGGTTTTGACGGCTTCTTGTTAGTGGCACGCAGAAGCAATCTCAAAGATATTTACCTCTGTCCCTGAAGATACGCGCATTCGCAGGAGTCCCCTGCTGCATATGGCTTTCAGGTTCGTGCCTATTATTGCAATTTTATTATCATATATATCGGCTCAGGAACGTTCCTCTAACCAATTTCCCCCATATCGAGCCGAAATAGTGTCTAGTTCAGACAGAGTGACTCGCCATGAATAGTTCTTGGTGCAACAGCACGCGACGGTAAAGTAGAAGATGCAGTGAAGCAAGTGCAAACATTATCCTTAAGAGGATACGCTTTTGTTTTTTACCTTCCTGCAATAATCTGCACTTGTTGGTTCCATGGTCTTACGGTTCTGGGATTTTCTGTCAATATTCTAGAAGATGGTGTTTTTGGCGGCAAAATTATCAATTTGGCCATTACGTATCCAACAGTAGTTGAAGTTTTTATGAATATTTTAGTCGCAGCAACATGGACACTTGACTTGCCAGATTTTCTGCTTTAGCCTGGGCGCCTTCAACCAGAATGCGTATAGGAATCTTTTGTAGAAAAGCATTTTCTTAACGCAATGTTTTTATGCAAAGGGATGCCGTATGTCGGAGTGTGAGATTTAGGTAAACATGACTGGGCTCCTGAACTGACGCTTGTCAAGCTACCCCGAAAACTGAGAACGCCTGCACTTTCCTTGAAGCACGGCTGCCACCTGGAGAATGGTTGGCGATGGTCTGAACGGCTTCCATTTATAAAAGCATCCAGCCGCAGTTTGTGGCGCCATTGATTCAATACTGTTCGACATTTGGTGCTGTATGTCCGACTCTTCTTGGGTTACAAAAGGCTGCCAGCGTAAATGGAACATCTCTGGACAGAGAACTGAATGCCAGGGGTGGTGATGGCTGGACGGCGAAATCGATGGTAAGACAGATGGTCACACCGACAGAAAAACAGAATTTGACGCAAAAGAACAATTCTGCGCTAGGTAGCACTAATGCATGTCGCCTTTATAAAATCTACGTTACAGCCCGGCTGCGCTTTTATCAGGTGTAAGGAATAGAATAGGAAAATGAAGAAGTCTAAATAGGTCAGTGAGAGCTAAGCATCTCTCTTGCGCGGAATCTCTGCGCCACCAGTTTTTGTTAAAGGGATTCCACGCGCTCAATCTACAAATATTTGTGACGTGAAAATTACAGCCTGCTAAGTTCCAGGTTAGTGTGCAATACGCGAAGTGAAAGTGCTCATATGGAGGCAGCTATACTGTTTTTCGAAGAAATGCGTACATTACGTCCTGAATTACATTACATCCTGCGGATTGAATTCGCTCATTAAAGAAAACTCTGGGAACGTTTGCAGAAACGCTGGTACGCGCAAACTGAAAATAAATTCTTTGCAATTAAACCACAAATAAGTAGACACATAACCGAAAAACCACTCAGGCCTTTAGAAGTTGCTCTTTGTCCTTTCAGGATAGGAACACACAGGGCACACAGGGATACCTTTTGAAAGGAACATCTCGAACAACATGTGATACATGTGGAGATCTTTCTGTACTCGATAGCCTAGTTGATTGTGGGGTACCCGAAACAAAAAGAACGAGGCACATCGCTAATCTGTGCACACAACACATACCACTACGCCCAGCACACTCCCTGTCTGATGAAAGAATAATCGGTTACATAAAGTTTGATAGTACTTGGCGAAGAAATTTTAATTCGTTGTGTAAATTGAAATTATAAATTATAGGTTGATTTTGTAAGAAAAATTCTCGTCGCACATGACCACACCGTGTCGGTCACCCAGGCAGCACAGGACTGTTCGGCCTAAAACAGGCCGGTGTACTTTGGCCGGTGATTTTCTGTCCGGCTGTTTTCCAGCAGCCATGTTCGGCCCATGTCCAGATGTGGGCCTTTTGGCCGTATACGGCTGTACTCCTATGGCTGTCCAACGGCCAGTGTCCGTCGGCCAGTCGACCGGCTTACGGTCATACGGCCAGATTCCAGCCGTAGGGCTCCGGCCATTCCAAAGCAACCCGTGTACGGCTGAAGTACGGCCGCCGAAGGACAGCCGAGATGCGGCCGTCGGACTCCAGCCGGACTAAAGCTACCGGAAATACGGCCGTGCTACGGGCATTGGAGTTCAGCCACAGTACGTTAACTGTACTGAGGCCAGTCACTGCATGTCGCGCAAGCAGATGACTCATTCGCGCAGTGCAGAAGCAACACAAATCCAGCATTTTGGGTTCGATGCAGCCACCTCAAAGTGAGCTCGCGCGCAACCACTAGCCGTCAAGCTTTCAGCGCAGCCTTGCTTAATTACCAGCCTCAGTTGACAGCAAAATTCATTTATTAAACCGTGCTCACAAATTATCGTTCCTTTAATTGCCGTGCCTCCTTTACTGCCGTACAGAGAAAATATTCAGTTCTTTGTAGAGCTTGAATAGATGTAATGTCCAGGTCCTGATATCCTCTGTGGGGCGGCTTACCTGTAATAAATGGGGAAAGAAGAGGGGGGGGGGGCGGCGGAGGGCGCTTACTTTAGTGGGTTGAATTTCAGACAGATAAATTGCTCCGCTTTTAGCCAATTTCTTTTATGGCAATATTCCGGAACACTTTCATGCTATGACTACATAAACTATTTTTATAACAGTTGCTTGACTAATTTTGATGTATATAAAACCGCCATGAATGCCTTTACGAAGCGTTTTGGTTCTCAACAAAACACTCAGGAGCATTTAATATAACTCCTTCACAAAAAAGTATGTCCAGTTTTTGCCCATTTTTTTGCAAAGACATTTTCTACTCGATCAACTTTTCTGATGATCTTGCGCAGGGCTGATCCTAAGAAGGAGCGAACAGGTACTTTCATTTTCAATCTATTTTAATGTTGTTTTCATGAGTATACGTCCACACCACTCAATATTCCAAAAGAACTTAATTTTCTTCTAATGTCATACTACGTTCAAAAAATTCTACACGCGTTGCGAATGACGCCCTGCTTCAGGTGGCTGCAGTTGTATCCCTCTGTGTTCACGCAAGGAAAGGCATAAAATTAGAGTTACATAATTTGTTTCAAACCAATAACATAGCAATGGTAGCATGCATACAAGAAACCTTGCATACTGCAACGAATAGGGCAATAAATAATTTATTGGTCAAGGTTGAATGCGTAGGGTTCTCAACCCGTCGGAGGCGAACTTGCGCCTCTGGAAGTTTATTTATTTATTTATTCGTTTATTTTTTATTTTATTCATTTATTTATTCATTGTTTTATTTATTTATTTATTTATTTGATGCCTGCTTGCCTTTGCATGCATTACAGAAGGGAGATATATAACACTAAGCAATAAATATGAGACAAAATAACAAAATAATTCTACAAAGCGCGCTTAAAATCGTCAATATAAACAGTAATGCAATCATAAGTGGAAGATAATTACACTGCAGTATTGATGTAAAATAAAATGAATCGAGCAAGGCGTCACCTTTTAAGGAAAGTTATTAATTTGCTTTAGGCTAGCGGTCCCACTTTGCGATATGTAGAATGGCGCTTGGATATACTTCTCCCTTCTGCTCCAGTTTTCGATTGATAGATATTACGAAAAAAGTTCAAACTGTGATTTCGTCTGTGATCTTTCACGTCCTACCATTTCAGTTTACTTTTACTTTCTCTCATGCTAAGTTGAGCTTGCCAATTACCCAATACGAATCGCACTGACATATTCTGTATGTTTTCGAGCGTATCAGCCAGCTGTTTGGTGTAGGGATCCACGAAAACACATGCGTACTCCAAGTTGAGCGCACATGAGTGAAATACGGTTGTTCTTTTCAGTTAGATGGAGGTTCACTGATATTTCGTCTCAGAAAGCCAAAAACATATGCAGCCGTAACTTTTCTTGTGTAAACCTGACTGTTTAACCTCTAACCACTCCCTAAATATACTCTTAGGCATTTATCTCCCTCGGCCGTTGTCACAGCAGCATAATTTACGGTATACGTATTCAATTGGAATCAAGGTTTTCTTGTAAAGGTGCCGTTAACACACTGTTTAACATCCAAAAACTTTTCTGAATCAGCACACCAGGATGTTATTAAATTCGAATAAAGCTGCAGGTATACGGAATCACGTTCATTCGCTATAGTCCGGTAAACTACACAGTACTTTTGCACAAAGCTATAGGGCCAATAGTAACAACAATGCGAAAACCGATTCATGCAGTCCATAGGATGAAATGTACTACGCAGAAGGTGATATGGAACACCATCATTTGCTTTTTTGCAGTCGAAGAATATACAGTGAACCACTTTAAGCTTATCTATTGCAAGAGCCAAATCGTGCGTGAACTCGACAATCTGCGTTGAGCAAGAAAATCCTGACAAATTCCGTGTTTGCTGGGATGCTGGCGATTATGTTTAACCAAATGAGTCATATCCCAGGAGTAGCTAAGCTCACCTTCAAACATCGGAACTAAATTAACAGCTAGGCTTTGTCAGTGACAAGGCTCTGTTGTTATCGCAAATTTAAAATAACTTTTTTAAATAGGCAGTCGTAAAATCCTATGAAGTAACATAGTGCAGGGCATGAAGTTGATCCTACCAATGCACGAGCGAGTCTCTTATACGTTTATCACCAACAACATAGTGCAACATTGTTGGTCGCAGTTTAATTGTAAGCAGAATAACTTGCGCTTTTGCTCGCACTCGCCCTTCTTTGGTGGGGAGTCCTTGACATGGTGGCGGTTTAGCTCCTGCGTGGTGGCCGCTTGCTCGACGCCCTTGAAGGCCGGTTATTTTGGTGAACCATCTGCATCTCGGATGGGACATCTCTGCCGGGTCGATGTCTCCAATGCTCTCCATATCTTGCGGGGGCTAATAGCCCCGAGCTGATGCGTCGACGAAGCCGGCGGCAGAGGCGTGGTAGCGGCGATGACTGGCGAGGCTTAGCTCACCCGTTGGTGTGGCACAGTCTTCTTCTGGCAATAAATGACATTTCGATGGCCTAAAAGGTTCTCTGCTAATGTCCAGTGAGTCCTTGCCCCTTGCCCTTTCACCGAGAACACTCATTACTGTTTGACAAACGATGTTCGTTCATTTAAAACGTAGAAACACGGAGCGGATGAAAAACGCGTCCCCGCCGTTCGGCTCCCTAACGTCTTTTTCTCCCCCCAGGAGAAAACCGGTCGGTCTCTTTCCAAACACGTCTGTGCATGAATTCTCGGCGCCCAGGCACGTGCCGTTGTTCGGCTGTATGCCGTTTGCCGAAAAAATGACGTATAACCATATACCTTACGTAGGCCGGTCTCCTCTTGAACACCGGTTGCCAAATATTCTGTGGCTATTCGCTTGCCTTAATTCGACCGAGGACAGCTAACCGAATGAAAAAACGTATATTCTGGGGCCGTACGTCGGCCGGTATCCTTCATAACACTGGTTGCCCGAAGAAAACGAATATTCTACCGCCGGACGCGTGGTTCACCGTTGAAACAACGAATGCACGGCAGCCGCGCTCCGGCCGGTCTCCTTTCGAACACCAACTGCCACAAGAATACGCATATTCTGTGGCCGGTCGCTTGCCGTGCTTCGGCCGATTACCGATTCCCGAAGGAAAAACGGATGCCCTAAGGCCGTACTGCAGCCGTTGTCTTTCTCAACATCGGCAGCCGTAAGACAACTGAATATCTGGCAGCCGTTTAGCTGCCGTTGTGCGTCCGGACTTGGGCGGACGGAAAAATACCGAAGCGCTGGTCGCCGAATGTTGGGCGTTCAACGCATGATCAGTGGCTTCCAGAACCTGGATGCTGGCCGGACATGCCAGAAAGCGGCCATAGACGGGCCGGTCTTGGGGCACACTTTCTGTGCCGCCTGGGCAGTCATGAGGACAATGCTGAGGTAATTTTACGTGACACTCAAGGGTCTCATCTTCTTTTGATAGGCTAAAACTCTCCCCGAGTCACACTAATATTCAGTCCGTGATTTTTGTCTACGCTATCAACTAGTTCTATTCTCTTTTGAAAGACATTCAATGGCCCTTTACACTAATTATCAACACCATCCTTTAACAAAAGCATGCAGCAGAAAACTCATCGGTGCCATTACCACAAACAATCTACTTTTTGCGTTTTTTGGCCTAGATCCCTTTTGCCACTAAACACAACCCTAAATCAATCAATTTGCAACTCGGAAAGTTTTCACCGACACCTTGATGTCTCTTCCGCCGTTTGAGTTATCACAAGACGAGAATGGATCAATCAACTTGACAGTCGAACATTTTTCACGGACACCTTGATGTTTCGTCCGCCGTTTGAAGTACCAAAAGACGAGAAAGGAAATATACAGAATTTAAAATTTTTGTGTGCTTCTTCAAGTGCAGTTATCAAGACGGCCAAGAAGTTTCCCTGGTAACAAGAAACACCATCAGAGGGGCGTGTTCAGGCCAATTTTGAGGAAAATGTTGCCCGTTGGGTTCTATCCGTGTGACCTGCCAAATTGTCAAAACGTATTTTGGTGGTCAGGGTACGCACGAGCGCCGAACAATATAATGCTAATACGGGATCATATAGAGTCTAGGAACACGTTTCAGTACTTCCTGTGCCCGTGTTTCAATATATCTCGTAGCAACGCAATTTTGTTTTTAGGTGACCACTCCGATGACCACTGCAACATATCAACATGCCCAGTCTATCCTTTTTGGTATTTTTAGGTACAGTGTGTCCAACGTGGTTCCAACTCCTTCGAAAGAACTGACGCAACAAAGGCTATAGGGAAACAACGAAATCCAGAGAGAATTTATATGCCGGCGTTATTCGTAACGCGCATCGAAAACATTCTTTTAAGCTTGCTCCGTGCTGAAGGCCGGCGGAATGAATAACCAATTACTAGAGTATGAAGCAAGAACTAACAACCTGTAAGATAACAGCTGTTAAAATTAGGTAATTTTTTAAATTATGGGTGGTGTCTGCCCTCCAATAAGGAGTTATCTGTAAACACGCATTCGCTTTCGTGTCTTTGATTTATTTACCTTTATTCATGTGTCAGCCAATGCACTTCGAGGTTGTTCTTTTTTGTACTAAAGCGCTCTTGTACTTGTAAGCGCACTTCAAGGTTGTACCAGCGCGGAATGGTGAACGGGTAGCGGTGCCCGAAATTTCTGTTGCAGATAGGCAGCTAGTAATTCGCCCGCTGCTAATGCGAAGTACGCGTTTCCTGCAATAATGTTTTTACTTACTCCTTCTTTCTTACTCCTGAAGCGTACTTTATGTTTGTGACCTTCAATTGAAATGTCTACACCAACACTGAAAAGATAACGCAGTCAAATGTGTCTGACGAGTTTTGTCCAGCAGACAGCCTGCCATGGTGATTCTGGTGAAAATTGAGACGAGAAAAAAAAAGGTAAGCAAAGAAAGACGAAAAAAAGCATGGACCTTGTGTGAATTAGGAGAAATTTAAGAAGTTCAATGTAAAAAAATGGTGAAATACACTCAAGAAATTATTGTTTTTGAGTTCAGCGGGTTTTTTAAAACGCTAGGTTACCACAAACGAGCAGGGTACGTTCAGTGCTACAGCAGCAGTAGGGCCGATCGCACACACTAAATGTTTACTAGGACTCACCTTAACCTTGACAGTTTAAACATGAGCAACACCTTCCTTTGTCCCATGTAGCATCGCAAGACGTAACACCGACATGCGTCTCTCTTTTCCTTAGTGAGTTTCAATAACAGTGTCTGCGCCGAAACAAGTATCTACAAGGTATGCTAGGTGCCCTGGCGCTAAAACTTTAAATTCAAGGCAGTAGAATCTTCCTTAAAATTTTCTCTTTTCGCGGTTCTATGAAGTACGCAGAAGACTTTCCTACGATGGAGTTTCAGGCAACAGCCTCGTCAACACTTCATAGTATAGAAAGTTGTAAGAAGGAAAAAGGGATTTATTTTGCAGTGGACAAAATTGAAATAACGCTGGAGGCATATTTGCCTCAGTATTGCAATGTCCGGAGCATTACGGCCCAGATGGACGAACGGCTGGCCGCTTGCTGTCGTGCGGGTTCCTTGAAGGTGGCTGCCGGCGGCTCGTCTCTCCTGGCTTGCGGCATTCCCGGCTGACGACTCCCCTCGCTGGCAAGCGCCGCTGTGCTTACATAGCGCGCATAAAACATGCCGGCCCCCGCTGCATCGCAATGTCTTTACATCGTACGTTCACAGGTGGCAGGAAAGGTGGAGCAGGGAAGTTCAAACACCGGTTCGAACGGAATAATACCAGCAGTCGTAGGCGAGAATCCCTACAAAAGTTGTAAAAATCAGAAAAAAAAGAAAGCATAAGTAGACATTTTTAAAACAATGCTGCTTAAACTGGTGGTTCCTCCAGGAACCGTGCACAGGAAGACCCCTCTGAGCGGGCAGGACTCTTGTCCGCACTTTTGAAAACCGAGATTCAACTGATTCATGCATAGCTTTGGAAACGTGACGGGGTGCCTCGCTCCAGCACTTGTTGCGACAAGAGGGTCAGTTCTGATGGTGGAAAAACAATTATTGCCAAACAGAAAAAAACTCGTAATTCCGAGAATTGGCAAGGTTAATCCCCTAAAAATTAGCGCTCAGACGTGAGACGACACTTGCCGGATGGTGGCCTCTGAAGGAGTTTAAAACTTTTTACAATCCCTCGTCTAACGGCGCGCTCCGCTACTCTGGGAGCCTCACCACAATACTGTGTGTGGAAGTGTACAGTGTACATACTTTAATGGCCTAGTGTTCATCGCTCTATCGGAGGCTAACGAAGACACTACGTGGAACACTTGAGTGAGGCTCAAAGCATAACCAGACCGAAAACATGTCCGTTGCTCAATTCCTAAACATGCATCAGCTTAACCGAACCAAGGACTAAGTGGGGCAACCAGCTTCGCTGTTTCCTCTGTCTTCGCACCCCTAGTTTGAAGCTGCATCAATTTTTCTTTGTGATGGGTCATCGCAACCCTCCTTATTGCAGACAATCGCACTCGATCTCATTGCTGGGTTACAATATTGTATGCTCTCGGCAGTGATCAGCTTCGACGGCGCATACTCAAAGCACCGAACACATCATCTTGCTTCAAAGAATAGCCTCAATGATTCGGTGGTTCAGTTTCGTGTAGTTAACCAAAATATTGCGAATACTTTGGGAGTTGTTGGTATATCATAAGCTCTAAGGGCGAGCTCAGTTAGGGTGATCATGTTTATTCCAGCAATTTTCCGCAATTTGTATGTCGCAATTCCAAGGCTTGCGAGCAAATTCCTGATATTTTTAAACGTTCATTCTCTGAAGGACATTGCAGTCACCATCCAGAACGAAGAAACTGTGAGAAAAGTTAAACATACCATACTTAGAAAACTGGAATATTTCGTAAACATAATTAGGATAGATATAAAAACAATATATATATATCACACAGAAAGGCCCCACAAAGTAAATCTAAAATGTGTCGATGGAGCTAGCATAAGAAAAGATACTAAACAATCTTTGAGGGTAAACATTTCACAGAAATTTGTATGGCTGGAAAGCTACAAATAAAAAACATATTCACATTCCAACGAATCGTACACAATTGGGAGAAGCCCCCATTCGATCCGGCTTGGTTCCTTCTTCACGAGTTTCTAGGACCACACCGAAGCGGCGTTTTATAGACCTTCAGCACGGTAGAGTTCTCACGAAACTCCCAGCGCCTGGACGCACCCGGTCTGTAAACACCGGCAAAAGACCCCAAGCATGTTATGATGGTTTGGGCGAGTTCACTAGATATAACGCGAATCATGTAAAAGCCTCTTTGTCCACTTCATTTCCAACTTGAGGGTGGCTGTTCCGGGGACCTAATTTTTGTGGTCAGCTATCTCACAGTTCTTCGCGGCATGGCTGCGTTCCGTGATCTATTTCCAGAGGTCGTTTTGTAATGTCTAACATTTAATGTAGAGTTTACTTTCAACATTGCATGCTAAGCTGTTAGTGGTTCACCTAATGCGGTAAACCCCTTTAGGTGCTTTTGCTTTGTCGTTCGGCTTTTAGAGCAGGCAATGAAGTAGCCTAAAGCCGTCGAATGCCTGCGGATGAAGTATCGCTTTTCCCTTTTGAACACGCGGGGCAATGCCTCGCCAGCTTTTGTGACGGTCACCAACAAAACGTCTTTGAAAGCTCTGATGGTCGATGTGTTCGTCGTGTTTGTCGCGCTCTATTTCTGGGCGGGGCGGAATATAGAACAAATGAATGTTTTTCCGTAGCCATTTTTTTAGTTTTTCACTTACCCGGCTCTTCTCTTTGCTGTATTCGTACGCCGAAGAGCAAGCGCCCTTTACCCTGCGGACTAGTGTGGACAGAAAAGAGGCCTCGTGGTTGAATGGAAGAGCCGGAAAGAAATGAAAATTTTGAAAGTTGTACGTCGGTTTTCCGTGAACGGACACGCCCAGGTGCTTCAGTTTTCTCATTCCTTGGCGGGAATTAAAAAGTATGAAACCATCGTGTTCACATTTAGCCCCGTTCTGAATAAATGGGTGAATCGTAATTACATGATATCTCATAGTGATTGCTGCCTAAGTCTGTACATTGAGAAAATATACGTGCACATAGCGGAGATAATTTTAGTTAGCGTAGGTAACAGGGAGAATGTGCACAAGGTTGCTCTTATATGCACTACGTCGTCAACCCAATATTGTTATGGAGGTGGTGGCGTCCATTGCAGTTCCACTTTTAAAGCACAGCGGTTTATGCCGAGCCGTGTCCGTTCGTCTTATTAACAAACCTTGTATCCTCAATAGAAACATCGGGTTAGGAAGGTCTCAGGAATCGACCCTGGCCGCTTTGCGCTGTGTAATCAGCAACCTAATAAATCGGCGTCATAAAAGCCCGATTTGTATATCGTTAGCCAAAGCGGTTAACAATAATATGGTCCCGCGATTGGAAAATAAAAAAGACGCTTCACGCTGTAGGCCTCTAACCAGGGTCCCTCGCATTATTAAACCAACGTCATAATGATTGAACTATTCTTGCGCCCCGGGCTCAGAACTTCATTTGGGTTCCTAGTGCGGGCGTCGCTTTTCGGCTTGCCAATGGGTTCTAGGGAGTGCTAAGGTGGACAAATTTGGGAGAGTGGTGCATCATACGGACTGCCCGATCCGGCCCTGGCAGTCGTGGAAAGCTTTCGGCGGAATTTTCAGAAATAAAAATGAAGTGCAATTGCCGGTTCTCAGACTAGGGGAGAGGGGCCGCCGAATGTGGTGTTCAACCAGCCCTGTGTGAGTAGGGCAAGCTGCGCCAAAATTTTTGTTTGTAAAATCTAATTCCCACGGAAAATACGTCGTCCTAGCAAGTAGACGTCTAGTAACAGCATGAGACTCATGAGCATCAAAGGAGTGTCCATTCATTTAGGGTTCCGTCATTTGCGAGGTCCGCACGCGAAGAGACTCGGTGACCTACTCCGGCGCTTTACAGATCGTGCGGCAATAAACGAAGCACCCGGGGTTGTTTTCTCGCTACCGTGTGCCGAGCGCCCCTCGTCATATACTTGTGAATGTGGGAATTTTCCTGAATGGTTTAGGCAGCAAAACACGACGGTCGCAAAAAGAACAGAGAACCCCTTGCAGTCACCGAACACTGTGATGTGGCTGAATAGATGTTCGTCTTCACCAGCACGGTCATTTGTAAGGAAACGAACTCGAAAGAAAGGTTTTTATATATTCCTGGCATAACAAGCGAACTCCACAAAGCTTTAATCGCTCGCGTTGAACGCTGCCGGCTATGTGAATGGGCTGTGTACCACAGCGAGGACCTTTGTAAGTGATTAACCGCTCTGAAAGTATACGCGACGCTTCAGCATTGCGGCCGTCGTCAGTCATGAAGATGGAACCAAACCGCCATCGACACCCAGTGCTCTCCATTCTCTCTGCGATTGCTTGGATGTAATTATAATTGTCATTTTAAAGTGGCCTACACTTACCTGTCCAGCCGCGATAGAGGTTGTTACAATAACGCAGTTTAATTCGGAACGGGCAAGGTTCGCACTGATTTAGCTACAAAAAATAGTTGTCTCTTACAAAACCTATGCAGTCATGTGATACACCAGGCTTTATGGGCGGCGCATCAGGTCGTCTCCTTTCAGCAATTTTGGAACCATGCTGTTTGCACACGTCAGCTATATATCATGTAAGAATACGACCAGAAAATAAAATGTTATGTTGTGGTCGCGGACTGCGTTAATGTAATTTTATCTGCCGGGTACAACACCTCCCAATATATGTCACAGGCTACGCCATTGATTCCAAAAAATCATGCTTGCTGCTTTGCAAGTGGTACGTTAAGCTAGATATATTTTTGGGGTATATTGCCCTTGAATAAAGTAATTTTATATAACTAATTTATTAAGATCTATTGTCAAGGAACTATTTTCTTTATTTTCGCGCGCTTCACTGTCTGTAAAGAAATAGACATTTGTTGATGTTCTTAGCAACGCGAGGTACGGTTTGTAAATTTAATACATTTTTTTTAAATAATACGTCCTCAAATTATTATTGTTCCTAAAGGTAGGAAGTTGTAAGCAAGTTGAACTGTTAGAAGTTTTTATATTTAGTGCCTCACCTTGGTTGGGAATTTCGAAACGCCGTAATATCATTTTGAATACAGGACACTTGTTTGACTGCCAAGTCTGATGTGATGTATGGACTAATTAGGTTAATTTGCCAAAACTTACTTTTGCGGTTTGGTGCATGAAGCTCGATTCCGCCCCATTGGTGGTTGATTTAGAAAGCGGGACATTTGCATTAACAGTGAAATATATTTCAGGGTTACCGTATACAACTCCGAAACCAGGCTCATGTTATGTTGCGTTTGGTACAGTATTAGGATGCGACATCTAAAAAGAGTGCCAGGGAACTGGTTTTAAATATTCTTCGGTTGGGGCGCGGAGACGCAGTCTCAGACACATTTACCTCCCCGCCTAAGGAAATGCGTGTTCACTGACTCGCCTTCTGCTTATGGCTTTGTTTTTTGCTCAATGTTGTTATTTTGCTGTTATAATGAATATATATATATATATATATATATATATATATATATATATATATATATATATATATATATATATATATATATATATATATATATATATATATATATATATATATATATAAATATATATATATATATATATATATATATATATATATATAAGCTCAGCAGCTTTCGTATACTCAAACAGGCCTCATACCAAGTCGAAATAGTGTATAGTGTCTACTGCTGACGGAGTGACTTGCCATTAAATAGGTCGTGGTACAAAAGCACGCGACGGTAACGTAAGAAATGTGGGAAGGGAAGTTCTAACTGCAACTGCAAAGCGATGGGTTCGCTATTCTATTTAATTTTCCTGCTATAATCAGTCATTGTCGGTCCCATGGCCTGACGATTATAGGCATTATGGTCCACATAATGGAAAATGGTTGATAAAGTGAACATTAATCAAATTCTCCAAATTAATCAATTGCGCAATTACGTCTCTCATACCCCTTCAAGTTTTCTGAAATATTCCCTCCACAGCAGCATGCACACTTAAATTGTGCTCCGATTTCCTGCTTGGACTACACGCCTACAGTCAGAATGGGTGCAGAAATCCTGTGTAGAAAAGCATTTTCTTTAAGCAAAGGGATTTCAAACAAAGGGACGCTTGATGTCGCTTAGTGAGAACCAAGTAAACATGACTGGGATCCTCAACGGACGCTCATCAAGCTCCCCGGAAAACTAAAGGCGGGTGTATGCTGCCCGACGCGCGGCAGCCGCCCCGAGCATGGTTGGCAATGGTCGCAGCGGCTTCGATTTATAAAAGGATCCACCCGACAATGGGCGCGTCCATTTCTTCAATACTGTTCCAAATTTCTGCTGGCTGTTAGATTCGTCTAGGGGTTCATAAGGCTGCCAAGGTTATGAAACTCTATTATGAAACTCTATATGAAAATTATGAAACTCTATATGAAAATTATGAAACTCTAGTTTTACGCCTTTGCTTGCTTGAGCAGAGAGGGGTACAATAGCAGCCACCAGAAGGAGGGCGTCATTCGCAACGCGTATACGCTTTTTAAACGAAGTAGGGCCTTAGAGGAAAATTGCGTTTTTTCCCATTATTAAGTGGTGTGCACGTTACTCATAAAAACAACATGCGAAATAGATTGAAACGAAAAACTACTTGTTCGATATCTCCTGAAATCAGGCCTGTGAAAGATATTCAGAAACGTTGATCGAGTAGAAAATTTCATGGCAAAAAAATGCTAAAAACTGGACATACCTTGTGTGTGAAGGAAAATATATTGAATACTCCTGAGTGCGCTTAGGAGTACCAAAACGCTTCGTAAAGACATTCGCGCCGATTTTATATACAACTAAACTGGTCAGCGGCTTTTGTAAAAATAGTTGATTTGGTAAGAGCATAGAAGTGGTCAGGAAAGTTGTCCTAAAAGAAAGGGGTTAAAAGCGGCGTTTTTATCTTTGGGAAATTTCGTCCCATAAAGTATGCGCCTTCCGCCCTCCCTCCTTCCGAATTTATTACAGGTAAGCCACCCCACAGAAGATATCAGGATCTGGACAAAACAACTATCCAGGTATGCAAAGAAATGAATGTTTTTTTTAAACCCGACAGTAAAAGAGGCACAGCTCTTTAAGAAATGACCTTTTCAGAGCACTGTTTAATAAGTGAATTTTGCAGTGATCTGATTCTGATAATTAAGCAAGGCTGCGCTGAAAGCTGGACGGCTGGTTGTGGCTTGCGGGCTCACTTTGATGTGGGTGCCGTGGATCCAAATTAGTGGGTTTGTGCTGCTGCACAGCGCGACTGAGTTATCTGCTTGCGCTGCATGCAGTGGTCGTCCACCGGCCTCAGTTCAGTTAACGTACTGTGGTGGAACTCTAATGCACGTCCGGCAGCGTTAGTCTGGATGGTGTCCGATGACCGCATCTCGGCTGTCCTCCGGTGACCGTACTTCGGCGGCCCACAGGGTGGCTTTGGAATGACTGGAGCCTAACGGCCGTTATCTGGCCGTATAAACGTAAGCCGGTCGACTGGCCAACGGACACTGGTCGTTGGATAGTTATGGGAGTGCGGCCGTATACAGCCACAAGGCCCAAATTAGGACACGGGCCCGACACGCCTGCCGGAAAAAGGCCGGACAGAAAATCACAGGACAAAGTACACTGGCTTGAGTTAGGCGGAACAGTCCTGTGCTCTCTGGGAAGGTGTATGTCGCAATTCCAAGATTTGCGAGAATATTGCTGGTATTTCCAAACTTTCATTATCTGAATGACATTGTAGTCACCATCCAGTACAAAGAAATTGTGAGAAAAATTAAACATAAATAACTAGGAAAACTAGGTTGCTTCGTAAACATATTTAGGAGGAATAATAAAAAAATATATACCCCAAAGAAAGGCCACAGAAAGTTACATCATAAATGTGTCGATGGAGCGAGTATAAAAAATACTGAACGATCTTTGAGGGTCTACATTTTAGAGAAATTTGTTTGGCTGGGAAGCTACAAATGATAAACATAATTACACTCCAACGAATCGTACACACGTTGGAGAAGCCAGTTTCGAGCCGGCTGGTTTCCTTCTTCACGAGCTTCTGGGACCACAACGAAGCGGCGTTTTATGGCTTTTCAGCACGGTAGATGTCTCCCAAAACTCCCAGCTTCAGGACGTACCCGATGTGTATACAGAGACAAAAAGCACCACAAGCTTGTAATGATGGTTTGGGCGAGTTCAGTGGATATATCGCAAAATCATGTAAAAGCGTCTTCCCCCAGTTCGTTTCCAACTTAAAGGTGGCTGTTCCAGGGACTAACATTTTGTGGTCAGCTATCGCACAATTTTTGGCGACATGGCTGCGTTCCCTGATCAAATTCCAGAGGTCATTTTGCGATGCCTAACTTTTAGGGTAGATTTTAGTTTCAACATTGCATGATAAGGGGTTAGTGGCGCACGGAATGCGGTAAACTTCTTTAGGTGCTTTTTTTTGTCGTTCGGCCTATGGAGCAAGCAAGGAAGTAGCTTACAGCCATGGAATGCCTGTGGATGAAGTATAGCTTTTTTTCTTTTTGAACACGCGGGAAAATGCCTCGCCAGCTTCTGTGACGGTCGCCAAACGGAACTTCTTTGAAAGGTCTGATGATCAATGTGTTCGTCGTGCTTGCTGCGCTCTACTTCCGTGCAAGGCGGATTAGGGAACGAATGAATGTTTTTACGTAGCCATTTTTTTTAGTTTTTCACTGAACCGGCTCTCCTCTTTTGCTGCATTCGTACGCCGAAGAGGAAACACCTCTTACCCTGCGGAGTATGGTGGACGAAAAAGAGGCCTCGTGGTTGGCTAGAAGAGCCGGAAAAAAAATAATCCTTGGAAAGTTGTGCACCGGCTTTCCTTGACGGACACGCCCAGGCTCTTCCCTTTTCTCGTTCCTTGGAGGTACATAAAGAGTATGAAGCCGCCGTGTTCACTGTTAGCCGCGTGCTGAATGAAGGGGTGAATCACATTTATATGATATTTCACTGCGTAATTCTGTACTATGAGAAAATATACGTGCACATAGCGCAGAGAAACTTCAGGTAACATAGGTCAAAGCGAGAATGTCCTCAAGGTTTCTCTTATATGCACTACATCGCCAACCAACTATTGTTATGGAGATGGAGGCGTCTGTTGCAGTTCCACTTTTAAAGCACATAGCTTTATGCCGACACTTGTCCGTTCGTCTTGTTAACAAACGTGGTAGGCTCAATCGAAAAATAGGATCGGGAGGTCCCGGGAATCGACCCCAGCACCTTTGCGCTGTGTAATTGGCCACCCAACAAATGGGCGACATTAAAAGCGCGATGAGTACAGCGTTACCCGAGGCGTATAACAGTAACATGCTCAGTCGATTGGAAAATAAAAAAAGATGCTTCACGCTGTTGGCGTCGAACCAGGGTCCCTCGCATTGTAAAAGCAACACCTTAATGACTGAACTATATTTGGTGCCAAGTAAACATGACTGGGATCCTGAATGGGCGCTCATCAAGCTCCCCGGAAAACTCAAGGCCGGTGTTTGCTGTCCGAAGTGCGGCAGCCACCTCGAGAATGATTGGCACGGGTCGCAGCGGCTTCGATTTATAAAAGGATCCAGCCGCCATTGGGCGCGTCCATTTCTTGAATACTGTTCCACATTTTTTGTTGCTGTCAGATTCTTCTTGGGGTACATAAGGCTGCCAAGGTTACTGGCACATCGATGGACAGACAAATAAATCTAGGGACCGCTGATGGCTGGACTGCAGAAACGATGGAAAGACATGCGGAGACAGGCCGACAAAGAGATATACGGACAAAACAACATCTCCGCGCTAGGTAGCCCAACCGTGTAATAATATTTAGGTGTTGACACTCGCCGGCCGCGCGGCAGAGAACGCAGCCAGATCGTGTTCTCTCCCTACTACATGCCGAGACAACAGGGGCGCGGGGGCACTGTGAATGAGGGGCCGGCTAGCGCTTGCGATGTGGTGGCGTAGCGGCAGTGGATGCGCGCCACGCTTGACGTTTCATGTCGTTGAAGCTTTGTTTCGGTGTTTCTGCTGCCAGAGTTAATCCCGAGGAGAAGGCAATATGTTTCATCTTCCACGTTGTGTTTGGCACTGACCACTTCGTCACCAGCCGCAGTGATCGTTGTGGAACTCACGAGGTGGAGCGATCCGATGCAGTGCGCGGATGTCGCGGCGCATGCTGCATGTTGTTTTTAGATGCAAGTCCATGCGAGCAGCAACTTGTAAAGCATTGTGTTTCCTCTAGGGAGAGGGGCGACTTGTAGTTAAAAACTAACAGACTTTAACTTCCGTGCAACATCATTTTTTTATTCTTATGCTGAATGCATACATGGGCACCCAAGGACGTATACAGAGCAACGCTATGAACACTACGAATAGTTTTAAAAAATGTACAAACAAAAAAAATGTTGTTTTGTTCAGAAATATGGTTCTTCAGAGGCCTGTACTACCCCAGTTTTTTTGCAGATATTACAGTCGACGAAACAAAGAACACTAAGTCATTCCTAACGCAGAAAAACAAGTTTTGACTTGTAGCATGATGTACTACTCTTTTAATTTTGCACCTGTGGCATACAGCCCCCCAAAATAGTTTTGGGACATGCCACTGTGGCAAATATTAGACACCACAATAGAAGACCGACAACCTCTCTGCACCGTCGTTATCGCGGCGTGAAAGAAGACCTAGATAGAAAAATCCCTGGGGAGGTTTCACTCCCCATTTTCGCGTCTAGTAGACCCCACTATATTGCCTTATCCATTAAAATTATGCATATGTGTTTTTGGTTTCGTTTGGGACCTGGCCCTCGCGCGTACAGCGGTGAAGGCGTCCTGCTACACAGAAAACAGCGCGAGTTGTTACGGAGCTAACATTTGTGAGACAGACAAAATACAGAAACGTCTATGAGGTTTTTGGACACATTGAAGAGCCACAGTTTTACGAATTTTACCATATGCTCCGCACCGAGGGCACAACCATATCAGAGCTTCGGCGATTTACACTGTTCAAAAAATGTTTTATGCTACCGGTAGGCTGTTTGGCCGAAATAGGTCAGCGTGCGTATTTTGTACAACCTTTATTTTAGAGGGCAGTAAAGTACCTACGCTTGGGAGTCGCTCGGATAAGCGGAAAAAATTATTTGCAACAAACGCGTTTCGCCGGCGAGCTCGGAAGGTACGCATGGCCGCGTTCTCGATTCTGTTCCATGCACTGCTGCAGTTTCAGCGAGTAAAAATGACAGTAGCTTACAATTATTTTGTGTCGCCAGCATTTTCAATCTGTTTCGGCATATCGGCAATAAATACCTTCACGTACACGCCGCTCTACCGGACGATCCCACTACGCCTGCATTACGGCTGCATTGCTCCGTGAGCAGAGAGGTGATGATAACGATTGGTAATGGTTTCCCCTTTGTATCGGGATGATAACATGCAATCTTACAAAAAGCCCTCACTAAAAAGCCTTTACCATAAACACATGTCATCTTACAGGCCCTCATGGCGGGGCGCACTCTGACGACGTTCTGGAGAAGCGGAAGGAGTGGCGAACAAGATCTGTGCGGCCGTGCGCGATGTCAACACCTCAATATTCTTACAGAATGGATAGCCCTGAAGATTACCGTCTTTATAAAAATCCGCAATAAAGCCTGGCTGCGCTTTATTGGCTATAGAATTGTAAGAAATAAAAGTGAAAATGAAGAATTTTAAACGGGGCCGTGAGAGCAGCCCTACTTATTTGCACGCAATCCTATCACCACAGGGCCTTTTTAAAACGACTCCAGGAGCTCAATCCACAATTCCTTGCCACGTGAACATTTTATGATGGAAAGTAACAGCGCAATGAACGACGAGGGACACAGAAGAAATTCACAAGACGGGTGCTACATCGTGCATTTTCTCTTCTTGTTAATTTATTCTTATTCCGTCGTCGTTTATTACACTGTTACTTTAAATCATAATTACGTACCAACGCGCCCAACTTTCCATTTTGTCGCAGAACATTTTTCCCCTGCACCTTGATGCTTTGTTAGCCGTTTGTATTATTACAAGACGAAAACGGAAATATGCAGAACTGAAAATGGTGCTTCCCCAAGCCAACTTATCAGAACAGTCAAGAAGTTACCCAGACAACAAAAAAATTACCATCAGAATCGCCGGTTCACGCATGTTTACACGAGAATGTTACGCGCAGAGGTCTTTCCCTATGAGGCGCCAACTTATCAAAACCAATTTCAGTTGTCTGCGTACGAAAGAGCGCCCAATAATATAATGTTTAAAATGCAATCATATAGGGTGTATTAAAAAAATTCAGTAGTTCATCTTTGCATTTTCCAGCGTATGTCCAGCGTATGTCCACCGCATGTCCAGCGTATACAGCAATGAGCGCTGCAGTACACTAATATTGCTAGGCAATCCTTATTGTTATGTTTTGCAAGTACAGTTTGTATAGCTGTCGTCCCATATCTGTCGAGATAACGGACGCCTCAGAGGCTGGAGTGAAACTAGCAAATCTAGAGTACTTGAGAACTTCGAGGCGATTTTTATACCGGCGTTATATGCAACACGCATCGAAAACTTGCCTGTTAGTATTTTACGTTCTGAAGGCAGGCTGAAGTAATGACCGATTCACTGTTTTGAATTCGCTCTAAGGTAATGAGTGTAAAAGTAAAGCTGTTTTATTTATTCATTGCTGGTGTCTCTCCTCCACTAAGGGGTTGATTGTAAACATGCATCTCGTTATCATACCTTTAATTATTTACTTTTAACTCGTGGGTCAGCAAACACACCCTGAGGTTTTCCTATTTCACCACAACAATTTATTGTACGAGCACGGATGTGGGGAACGGTTAGCAGCGGCCGACCGATCTGTCGCGAATAGGGCGCTCACACTTCACCCCAGGCAGCGCGACGTGGGTGTTGCCTGCGATGATGTTTTTCCTTACTCCTGCACCCTGCTTTCAATTTGTGATTTGCAATAAAATGTCTACAACGACACAGAAACTAATATGCAGTTGAATGTTACTGACGACTTTTGTCCAGCAGAGAGGCTAGCATGGTGCGACTAGGGAAAATTGAGTTAAGAAAACAACTTCGAAAGAGAAGAAAAGTGAAACAAACAAGAAAGAAAAAGATTTACCTTCTTAGGTATGGGAAGAGTGTCCAATTGTTCGATGAAAAAAAGAAACGGTTAGAAATTGTCGCTTTCCAGTACAGCAGGTTTCTTAAACCGTGGAGTAACCACATGCCATCACCGCTAGTTGAGGGCTAGAACAGCAGACGTGCTGATCGCACACACCAAATATTCACTAGGAAGCCCCTAAAATTTGTCAGTTGAAAGACCCAGAACCCGTTCCTGTGTCAAGCGTAGCATTCACATACGTACGTGCCTTGTCCTTGTGACTTTTGATAACAATCTCTCCACTGACATAAGTATCTGCAAGGTCTTCTTGCTGCTGTGGCGCTAAAACTGTACGCTCCAGGCTGTAGACTCTTCTTGTAATTGTTTTATGTTTTCTTGGTTTTCTGGAGTTTTTGAAATCGAACGAGGACAAACTAGAAATTTTTAAAACGATGCTGCCTATACTGGTTGTTCCGCTGTGTAGTGTGGTTAGGAAACACTTACCCGAGCGGGCAGTACTCGCGTCGCCACCTACGGGAGCCGCGGTAAAACTGGTATAACGAAACCTTTGGAAACGTGCCATGAGATTCCTGGCCTGATTTCCTGTTGCGTACAAGTCGACCAGCTGTTATGCTGGAAAAACTATCCTGGCAGAACTAAAAAAAATCAGTAAGGCCGAGATCGGAAAACGTATAAATTAACGTCCCACACGTGAGACGACACAAACCGGATAGTGACCACCATCTGGTTTGCGTCGTCTCCACCGAAGAAGTTTAAAACGTTTTAGGAAACCCTAGCGTCATTGCGCCATCCGCTACACTGAGAGCATCAATACAAAGTCGTTTTTCCAGCCTATAATTTACATACTTCATTGGACTTGTGATCATTGTTCCTTCGGCCTAGTGTTTATTGTTGGAAATACCTCATCGAGTTTAGAAGCATAACCAGGCAGACAACATGTCTCACGCTCAACTCATAACCTTGCCTAAACTTCGCCGAACCGAGAACCAACTGCAGCCACCAGCTTTGATGCTTGCTCTATCTTCGCGGAACGAGTGCGAGGCTGCATCAATTTTTCTTTGGGCTCGGCCTTCGCTACCCTCGTTATTGCACACATTCGCACTGAAACTCGTTGCTCGGGAAAATATTGTATGCCCTCGGCATTTATCAATTTGATCTGAGAAACTGTCAGAACATCAAACACATTCACCTGCTACCATATGAATATTTGGTTGTGTTTTGTTTGACACCCAAATATAGCGCAATTTTTGAACGTTTTTAATGGTGTTTGAAGCGATTCTTTGGCTTGCATTGAATTGATGTTCTGTTGAAACTTTATATCTCTGGATGAAATTGTAGTGACCATCCAGTACAAAGAAACTGCGAGGAAAGTTCAATTTACCGACTGAGAAAACTTGGTTGCTTCTGAACATATTTACGATACAGAATAAAACTAAATATATAAGCAAACTTAAACCTACCAAAAGCTTAGATCATAATATGTCGTTGGACTGAGTACAAAACTATACTATCCGGTCTTTAAGCTTAATTGTTTGACTGACATCTGTCGGGTTAGCCCCATTACAACTCCAAGGCATAATTACTGTTCAAGAAATTGTACAGAGAAAGGGAACCACACTTTTCGGGCCGGCTTGGTTCCTCCTTCACGAGTCACTGGGGCCACCCAGAAGAGGCGGCTTACAGCGTTCAGAACGGTGGGTCCCTCCCAAACCTCGCCGATGCGGGACGGACCCGATGTGTACACACCAACGGAAGCGCTCCAAGCGAGCATTAAGGGTTTGGTGGAGTGCAGAGGACATACCACTACTCATTATAAACCTCGCCTTCTTTTTCGTCTCCAGCTGCAGGATGGCTGATCTGGCGGCGTAAATTCTAAGGGTTAGATACCTTAACGTTCTTTTCAACTTAAGTGCATTCCCTGATTTGTACGGACGTCGTATTGTGCTGCCTGATTTGTGAGGTTAAGTTTCAGTTTTCCTGATGTATGATGATGAGTTCGTGGAGCTCAGAATGGGGAAACCTCTCTAGGTGCCATTTATATGGTCGCTTGGCCTCTATGGGGAGGAAACAAATAGCCTATAATTGTCTAGCGCATGCGGACGAAGTACAGATTTTTTCTTTTGAACACGCTGGACAACACCTCGCCACCTTCTGTGACGGCCGGCAAAAGGAACGTGTTTCGAAGGTGTGATGGCCGATGTGTTCGACGAGTCGGTCACGCTCCTTTCCTCTGCTCGTCGGATAATGGAACGAATGAGCGTTTTCGGGTCGCTGTTTTTTAGGGGCGAAGCTCCTTAAGTCATTCGTCTGTCCATCCCTTGTGTCTCGTGGTACGTGACCGCCGCATGCTTTCGGAGATGTCGCAAAGTGGGCCGCGTTGCACGCTCAAGAACCGGCTGCAACCGGTAAGCGCAAACTCGGCACAGGGAGCGCGAGCTTGTCTGTGTTCGCCAACGGAGGCGCGAGCGCCCGTGCACTGCGAGGGGGAGATCACGCAAGAGATCACGCCACGAACGCAGGCAGTCGTTCTCGGAGATCGAACGAGACGCAAGGACCTTTGCTCGTTTCCTCTCGTCTTGTTCGGGCACAAGTTCGCCCTAAATAAAAGTTCTTTCGTTACCGTTGTGTCCCATCCTACGTGACAAATTGTGGTGGAGATGCGGGGTAGTCCTCGACGGCGCGGAGTCTTTCACAAGGTCTGGGCCTGGGAGCATTGACTCCGAAAATAAAAGTTGATTTGTACAATGTACGCACACAGTCTTACGTCTTTCTTAATGATGTAATGGGCGAACTTTCACGGGAGAGTTACGGTTACCGATGATCTCCCCCTCTCGAGCTTCGCCCCACTTATCATCATTCATTCCGTGGATATGGCGTGATTTTTTTTTAAAGTTTTGCTCTTACCCACTCTCATCTTTTTGGCGTTATTAGGCGGAAGAGCAAATGTCTTTTGCTCTCTTTAAAGAAGTGTGCACAAAAAAGACTCGCCATTCATGGTAAGAGCCGAAATCAAACGAAAATTGCGAACGGTGCATCGCCTTTCTCTGACGGAAGCGTCCAGGCTTTTCTCTTTTTTCCTTCCTTGGCCGTAACGAAAGCTAAGATTCCGTCGTTTTCGCATGAACGCGCTGGCTGAGCGAATGGCTTAAAGGGTTCTGTATAATATTTCGTAGTGAATCCTGCCTAAGTGTGCACTGTGACACCCTATGGGTCCAGACAACACAGAGGAAATTTAGGTCGCGTAGGTCACAGCTAATTGTCCTTAGGGTTTCTTTTCTAAGTGCTACATCGTCAACTAGCCATTGTTCCGGAGATGGAGGCGCTCATGGCGGATCCACTTTTAAACGCAGCTGTTTAGGATTAGGCTGAACATTGTCCATTCGTCGCACCAGCCTACCTTGAAGCCTCAAAAGAAAACCTTGGTTAGGGAGGTCCCAGGAAATGAACCAGGCATATTTGGGGTGTATTTTTTGGCAACCGAACCAATGCAGCGACATTAAAAGCGCGATGAGTACAGCGTTAGCAGTTGCGGGTGACAATAACAAGCGCAACCGATTGGGAAATAAAGAAAAGGCGTTTCATGTTGTTTGCCACGAACCGGCGACCCTCGCATTATAACACCACCGTCGCCTGAATTATTTTTGTGCCCCAGGCGCAGAGCAATATCTTTGGGTTCATGGCGCGGGCGTTGGCTTTCGGCTTGGCCATGCGTTGTAGCGCGTGTTAACGCAACCCACTTTGGGACAGATGTTAATTCTTACACACGGCACGATATGGGCCTGCCAGTCATTGAAAAAATTCAGCCGTATTTGCGGAAATAAATGTGAAGAGCAATAGCCTGTCTTCACGCGAGGGGACAGGGGCCGCCAGCAGTGGTGTTCCAAAAGCCATGTATCACTAGTGCAAGCTGCGCCAAAATTATTGCTTGTGAAATATCCCTCCAGCGGAACATACGTCCTGAGCACGCAGACGTCGAGTAACGGCATGACTCGTGGGCATTAAGGGGTGTCGTGTCATTGAGGGTTGCGTCGTTTTCGAGGTCCGCACGGGCAGAGAATAGGCGACCTACTTCTCCGCTTTACATATTTTGCAACAATGAACAAAACACCCAGAGTGGTCTACCGCTTACGTGCGCCGAGCGCCCCTCATCATATATTTCTGATATTTGAAATATGCCTGGAAGGTTTATGCAACAAAAAAACGACTGCCGCAAAAGTTTTGTTCTTTGTTAAGAATGCTGAATAAATGAATTGAATTGTATTGAATTGAACCGAGAACGCCATCTAGTCGCCGAGCAGTTGGAGGTGCTTGAATAAAATGTTACTTCGGTGGCAAGGCCATCCTTCAGAAGGAAACCAACTGAAAAACTGAAAAAAGAGGTTTTAGTTGAATCGTGGCCTATCCAGAGGAGTCGACAAAGCTTTATTCGCTCGCGTTGAATGCTGCCATATATGTGTATGGGTGCATTCCAGGAGCGACAAGATTTGTAAGTGATCAACTGCGCTGAAAGTATACAATACGCCGCTGCATTGTTGCCCCTGTCACCGGTGAGGACGGAACCAAACCACATCGAAACCTCTGGCTCTCCGTTCTGTGTATGATTGGTGTTATATAATTATGTTTCTCATTTCAAAGTTGTCTAGACCTGCCTGACCAGCCGCGAAAGGTCTTGTTATCGTAACGCTGTTTACATTGGAATGGTCAATGTTTGCACGGATTTATCCCCCCCCCAAAAAATAGTCACTTACAAAACATGCCTCCATCTTATTACAGACTAAGATTTATGAGTGGCGCATTCCATCGTCTCCTTTCGGCCATTTTGGGCCCATGCTAGTTGAACACGTGAGCTATATATACAGTCGAACACGGATATATCGAACTCCAAGGGAATCGCGAATTAGTTCGATATATGAAAAATTCGATATAAAAAATATGGGCTCTGAGACCTCACCTATGGCGGACGAGCATTTACCGATCGTCGCATTCAAGAATGACAACTAATTCCGCACTCACGACGCAACAGGACACTTTATTTCCGTGAAAAAAAAAAATCACTGATCTTGGCCTGCTCCTTCGCCCAGGAAATGAAATTAAAGACGCTGGTCTCGATCTTCTCGTGGCTGCACAACTAGAAAATTCCAGCAGTACGCTGCGCCTTCGCACACCATGCACAACACGCACGCAAAAGAAGAACAACGCGCACGTACCACAATAACTTTGAAGGTAACAATTCCAAGGCTCTCTGAACGGACTCCAACAAAACGCTCGCGATGGTCATCTCCGAGAGAAACAGTGATCTCCGAAATGTGCGGGACAACTCGCCGAACAGCAGCAACAGCAGCAAAATGCAAAAGAAGGTGGATTCCGCCAGCGCCTTCGTTCCCTCTTCCCTTTCCGGAGATGACATCGGGGGAAGACAGACCCAGAGAGAGAGAAAAAAAAAACTCTTTTTCGGCAAGCCGAGGAACGTACGCAGCCGCAAAAAAAAAAAAGACGTGCGCAGTTGGGGCATCCCTGCCTCACACTGTAACATTTTTCGAGCGTTTGGGCTTGTGTTCCTTGAGAGGTTTAGCATACCGGGCTCCGTCCGCTAACGCTACGGCGGCCGGTAGCGGGGCCCGACTGGGCAAGCGCAAATTCGTTCCGGTAGGGGGGATTAGTTACGCGATCCAGTCTTCGCCATGCCCGCGCATTCCTCCACATCCTCCTCAACCTCAATCGGGGGTGCAGCGACCGCCGAAGAGCACCTTCCAGCTCGCGCGGCGTTCGATATACCCAATGTCGGGAAAAATACGGTTCGATATAAACGTACGAATTCCTATACTTTTACACAGAATTTTCAAGGGGATAATTTATGAGTTCGATATAGGTAATAATTCGATATACCCGTGTTCGATATATCCGTGTTCGACTGTATAATATTGGAATACGATAAGAAAACAAAAATAGGTTATAATGCGGGCGCAGACTACGTTATTATTATTTTATCGTCGGGGTATTACATCTCCCAAAAAAGGTCACTATACTCGGGGACAACTTTCTGTGGCAATGGAGCGAATGCTACGGAGGGAGGCGGAGGGGCAAGCTAACTGCTCTGTGTTACTGCGCGAAGTAGTTTTCAATAAACTGGTTTCGGTTTCAGTTTCGGCGTGACCGATACGCATTTGATACAGTTCATTTCTTCGCATAAGCTCCATGGTTGAGTGCGCTGAACCACGATCACCAAGCATGCCGGCATATTGGCGTCTCCTTCCACACGCTTCATTTGTTTGCAAACATAGGCCAACGTTTTGACTGGACACGGCCCGAGCGTCCGTGAAGTGGAGAACTCAGATCGACTGTAGACTCTGTATCGTTCAGAAAAGAAGTGAATTTTGTAAGCGCTCCAGTTTTTACTGAATGCACTGATCTGTAAACTCTTCTACAGGGCAGCAGCACCGGCATGTGCGGCCTACTTACCAAGCGCAGTCTCGGTATACCGAAAGAGCAGCATGCACACATGCTTACGCACACGCTCGCTTACGCCGGGAAACTGGCTAACCGAACGGAGTGCGAAAACAGCGGAGAGTCCCGGTTGCATCAGTCTCACTTGGGCGTACACTTTGCAAACCACTCGCTTCGTTTGTTTAGACAGCGAAGCTTTACAAACCCTATGAGGAGAATGAAGTGGCGAGCTGCCGAAAGCAGTCGACAAGAACGCCGTGTTTTGTTTTGTTTTTTCGGAAGGGAACCATTGCGACGCCAGCGGCGACAGCCGCTACCAAAAATATCCGAAAATGTAAAAAAAAATGCTCTCTGTTTCATATACTCTGGCTAGCAATTTAGTAGCATTATCACTGCAAGTCTAATACTTCAGAACTAAATATTCTTCAATTGCTGAGGTTAGCGCCAGCCAAATATTTTTGTTGAACTACTTCCAGGTGCGCAGTGAAAAGGCGTGGTCCGGCTCCGTAGCCTTGACTGCATTGCCACAGAAAGTTGTCCCCGAGTTTAGCTACGCCATTGGTTCTAACGAAATCATGCTTGCTCCTCTGCAAATAGTACGTTATGGTTGTGAAATTTTGGAGGAATATTGCGTATGGTAAAAAAAGTTTTGTAAAAAATGCATAATATTTTTTTTAAGCAAGAAATTTTGTTAAGTCTTTGTACTTTGCTGTCAAAAAGAAATATGTCATTTTTAATGTGCTTACAAGTTTTTAAAAGGTATTGTAAATGTAATGCGCTTTTGCAATAGTAAACTATTACCGTACGTGTTTACCTAATAAGGGGCAGTACATAAAAAGTTTACCTCTTACAAGCTTTTTACTCATTATATTCTGTTGTATGAAGTCTACTGCTGTAATTAGTTCCTTTAAGAATGTATAAAAAGTGTTGTTACTCGTAAGGCTGATGTGTACGATTAAATTGGGGTAACTTATCTGAAAATTAATTTTTGCAATTTTCTGCATGAACCTGTATACAGCGCAATTGGTGCTTTATTTAAACAACCGGGCATTTTTGTTCAGACTGAAATGTATTTGAGGGTTACCGTGTTGAACTCCGCAAGCAGGGTCATGTTATCTCCCATTTGCAACAGTGTTAGGATGAGACATCTTAAAAGGGAGCCAAGGAACTGGTTTTGAGGAATCCTTGGTTCTGCGCAGAGGCGCAACTTCAGAGATATTTACCCCCTTCCTAAAGAAATGCGAGTTCGCTGAGGTCCCCTGCTGCTTATGGCTTTCAGCTTCGTGCTCACTATTATTATGCTTTCATTATATAGGCTCCTGAGCATTGATACACAATTGCGCCCCATACCAAATCGACATAGTGTCTACTGGTGACAGAGCTACTTGCAATTAAATAGGTCTTGGTGCAACAGCACGCGCCGGGAACGTAGGAAATGTACGGAGGCAAGTAGTAACATCAACTGTAAAGTTCAGTAGTGCAATTTTTCAGGTTTTATAGAGGTGTATGTAGGGATTCTTCGGCTTGCTAGTGAATTGCTGATGTGTTAAAACTTGATATGTCTAGATAACATTGCAGTCACCATCCAGTACGAAGAAAGTGTGAAGAAAGTGTTAGAAAAACTGCGTTCTTTTCTAAACATACTTAAGATATATATTGCCGCAAACCATGTACTGGGTTTGTTTATTTATGTTTTGCTTTTACCGCCCGGCGGCGCCGGTCTGCTGTCTCGCCGACCGTGTATTCTTTGAGTTTTTAGGGGCGTAAAAGTGCGCTAAAATATACTCGTTTTTTTGAAGACAACTGCGTCATCCTTGACTCCGTGAAATTGGGTGAAGGTGCGGGGTACGCAACCTTCATGCTCTCTACAACCTGTTAAAGCCGCCAAGCTAGTCCAACTAGATTTAGCCTCCGCCTGCATGGTTTACTACCCGAGTTCGGTCTACTACCAGAGAAATAGAAGAAGAAAAACGTCGTAACCAGCACCATGGTCAACCAAGCCAATCCTCCCATCGCTCTGCAGCAACCTCGGGAGCCCCCACCATTCCGAAGATCGCCTGGTGAACACCCGAAAGAGTGGCTGGAGAATTTGGAGAGCATCCGAAGTTTCAATTGATGGGATGATAAAGAAACTCTGAGGCAAGATTCTCTACCTCGGAGACTCGGCTCAAGCATGGTTTGAAAATCACGAGAGCTCGCTAACATCATGCAGCATGTTCAAAGCGGAATTTTTGAAAACATTCACAACTGTCTTACGGAAAGAACGAGCTGAGGTGTTGTTGCAGACGCAAATCCAACACCCTAACGAAGGTGTAGTGGTATTCGTTGGGGAGATGAAGATGCTGTTCCGACGAGGTGACCCCGAAATGGCAGAAGGGAAGAAGTTCCGCTTTCTGATGCGGGGAGTTAAACAAAAGCTCTTCGCTGGACTCATTTGCAGCCCGCCCAAAACCATCGCTGAGTTCTTGACAGAGGCTACGATGATCGAGAGGACCCTGGACATGCGTTGGAGGCAATACTATTGACCACTCAACGCGTTTTGGCGAACCCCGTCAACGCCAATTGATTCGCGACGGAAGACTTGCGGGAAACGATCCGCGCCGTCGTTTGCGAAGAACTGAGGAGGCTTTTCCCAACCGCGCCGACACCCCTTATCGCCTCCATGACCGATGTGATCCGAGAAGAAGTTCAAATCGCACTGGGGACTTCTCCGCCGTCGGAAGCTCCACGCGAACCACTAGCGATGACCTACTGCGCGGCTGCTCTTGGACCACGATCGGCTCCAACCCGTCGTCAAGAGTCGTCGTCGCCGTGGGCACCGTACCACCGCCCACTGTCGCCCGCCCGACCCCCTGTAGTCCGAAACCAGACGACGAGGACGACGGAAGTATAGCGAACTCCGCATAATCGTCCTCTGGGCTACCATTGCGGAGAGGCCGACCACATCTACCGTCGCTGCCCTTACAGGAGCCTCAGACTGCGTGGTTTCCCCGTCGCCGCACCTCGCGCTCTCCCTGGCCAACTACCACGTGAGATCGACGACTACCTATCTCAAACCAGCTGTGGCCCACCCCGTTTCAACCTGTCTGCCGTCGCCTTACCCGTACGAGTCACCGAACCGCCTTAGCAATGCTGACTTCGCACGTGGAAGGTCCCCCAGCCCGCACAGGGGAAACTAAAGGCAGCAACTTCTGGAGGTGAAGTTGCACAACGGCGGAAAAAAGAAAAAGCCTTCAACTACGAAAGGGGGCGCTGAAGACTGTGATTCACGACATGCCCTCATCCCGACGACCCTACGGAACCCTGACGAGACTCCCGAACACGACGACAGCTACACAGCGCCACGCGTACCCAACATGACCGAGACGGCTGCCGAGAAGACGACGAAAACGACGACGCACACTGCCCGACCGTCAACGCGGACAAGCTGAGATGCAACGTCCGAAGCACCCGGAACTCGAGGAAGGCGGTGTCCAAAGTCACTTGTCCATTGACGGCTTTAACGTAGTCGCCTTCATCGACACGGGAGCCGACTACTCGGTAATGAGCGGGTCATCCGCGTCCAAGCTGAAGAACGTTATGACAGGATGGGACGGTAAGCTTATACGCACAGCAGGAGGCCATCTCGCAACACCAAGTGGTACGTGCACATCACGTGTCACCATAAACGGCACCACGTACCCTGCTGAGTGCGTCATTTTGCCTAACTGCTCCCATGATGTAATTCTCGGAATGAACTTTTCGATGGACAAAGGCGCAATAATTGATCTGCAGAACAAGTCGATAACGTTTTTCTCCGATCACACCACGACACCGCAACCGAACCCCGATAACCGTGCTGCTGTAAGGATCGCCGACGATCACGTCACCCTGCCACCCCACGCAGGCTTGATGATTGTCGTCTACTGTGAGGATGCTGCTCCTGACATCGACGCTATCGTAGAGAGTGGCCAAAGGTTGCTTCTCAACCGCGGTGTCTCCGCGGCCAAGAGGCATTGCGCGCTTTAAACAATACCAGTCCCACGTTTTGGTCAATAATTTCACCGAGGAGTACCATCATTTTAAGACGGGCGCTGCAATTGCGTTCCTCAAAGAAACGCAAGAAGAAAGTGAAGTGATCGCGGTCGCCAACTTTGTACCCGCACGCGCAGATGCTTCAAAGCTACCGCATCGTTTCGGCGTGAACCCGACGCTGACGCAAGGAAATCGGGACAGATTTCTGCGTTTGCTGCATCGCTACAGCGAGTGCTTTCCGTCAAACTCATAATTACGTCAGACGCCCCTAGCGAAGCACTGAATTAGCACCGAAGATGGTGCATGACCTACCCTACAGTCACTGTACCGCGTTTCTTCACACGCGCGGCAAGTCATCCGTACTCAAATCGACGACAAGCTCAGCGACGACATTACACAGCCATCGAAAAGCTCCTGGGCTTGGCCGGTCGTACTCGTAAAGAAAAAAGACGGCACATTAAGGTTCTGCATTGACTACCGGCGACTCAACAACATCAACAAAAAGGACGTGTACCCCCTGTCCGGAATCGACGACGCCCTCGACCATCTCTGCCATTCCAAGTACTTCTCATCGATGGACCTGAAGACCAGCTACTGACAAATTGAAATGGAAGAGAGAGACAGAGAGAAAACGGCCTTTATAACCCCGGACGGGCTATACGAGTTCATGGTGATGCCTTTTGCGCTGTACACGGCGCCAGCAGCATTTCAAAGAGTCATGGACACTGTGCTAGCTGGCCTGAAGTGGCATACTTGCCACGTATACCTCGACGACGTTGTGGTATTCGCCCGGACTTTCGACGAACAGCTTGCAAGGTTGGAGTCTGTAATTGAAGCCATTCGTACTTCGGGGTTAACGCTTAATCCTGAAATGTGCCGTTTCACGTATGAAGACTTGAAGTTTGTGGGCCACGTCGTCAAAACCGCTGGAGTCCTACCTGACCCAGCAAAAACCTCAGCTATTCGAAACTTCCCAAGACCGAGAAGCAAGAAGCGCGTGCGAAGATTTCTCGGACTGTGCGCGTACTATCAGCGCTTTGCCGCAAACTTCGCACGCATTCCAGTGCCACTCACACGCTTGACGAAAGATAGCACACCTTTTAGCTGGGAAAACGACCAAGAAAATGCATTCTGCGAGCTGCAAAAACGCCTGCCAAATCCCGCCCGCGCTCGCTCATTTCGAAGAAAACGCGGAAACAGAAATGCACACAGACGCCAGTGATATAGGTTTGGGTGCCGTCCTCGTCGAAAACGAAAGCGGTTGCGAAAAGGTAATCGCATATGTCAGACGTGGTCTGTCGAATGAGGAGAAAAACTACCCTACCTCCGAGAAAGAGTGCCTGGCTATCATAAGTGCCATTTCAAAATTTCTTCCATACGTGTCATCATCATCATCATCACCAGCCCATGTACGCCCACTGCAGGGCAGATGCCTCTCCCATTATTCTCCAATTACCTCGGTCCTGTGCCAACTGTGACCAATTTATCCCCGCAAACTTCTTGATTTCATCTGCCCATCTAACTTTCTGCCGCCCCCTACAACGCTTGCCTTCTCTACGGATCCACTTTTGTTCCCCTAATGACCAGCGGTTATCTTGCCTTCGAATTACATGCCCTGCCCACGTCCATTTCTTCTTCTTAATTTCTACTAATATGTCTTTAACACCAGTTTGCTCCCTGACCCACTCCGCTCTCTTCTTGTCCCTTAATGTTACACCTATCATTTTCCGCTCCATTGCCCACTGAGTCGTTCTCAAATTAAGTTGAACCCTCTTAGTGAGCCTCCAAGTATCTGCCGCGTAGGTGAGTACCGGTAGGATGCAGCTGTCATACACTTTCTTCTTCAGCAACAATAGTAGGCTGCTATTCATTATCTGAGAATGTCTGCCATATGCACCCCACCCCATTCTGATTCTTCTAATTATCTCTGCCCTGATGGTTGGGATCTCGGGTCACAACTTGGCCTAAGTAGATATATTCGCTTACCACTTCCACTGCCTCGCCACCTATCTCAAACTGCTGAGCTGTCCCGAGGTTATTAATCATTACTTTAGTTTTCTGCATATTGATTTTCAGGCCCACGGTTCTACTCTGTTCACCCAGTGCGGAAAGCATGCTTTGCAATTCGTCCTCCGAGTTACTTAGCAAGGCAACGTCATCAGCAAATCTGAGGTTACTGAGGTATTCTCCATTAACCGTTACTCCCACCTGTTCCCAATCCAATGTTCTGAATACTTCTTGTAAGCATACTGTGAATAACATTGGAGAGATTGTGTGTCCTTGTCTGACACCCTTCCTTATAGGTATTTTACTGCTCTCCCTATGGCGGATGATGGTAGCTGTAGATCCATTGTACATATCCTCTACTATTCCTACATAATGCTCATCTACCCCCTGGTTCCGTAATGCCTGAATCACTGCTAGGGTTTCGAGCGAGTAAAATGCTTTCTGATTATCTATGAAGGCTATATATAGGGGTTCAGTATCCTCAGCGCACTTCTCTATCACCTGATTGATCGTGTGAATATGGTCCATTGTTGAATATCATTTATGCAACCCTGCTTGTTCTTTAGGGTGACTGAAATGTAAGGTTGCAGAGATTCGGTTAGCGATTACCTTGGTAAATACCTTGTAGACGACAGACAGTAAGCTGATCGGCATGTAATTTTTCAAGTCCTTCATGTCGCCTTTCTTATGGATTAGGATGATGTTCGCGTTCTTCCAAGATTTCGGTACCATTGCGGTCATTTCTCCGCCATCCTTCAAGAGGTATGTTGTTATCTGATCCTCGCCAGGTGCTTTGCCTCTTTTCATTTCCTTCAGGGCCTTCCTTACTTCTTCGGTCGTTAATGGTGGGATGTCTATCTCCTGTGAACTAGTGTCTCGTCCGGGCTTGTATTGTATGTCCTGGGTACTGTACAGATCCCTATAGAACTGCTAGGCCACTGTGACTATTTTATCCCTATTTGTGATGACATACGTGTATGGTAGGCCATTTTAGGTGGTGAAAGACCATCGTGCGCTGTGTTGGCTCGCCAATATGAAGGACCCCTCTGGCCGCCTTGGGCAATGGAGCTTGTGCCTCCAGAAAGTCGACGTTACAATCGTCTACAAATCAGGCAGGAAACACTCCTACGCCGACTGCCTGTCCCGCGCCTCCGTCGTCCTAGCACTACAATAATTCGATGAAGACCGGGCGTTCTTCGGAGTCGTTACGGAGAGCTACCTAGACGCCCAGCAGCGTGCCGATCCCGACTTGCTCGTCATGATCGACTACCTCGAAGTACGCAACGTCGACGTGCCTAGAGCGTTAAAACGAAAATTGCCACATTCAGCCTCAAAAACTCCGTCCTCGTAAAGAAAACTTTCAGCCCCCGAACGAGAACTAATTACCTTCTTGTCATCCCTACAGACCTTCGGGACGAAATTTTGGAAGCATGCCGTGACGACCCGTCTTTCGGGCATCTCGGCACAGCTCGAACAATTGGAAATATCAAGGCAAGGTACTAGTGGCCCTGCCTTACATCAGACGTCACCGGCCACGTCCGGTGCTGCCGTGACTTGCAGCGACGGAAAACACCGCTAACGAGACCCGTCGGACTGATCCACCTGATCACCGTTCCATCGAGGCCTTTCCAGCAGATTGGAATGGACATTTTGGGGCCGTTCCCTACATCACACTCCGAGAACAAGTGGATTGTCGTATCGGCAGACTACATGACGCGGTACGCCGAGACTGCTGCTCTTCCGAGGGGTAGTGCCTAAGAAGTCGCAAAGTTCTGCATAAGTCAAGTTGTGCTGCGACATGGAGCCCCTGAAGTTCTAATTACGGACCCCGGTACGGCCTTTACTGCCGAGCTAATGCAAGGAATCTTACGTTACAGCAACACGGATCACCGAAGAACGACAGCCTACCACCCCCAAACGAAGGGACTAACGGAACGTATCGACAAGACGATTGCGGATATGCTGTCCATGTACGTTGATGCTGAACATAAGACCTGGGACGAAGTGCTCCCATATATCACATTTGTATACAAAACGGCTATCCAAGAAACTATACAGATTACACCGTTCAATCTTGTCTATGGGGGGCGGCCGACTACGACGCTTGACGCCATGCTTCCGCACGCAGAAGACGACGGCCTCAACGCCGACGTCCAAGGATACCATCAGCGTGCGGACGACGCCCGCCAAGTCGCTCGAGTTTGTACAATGGACCAGCAGCTGGTGGATGACGGCCGCTACAACCTCCGACGCCGAGACGCTGAGTACCACCCAGGAGATCGCGCGTGGGTTTGGACTCCCTTCCGACGAAGGGTACTGAGTGAGAAGCTTCTACGACGGTATTTCGGACCCTAACAGATTCTACGTCGTGTTGGCCAACTTACCTATGAACTGATCCCCGATGGTGATTCCGGCACATCACGATGACGCACGCGACGCGAATTCGTCCACGTGGTTTGCTTTAAACCTTTCTATGCAGGATGACGGACTTTTATTTTTTTTTGTTCGGACTGTTGCATATCTTAGCATCGGGTCGATGCTCCCTTAGAGGTGGGGTAAAGCCGCAAACCATGTATTGGGTTTGTTTATTTGTGTTTTGCTTTTACCGCCCGTCTGCGCCGGTCTGTGTTATCTGTGTGCCAAGGGAAGCGCGTGTTCCATTCTTTCTTCCTATGTCGCATGTGTTATCTCTTCTGATAGGGAGAGTGTTCCGAACTAACGTGAACGGACTAGAAAGATCTCCTTGGTTCTGGATGTAAATCGACGGTTCGAGAAGAAGTCGCACCTAAATATAAAAAGCCTGCAGAGCAGACGCCGCGGCATTCCATTCTACTCTATGACGCTCGCCGACGCACGTCACTTTTTTGACTGCTGTCTCACCGCCTGTGAATTCTTTGAGTTGTTGGGGGAACACAAGTTCGCTCCAATAAACTAGTTTTCTTTGAAGACAACTGCGTCGTCCATGACTTCGTGAGAATGTTAAAACCAAGTATGTGAGCAAACAGAAACGACCTGAAAGCACAGATAATTAGTATGTAAAGGGAGTGAGTATCAAACAATACTAAAAGATTTTTAAGGCTAAACGTTTGACAAACATGATCCTGGTTAGCAAGCTACAGTTGAAAAACATAATAACACTCTAGGGAATCGTACAGAGAACTCAGGCATCGGGCCCGCTTGGTTCCTTCTTCACGAGTAACTGGGGTCGTAACCAAGAGCAGAGCCTTATAACCTTTCAGCCCGGTGGGCCCCTCACAAAACTTCCCGTTGCGGGATGGACCGGATTTTTACTCACAGACGGAAGCGCTCCAAGAGATCAATTATGGTTTGGGGAATTTACTGGATATACCACTACTAATGTTAAACTTCTTTCTCTATTTTATTTCCAACTTCAGGATGGCTGTTCCGGTGAAGTAAATTTTGTGGTCAGCTACGTCAAAGTTATCGGCGATTTACGTGCATTGCATGGTCTGTTTGAGGACTTGGTATTGTGGTTCCTAATTTTTTAGGTAACTTTTTGTTTCACTCATGTATTATTAGCAGTTCGCGCGGCGCGGGCAGCGGTAATCTGCTCCAGGTACTCTTTTTCTTCTCGAAAGGCATTTAAAGCGGGGAATGAGGTAGCCTATAGTCGTCGAATGCTTGTGAATGAGGTACAATTTTTCTGATATGAACATGCGGGCTCATGCCTCGAAAGCTTCTGTGACGGCCGCAAACGGAACGTATTTGAAAGGTTTGATGTTCATTGTATTCGGCCAGTTCGTCTCGCTGCTTCTCTGAGGAGCGAATTATGGGACTATAGAAAATTTTGCCTAGCCCATTTTAGAGGATCGCAATAACCCCATCTTGTTCTTGTTGCGTTCATACGCCGAAGAGCAAATTGCGCTTAATTTGTGTAGTAAATTGAGCACAAAGGAGTCCTTGCTGTAAGAAATGAAAATGAAAGAAAAACATATGAAGCCATCGTGTTAACATTTAGCCCTTGACTGAATGAAAAGTGAATGGGATTTATATGATATTTCACAGTGATTGTGGTCTAAGTCTGTACTTTGGGAAAATATATGTCCACATAGCGGATAAAAATTTCAGGTCACATAGGTCGCGCCGAGAATGTCTTCAGGCTTTATGTTTTATATGCGACATCGTCAACTAGCCATTGTTATGGAGATGGAGGCGCCTAGTGCGGTTCCACTCTAAAGCACGGCTTTTTAGGCCGAACCTTGTCCGTTCATTGCACCAACAAACCTGGAATCCTCAATACAAAAATGGAGTTAGGGAGGTCCCGGGAATTGAACTCGAAACCTTTGCGGAGTGAACCGGGAAGCTAACCAAAGGGCGACATTAAGGGCGACATTGTACTGAGGAGTATTGTCCAGCAGAGTGCCTAACATGGTTCTTCGGGTGAAAGTGTAGACAAGAGAACAAAGTGGAAAGATAAGAAAGATGAAACAAAGATAAGAAAAAATGAAACAATTGTAGAATACACTCGAGAAATTGTCGTTTTGAAGTTCACCAGGTTTCTTAATCCGCTGAGTAACCTCACGCGTAGGTAGCACGTTCACCGCTAGTACAGCCGACGCGCTGGTCGCACAGGCCAAATGTTCGCTAGGACACCACTAAATTTAACAGTCCAAAGTTGCGGAACGCTTTAATGTGTCAAATGTCGCGTAGTGAGACGTAACACCGACGTACGTATGTGCAGGGTCTGCTTGGTGTTCTGGCACTAAAACTCTACGCACTAGGCAAGAGCTAAACCAAACTAAGAGTTTTTACCACTGTGCTACTTAAACTGGTGGTTCCGCCGGGTTTCCTGCAAAGGAAAGCCTCTCTGAGCGCGCAGTAATACTGTCCCCACCTGCCGGAGCCGAGATACAACTGCTACAAGCACGGGTTTGAAAACGCGCAACAGGGTGCCTCGCCTCAAAGCTTGTTGCATGCTTGGACAAGTCAGTCAGTTGTTGTGGTGGAAAACAATTCTTGCCGAAGGAAAAAAACGCAGTAAGGACGAGAAGTGAAAACCTAAAAATTAGCGTCCCGTAGGTAGGATTACACAAGCCAGACGGTGGCAACCGAAGCTGTTCAAAACGTTTGAGCAAACGCTCGCCTCACTCGCCTCGTTCACCCTCCTCTACACTGGGAGCGTCACGACAATGTCGTTGTGCAAGCGTACATTGTACATACTTTAATGGCCTGGTGTTCATTTTTATTTAGGACTACCGTTCAATATTGGAAACACCTGAGCGAGTTTGGAAGCATAACCTGGTACAAAACGTGTCTTACACTCTATTCAAACCACGCATAAACTTTGCCGAACCAACAGCCAAGGGGAGCCGCCAGCTTTCCTGTTTGCTCTCTCTTCGCGCCACTAGTGCGAAGTTGTATCAATATTTCTTTTGGATGTGCTTCGCAACCATTCTTATTGCACATATTCGGACTGAATCTTGTTTCTCAGTTAAAAGGTTGCTTGCCCACGGCATTGATCAGCTTCGACTGCAAAAAATGTCAAAGCACCAACCATTTTCGACTGCTTCACAGTAAGGCCTCAATGATTGCGTGGTATTACTTTGTTTAGAACACAAAAGAGGCGCTATTATCAAGGGTTTCCAGTGTATGTAGGGATTCTTTGGCTTGCCAGGGAATTGCTGATCGGTTTAAACGTAATACCTCTGGATGAAATTGCACTCCCCATCTAATAGGAAGAAACTGTGAGGTAAGTTCAATTGTTCAATTGACTTCGCTGAGAAAACGTGGTTGTTTCCAAAACATATTCACAACAGATAACAACACTGCGTATATACAAGCAAATAAAAAGTCACCAAAAGCTTAGATCATTAAGATGTTGATGGAGGAAGTATAAAAAAATACTAAATGATCGTTAACGTTAAGCGTTTCACAGGCGTGTGTGGTTAGCAAGTTACAAATGAAACCTGTGGAGATGCGACGCATCTTGGGGTTTCACTTGGTGTTTCCGTTGGGTTGATTCTCAAATTGCGTGAAACGTGTGAGGAATGCGTATGATGTATTCTTTATTTAACACGCGGCGTAACGTGAACGATGACAGCCTTGTGGTCGCCTAAGTGTACGGGTAGTGGATGGTGAAGTAACGGGACCACCGTACAATTTGCAGCGAAGATCAAGTCTATGCACGTGCCCGAAATCGGAACGCCGGTGCTGAAGCGACCGCTGCTATGACGCAACGTGGTGCGGCTATGACGCAACACAATCAAACACAATCCACTTTATTCCAATCCAAATCGAATCCAATCTAATCCCAGCCAAACCAAGCCAACCCAATCGAATCCAATCCAATTCCCCTCGCGAGAGTGTTCACTATCGGAGAGGAGAGGGGGTGAGCGGCGGAGAGCGCAGCTCACTCGGCAAGGAGAAGGGGGGAAGGGTGTGGACGGACAACAACAACGCCGTGTGGAGGGACAAGGCGAGTGAATGAGATGCAGTAGCATCTCAAACCTAATTACACTCCAACGAATCATTCGGAGAATGCAGAAGCCTACGTTTCGGGCATCTGGGCTACTTCTTTTTCAGCGAGTGGGGCCACCAAGAAGTGGCTTGTTGTAGGTTTTTGGCACGGTGGGTTTCTCACAAAACTCCCATTTGCGGGACGGACTACACACAAACGGAAGCACTCGAAGTGGGCTCTTATGGTTTGGGGGACTTAACTGTATATGCCGCTACTAATCTTAAACCTCTTCTTCTGTTTCGTTTCTAGCTTCAGGATGACCGTTCCGGTGACGTAAAGTTTTAGGATCAGATACATCAAAGTGTATGAAGAAGAAACACCAGGACGCCGACAACGAGTTACTTCGAGTTTAAAAGAAAGGAACGTTTTGGATTCAACACGGTAGCCTTGGTGACAATAAAATCTTGCAGGGCAATATTCGCCTTAAGTACGTTTCACATCGCTGCGCAGACAAGTTGCGTAGATTGGTGGGAGATTTCTGGCGTTACGGTTCAGCGTGTGTTCTGTCGTTTGTATGTGAAGCGATTGCATTTGGAGGCGTAAGGTAGCATTCCTTTCTTTTGCGAGGACACGTGCAGCAGACCAGTTTATTCGACCAGCAGACTCGAGGATCGTGTCCTCGCCTCTTTGGCACCGAAGCCAAAGACGTTCCTGCGCTACGTCGATGACTACTTTTGTGTGCTACCAAAAGACTCTCTAGAGTCTTTCACTGCTCACCTCAATGAAATGGAACCGGCCATCCAATTCACGACTGAGGAAGAGGCCGACGGGCGTCTGGCATTCCTAGACGTCCTGGTGAAGCGTGATGGTGCGAGGCGGTCATTTTCGGTGTTCAGAAACAAGACACACACCATCCGATACCTACACTTTAATTCGGTGAATCTGGCAGCATTGAAGCGGTCTGTGGTCTCCTCCCTTATCCGCAGAGAAGACAGTATCTGCAGGGAGCTCGAGTACCGGGTGGCGGACAATGTGCGAGTTCGCTACAAACTTTCATCAAGCGGTTACCCGGAGGGTTTCATCTACTGTGTTCAGCGGCAGCGCCATCCCCCTGCGCATGCTCTCGACGTCGGACTTCAAAATCGGGCGGCAATTCCGTATGTGCCCGGCATCACCGAAGCTCTGCCACGCATATTCCACTCATACAACGTGCAAACACCGCATGTGCCGTATCGGAAACTAAGACATGGTCTTGTGAACGTGAAGGACAAACTGCAGACATAGAGGTATGCACGAGTTGTTACGTCATTCGTTGTGAAGATTTCCATTGCGTGTACTTTGGCGAATCAGGAAAATTTGCGAAGGGCCTGCACCAACATCGAAATGGCGTTAACAAGAACCATGTGTCGACAAGCGCCCATGCCGAGCACTGTGATACCACATCGAAAACAATCAACTGCTCTGCTGCACGTGTCCTTGCAAAAGAAAGGAATGCTACGCCACGCTTGCTACTGAAATCGCTTCACATACAGACGACGGAACACACCCTGCATAGGAAGGCAGGAAATCTGCCACCAATCAATGCAAGTTGATGATGATGGTTGGATGTTAATGGCGCAAGGCCAACTAGGGCAAAGAGAACCAAAACAGTGGTTAAATATGAGAGGTAAGAACTTAGACACTGAAATCAGTAAGCAAGAACAAAAGTAAAATCAATAAAAGACAGTGAGGATGGCTGGTGTAAAGGGACAGATTTCATGATGCGTGATAGGAAATGAGGTTTAAAAACTTGACTTCTGACAAATACTCAAACACACGTTTGACGGAAACAATGGCATCGTCACCTAGGAAAAATAATGGATGTAGGGGAATATGTTGTCTGTAGAGTTCTCTGAAGTGTTTGTGTCGTGTTGTGTGAAGTGCCTTGCGTGTGATTAGTATGTGCACTACGGATAGGGCCTCTCCGCACCTGCCGCACTGGGGTCTAGGAGATCCCGTCAGCAGATACGAGTGCGTTGCATGGGTGTGCCCTATCCGCAGCATACCCAAGGCGACTTCCGTGTGTCTGTTGTGCGAGTCAGATGTGTACCGTCCCAAGTGTGGCTTTATTACATGTAGTTTGTTATCTGTCTGTTCATTCCAGTGTGTTTTCCATGTTCTGCGCAAGTGTTGTCTTATGTGTGGCTTGAGGTCTGTGTAAGGTAGTGTTGTTATGTCTACTGTGTTTCGGAGTGCAGTATTGGCGGCCATTTCATCCGCCAGTTCATTTCCGCCGATGCCAGAGTGGCCTGGCACCCAACACACAGTCACCTCAAGGTTTGAAGAATATGCCAGCACAATTGATTTCAAGACAAGGTTAACTACATGGTTTTTCGAGGACTCTCCGGATGACAATGTGCGGACGACACTCAGCGAATCTGTATAGATGATAGATTTATGAATATGATGTTCAACTATGTGACTTACAATAAGAAAAATGCCATATGCTTCTGCCGTAAAAATACTTGTCTTTACATTCATGGTTCTATATGCTTCAAAATTCGGCCCATGCGCCGCACAAGACACTGCAGTGAACGTTTTCGATGCATCGCTGAAAAACTCTGCAGCCTTGTATTTATCCTGCACATACATGAAATGCTGCAGAATCCCACTTTTCGGTGTCCTGTTCTTATTGTATTTTAAGAAATACAAGTCACATGCAACAGGACGAAGATGCCATGGTGCTACAAGATCAGTGATAGATGACTTGAATGTGTCCACAAAGGAGACCTCATGAATAGTTACCTCGTCCCTTACTCTGAGCGAGAAGGGAACAGGAATGGACGGGCGATTTAAAAAGAGTTTTGATGTGGATGTATCATTAAAAACCGGTTTAAAAGGATGGTTGTCGATTGATGAAAATTTAGAGGCATATAACAAATCAACATAGGTTCGCTGGTGTGATAAGCACCATTTGTCACACTCTGCGCAAAGACTCTGTACAGGGCTCGTACGGAATGCGCCACAAGAGAGGCGAAGCCCCAAGTGAAGCACTGGGTCGAGCATTTTAAGTGCTGTTTTAGTGGCTGACCCATACACAACACTCCCATAGTCCAATCTAGACCCCACTAGACTTGTGAAAATACGTAACAGGAGTTGCTTGTCGGTTCCATACGACTGGTGGGACAAGATTGTAAGAATGTTGAGAGCCTTTAGACATTTATGATGATGATGATGGTTGGATGTTAATGGCGCAAGGCCAACTAGGGCAAAGAGCGCCAAAACAGTGGTTAAATATGAGAGGTGAGAACTTAGACACTGAAATCAATAAGCAAGAACAAAAGTAAAATCAATAAAAGACAGTGAGGATGGCTGGTGTAAAGGGCCAGATTTCATGATGCGTGATAGGAAATGAGGTTTAAAAACTTGACTTCTGACAAATACTCAAACACACGTTTGACGGAAACAATGGCATCGTCACCTAGGAAAAAAGATGGATGTAGGGGAATATGTTGTCTGTAGAGTTCTCTGAAGTGTTTGTGTCGTGTTGTGTGAAGTGCCTTGCATGTGATTAGTATGTGCACTACGGATAGGGCCTCTCCGCACCTGCCGCACTGGGGTCTAGGAGATCCCGTCAGCAGATACGAGTGCGTTGCATGGGTGTGCCCTATCCGCAGCCTACCCAAGGCGACTTCCGTGTGTCTGTTGTGCGAGTCAGATGTGTACCGTCCCAAGTGTGGCTTTATTACATGTAGTTTGTTGTCTGTCTGTTCATTCCAGTGTGTTTGCCATGTTCTGCGCAAGTGTTGTCTTATGTGTGGCTTGAGGTCTGTGTAAGGTAGTGTTATTATGTCTACTGTGTTTCGGAGTGCAGCATTGGCGGCCATTTCATCCGCCAGTTCATTTCCGCCGATGCCAGAGTGGCCTGGCACCCAACACACAGTCACCTCAAGGTTTGAAGAATATGCCAGCACAATTGATTTCAAGACAAGGTTAACTACATGGTTTTTCGAGGACTCTCCGGATGACAATGTACGGACGACACTCAGTGAATCTGTATAGATGATGGATTTAGGAATATGATGTTCAACTATGTGACTTACAACAAGAAAAATGCCATATGCTTCTGCCGTAAAAATACTTGTCTTTACATTCATGGTTCTATATGCTTCAAAATTCGGCCATGCGCCGCACAAGACACTGCAGTGAACGTTTTCGATGCATCGCTGAAAAACTCTGCAGCCTTGTATTTATCCTGCACATACATGAAATGCTGCAGAATCCCACTTTTCGGTGTCCTGTTCTTATTGTATTTTAAGAAAGACAAGTCACATGCAACAGGACGAAGATGCCATGGTGCTACAAGATCAGTGATAGATGACTTGAATGTGTCTACAAAGGAGACCTCATGAATAGTGACCTCGTCCCTTACTCTGAGCGAGAAGGGAACAGGAATGGACGGGCGATTTAAAAAGAGTTTTGATGTGGATGTATCATTAAAAACCGGTTTAAAAGGATGGTTGTCCATTGATGAAATTTTAGAGGCATATAACAAGTCAACATAGGTTCGCTGGTGTGATAAGCACCATTTGTCACACTCTGCGTAAAGACTCTGTACAGGGCTCGTACGGAATGCGCCACAAGAGAGGCGAAGCCCCAAGTGAAGCACTGGGTCGAGCATTTTAAGGGCTGTTTTAGTGGCTGAGCCATACACACCACTCCCATAGTCCAATCTAGACCCCACTAGACTTGTGAAAATACGTAACAGGAGTTGCTTATCCGTTCCATACGACTGGTGGGACAAGATTTTAAGAATGTTGAGAGCCTTTAGACATTTATGTTTCAATTGTTTAATGTGAGGGATGAACGTAAGCCTTTCATCCAGCACCACACCTAAAAACTTGTGTTCCTTCCTCACAGGAATCGATACGCCATTAAGGATAATGTCTGGGTCCAGATGGATCCCACGCCTCCTGGAAAAGACAACACAGGTGCTTTTTTCTGGGTTAACTTTAAAACCGTTCTTGTCTGCCCAGCTGGCAAGTTTTTTGACACCGAGCTGGACTTGACGCTCACAGATGGACATATTACATGATTTAAAAGATAGCTGGATGTCGTCTACATACATTGAATAAGAAATTGTAGGTGGCAATGCCTTCCCAAGGGAGTTCATTTTAACTATGAACAGAGTGCAGCTCAGCACTCCACCTTGCGGAACGCCGTTTTCTTGCACATGAACTCTTGAGAGTGCGCTACCTACTCTCACGCGAAACGTTCTTTCGGACAAATAACTAGCAAGGGTGTTGAGCATATGGCCCGAAACACCGAAAGACTTTAGGTCACTTAGGATCCCGTAACGCCAAGCGGTGTCATAGGCCTTCTCAAGGTCAAAAAATACCGTTGTGCAAAACTGTTTGTGGATGAAAGCGTCCTTTATGTATGATTCAAGGGCGACAAGTTGGTCATTTGTAGATCGCCCCGCCCTGAAGCCTGCCTGGCAGCCCTCGAGAAGACCGTTGTACTCAAGGAAGTACACAAGTCTCCTGTTTATCATCTTCTCGAAGAGCTTGCAAAGGCAGCTTGTAAGGGCGATGGGCCGATAGCTAGCAGGAGAGGAAGGGTCCTTTCGTTCCTTCAGGAAAGCCACTACTATGGCCTCCCTCCAAGAGCGAGGAATGTGCCCCGAAAGCCATATGTTGTTGTATAGATGTAGGAGTGTTTCAAGAGTGTTTGGGTGTAGGTGTTGTATCATGGTGTATGTGATTTTGTCTGCACCTGGAGCTGAAGGCTTACATGTGCTCAGAGCAACCTTCAGCTCATGAATTGAAAAAGGAGAATTGTAAGAAGTGTGCGACTTCTTGCTATCACGCAGGGACTTCTTTTCCGCAGACGTTTTGTGCTTCATGAAAGTGTTTGTGTAGTGTGATGAGCTGGACACGTGTTCGAAATGTTGTGCAAGTGTGTTGGCCTGGTCTTCGAGTGTGTCCCCTGTTGTGCTAACCAGGGGCAGGCTGTTTTTTTGTTGTCCTTTCAGCTTGCGTATTCGTGTCCAGACTATGTGTGTATCAGTGTATGAGTTGATGGAGGTGAGGAAGGTGCGCCAACTCTCCCTTTTCGCCTCACGACGCACTCGCTTTCCTAAAGCCTTTGCCCGTTTAAAAGAAATGAGGTTATCTGACGTGGGGTACCGGCGAAGGACACCCCACGCCTTGTTCTGGGCCTCTCGCGCCCGCCTGCAGTCCTCGTTCCACCAGGGCCTCCTTGGGCTGCGGGACCCACTGGAGGCCTGGGGAATGGACTTTTCGGCGGCGTCGAGGATGTGTGCCGTGACGAGTTGGGCGGCTTCCTCCACGTGTAGGTGTTTTATGGTTGTGTGGTGTAGTTTAGATGTTTCTGTGAATGTACTCCAGTTTGCTTTGGATTCATTAAACCTGTTATGGGAAGATGGACTGCTCGGGCCTATACCTATATACGTTAATGAAGTGGGGAAATGGTCACTACCATATGGGTCCGTGCCCACACCCCACTCAAGACATGGAAAGAGAACTGCGGAACCAATAGCCAAGTCAAGATGAGAGTATGTATTGTGTCCTAAGTTATGGTATGTGGGCTGTTTTTTGTTGAAAAGGCATGCTCCGGAGGATGTAAGAAACTTCTCTATCATGCGACCTCGGGCATCCGTTCTGGAGGAGCCCCAAAGAGAGTTGTGCGCATTAAGGTCGCCTGTTAGTATGTATGGTTCGGGCAGCTGGTCAACCAGCGCCTCGAAATCAGAGCTCAGAAGTGCAAAATCAGGACGAATGTAAATGGAGCATACCGTTATTAACCTATTAAATATTATCGTACGGATTGCTACAGCCTCAAGGACAGTGTTCAGAGTGACAGGGTGGCAGGCTAAGGATTTCCGGGCGACAATTGCCACACCTCCTGAAGAGTGTGTGCAGCCAACCCTGTCCTTTCTGAAAACCATGTACCTATTTAAGAAATTTGTTTGTTTAGAATTGAGGTGGGTTTCCTGGAGACACATGACACTTGGCTGACTGGCATGCAGAATTTCATACACATCGTCAAGATTTTTAAGGAGGCCTCTGCAGTTCCATTGGATGATGTTTTCTGTTCCCATTATTTAAGTTTAAGAATAACTGGAGTGTGTGTGTGTGTTTGTTCATGTGTCGTCTTTCGGGGCTGTTATTCTAGGATTTTTAGGCTTTTCTGTCTGCTTGGACATCGGAGGCCGCTCCTTGCGCTGCGTAGCAGGCAGGAACGGCGTGACATCCATCTCCTCGTCGGATGCCAGAAGGGTGCCCGGCGGACCAGGCCCCCCGGACTTGGCCCCCTTTCGGGAGCCCTTTGTTTGAGCTGCCACCGCCGAGGGCATCCGGGGCACCAGAGGTGGCACGGGAGGGGCGGTGGCGGCGGGAGCCGATGCGGGGCCCCCGGTGTCCATCCGGTCGGCAACCTCCAACGCACTGGAGGACGGGGAGGCAGAGGCGGGAGCCGCACCGGTTCCCACAGAAGAGGTTGTCACCACAACCGCTGCTGCCTCAGCAAGCGGCGTGGCAACGGATTGGGCTGCCTGAGGCACCCCAGGGGGGGGCGGAGCAGGGACCAGGTCAGACTCGCTGAACTGGGTCCCTGTGGACACCAGACGCCGCTCCGCCCCCCGGCGAGCCTCGTCGGCGTACCTCCCCAGGGGGAAAGAGGCGAACCTCTTTCGCGCCTCTGGGAAGGTGATGTTCTCAGTTACCTTCACATTAATGATCGCCTTCTCCTGCTTAAACTTCTCGCACGTTCGAGAGTAGGCGGCATGGGGTCCCTGGCAGTTGGCGCAGGTGAGGGTTGACGATGGACAATTATCGGAAGGATGATCATGCTGAGCGCACTTTGCGCAGGTCAGACGACCACGGCAGGAGTTGGTTCCGTGCCCGAACCGCTGGCACTTAAAGCAGCGGCGCGGGTTTTGAATGTAAGGACGAATGGAGCATCGGATGAACCCTGCGTTGATATGGTCAGGAAGTGAGGAGCAGTTGAAGGTCAGGATAATGTGTTTCGTGGGAATTACCTTATCATCTCTACGCATCGTGATGCGGCGCACGGCTGTGACACCCTGATCCTTTACACCTTCAAGAATGTCGGCATCTGTCTCATTAAGAAGATCTGCCTCCGAGATCACACCCTGCGAGCTATTCAGGCTGCGGTGGGGTGTGACCCTGATGTCCAGATCGACCATTTTCTTCTGACCAAGAAGTGTGGTTGCCTGCTGTTGGTTTTTTACTTCAACAAGGACTTCACCTGTGCGTTGTTTTTTGGCATTGTAGGTTTTCCCAATTATTCCATCAAGGTATTTTGTAATTAAAAATACTGATTGTGAAGCAAGAGGGCGAGCTGAATCAAGAGATTCGACAACAAGGAAACGAGAGTATTTGTCTGGCTTTGGGAAGCTCATACTTGAAAGTGGAGGGAAAGTTACTTCGGTGCGGCCCCTTTTCAGGGACCGATCACGTTTGGAGGGGGGTTTTGAATTTTCCATACAGCATAGAAAAAAGCAGGGGACGGGGGTACTTTCTTCTCAAACCTTACCCTGATAGCCTGAGAGGTCCCGGAGCTCCCTGCCTGGTAAACAGACAGGGAGCCCATCCGCCGGAGCTTGACCTGGGCTCCGACGGCCACCGTTTGAGGCTTCTACCCTTCACCTTTAAACACATCACCACGGTAGGTTACAGTTTATGTTGGGGGCTCGGGGTCCGCGGTGTCCCCAACACCGTCACCATGAATACTCAACGTGCCCCGTGCGGGGTTTAGACATTTATGTTTCAATTGTTTAGTGTGAGGGATGAACGTAAGTCTTTCATCCAGCACCACACCTAAAAACTTGTGTTCCTTCCTCACAGGAATCGATACGCCATTAAGGATAATGTCTGGGTCCAGATGAATCCCACGCCTCCTGGAAAAGACAACACCGGTGCTTTTTTCTGGGTTAACTTTAAAACCGTTCTTGTCTGCCCAGCTGGCAAGTTTTTTGACACCGAGCTGGACTTGACGCTCACAGATGGACATATTACATGATTTAAAAGATAGCTGGATGTCGTCTACATACATTGAATAAGAAATTGTAGGTGGCAATGCCTTCCCAAGGGAGTTCATTTTAACTATGAACAGAGTGGAGTTTAGCACTCCACCTTGCGGAACGCCGTTTTCTTGCACATGAACTCTTGAGAGTGCGCTACCTACTCTCACGCGAAACGTTCTTTCGGACAAATAACTAGCAAGGGTGTTGAGCATATGGCCCGAAACACCGAAAGACTTTAGGTCACTTAGGATCCCGTAACGCCAAGCGGTGTCATAGGCCTTCTCAAGGTCAAAAAATACCGTTGTGCAAAACTGTTTGTGAATGAAAGCGTCCTTTATGTATGATTCAAGGGCGACAAGTTGGTCATTTGTAGATCGCCCCGCCCTGAAGCCTGCCTGGCAGCCCTCGAGAAGACCGTTGTACTCAAGGAAGTACACAAGTCTCCTGTTTATCATCTTCTCGAAGAGCTTGCAAAGGCAGCTTGTAAGGGCGATGGGCCGATAGCTAGCAGGAGAGGAAGGGTCCTTTCCTTCCTTCAGTAAAGCCACTACTATGGCCTCCCTCCAAGAGCGAGGAATGTGCCCCGAAAGCCATATGTTGTTGTATAGATGTAGGAGTGTTTCAAGAGTGTTTGGGTGTAGGTGTTGTATCATGGTGTATGTGATTTTGTCTGCACCTGGAGCTGAAGGCTTACATGTGCTCAGAGCAACCTTCAGCTCATGAATTGTAAAAGGAGAATTGTAAGAAGTGTGCGACTTCTTGCTATCACGCAGGGACTTCTTTTCCGCAGACGTTTTGTGCTTCATGAAAGTGTTTGTGTAGTGTGATGAGCTGGACACGTGTTCGAAGTGTTATGCAAGTGTGTTGGCCTGGTCTTCGAGTGTGTCCCCTGTTTTGCTAACCAGGGGCAGGCTGTTTTTTTTTGTTGTCCTTTCAGCTTGCGTATTCGTGTCCAGACTTTGTGTGTATCAGTGTATGAGTTGATGGAGGTGAGGAAGGTGTGCCAACTCTCCCTTTTCGCCTCACGACGCACTCGCTTCCCAAAAGCCTTTGCCCGTTTAAAAGAAATGAGGTTATCTGACGTGGGGTACCGGCGAAGGACACCCCACGCCTTGTTCTGGGCCTCTCGCGCCCGCCTACAGTCCTCGTTCCACCAGGGCCTCCTTGGGTTGCGGGATGCACTGGAGGACTGGGGCATTGACTTTTCGGCGGCGTCGAGTATGTGTGCCGTGACGAGTCGGGCTGCTTCCTCCACGTGTAGGTGTTTTATGGTTGCGTGGTGTAGTTTAGATGTTTCTGTGAATGTACTCCAGTTTGCTTTTGATTCATTAAACCTATTATGGGAAGATGGACTGCATGGGCCTTTAACTATGTACGTTAGTGAAGTGGGGAAATGGTCACTACCATATGGGTCTGTGCCCACACCCCACTCAAGACATGGAAAGAGAACTGCAGAACCAATCGCCAAGTCAAGATGCGAGTATGTATTGTGTCCTAAGTTATGGTATGTAGGCTGTTTTTTTTGAAAAGGCATGCTCCGGAGGATGTAAGAAACTTCTCTATCACGCGACCTCGGGCATCCGTTCTGGAGGAGCCACAAAGAGAGTTGTGCGCATTAAGGTCGCCTGTTAGTATGTATGTTTCGGGCAGCTGGTCAACCAGTGCCTCGAAATCAGAGCTCAGAAGTGCAAAATCAGGAGGAATGTAAATGGAGCATACCGTTATTAACCTATTAAATATTATCGTACGGATTGCTACAGCCTCAAGGACAGTGTTCAGTGACAGGGTGGCCGGCTAAGGATTTCCGGGCAACAATTGCCACACCTCCTGAAGAGTGTGTGCAGCCAACCCTGTCCTTTCTGAATACCATGTACCTATTTAAGAAATTTGTTTGTTTCGAATTGAGGTGGGTTTCCTGGAGACACATGACACTTGGCTGACTGATGCAGAATCTCATACACATCTTCAAGATTTTTAAGGAGGCCTCTGCAGTTCCATTGGATGATGTTTTCTGTTCCCATTATTTAAATTTAAGAATAACTGGAGTGTGTGTGTCTGTTTGTTCATGTGTCGTCTTTCGGGGCTGTTATTCTAGGATTTTTAGGCTTTTCTGTGGTCTTGGACATCGGAGGCTGCTCCTTGCGCTGCGTTGCAGGCAGGAACGGCGCGACATCCATTTCCTCGTCAGATGCCAGAAGGGTGCCCGGCGGACCAGGCCCCCCGGACTTGGCCCCCTTTCGGGAGCCCTTCGTTTGAGCCGCCACCGCCGAGGGCGTCCGGGGCACCAGAGGTGGCACGGGCGGTGCGCTGGCAGTGGGAGCCGATGCAGGGCCCCCGGTGTCCATCCCCTCGGCACCCTCCAACGCACTGGAGGACGGGCAGGCAGGGGCGGGAGCGGCATCGTTCCCAACAGAGACGGTTGGCACCACAACCGCTGCTGCCTCAGCAACCGGCGTGGTGCCGGGTTGGGCTGCATGAGGCAACCCAGGGGGGGGGGGGGGGAGGCGCAGGCGGGACCAAGTCCGACTCGCGGTACTGGGTCCCAGCCGAAAGCAGACGCCGCTCCGCCCCCCGGCGAGCTGCGTCGGCGTACCTCCCCAGGGGGAAAGAGGCGAACCTCTTTCGCGCCTCTGGGAAGGTGATGTTCTCAGTGATCTTGATGTTGATGATCTTTTTTTTCTGTTTGAAATTTTTCACATTTGCGGGAGTACGCTGCATGCGACCCCCCGCAGTTCACACAGGTGAGGGTGTCGGATGGGCAGTTGTCGCTGGAGTGATCGTACGCCACGCATTTTGCACAGGTCGTTCGGCCACGGCAAGAGTTTGTACCGTGCCCGAATCGCTGGCACTTGAAGCAGCGGCGCGGGTTCGGAATGTAAGGACGAATGGAGCATCGAATGAAGCCTGCATTTATATATTGTGAAGTGCCGAGCGGTCAAAGGTCAGGATAATGTGTTTGGTGGGGATTGTCTTGTCGTCCCTGCGCATCGTGATGCGTCGCACAGCTGTGACGCCCATATCCTGTAAACCTTCGAGAAGGTCGGCATCTGTTTCCGTCAGGAGGTCTGTCTCAGAAATCACACCCTAAAAGCTGTTTAGGCTCATGTGGGGCGTGACCCTGATGTCCAGATCATGGATGCGGGTTTGTGCAAGAAGAGTGCGGGCTTGTTGTTCGGAATTGAGTTCTACAAGGATTTCACCGGTCCTGAGCTTTTTAGTTTGATATTTGCCACCTAAGGTGCTTTGCAGAAATTTAGAAATCAATAATACGGACATGGAAGCGACAGGTCTTGCTGAGTCAGCTGACTCAATCACAAGAAAACGAGCATAGTTATTCACGGTTGTTGACAAGACATTTGTTGAAAGAGGGGGGAACGAAACTTCGGTGCGGCCCCTTTTCGGGGGCCGATCACGTTTGGGGGGGTTTGAAAAATGCCATATGATACATTGGAAAGCAGGCAGACGGGGGTACTTTCTCCTTTGACCTTACCCTGGTAGTCAAAGAGGTCCCGGAGCTCCCTGCCTGGTAGGCAGGCAGGGAGCCCATCGGCCGGAGCTTGACCAAGGCTCCGACGGCCACCGTTCGTGGTTTCTAACCCTCCACCTATAAACACATCGCCACGGTTGGATCCAGCTTATGTTTGGGGGCTCGGGGTCCGCGGTATCGCCAGTACCGTCACCAAGGTTGCTCAAGGTGCCCCGTGCGGGGCCAATCAATCAATGCAATTTGTCTGTGGAGCGTTGTCAAACGTACTTAAAGGAGCCATGCCGACAAAATACAAGTTGGGTTTTTTAGAAAAACAGCTTATTCCCGAGAACAATGATACCGATATCAACGCAATCTTAACGCAATCTTAACGCAACAAATAATGGAGATATAAAGGAGAACGCGTGAAGCAGTCGCGACCCCCTAGCGAATTTCTCACAACTTTTCTATGGCGGCACGGAACCTTGTTTGTGCGATTGGCTCTCGCCTATCTGAGCTGTCGCGACGACACGTGACTGGACGTCTGTAATGGGGCCTCAAGTTCCATTTGACCGTATCACTTGAATGGTAACGTGCCGTTAACGCATTGAAAATCATATTTTATTGTTGGCCCGTATGACGTCATTCTTGCTAATAACACGTCCCTGTGGCGGAAAATTTGCAAGTTTTTAAATACTTATTGCTTTTTTTTGTTAAAAAACATCTTTTGTGGCCGCAATGGAGCTGAGTGAGATACTGAATCTTAGTTCTTTCAAATTAAAGTTGTATTATCTCTTCATGGCCCCTTTAGGCGATGATTTCCCTTCAAGATTTTATTGTGACCAAGGCTTCCTTGTAGAAGCCAAAACGTTAATTTCTTTCAAACTCGAAATTACTCCTAGTCGGCGTCCTGGTCTTTCTTCTTCAAAATGCATCCCGACAATACGTGCTTCCGTCATTTCTTGACATAAAAGTGCAAGGCGACGTAATTGCATTTCCTGATCTGTTTGCGGACGTCCTTTTGTGATACCTAATCTTTTATGTAAATTTTGGTGTCGCCGATGTATGATGAGGAGTTCCCGCTGCGAGGAATGCAGTTAGACCCTCCAGGCGCTTTTTCTACTCTCGCTTGGCCTGTACAGCGGGGAAGCAGGTAGCCTATAGTCGTCGAATGATTGTGGATGACGCACAGCTTTCCCCTTTGAACCTGCGGGGCAACGCCTCGCCAGGTTTTGTTACAGCCGCCAAAGGAACGTGTTCCAAAGGTTTTTTTGTCGATGTGTTCGGCGAGTTTGTCAAGCTGTATCTCTCTGCGCGGCGGATTATGGAACGAACTAACGTTTTTGCGTAGCCATTTTAAAGGTTGGCAATTACCCGGCTCTCCTATTTGTTGCGTCTCTACGCCGAAGAGCATACTCAGCTTACTCTGTGGAGTAAAGTAGACACAAAAGAGGTCTCGCCATTGACGGCTGCCGCCGAAATAAAATGAAAATTTCAAATGATGTGAGCAGGCTTTCCGGGTAAGGAAACATCCACGTTCTTCCTTTTCTCTCTTTTTCTGACCGCTAAAGAAAGTGTGAAGCCATTATGTTAGCATTTATCCGCGTGCTGAATGACCGAATTAAGTGTATTTATATATTATTTCATACTAATTGCTGCATAAGGCAGTCGCGTGGAGAAAGACATTAGTCCACATAGCGAGGAGAAATTTTAGGTCACTAAGGTCCCAACGAGAAGGTCCTCAGGGTTTATCTTATAGGTGCTGCATCGTTAAATACCCTATATTACGCAGATGGCGGCGTCCATTGCGGTTCCACTTTTATAAAGCGCAGCTGTTTAGGCCAAGCCTTGCCCGTTAGTAGGACCAACAAACCCGGAAGACTCAATAGAAACATGAGGTTAGGAAGGTCGCGAAATCGAACCATTCACCTTTGCGCCGTGCAATCGGAAGCCGAAATTAATGGCCGAAATTAAAGCCCGATAGGAACAGCGTTAGCAGAGGCGTGTAACAACAACATGCGGAGCCGATTCGAAAATAAAAAATACGCTTTGCGTGGTTCGTTCACAACGGGGTTTCTTTCATTATAAGACCAACGTCTATCTGCATGAACTATTTTTGATCTTAAGTGCAGCACATTATTTTTGGGTTCATAGCACGGGAGTTGGCTTTCGGCTTGGCAACGTGTTCTAGTGCGTGTTAACACGGCCCACTTTCGGAGAGAGATGACAGCCTGCACGCGGCAAGATCCGGGCCTGCCATTAATAGAAACTTTCCGCGGTATTTTCACAAAAAACGGCTAAGTGCAATCAATAGCCGTGTCTCAGATGAAAGGAGCGTACAAGCTGCCACTAGTGGAAGATGCGCCAAATTTCTGTTTGTAAAATATCCTTCCTGCAAAACATACGTCCTGAGCAGCAGAATACCACTAACGGCATGGCTCGTGGGCCTTCAAGGGTGTGCTTTAATCCAGTGTTGCTTCGTTTTCGAGGAGTGCGCGGTCGCAGAATAGGCGACCCAGTTCCCTGCTTTAAACATTTTGCGGCAATGACCAAACCACTGAGTTCTTTACCGCTTCCGTCTGCACAGTGTCCCCCGTTATATATTGCTGAAAGTGGCAATCTACCTCAGTGGTTTAGGCAGTTGAACGGCCGCAAAAATACCAGCGAATGCCGTGCAGTCACCAAGCAATGCGATGTGGTTGAATTGAAATTCGAGTTCGCCGCCACGGCCATCCCCTGGAACAGAAAGGTCTGAAAAAAAGAGGTTTTCAATTTAGTCCTGGCGTATAGAGCGAACTTCACAAAGCGTTACTCGCTTGAGTTGAACGCAGTCGTCTGTGTGCATGGTCTGCGTTCTACTGCGAGGGGCTTTGTAAGTGATCAACCGAGCTGAACGTAGGTACGCGCCGCTGCATTGCGGCCCCCGTAACTCATGAAGACGGAACCAAATCGGCATCGAAACCTAGTGCTCTTCATTTTCTGTACGATTGGTTTTATGCAATGTTCTACACATTCCTCTGAAACACGAACGAAAGCTCGTTCCTCGTTCCTTCCTTATTTTGAAATGAGTTCCAGTTACAAGTTCCTTTATTGCAAAAGGAACGCGTTTCAGTTCCACTTCGAACATTGAAACAATCGTTATATTAACGTTACATTTCATTTCTAAAAATTAAAATTTGGGTATAAAATTCCTGAGGCGAAATAAAATGGGAAATAAAAAAAAACTCACATAGTACCACCTGTAATATAAGAATATAAACACCGCCTATAGCAGTTTATCTGGAAATGAAAAGAATCCCGAGAAACGCTCCTAAGCATTTTTTTTTCAGGGAGCACCGAACAAACTCCAGACATGACTTACGGTAATTTTGGTGCTCGTTTATTATAGGTGCAACACATATGACATTTCCCACTTTAGTCTTACTTATGCGCAGTAAGGTTACTCCGCTTCTAATAAGCGATTACAAATATACATGCAGGAACGTAATTAAATGTCTTGCACTAGAAACGGCGTCGAAAGGAACATACAGAGGTCTTTATTTAATAATGATTTAATACTACAGTTTATTTAAAATACCTTACAGACGCTTTTGCAGGGAATTTAGAAAGGGGTTAACAAAAGGGAAGCTTCGCGTATCAGATATAAAGCAGCAATTTGCGAGTAACAGAATACAGCAAAAGAAGAAATGACTGTGAGGTTCGCAATGCGTTTAGGTAGAAAGATTATAACAAAAAAAATATAGGCCACCAGCGCAGTCCACCAGGTGGTGATCCTCCGTTCCTCCAAGAAGGAACTAGTTCCAGGAACGCCGTTCCTTGGAACGCTGTTCCATACAACACTGGTTTGACACCATGATGTTTCTCATTTGAAAGTTTTCTAGTCTTAACTGAGCAGCCGCAAATAAACGTGTTGCAGTAACGCAGTTTACTTCGGAGTGGGCAAAGTTCGCACGTATTTATTTGCAGAAACTAATTTTGACAGTAAGAGCCCATGTCCGTCAAATAATACGCTAAGCTAAGTTTCCGCACAATAAGAGCAATGCATCAGCAATTGGCACCGGTTTTAATTTATTCGAGTTGAATAGAAGACATTAGAACTGAGATTCCACGTTAAAGGCAAGTTTTGGCGGCTGTGCTATGTAACAACTGCTAGGTCGGCTTGCGAATAAAATTATAGAAGACCAGCGGAACATACTGCAATTTGAAAAAGAAAAAAACTATTACGTTAGCTGGCCAATATAGTGAGGTCGACAATAGCTTACATACCGTCAGTAGGAGATGAAAAATAGAATTAGGAGTAGGACTTCTATATGTTTCACATGATCCGAAGAAATCTGAAAAATGTTTGCAAGTATGATTTTTTGGAGTGGCGGTTTCATTTGTAAACTTGCATTTTAAACATAATCAATGCAACGAAGTTACGGTGAAAGCATGTACTTAAAGAATGTCGGACCACGCTCCTTCAACGCTGGCACTTACCACTTATACCGTTAGGAAATGTAACAGTGTTATAAATATGAATTCATATACGACGCTTCAGCTCCCCGCGTCTTCGACAGGTTACTGGCGTTTTGTGAAGTAGTAATTAGAGAAACAGACTTCACAGGCCAGCTTATGAGCAGTGTTACCAACTACTGAGCTATAAAAACATTGCATTTTTTCACTCCTTTTGACTTTAGCACTCCAAACTGCCTAATAGAGAATACGTTAGCCCGCTCGGCTGAGGCTTTTCACATTTCCTGTTTGTTGCAAAGAAGTCCGAACAAACTTTTGGTGTTGGTGGTCTTCGAAAGCACTCCAGTGGCACCCAGAAGGCTTCTATGGCGGCTTCTGTTTTGAGTATTGTAGACTTTGGTGCGTTTTTCTGGAGGAATGAACCAACAAAATTTACTGTGTTCTGAAAATGAAAGAAGCTTTCACTTTAGTTCACGGATTGTCCGGGAGATACCAGATATAAAGTCAACTGAACACAGAAGTTCGAACAAATTTTTAACTGGAAATGCTCCCGCAGACGTCGCTGGGCTGTAGTCGTTTTTCTATGTAGTGGTATAGTACATCCGGTATTTCGCGTAATAAATATTTAGAGTCAAAACGTTGACGTTAGGGAGCACGCCGCACACCATTGGCGGGAAGAGACAACAATATTTATTACAGGGCAGGCTTACGAGCTCCTCATGCTCGTAAGCCTCAGGGGGCGGCATTGCGTAATGTCAGGGGGCGGAGAGACGCCACTCGTGGCGATACGTACACGCGGCCAGGACCCAGCCGCTGACGCGTAAGAAGTACGAATAGCCAGCTGTAACCACACTTCATAGTAACATGGCAATCGTGTATTGTTCACCATACAATGCGGTAAAGCCACCCAACTTTGACCACGCATTAAGCAAGCCCCTGAAGGTGCCCTGCTCTTTAAAACAAAAATGCATTCGTGCAGTGACAATATTTATGGTCGATATTAGCCGTCTTTTGTCAATGTAGGAGGCCCTTGGACCTTTTGCATTGGTGCTGAATTTAGGAATTCCAGAACACGGCGCTAGTATGTTTTTGCTGCCGGTAGGAGTCCTTTGGATGGTAGCATAATCCAGCTTCACAGTAATGGGTACTGAAAGTACTGACACAGTAATGTCCGTACTTCACGTAAATGGCGCAGGCATTTTTAAATACAAAAAGTATTGCCTCCTCCGGTCAAACCTACAAGCACCCACTTGCGTCTAAACTGCTCCCCGCTCTCAGTCTTAGTTATCCTGCCTATCATTTTTGGGTATTGTTGCATGAGATTGGTGAAGGCTAACTGAGACTGACAAAAAGATGAACATTCCCTGGCTCCGGCTCAATGAAGGGTGTTCTTTTAAAAAAGAAGAGCGCTCATCACTAGTCACCAATCCTCTCGTCGGTGAGAAACGTGTTGACTGACAGTTTTATTTAAGGAAAGGATTTACCGTATTTACCCGATTCTAACGCGCCCGCGATTCTAACGCACACCCGATTTTCCTGGCAAAAAAAAGAAAAAACTTGCGCCTCCGATTGTAACGCGCACGGGACTTTGTGACCCAGACAAACGAATGCGATAGAAACGGGCGATTTATTTCCCGTAGTAATCTCACTCATCTCACTCCTCATCGCTGTCAGCTGACCACAACATCTCAGCCTCGGTGCCCTCAAGCGCGTTAGCGATGCCACACTTCTGAACGAACGTTCAACCATGGTCTATGGGATCGTGGCCCATCCCTCGCACGCCCATCCCGAGAGCTTCTCCAGAGGTGCACGCTTCAGCCGACCGCTCGTTTTGAACGCGTGGGAGCCGCAGCTGCCATTGCTGTTATCAAGCGCGCAAGTGAAACGATTTGACGATTTGTGCGAACGCCGATAGAAAGGCCTAGGCGCCAAGGCTTGCTGCGCCCGAAAAATCTTTGCTAAAAGCTTTGGTGCCATCTTGAGATGGCGATGGCGATAGGTCGGACGAAATTTCCGCTGTTTCGGCAGTTTTGGTTTTGTATCCGATTCTAACGCGCATGCGATTTTTCGGCCTATTTTTTCGGAAAAAAAGTGCGCGTTAGAATCTGGTAAATACGGTACTCGAGTGGCATCAAAGACACCGTCTGTTTGCCAAGTTTCTGAAGTAATTTGACATCGTTTAAATAACCTACTATGGGGAGGACAGACTGCCACCGTGTTCCGTAATCCCCTAACGAAATTGAGAATTCTGTAAAGTGAAGAGAAGGAGTTTAACAATTTTTGCTGATATCATCCATATCCTTGTAACCTTTAGGATATTTTATACAAGCTGGTAAATTAGGCACATATACCACACGAGTCTTTTGTTAGAACATTTTCAACAAAGGTACAAGCGTCGCCTTCCTAAACATTACAATTAAGGTACCTTAAAATTAATTTATTGAAATTTATACGGGCATTCCTTATTTCAAATATATACCGCATGATTTCTTTAGGCGATGAAACACAACAAATATTGCATTTTTTCTTAAAACGTTTGTGGGTTTTACTTACGGCATACCTTCTGCTACTTTGTTTACCTATCCTTTTCATTTTGCGCCATGGGCAATAATGTGGTCTGTAATCAAGAAATCATACTTTGTCACACTCAGTGCTGGGAACACCATCTTGCTAGGAGCACTAATGATCTAAAATTCGTCTGAAACTTCTAAACCACTTTACAAAAAACCTGTTTATCCGACAGTTAAGAGACAGAATGCACCAACCTTCTATTTACAAATGGTATACCACGAACCTACGGCAAAACCTCAGGTAGTACGAATAGTACTACCGCCTGTACTAACCGTGTAGGACTGATACATAGCGACTGAGCGCCCGCACACCAACATGCGCGAACTAATATACTGTCTTCAGATTGCACACTCATGTTTAGCGGACTTAGTTTAAATAACTGCTCACCAATTCGGGATTGAACTATACAAAACAATGGTTATGTTTTTTTTTAACTTCTGCGTCACAGTAATGGTAAGGCAAGCTAAGCGGCAAAACACATTTTCTAAGCGGCAAAACACACTAACATTTCAGCTAGGCTTTTACATCAGCTGTATAAGAATTCGCATTTAAAATTTGTAATCCAGTAACTGGACCCCGAAGTACACAACTTATTCTGCACAATATTCCCTTAGGTGGAGTACTACTCAGAAAATTGTAAAGCACCGTGTTAAACCATTATCAGGCCCAACATAAATTGCACTGTTTTTTTTTTTGCGGTTTTCAAACATTCACGTACGGGGAACACGTTTGGATGGCCGGAGAAACTGCATGTCACCCCAAACGGGTCGTTCTTCATGGATGCCTTCTACTGAAATATGGGCGAAGAGAGACTGACATGTAGTGCCATGTCCAAAGACAATTAAACCACACTTATATATGTTATATGAAAGGCACACAATAGTAGCAAAAAGAATGGCAGCGCCTTACTCGCACACAAGCCCAGCTACAAAAGCTCATATTTAAAAAAAATGTGTTAAAGCCATGAATGTTCAGCATCTGACTATTCGAATTTCAACGAATCTAGGCAGCTTTACGAGTGAACATTGTCAGAGAATCGTTAGCTGTATGTTTCAAGCGATCGAAACAGAGAGAATAATTCACAATATTCCGGCAATCATCCACCAAGTCTGTTTTTATATTTGGGAACGTTTAAAGTAAGCCTTGCTAATGAACCACCTTTTTTTGTTGCTTCTCTAAAGCACCAAATTATGACGAGGAGATGGAAATGAGGGCGCTTAATTCTTCAATTTTTTCATTATAATTTCTAGTTGCGTTTTGGAAAGCAGGTTTGGCAAGTCCACAATGGGTATTTACTACGGGAATGTGCGGAAATATATCGACGGCGTATAAGCATTTTATTTTTCTCCTTCAAATAGTACTACTAGGTTTGGAAAAATATATACGCTACGCATGAACTATTCGCAGTCCTGATCAATATCTAGGGCAGGTGACTTGAATATGAACTTACTGTTGCCGCCAAAAATTCCTTACAGCGTTATTATGAAATTCGGAGGACATTGAATCTGCAGTCTTTGTACATTTTATTACTTGTGAAGAGCCAATCCTTCGGAAACTAGGCCGGTTACTCTGACATCTTTTCTCATTTTCACAATATTGTCAGATCAGTCATCGAAAATGGAAGTTTGAAGATGGCATGCCATGCTTCGACCACCCCAAAAGCCTGTAGGCGATTTTTTTCACTAAACAGTTTGACAGTCCTGTTCGTTGTGATTCCTTCTTCCCGATTGCGTTGGGGGACCTACGACGGTACCCTTGAGAACTGGCTTGACTGGGCATATGGGGGGGGGGGGGGGTGTGCTTTGTGAGAATTCTTTTAAAGCGTAGCTTTCCAGCTAGATAAGCCCAAGCGTTCTGTTGCGATCATGTGTGCCAACAGAAAATCCCGCGAACAAATCAAAGTTACTGGAACTTTAAAGAATTTGAATCGAAACAGGAACAAATACAGAAACAGAGCGACATCCAGTTGTCTTACCGATTGAGCTAGGAGCCCAAGAAGAGACGGGGAGACCACTGGTGCACTGACCCTGCACATCTGCAGAATTAGCGTTGTTGCTGAATGCTTCGTGATAGCGTCACACAACCTTTCGCACCAGTTTGCACTCCGCCTACTACACGTATAGCGACACTGTGGCACGTTGTGCATGCGTTAGGAGTAAGGTAAAAAACAGGAATTAAAATTACAGGAAAAACCTATACATGGCATCACACTTCTCCTCCGTCTCTACGACTGATCTACTCATCTCTGGCGGCGCCCCCAGAGACATTCGCGAACTGAGATTGTCTAACGCCGCGTTGGAGCTTCCTTTTATTTCACAAATAAAAGAGTTCCACTCATGTGCTTTACCAATACAACTCAACTAACCACCATTCACTAATAACGCGTTGATTTACCCATACCAAAGAATATTTCTTGAAGTAATTTCACTGGTTTTTGGTTTCACTCTGTAGAGCCACATGTGTGAACTCAACTGACGTCGCATGGGTAATCGTTGTGGGTGTCGCTTACAGCTTAGCTCTCCAACCACCCTCATAGGGTGGATTGGCTCGAATTTTCTCAATAATGCGAGTTACGGACGTGGCGGCAATAGGTGTCACGAGAAAATTTACACCAACCTCAATATATTTTAATATGAACAACAGGAAAAGTGGTATTATGTGGTCCCACGTAGCGCACTTAACGGCAATTCCCAAGAAGCGTCGAAAACTTGAATCATCCCGGCTAATTCTGGCGCGTGAGTCAGAACAGTCGGCTTACTTCCAATATGGTTGGCCTCACGCCTCCACTGTTAAACATTTGATCTTCTCAAAATTGATTGTATACCTTTCCCGAAATTACTGCACAACGCCATCTGTACTGAACAGCAGACGTCCAAATGAAACGATATCGCTTGCACTGCTAGCTCCTTATTCTCTCTTCTCTTTCGCATGAACTCGTTAAAATCGGGCTGTATATTTGGAGGCGCCTGAACACTGGAGCACTCTGGTAGTGAACTCAAAGAATTTCAGACACCACGTACTGTTTGAACTTCCCATCGTAAGCAACATTGCGTGTGCACAAAGCATCCAGCTTTTGGCATACCACGAAAACACAGATCTAAATTCCAGTACTTTTACATTTGCTTTCCACACAGCTGACCTTCTAAAAACTTAAATGGCACTTTATGGAGCATTAACTGTCGATCAGAGTTGGGTTAGTAAATTCTTCATGGAGTAATAAGAGTATACACTACTCACCAAAAGATAAAACAAGGAGAATTTTTCCTGCTTTCTATCCTCAACTAATCTATTTGAAAAGTTTTTTTCTGCAGATTAAATTTTTAATTTATACACGTTAAAGGCTATAATTAAAAATGTTTGTTGAAGTTAAAGGAAAATAACACTTAAGCAAAATTTGTAAAATAAATTTTTTTACAAGAAGCACAACACTACACTGATTTTATTCCATTGGCTATAAAATACCCCTTGAATAATTGTAAATTTGAAGTTTGCATCAAGAAAACCACCAAAAACTATTGCAGAGAAAAAAACCCAATAAGTAGACTTTGTGGCAGTCTGACTGCGCCAGCGATGGCACAAAGAGCCTAGAGCGATTATTATGCTGAATTTTTGCGCGGAAACTTTTTGAATACTGAATACACCGTAACTGAGGTTTCCTATGCTGTTTGCAAACTAATGTAACAGAATGGACAACAGCCAGATACGATGTTAGCTTTCTACTGTAACTCGTCGGATTTATATGAAACCGTCACACGTGGGCTACACAGGCTGATTATGTTCCGGCAAAAACATTAATAGGGCGATTGATGCGTTGCCCCCTTCTAAAAACCACGTGTTACGCAGGTATTTCTACAGATTTAGCATATTTAGGGCAAATATTGGCCTATATATTTTCAAAAACCGTTGTCTGTTTTTGTATGTATGTATGTATGTCACGGCGGTATCACACAGGACAAGCACATCAATTATGCTGATACATCACTTCACCTTACAATGAAGGCTTGCAGTACTCTTTGCAACGCAGGTGTACATAGCATCAAAATCTCAAAAGCGATAGGCAGACAAAAACTTCGGCAAGTTGAATGTTAGAGGGAGGGAAACAAATACGCTGTAGGCAATTTTTAATGGCTCGACATAAGTTCGAAATATGAGCAGTTGCTTCGTGAGCAACATATGTTCGATTTACGGGCTTGACATACGAGCAGTCTGGTTTCGAGAACTAGACTGCTCCAGCCATGTTTGATCAAAGTACTAATGCACATCATCCGTGGGCTACCACTATGCGTCTTCCTTGGAGAGCCGTCTATATTATTTTGGTAGAATTCTATGTTTGATATGTTCATGCAGCTTTTTGGTCATATTTATGCATTCAACAACGGTGTTCTACATACCACGAAGTACAGTCGGTACGAGAAATGTAGAGAAAAGGTAGGTGGACGTAAGCGATTTCCGCACGGACATGTTTCTAAACATGTGCGAATGCCAAAGAGAAACGTTTTTTCTAACCACATCCAACCCATGTAGAGTGGGGGGGGGGGGAGATAATTACACGCAAGGGGTCTTGTCACATTTTATTAGCTCATATATTGCTTCTTCCTTAAATTAGGGTTATCGGTAATTGTAAGGGTTTTTGCTAGTGCCTGCACGCGCCAGGTTGCACAGGTACGCCAAATACCATGGCCTTACCTGGGCGAGTTGACACAGCTGGAATTGTAGGACGCCTTTTAGGTTCCGGACGATTAGATGTAAAACGTTCTCACCTGCGCGAACGGGTACAGCTACAAAGGGCGCGTGTTTCAAATCTTTTGCAAAGGATGGAATAAGAGGTTTTTTGTGTTTGCGTAAATGCGCTTGTCGTACTAGCGCTAAAAGGAAGACGAGTGGCAGGTTAGGAACATCGATAGATTACAAGAATCGGCGCGTCATAAGTAAGCTGCACGTTTTTATCTTGACTTTGTTTGTGAGTGGATGGTCTTAAGTGAAAAGTGCTAAAAAAGCATTCGTCTGGTTAGCTGTGCATTGTATTTAAACTGCTGTTACTATAATAAACATCTGCAGAACGGGTGCTAGATAATAATTCGTGTGTAACAATTACAGGTCTCCTATGGTGGACTCCGCGGAGATTGGACGAGGAGTAAGAAGTGGATGGCAGCTACGAAGAGGACGAATCACCTTTTTTTCGGTCTGACGTGCGTTTTAAGTCTTCTGCCATCACTTCCTTTACGCTGACCGCTCTAGCGTATCCAGTAGTCACCGGAACCTGCATGACTCGTGTGTCCATTCTCTATTTTTTACCTTCCAAGAAATACCCCAACGAGATCTCCCCACAAAAGACAACTGAAGCCTCTGTCGCCTAAAACACAAAAAAGGATCACGGAAATCACAGCACGAAAGCCGAAGCAAGAGCAACTCGTGCGGAAGACACAATGCACAGTCCTCACATAATCCAGTCTGCAGGCATCCCTTGAGTAAGTGATATTGAGGAACAAGTGGAAACTGCCACCTTCGCTGCGTGTTATACTTTTCGGAATAAGTGGTTATTAAAAAAGACGACTTCTAGAAAGTAAACCAGAGTAGTAGAAAGATTAGAAAAAGAAATCGCGGTTGCAGATGCACCACAAATCTACACTGACTAAGAATACCATGCTACGTGTCGAGATTCAGCAATTACAAAAGTGCTTAACTCAATTGGAACCGTGGGTGGTTTTCTTTGGCAAGTTCAAATACAGAGAGGACACGTTTGTTCTATACAGGTGTGCCAAGTTTATGCCCTTCTTTTGCTGAGTGTCTTACCACCAAAAGAGACACTGGATAAAATAGCCGAAGAACGTTGGGTGGTACCAGCAGCATCTCGAACAGCAGGGGCTGCTTCTTCGGCACCATTGTTCCTCTTCTGTTTGAATGAGCGCAATGACGAGATTTTTTGTCGCTCGGTCGACTTCTTTTACCTGCTTGCATCTTGGACAACTTGAATTAACGAGAAGGAGAGGATGAGGCTATGCCTACGGTGTATTTATAAACAAGTATCACTTAACGCATGCGGTCTTAATTGCAGCTAAAATCCGATGCGATGTTCTTAGGTCACTTCTGACCCGTTTGTCATTTGTACTACTTTAATAAATGAACTCAGATATTTATAGTGCCTGTCAAACAAACTACTTCTACAAATTCTCCGGCGTTTCCCCCCTCCCAAGAATAACAAAAAACAAACTTGGAAACAATACCTAGTTGACAGAGCTATGACATGTTCAGAGCTAATTAAAAATATACAAAACAAGGTAACACTCCGAACATACTTCTCGCTGACTAAGCCAATTACTAGAATACAAAAAAATACTGAAACAACTCGTTTTGCTTTGTTGCAGTTCATAAAAGTCAACAAGATCATACACGTTCCCACATGAACCTACGACATACCACTACATAGTAGAGCATATTGCTAGAACGCCAGGGGCCACCGATGCGACCATGACCTTAGGAAAACACGTTACCAACACTCATGAAACGGGAACTAAAGACACTGCTTTACGACATCACAGCGCGAGCACACATCTGAGGAGCAGCACCTGAAAGAAACAAGCAGCGGCTCTCGGCAAGTGCTCAGGCAGCCACAGACGCCCGCAAACATCACAAATGACTGTAAGGTCAAGCACTGATCAGACCATGCGCGCATCCAGACATCGCTCAAAGGTCGTAGTGGATTGAAACTGTCATGCGCAGGAGAAACAGACAGCGTCTTTGTGAAGACCATATTCACAGATGGGAAACGTTTGGCATACAATAACCAAATGTTTCCACAATGCATCAGAGAATTTCCCTTCTTTAGCTTCACCCAGTGCCTAATGCAAGGGAGGATGTTTTATTTGCAGGCAAATGATGCGTCATAACGAAACACCAGAGGAAATGTTTTTGCACAATTGAGGAGGCAGCAGCAGACAGAAAGAGCTATGTGACCCTAGAATCTCCTGTATTTGTGCAGCAGTTAGGCACCGTAGAAATAGTTGGGAAACAGGCCGCTTTTGTAAAATTCGGGAGTCTTCGGGATGGAAGAAAGTATCGGGAAATGAAGAGAATACTTGTGACTCACCGACGCCACTTAGAGTCCATGTCGGTGCAGCCCCACATGCACTGCCACACCCGGCGAAGTAGCCTTATAATCTACACTCTTACGATTCACATTAAAACACGCGCCTTAACTCCTCCACCCCTGGATACCGCACTTGCTGGAACGAGGTCTGTGTGCTCGTTTCCCCACATCTGGGAATGGAGGGTTACATGGAAGAATTCTATGTCGGAAGTAGCGAATTATCCATAGCTGACCTGAATTTTATGAGTTGTTTCAGAGGGGACTAGTCAATCAAAACGTAGTGATAGGCCGAGTGAATGAATGGAAATGGGAAAGTAGGACTAATTGGCATTGAAGTAGAGAAAACATTTGTGTAGCAATATATTCTTTGCTGCAGGAGGTAGCCGGAGGCGAATTTTCCAATCTGCTTTACCAGTACTGCAACCGGTTGAACCTATCACAACGAACGCGTTGCCGGCGGCTATCCTGATGACACAGCAATCTCTGTAAGCATATTAGTCAGGACTTCCCATTATCAGCGAAGCCGTCCAGGAGACTACCTTAGGGTGTTGAATCACCCCACACTGAGCATGACGGCAGCTGGCTCAAAAACAGGGGACATTGCACCTCGGCCGGGGAAAAGCGTGTACCCTGAAACCGTATGAATTATAGGCGGTAAAATGAGTCGCAAAGGTGTGTTTTCATGGTCACGATGGTCGCCAGAGGAAGGGTGTTTGCGAATACGATTCGGGTTGACGTGTACCCTTTCGTGACCCAAAAAAGTGAAGAACTCGTGAAGGGGTGAATTGAGGGCTTCAAAAAAAGACGGTAATGGTTCAACACCACGCCGTTGTGATAAAAGCATGCGGCGAGCCAATTACTCGTTGTAAACAAGGCGAAGAATACTACAGCCAAAAAAGGAGCACAGGCGACCTACCCAAGAAAGGAGTATGGCAGGCGACCTACCCAAAATGTTCTCGCGTAATGTTCCCAAACACCCTTTTTTACATGTAGGGTTTCCAAATTGAAAAGGAAGTTTTGGATGGTTCTTTGAGGTTCGACATAGCCCAAAACATCCCGCAGTAAAGCCAACTTTGTCGGACGATGACGATATTGCCTGGTTTAGTAAAAGATGGTTCAAAAGCAAGCCTGTATCCGACCTAAAACCCGTTACGTCAACGTCAAAACTAGGAGTAAAAAACCCAAAAAAGGTACGCTTAAAAGGCCCTTCCGGGAAGCAAACTTATACAAACAGTTTCCAGAAAAGCTTACTAAGCGCCCCGAAAAAAGAGTGCTTGAGTGTTCGGAATATAGGCCTCCTGCGCTGCCCAGGGGGCGCTGGGCAAGCGGCTTCCGGGCAGTACTTCCGGGTAGTACAAAGCGGCGCGGCTCCCATAGGATACTTTCTTCACAGGAGCAAAATGAGCTCGATGCTCCACATTGTTTTGCGACATGATCACCAGCCCATCCCCGACGATTCCGATCTCTTCTGGCGATCAACCTGGCATTAAGGGAAAAGGCTTTTTAGCGCTAAATACGTCTACAGCACCGACGAAAGTGTGGGGGCGGTGACGGCGCTCTGCTAATCGCACGTTCACCGATCGATGGCCGTATAAAGCGAAATTTGAAGTGACACTTCATGTTTAATTCTCTAGCAAAAATTGTCTATACAAGTTATAGAAGCGTGGTAGAGTGAGCAGTTGTGTGCTGCGGATGTTCATCCGTCCCGACATTAAAAGCGTTTCCCCGATTTCCATTTCCATGTTGCCCCTGTGGCTGTTTACTAGCGTTGCTTTGGTGCCTACGCGGGCTTTCTTTAGACATTGCGAGCCGCAGGGTGTCGACCAAGCCACGTTTTAAAGATGGCCTTGTAAAATGCCGCAAGCACGATTGATCCCTCTTAAGCACCAGATGAGGGTTTGTAATCGTAAGGGCCTTCGGTACTTTGACAGCCCACACACTCCGCCGGAATTTCTTTGAATTTTAACCTAATTTATGGCTTACCATGACTATCGCAAGACGATAACGAGGAAGCATGCCGTACTGGTCCCAAATGATTCCCCTCATCAAGACTTCAATTTGATACCTCATACCTCGCCGCGGCATGACTTTGACTTTTAACTGAATCGATGACTCACCATAAATATGTGTTGACTATGACAAAGAAGAATTTTTAATTGTCTCACGCACTTTCCCTCATTGAGACCTTCAATTTGAAACCCACACGCCCTAGCGCGCTTCACTTTTAACGATATCTATGAATCGCCAATACTGTGTCACCATTATAACCAGTAAGCATTTTTATTGTCTCACGCGAATCTCCGCACCGAGATCTTAAATTCGCTGCGGGAAGACACTCGCGACGTCCGAATGAATTTTAAATCATTGTATATTTCACCGCGATTATGTCATTATTACTACGCGGATGTATTTCTTATTTGACCAACGTTATTTCCCTACTTGAAACGTATAATTTAGGACCCCATAGGCCGACGGGACACCATTATGAAGTTTAACCTTTATTATGACTCACGATTACTAAGTAATGATTATAACCACAAGGCATTTTTGTTTGTCCCACGTGATTCATTCCTCGAGACCTTCAATTTGATTCTCCACATGCCGTAGCGCCACGTCAGTTTCAATTTTAACCCAATCTGTGCCTATCCATGACTCGCGTGTTGCACGGTTCGCCATTTTCGATATTTTTTTTCTTATTATATTTTTAGTTCTTTTAATTTTGTTTGATGAGTAATCTACATTTACACTTTTATAGTGAGAACAGGTGTTGAACATCCGTTATATGTGCATTTTTGTGGAAATGCAGGGCGTTACAGGATCCTGGCCGGGGAGGAGCAGGGGGTAGTCTGCGTAGAATGCTACGCAATTAAAAATCAAATGCATACCCATGAATGCCTCGCGCTTCAGAGATTCGCGGGGACCGTTTGCTTTGCAACAAGGCGTTTTTCCAGCACGCATAGCAAGAATGCACGAAACCGTAGCCCTAAACAGCTTCGACGTAAAGGAATTTAGCAATGAGCGCACGTCCAATCGCCCAGTCTTGTTTGTTTCGCCCCAGGGCCACAGCACACCATCGAGTCTGGAAGGCCTTTGTCACAAACACGAACACGGAGCCTCAATCAAGAGTTTGGTATCCACAATATACGTACAATTGCTTGCATCCAGCGCTAATCATCATGGCCAGCAGGTATAGCTGTAATAAATCGGCGACAAAAATTGTTTCCGACCTCACAGAACTTACGGTGTCATGTCATAACGAATGCAAGAGTTTGAGCTCATGAATTTGCACCCGTAGTATTTTTCCCACGCGTGAATTTTAAAACTCTGAATCCCAATTAAATCATAGTAATCAGAGTACATGTGAGCCCGAGTAAATTCCCAGCACGAGGGAGGTGTGAGTCCATTTGAGTTCTTAATTCATTATGAGTTTTCAGTCCATTTTGAGTTCTGGGTTCATTTTGAGTTTTGAGTACATTTTGAGTTTTGAGTCCATTTTGAGTTTGACTACATTTTCAATACTGAGTGCATTTGAGTTTGAGTACATTTTGAGTTTTGAGGAGATTTTCAGTTTGAGTTCATTTTGAGTTCTGAGTACATTTTGTGTTATAGCACATTTTGAGTTCTGAGTATATTTTTAGTTTTGAGTCCGAGTGAGTTCTGAGTTTTGCACTCAGTGTGGTTTGAATTTGAGTGAACGCAAATGTGCTGCTCAGCATTTAGTCTGAGGTTGAGTGAGTGGTGAATCGCAAAAAAAAAATCTGTGAGTGAGTTTAAGTGAGCCGCGCAGACTTTGCCGAAGTATGCTACGTGGTGCATACTTTCATGGCTTAGTATTTATTTTTTCTTCGGAAACCAATGGCGACATAACGCCAAACACTTGAACGCGTTTGGAAGTATAACAAGGCAGACAACGTGTCGGACACTCAATTCATATCCACGCATAAACATTGCCGAACCAAGGACTAAATGGAGCCACCCACTTTGGTGATTGCTGTGTCTTCGCGCCACCACTACGAGGCTGCGTCGGTTATTCTTTGTGATGGGCCTTCGCGACCCTCGTTATTGGACACATGCGCCCTAAATATTATTGCTGGGTTAAAATATGGTATCCCCTCGTCGTTTATCAGCTTAGACTACGCAAACTGTCCATACGTCAAACACATTCGTCTGCTTCCGGGTAAGGCCTCAATGACTGGTTGGTTCAGTTTTTGTTCACATGCAAAAATAGCGAAACTTTTCAGGTTTTATAAAGGTGTATGTAGGGATTCTTCGGCTTTGCAGTGGATTGCTGATGTGTTGAAATGTTATGTCTGGTTAACATTGCAGTCACCATCCACTAGGAAGAAAGTGTGAGGAAAGTTGAATTTACTTTACTGATAAAAACTGGGCTATTTCCTAAACACATTTAGGATATATAATAAAACCAAGTATATAAGCAAACAGAAAGGACCCAAAAGCATTAGATAATAATTATGTCAAGGGAGTGAGTACAAAGCAATAACGAACGATCTTTAAGGGTACACGTTTGACAGACATAACCCTGCTTAGCAAGCTACAAATGAAAAACATAATAACACTCTAACAAATCGTACAGAGAATGGAGAAGCCCAGTTTTCGTCCCCGCTTGGTTCCTTGTTCACGAGTAACTGGGATCGTCACCAATAGCGGAGCCTTATAGCCTTTCAGCCCGGTGGGCCCCTCACAAAACTTCCCGTCGTGGGATGGACCCGATGTATACTCACAGACGGAAGCGCTCCAAGAGGGCAATTATGGTTTGGACAATATACTGGATATACCACTACTTATGTGTAAATTTCTTCATCTGTTTCATTTCGAACTTCAGTATGGCGGTTCCGTTTACGTACATTTTGTAGTCACCTACTTCAAACTTCTTGGTTACTTAAGTGCATTCCATGGTCTGTTTGCGAACTTTGTATTATGGTCGCTAATTTTTTAAGTAAATTTTTTTTTCACTCATGTTTTTCAGTAGTTCGCACGGCGCGGAAAGCGGTAATCCGCTAAAGTGCTGTTTCTATTCTCGCAAGGCATTTAGAGCGGTGAAAGAGGTAGCCTATAGTCGTCGAATGCTTGTGGGTGAGGTACAGTTTTTCTCTGATGAATATGCGGGATAACGACTCGCCAGCTTCTGTGACTGCCGAATACGGAACGTATTTCAAAGGTTCGATGTTCAACGTATTCGGCGAGTTCTTCGCGCTGCTTTTCTCTGCGGGGCGAATTATGGAACGACAGAAAGTTTTGCCTAGCCCCTTTTAAAGGATCGCAAGAACCCGCTTCTCCTTCTTGTTGCGTTCATACGCCGAAGAGCAAATTCCGCTTAATTTTTATGGTAAAGTGAGCACAAAGGAGTGCTTGCCCTATAAAATAAAAATAGCGAACGGTGTGTGTCGGCTTTCAGTGAACGGATACCTCCAGGCTCTTCCCTTTTCCCGTTCCTTGGCCATAAGAAAAGAATAGGAAGCCGTCGTGTCCCGTTTAGCCCCTTGCTAGATTCAACCCGCTAGATTCAACCTAGATTCAACCCGCTGGGTGGTTGATTTAGATATCGGGGCTTTTGCGCTTACACTGAAATGTAATTCGTCGTTACCGTATAGAACTCTGCAAACAGGTTAATGTTATGCACCACCTGGAACCGTGTTAGGGTGCAACATCTCATACGGGTGCCAGGGAACTGAATTCGACCACTCCTTGGTAGTGCGCGCTTCCTCAGTGTCAGAGATATGTACATTTCTCACTACACAAACCTGCGCTCACAAAGGTAACCAGGAGCTCCTGGCTTTAGGCACGTTCCTCATTACTGTAATTTTGCTACCATTCTATATAGGCTCAGTAACCTTCCTATACACAAATTTGCCCGAAACCCAGTCTAAAATGTGTCTACTGCTGAAAGACTGGCTCGCCATCAAGAAGGTCTTGGTGCAACAGCACACGACCGTAACGTAGGTAATGTACGAAGGCAAGTGCTAATGTTAGCTGTGAGGCGATATTTACGCTCTTCAATTTAATCTTCCTGCCATATTTTCGCATTGCTGATACCATGGTCCGACGGTTGCAGGATTTATTTTTCATGTTCGACAAGATGGTTGTTCAAGTGAAAATTAATAAAGCTCGCAATTAGGTATCCTATACCGCATGAACAGTTCTAAAATCTTGCCGCCGAAGTAAGATGCGCACTTGACTTGTGGTCCGATCTTACCTTGACTGTGCGCCTGCAGCCGCAGTTGGAAATGTAACCCTTTGTAGAAAAGTGTTTTCTTCACACGAAGAGATTTCAAACGAAAGGGCGCCTTTTGCCGCGTAGAGAGAATTAAACATGACGGGGCTCCAGAAGGGACCCTCCGCTGAAAACTGAGTGTGGTTGTAAGCTCTCCGAAGAGCAGGAGCCATTTGGAGAACGGTTGGCAATAGTCGCAACAGCTTCTACAAGGATCAAGCCGCAGCAGCTGCACCCATCAACCTAATACTGTTCCGCATCTGGTCTGTCTGTCAGAGTCTTGGAAGTACAAAAGGCACCAACCTTACTTTGCCCACCAATGTACAGACAACGGAATTCAAGGACCGCTAGTGGCTGGACCACGAATTCGATGGAAAGATAGGTGCGCACACAGACATACAAACGGATTTATTTATTTATTTCAGATACCTTCATGGCCCAGTGGCCATTATTGAGGGGAGTGGTACAAAACAACTACATCAATAAAAATACAAAAAGCACAGAAAAATTTGCTATGAATTGCAAAAGAAAGTTGACAAAAAGAAAACGTTCACGGCATATTGATTCGCACGTATAAGACGTAACACTTTGGTACAAACAAAAATTGACTTCATAAAACAATCCTAACGAAATACAGAATATTTCGAACAAAAGAGAAGGCAAAAAATTTGAAACTTAGCGCGGCATGTAGAAGTCAGTCAGTTGTTTCTTAAACTGTTCTACCTTGGTTGCAAGCATCAAGGAAGACGGCAATTGGTTCCACTGCGCTAATGTTTAAGGGATGAATGAATTGAAGTAGGAAGCAGTACGACACTGAGGCACGCCAACTTTTCGCAAATGATCTATGCGGGATGAGATATAACTTGGTGGCGTGAATAATGCGTTTTTAAGCGAAGTAATAATCTCATATATTTTAAAGAAAAGGCACATGTGCGAAATCTTTCTGCGCCATGAAAGGGGCGGAAGTAATAAGGAGTTTTATACAATACAATAAGTTTATTTCATCATCATTACATGATGACAGGGGCCCGCAGTAAAAGCTGCAAAAGCTCAAAAGAAAGGTCCAGTAAACGCTCCAAAAAACAGCTTGACTGAAGCTGCTGACCCCTAACTTGCTGACCGCTAACTTGACCCCTAACTTGCTGACCCCTAATGAGCGTTACGCTGGAAGACCGGTCGTAGTTTCGAAGAATAAAATGGGCTGACCTCTTTTGCACTGCTTCAAGGGTGTCGAGCAGCGATTTAGAAAAAGACTCCCAAACTGAAGCAGCGTATTGGAGTTTGGTACGTGGTAGTGACGTATACAAACGAAGTGTAATGAATGCAGAAGTTTTGGAACATTTTCTTTTGATATACTCATCCAAGCGGTTAGCGCTAGCTGTGATAGAATTGTTAATACTATAGGAAGAACGGCAAGAGGATTCACGGCGAGAAAAGCGCCTTACTTTACATTTACTCAAATTTAGGGTCATTTGCCGCTGCGAGCACCAGTTAGACACGGCGTTAAGGTCTTTCTGCAGTAAAATAACATCTTTAGGGCCTTTTATTTCCTGGTACAGTACAGAATCATCCGCAAATAGTTTTATTGGAGATGCTAGATTTGTAGGCAGATCATTATAAATATAAGAAAGAGAAACGGGCCAAGCACAGAGCCTTTGGGGAACACCGGACGTAACAGGAATTGTTGAAGAGTTATGGCAGTTAACATGCACACATTGGAAAGGATTAGTCAAAAAACACTCAATCCAATATTATACATTAGGGTCAATATTAAGACAACTCAATTTGTACAAAAGTAATTGGTGAGACACTGTGTCGAATGCTTTGCAAAAATCTAAACATGTACAATCAACTTCAGTAGCCCGATCAAGCACATAATGAATGTCATTCGTAAGTGTTACGAGTTGAATTTCGCAGGAAAGGCCTTTTCGAAACCCGTGTTGAACAGGTGTGAAAAAACAGACTGATACAATAAAGTTTGCTAGGTGTGAAAATATGACATGTTCCATAATCTTAAAGCAGATGCTGGTCAACGAAAGTGGACGGTATATGTCTAATGAATGGTGGTCACCGGATTTGTGGAGTGGAATTACCTTACCGATCTTCCAGTCGTCAGGCAGATTTCCGTGTTCCATTGATTGGTTAAATATTTTAGTTAATATAATAGCTGAGTGGGCTTTCGTGTTTTTAAGAATTTTAGCAATAATATTGTCCGGACCACTCGAAGAGGATAATTTTAGATGAGCAATATTATGTACTATGCCATCAAATTCAAAACTAATGGGACCCCTTGGAAATCTTGCATCACTGGCGTACTTGATGAATGATCGGTTAGAAACTCTGGAAAAGGCCTTCATAAGTACATCGTTCAGCGCTTCAGCGCAAGCATTTTCATCGATTGGGTTAGATTAGGTATCAAAAATAGATACACTTGAGCCGTCCCTCTCGATCACAGTGTTCCAAAATCTTTTGGGATCGTTTGATAACAGCAACGGTAACGTGACATTCATGAATTTTTGCTTCGCATCTTTTAAGACATTTTTGTACGACTCACTGGCCGTCCGTAGGGATAACCAATGCTCGGATCTTCCAGAAAACTTGGATTTTTGAATAGTGGTCTTTTCTTTTGGGCAAGCCGTTTAAAGCGCGAGTACACCAAAGAAACTGGCGGTTAGTCGTAATACATTTGCGTGGAACATGCGATTCAATTAGTCTGTGAAGGACATTACGATACATGCACCAATTATTATCAACTGACCGTTTATCAAAGTCAACAAGAAAAGTATCTAGAAACAGTTCTAAGCCGTCGTTAATGGCGCGGAAATTTGCTTTAAAATAAATATCGATAACCTTAGTCTTATTAGGGAACTTACGGCATGGTAAGTTCAATGAAACCTTAAGTAGGCTGTGATGACTGATACCCGGTAGGTAAGTTACTTCAGAAACAAACCCTGGTGGGGTAGTTAGTAGCAGGTCTAAAATATTGGATGGAGAAGATTTTACTCTTGTTCGCTTTGTAATAACTCGCGTTAATAAAAAATTCGAGTAAAGTTCGGAGAAATTAGTCATTTCACAGGATTTGTCGCTAGTGATGGAGGGGCCGGACCAAGTATTATCAGTGTAGTTAAAGTCCCCGAAAAGAAAGATGGGATTATGAGGGAATTGGGTATCAATGGCGCTTAAAGTGTCCTGGAGGTCAGTACAAAATCCCGCTGGTGTGGAAGGTGTGGGATAGCAAACAAAGAAGATAAGCTTCATGAAGGTAACTGTTATTTCTACGCAAATAAACTCTTGAGCATTGACAATATTTACTTGAAAACAAAGTAACCCATCTGCTACAGCAATCAAAACGCCACCACTGCTCCTTGATGACCGGTCATGGCGGAATATGCGGTACTTCTTTTGTAAATAAAAGATTTCTTGATTACGCACAGAGTCGTTGAGCCCTGTTTCAGTTAAAACTAATATATTAGCTGCCGTAGTATCGGCGGTGCTAGATAAGGAATCACTATTTCGGACGACACGGCGTATATTAGTATAAAGAATTGATATATTATCGGATGCCTGAGCGCGCAGGTGACCACGGCCGGATACCTATGGCGACGATGAAAGGCCAGCGTCATCTGGGCCAATAACGGTTTTTGATTGGAATTGATGTTGCGAAGACTTAGTAACGGGTTTTGACTTTGTCCGTTCATGAACAGCATTAGTCACCTGACAATACATGTAACATTTCTTTTTTAGGTGAGTTTATTGTAATGAAGGCTGAACTGTTCGTCCAGCGAGGTTCATTTTGCGAATTCGACCAGTTTCTTACTTGCATGCCTGGTAGATAATAAAAAAATCTTCACTGACGATTATGTCTGATTTCTTAAAATTTGATTTGGCATGCACAACCTGTTCTTTAGCTTTGAAATTGGAACACTTCACGATTATAGGCCCTATTTTTCCCGGGTTTGCTGCACCTATCCTATGAGCGCGTGAAATATCCGCGCCCGAAATGGTTAACGCCCTTTTCGCGCGAATTACGTTGAAAACCTTTTCTTGTGATTGTTCCCATTTCTCATCTGGTGAATCAAAAACGTTAAAAAAAAGGAGATTATCCCAGCGACTTCTATCATCAAGATCGCTGAAGGGGGCTCAGATGGTTCCGTTTTCTTTTATTATACTTCTAGTTTTGTCATTTTCTAAGGACACGTCATCACGAACTGATTCCAGAGATTCGACCTTAGTTTCAACACTGACAAGGCGTTCAGATATGCTGGTAACTTTTTCATTTAGTTTTTCCTGGGTAATGCTGAGGCTTTGAATCGAATTCAGGATGCGGAGTTGACCTTCAATTTTCGAAGAGCGTTCTTTAAAGTCCCGAAGCATTGCCATTACAGCCTCGCTATCGTTATTGCCTGGTGTTTCCTCCCTGTCTGCGGGTTGGGTCAGCGAGTTGTTGCGTGTTGTAGGAGGGCCTTGATTTAGTTCAACGTCTCCTGACAACAGCACGTTGATAACGCTCATACACTCATTCCCATTTTCAAAGAGCAGTTGCGGGCATGGGAAAACAACAAGAAACAAGTGATCTGAGTGTTGTGAATGTGCGTAACTAACCTGAAATACGCAGAAGCCGAACAAGTTTTTCAGCTCTGGCGATGTTCCCATGCCTACTAAACCGTTGTGGACGATGTTCAGCCCTTATAAAGGGCAGTTGCGTTGACGTCGATGCCGATGTGAGGTGTGATTGAACCGGAGCCACCAGAACATGCGTCAGTGTGGTTTCCGAAGGGGCGTTGGGGCGGTTGACGTTCCTGGTTTGAACGAACTCGTGTCTTATAGAAGGCAGGATACCGCAGGAACGAAGATAAGGAACCCCGTTGGAGCATGCGCTGAACACGGCGAAGACCAGAAATACGCAGAAGTCGAACAAGTTTGTCAGCTTCATTCTGGCGATGTTCCCATGACCACCGAGGAAACGACACTTTGCCGTTAGGTAGCCCTAAAGATTGTCGTCTTTATAAAAATCCACGATACAGTCCGGCTGCACTTTTATTACCTGTAGCATCGCAGGAGATGAATGTGAAAAAGAAGAATAATAATTGAGTCAGTGGGAGCTGCCGTACTTTTTTACCAGAATTCTGAGTATGTATTGCGTACTTGAAATCAGCATACTACGCCCTCATTATTTATCAGTGCTAATGATGCGTTCAAAAAGCCGTTCCGGCAATCCCTGCTGTCTTTTGGTCTGATAGTATGGCCTCTTGTTAAGAAAAACACGTTTTTTTGTTTGAAACGCTGCATTAAAATCATTTTGTCATTAATAACCTAGTGATTTAAAGCTAAACCAGCAATTTCCTGGGTTTAGAAGAAGCAAAATGTTTTATAATGTCATAAAGCTTTTAGATGCGACGCATCTCTTTGACTTGCCTTGTCCCTTCATCCATCCGTAGTCCGCACGCCTCTCCCCCATTCTCCACGCCACGCCAGCTGCGCGGTAACGCCGCTCTCACCGCAGCGTCATCTTGCGTTAGCGCTCGCTCCCCTCTCCATGCCAGTTGTGCGTCAGCGCCCGTTAGCGCTCGGTTAACACATGCGCATGCGCTACTTTCTCGCATTCCCCTCACCGTTAACGCGCGGTATATATACACGCGATAACTGCGACGCTCCGCTCGGTCGCTCCACCGCCGCCGCTCCGATGACATCCGATGACCACCGATGATGTCAATGGAGACTAACAGGTCTGCTACCGCGATGGTCAGCGCAACCGTAACAAGCACTGCCAGGATGCGTCGCATCACCCCATGGTTTCCTCCCGCGGAAAGATGTGGTCAATTTTTTTTCAGCTTATTCTCTTTCTATGCTCTCTAGAGCAAGATCAGATTCTGCCTTTCTCCAAGAGAGCTGCCTATCTGTACCTGTAAACAAGTTATTTTTGCCAGCGGGCATATTATCGCAAGGAAAGCCTGTTGTGGCTCATTGTGGTCCCTCAATATGAAGGGTCAATTTTAGCTTTCTGAAGGATGTCTCACAGCCCCCGTCAAAAATTGCTATGGCTAACATAATGGTGACGCGAAGTTTGGGAATTACGCTATCAGTTCCATACCGTACGACAAAGTTCGGAAGTTCTTCAGTTCTTTACACTGGCTGGTCCACCCGACGTTGAAGCAGCAATCACCAATCTACAATCGCATCAGGTGTAGAAACCCAACGGGAAGCTCAATAGCGGAACGCCTTCCACTTTGAATTTTCGGCGGGTATTTTTTGATGAAACACGAACACAAAGCTTTCGAAGAGTTGACAAACCAGCGTCCCTGCCATCCCCTACATGTGCCTCACCTCGCGTCTTCAGAATGCCTGCAAAGGGTTAATAATAACATAAAGGTGCAAATTTTAGCCCCCACCCCACCCACCCACTGCTGGAATACAAAGAAGAACAGATGAAAACATATGCATGCATGCAGCACGCACGCACGCACACTGGATATTATCTGGGGGTTCATCCCGGACTCCTTGATTCGGGCACACCTGAGTATTCATACGTGGGTAGTGGCGCTGTACGACAAGGAGAGCAGTTTAACTGGTAGCTCGAGCAAAGCGCATAACTGGTAGACGTCTGCCTTTGTTCTCCTTCGTCACGTGTGCAATTTGTGAGCTTTACTGGTCTACCATGAATACCAAATTGCCCAGAAGTCCTTCTTAATCCGTTTAGCTGCTTGAAGAACGACAATGTAACAAAATAATACCGCTGAGGTCAACAAGGACGAAAAGAGGTGGACACACAGGGGGAAGGGGGGGGGGGCTATGCCGGGGGATGCGAGAGGGAGGATAAACGTTCTTGACAGCATCATAATGTGGTGTGGGGCCCTCAGTCCAGGACTCCATTGGGGATCCCTGCCGCCACGGCCCTTTCTGCCAGCGTAAGCTGGGAATCGAGACCGGAGCTGGACAGCTCCTTCTCCCACTGCTCGCGGGAAGGGTGCGCGATTTATTGAATTTTGGGGTTTGCGGAACACTCCCATACCTTATGGTACAGGGTGCCCGGGGCAGTACAAAATTTTCACAGCGGGAAGTACTGCGTGGGATGGAGCAAGTTACGTTTTGACGGATGAGGAAACGTATTTGTTTGGAGGAGCCGGAGGCACTGCTCCTGCCCTTTGGTTGGAGATTCATTACCGGGGGCAGAGATCATTCTTTGGCACTTATAGTACCCCGTTATGTATTGATGCGTAACCAAAAGACACTCAGTCTCTAACCTACACCCTCGTGTCGCCTGACGGGATCGATCTCAGATGATGTCGTGGGCGGTCATGTTGCCCTGGAGGGTTGAGTGGGCTGGTGTCCAAACAATCTTCACTTCTCTTTCGGGTGGCTTTTGAAGCAGTATGTCCAGAGCCATCTTGGAAATTTTACCACGAAGGACGTTTCGGAATGGCTGTGGCGAGTCCGTAATACCCATATCCGCATTTGTCTGAGAGATGGCCAGAGCAATGGCCGCTTCCTCTGCCTGGGTAGTGGTTGTGAAGGGCAAGGTCATGCTGGCGAGGTGGTTCACTGTTGAAGTAACCACGGCGGTCATGCCTCTACGTCTGGTGTAGTCGGCAGCGTGGGTGTAAACCGTGTGGTCTCGGTCCCTGTGTCGTTTGTCGAGAGTGCGCGCTCTTGATTCTCTTCTCCCTGCAAGGTGATAGGGTCCATCTTACGGGGTATAGGTGCTACGTCAATGTTTATTCTTATTTTTGGATATACGTCGCGTAATTGCTAGAATATTTTTTCGGGGGACGCCATTCGCAGTCTGGTCTTCTTAGTCGCACACGCTGGCTGGCGAGGTGGGCCTCGACTAGTTCGGCGGTCATGGTATGTAGGCCCACTTTCAGCAGCCTGTCGGTCGAGGTACTAATAGGGAGCCTCAGAGCATGCTTATAGGCTTTCCGGATCATGGTGCCAATCTTGGCTAAGTCGCCCTTGCTTAATATAGCACAGGGAATGGTGTAGGTAATGCATGAGATGACGAAGGCCTCTAACAGACGAAAGGTAGAGTGACTGAGCCGGTTAAGAAGAATGGTTTTCAAGGGGTGCTAGCTTACTGTGTGTGCTAAATTCACTGGAACTTGGAAAACACCGTCTTTATTTTTTCTCGGCTGCCGCGTGAATCCTCCATTCAGTGCTCCGTCTCGGTCAAGTGGTCGGCGGCGAACACATTCCGTCCAACTACTCGATGATGCACATTGAACTTCTTCATCCGTTTCGCACACTTTTTATTACAAAATACGTACTACAACACCATGAAAAGGATAACTGAATTCCAGGGGATGTGCTTTTGGCTGCAGAAACACATGATAGTCTGGAAAGGCACTTTTTCCGTTAGTCGAACGGAGTTGATTACGCAGCTTACTCAAGTTTTGTTCGAGGCGCTGTGAAAAACCAAGCACCCATTTTACTTGTTTTGATAATCTTCAATCGTCCCCTGTCCTGGGAAAAAGCGTGAAAAACAACTACACGTAGAAAAGAATACAGGAAGGCGCGCTCCCGCTTGACCCCCCTCCCCCTAAAAAACACGCTAACGCATCACGTTGAGGTAAATATACTTCTTCAATTGGAACTTTCAGTTATCACTGCGCTAAACCTTATGGACGGCATAATAAAAGGGGCTACACATTCGAAGATTGGCAGAACATATGCCTCTCAATAATTCCAATGACTACAGACGATTTCTGCCGCACCTACTTTACAAAACGCACGCTGGGGAAATAAAAAGACGGATGGCATATTGCAGCTAGTGCTGATGGAAATTTTGTTTACTATTTAAATCTAATTTGAGTAAGCTGGAACATACTGAGATGCTCGATAAACAAAGTGTGCATACGCTCTGTACGCGGCTGGCAAAGGCTGGCGCCCCTCTCCCTCTCCACCATAATTATTTTGTTACGGGTGAGCGGATAATCGAGGTTATATAGCTTGAATCAAGGTCACTGAGGTTACCTATGAAGTATATAGCTGTTTTTAAGGTTTTGAACTTTAAAAGTGACTTTTAATTTTAATGGTTTCATTTGCTCTCCTTATGTTTGCCCATTGTTGTGAAAACCCTCTTCGCGCGAAACCCGGGGAGAAATTCAGTGTGCGACACTTGCGCATACGGATAACCTTGATGTTCGCTGATATGCGTCATACGCACCACGGCATGTTCGAAAACTGTGGTAAAAGTGGTTGGACAATAATCTTTGGCACCATTCGGTGAAAACAGCCAGCTTGTGAACTCTACGGCACACGATCAGTTCCGGTGACTTGACGACGCACGGGAAAGCGTGTTACTTGCCCTCGGCGTGAATATCGTTACCGTGGAAAAACAAATACTGTTTTGTAGCCCGTTTCTTACTTTGTTCGTAAAGTACATGCAATTCTCAAATAACACCTCGAAAGGAGATAATCACCAGCAGTACAATAGTTTTCACACTCGCATGCGGTGATTTTTATGCGAAGCAGACGATGCCAACGTTTATAGATTCTGTAAACGTTGGATTGTGGTGCATATAATATATTGTAGGCACTATAGTTGGGTGACACGCCCGAACCGGTGGACTTCATCTGGCGCAACAAATCACAATATTGGCCGCGATTCGCCCGCTGATGGCAGTACTTACGTAGTTTCACTGACTTTCAACCCAGCACAGCGCCCCTTGTGTGTCCCCCCCCCCCCCCTCTTCGTTCTTGTTTTCCTCAGCGCTGTGCGTTTGTTACAATGTACCAACAAGTCCAAAATGGCACTATTTTTAACGGCGACTTTTCTCCGTCGGGCAACCATTGGGCGTACTCGGCGCGGCGCCCCCTCCCAAGTGGCGCCCGGCGGGCCGGTAAAGCTGGCTCGAAAATGTGTCTAAACACGGATGCCGCCATGATGGCACGCTGTAGTTGCCAGATCAGTAGTTGAAGATATGGCTAACAATTTTTCTTGAAAATGAGGCACAAATTTAGAGCCCTAAGCTAAAATTAAACAACTATTATGGCAATAATTGAGTTTCTTTACGAGTTTGTATGCTTTTTATTAGTTTTCTTGAAGTATTCATGCTTGACGAACAAAAATAAATGAAATTATAAGCAACAAGAGGACGTCGGGTTGAGGCGCCAAATTCAGTTTCGGTATATTGTGAGGAGCGTCAATCGTGTGGGGCTAATTTACAAAGGTTCACTCTAACAAGCCTTAGTGTCTGCTGTGTCACTTCGTTGCTTGCGAAGACAAGCTTGCGAAGACTGCCGACGATACGGAATAAAGCCGCCGCCACCTATCTTCAAGGACACCTTCTCTACATATCCGTAGTGGTTGCTGCCGATTTGAACTCGCCGTCAGCCGGTCATATGTTATGCGCGAAACATGTCTGGGCAGATCGGCTCCTTTTAATCGTATATGATTCGTAAATTGAAAACAAACAAATGTACGAACCATTTTACCATGCCTAGCGTATAACTAGGCTCTTGTTTACGGGTGCTGTTATACTTTCACTGAACGGTGTTTTACTTGAGTCAGAGATAAAACAACCGCCAAGTAATAATAATAATGGTAACTTTATTTGTACAGTAAGGTGGTTTTCTAGAGGAGGACAAGGCGAAGCCGAAAGGTAATCCCGAATGTAGGTGCAGCAATCTCCTGTATGGGTGTGTGCGATTGGTGCGTGCTCCTTCGATTGCTGCAACACGCAATCTGAAATTTTCGAGAATATATTTGATGCTTTGCATGACACATCTCTTAAATTCGGTGGATCAGCGACGTTGTTTAATTACGTATACTTGCACCTCTGCTCTCATATGGCCCATGTGTATACCTGCACAGAGGAGGGGGGGGGAGGAGTAAACTTCGTTCATGTGAGATGGGCACCTGTGTGGCAGGGCGTTAATAAATAAAAATTATTCTGTCCTTCCCTGGGTGCCTTCGCCAATGAAGGGAAACGGCCACTTCTGTTCACGCCCACTTATCAGGACCACCCTGCCTGCAGGCAATTTTGCCTGAAATGCGTGCGGGTTCGGCCGGAAATCTGTCTGCCAACAGAAACCGCGTACGAAGCATGTTGAGGTAACACACATATGCGCTTTCTTGGGTCGCGATGGGACCGTCATGTATTTTGTGCAAGGCGAAGTCGACGAAGGATATACGTCTCCCTTGAAAAGTAAATTAATTTGAGTGCACCTATAAATTGTTATTCCCGCTCATTAGTTCAATCACAGTGTTTAATTTTGAAACAGCTGCCAAACATAACTATAGCAGGTGAATCAGACTGCCTAGCCTGAGACTATCAATCGCTAATATAGAGTATTCAGACACTTAATGTGCATTGCATATGGCAGTCATTAAGAAAGCCGACAATAAATTGGACTCTCAATTTTATTATTTGCGACAGTTACATCTGCACGTATCGGTTCAGCCAGGGCCATCTGGAGACGTTCTTCAGCTGTATACACTAGATAAAAGGAAGGTATGCGATATGCGAATGCGATACACGATAGAACGAAGGAATTCGATATGTGTAGCACAGCCTTCTCATTTATGCCAACATCAAACCGGTGGCCACAAAGGTGTCACACCAGACATTGTAGAATTTGCATGCTTCCATTCCAGCGTGCTCACAGCAACAAGGAGTTTCATTACCGAAGCTGGGTTCCAGTAATGCTGTAGCTGATTATGAAAGTTCTGGCTAATGCTCATTCAGATTGTGGTGATCAGCATTCTTATTTTCATCAAAAATAATGGGCCTTCCCAATGCCATCATCCCGTGTATCATAAGCAAAAATAAACACAGAAAAAGCAAGAGGGTCATATGTACAAGGAATTCTCATCCAACAATATTTATTTCACCACCAATAATACCACCAGACCTCTAGGGAAGTTTGTGATAGTAAGAGCAAGGCTAAGATGACCTAATGTGCGACTTCAAAGAAAGGAAGAAACTGTAGAAGAAAGCTAGGGAGGTTAACCAAGGAAAGAAGAAGAACTGTCCAGCTGGCTGTGCTACATGTGGAAATGGGAACAGGAAACTTGAAAGGAAAGGAAAGGACTGGCATAAAATAAAGGACAAAAAATTCGGGAGAAAAAAAAAACATGGCGTGGAAGTGGCCAGTACAAACACAGCGCCACGGGCGAAAAAAAGATAGGCATAAAACAAGCAGGCAAAATGACAAAATGGGCAAACGAAGGATGCTGCATGCTGGTAACACCCCTACAGCACCTGTTACTGTTTTTGTCTCTTAATCACTGCAATCTGCTTCTTCAAGGGAAGAACTGATTTGGCTACTTCACCTCCATCTTGTCTAAAACCACTGAAATATGTCTGATTTTCTGTGTACATGATGTAAATAGGGTACATAATTTCTAATTTTTAAAATTTCTCCTGAGGTGTCTGCTCCTTCGTGGAAGCTTTTGTGACTAACTGCCTCGTAGAATTGCATTTGCTTTGTTCATTTTTTGCTCTTTTATGCTGCCTCTGCTTGTATTTGTTTATTTCGTTCTTCTCCTCTTCTCCAGTGCTTACGTTTTTTTATCATGAAATTGTTTTTTCTTCAAAAAGGTTTTTTGGCTTTTAAACCTGTCTGTTTATTGGCTTTAAACCTGCCATAGCTTTGCTGGAAATAGTTAGTTCCTCACACAATTTCCTCTTTCTTTATTCTGGGAGAGGGGGCATGAAATTTTAAAAAGTAAACAGCCCTGCAGCGACTAATGAACACTTGCACTACTTTCTTTGTAGTTGGAAGTACTGAAAGCTATAGTTCCACAAACCCAGAATGAAAATGCGCGTTCTACATGATATCTTCTAGTCTATGGTTTGCTTTTGTTGAGATTTGGTTTAAGCTGCTATTAAATAGAATTATTGCGACCTAATGTAACCTGACAACATTAATCATGTACCTTGTGTGACGTTCATAAGCATACAATCAATGACAAATCTTCTAAGCGTACCTAGAAATACGGAAAATCTCTTGAGTGAGTTTCTTGATGCACATAACTTAGTAATATTAGGCTTGGATATTTCACGGTTATTGAATCTAAGCTAATGCAAGGGCCGCTACCTAAAAGCATTTCAACTGGAGAAAAAAGTTGACACACGTGCTGCAGGGGCCTCGTAGACAGGCACAGGAACAGCACAGAAAGCGTGTTTGTTTAGCATAAAGTGCCGTCACAAATACGATTTCCATTTACATGCATTTCTTGGAAGCGTTGTCCAGTTCGAACTTCCATTCGCTAGAAAAGCAAGTAGTTGTAAAGAGCACCTCAATAGATTGCGAAAACAATCAGCTGACGCATACAGGGGGGGCGGGAGGCGTGTGAAACATGTTAAAATAGCGCTCTACAGACGGGACAACAAAGAAAAGACTACACAGGACTAGCGCTGCACATCAACTGAACTCTTTTAGCACACACAAAATGATATATACAGAAACAGCGCATGCGCGAATACAGGGGAAGCCACCAGGAAAAAAATCATGGGAAAAAGCAATCAGGGGGAAGTGATTTCTTTTTAAAGGAAGAAAGAAAATAAATGGACTGGGGATATTATTAAGCTCTCATGGGAGCTCACCTGCATTTAACACAGTCCGGAAGCGGGAATAGTACGGGAAATAGGATAGGAGAGAGAAAAGTAAAGATTAGAAAGGTGAGGAAAGAGTAGAGAAGAGTAGTTCCACTGTGGTCGATTCCGTCGCACACAACACACCACGAACATTGTTGGCTGGCGTAATGCTGCGTCCGGGAAACGAGAAACCTCGAAGGGAACGGTGAAGCGCGGAGGCGAGCATGGTGCGACGAAGAGCGAAGTCTGCGGCGGTCCCGACGGGTACTGGGGGGGCGGGAGCTGGCACTCGACCGCCCACACCAGCAGAGCGAAAGCCGGGTGACGTCCAATGGCCCGCTCTTGCAACGGGCCGCCGAAACGAAGCCCCTCCGAAGCACAGGAGCACGAAAAAAACGTCCGCTCAACTCCGAAGCGACGACCGAACTCCCCTGACGCACCCGCAAAAGCTACCTCTCCGAGCGTACGAAGTACCCGCTAATCTACGCGCTACCCTACTCAGTTGCGGAGAATGCAAAACTGCATCTAACGCGGCAGCATGGCACAAAAGTTCGCTACCTACCACAGGAAAAACTTCACACAACGTTTCTGCACAGCAAAGTTTTCACGCCGCACTCACAGCAACGGTGGCTGCCATGATGGAATGCGTTGGTTACTAGGTGAATCCCCACTACTGCCGCCAACTATAGTAGGCAAAAAGGCAGCGGGCAACGCTGTGAGGGTGGCATCATGTCAGCGCCCGAGTGTAGCACGGTTTCAATGCACGGGCTGGCCGAGCAGCTTTTCCTCTAGAGTCAGTAGTATTAACTCTATGGCGCCCGGGGCACTTGTACCCCCTTGCCCCCCCCCCCCCCCCCCTTTCCTTAGTTACGCCACTGAGTGCAATGGCCGGGTCCCAGACGGAGGGAGAAAGGACGCCAGGTGTGGTGTTTCAACAGCACTGTACCACTAGTGCAAGCTGCGATAAATGTTCCTTTGTAAAATGTCATTCCTGCGAAAACTACGTCCAGAGCAAGCTGAGTTCCAGCATCACCGTGACTCGTTGGCTTTTAGGGGTGTCCTTTAGTTTAGGGTTAATTCACTTTCGAGGTCCGCACGGGCCGAAAATAGGTGACTTGCTTTCCCTCTTCACAGATCGTGGGGCTATGACAATTAACAAACTCCCGTAAGTTGTTTACCGCTTCCATGTGCCTAGTGCTACTGGTCATATATTTGTGAAAGTGTGCGAATATTTGTGAACCTGAATTGTTTAGGCAACAACCAACAATGGCCGCAAAACGAGCAGAGAGCGCCACGCAGTCGCCGAAGACTGTTATGTCTCTGAATAGAAATTCTATTTCTCTCACACGGCCATCGTCGGTAGAAAACCAACGGGGAAAAGGGGTTTTTATTTAGTCCTGGCATATCCAGCGAACACCACAAAGCCTTTGTCGCTCGTATTGAACACTGACCTCTGCGTGCATGGGCTGCGTTCGGAACCGAGGGGCTATTTATATGATGACAGTGCAATGAAACTGTAGACGACACCGCTGAATTGCGGCCCCCGTCACTTGTGAAGACTGAACCAAACCAGCATCGAAACCTCCGGCTCTATATTTTCTGTATGATCGGTTTTATTAATTGTTTCTCATTTGAAAGTTGGCTAGACATAACTAACCATCCTGGAAAAAACTCGTTACACTAGTTCAGTTTGCTACGGAGCGGATTTATTTGAAGAAAATAATTGTCACGTTCTACACCTATGTACGCCAAATGATACACGAAGGTTTATAGGTGGCAGATCGCATCGCATAGCCTCCTTTCGGTCTTTCTTGGCCCATGCATCTTGCACAAGTCAGCTATATATCGTATTGGAATACGATAAAAAAACAAGAATATGTTATAGTGTGGGCGCGGACTTTGTTATTATACATTTTATTGGCGGGGTAAAAACCCTCAAAAAAATTTCACTGGCTACGTCCGTGAAACTCGTTCCTTCTACTCTGCAAATAGTACGTTAGGGTTGTTAATCTTTTTTCTGGTATATTCAAATTATGAACGTAATTTTGTATAGTAAATGAAATTAAATCTTTTTTAAGCAAGAAATTTTAATGCCCACGTGTTTTGCAATTTGTAAAGATTAGATCTTGTCGTTGCTCTTAGCAACAGAATACCACGGTTTGAAACTTATTGCCAATTTAATCACAGCAAGCTTATAAATTTTATTTTTTCCTAATGGTAGGCAGTTGTAAGTAAGTTTATATCATAGAGTTTGTTGATTTAATGCTTTAGTATAAATAGCATATATCTATTGGCCTACAAAATTTTCGGATATTACAGCCATGTTATAACTGCCGAGTGTCATGTGACATACCTAATTGTAGCTGACTGGAAAACTATTTTTTCAGTTTTGTGAATGAGCCTAGATTCTGCCCGATATGTGGTTGATTGCGGTATGGGGGCCTTTGTGTTTACACTGAAATTTATTACATCCTTACCGTATGCAACTCTTCAACCAGGCTCCTGTTATGCACTGCCTGCCACAGTGTTAAAAGGCGACGTCTCTAGAGGGTGCCAGGGAAATGGTTTTGCGGAATACTTGGTAGTGGCGGAGAGCCGTAACCTCAGAAATATTTAGCTCCCTCCATAAAGAAACGCGCGTTCACAGAGGTCACCTGCTGTTTATGGCTTTCAGCTTCGTGCTCATTAAGATTTTTTTTTATAATCATTATGTATAGGCTCAGGCTTTTATATACCCAAATTTGCCTACGAAGTCGAAATATTTCGTACTACTCACAGAGTTACTCGCCATTAACTTGGTTTCGATGCCACAGCACGCGGCCGTAACGTAGGAAATGTACCGACGTAAGTGCTAACATAAAGTGTACAGGTTTGATTACGTTCCTTTATATTTAATTCACCTGTAATCATCTAACATTGTCGGTCTGATTATCTGACCCATATGGGATTTATTGTCCGCATTCTAGAAAATGGTTGATCAAGTAGAGATTAACCAAGTTCGCCAAAATAATCAAGTTCGCAATTACGTATCCCACACAGCAACGGTCTAATTAGTGTCGCATCACGGCGGCGATAGGAGCATTATAGTTGATCTTACCCAACCGGTCGAACCACATTCACTCACTGACTAACCGGAGTGACTGTAATTATTAATGATGACTCTGGCCAGTCAGTGTGAGCAGAAGCGGTTTGTCTACTTGGATAAAACCAAGACCAACTGATCTGTTTGCAGTTGCAAAACGCACCAGGGAGAATTACTGTAATGTATGTAGCAGTCTCAATTGATTTTCAAGGCTTGTAAAATATTCCGGTCGCACCAACATGCAGACTTTACATGTTGTCCGATTTCCTACTTTGACTCTCTGCCCTCAGTCGGAATGGGAGTAGGGGTCCTTTCCATAAAAGCATTTTCTTCACCCAAAAGCTTTCAAACAAACGGATGCCTTAATTCGCATACTGAATTATGTAAACGTGACTTGGCCCTTCAACGTACGCTCATCAAGCTCCGCCGAAAACTGGGCGCACCTGTACGCTCTCCGAAGTATTTCAGGCGCCTAGAGAACGTTTGGCAATGTTCAGAAGGGCTTCGATTCATAAACGAACCAGCCCCAAACGGCGGCACCCTTTGCCCCAATATGGTTCCACATTTCGTGCTATCTGTCAGACCCTTGTCGGGGTACAAAAGGGAGCCAACCTTACTGGCAAATCGATCGACAGGCAACTGAGTCGAAAGACCGCTGGTCGCTGGACCACTAAGTCGACGGAGAGATAGATGCGGATAAGGACAGACCAACATACATACAGAAAAAACAACAATTCCGCGTAACCTAGCCGTAAATATTGCTTCCATTATAAAAACTGAGGATACAGCACAGGGTCCTGTTTATAAGTTGTAGGATTGTAAGAAATGAAAGTAAGAAAATAGTATTAATAAGTGAGTCACTGAGAGATTCCATACCTATTTGCACGGAATCGTGGCGCCGCCGTGCAGATATACAGCAAATCCATGAGATCAATCTGCCGTTATTTGCCACATGAACATTTTCCACTGGCACCTTCATAATTTTTCAGCCATTTAGATTACTACAATACGAAAGGAGAAGTATACATAACTGAGAATCTCTATGTGCTTCTCACAACAGTCAAGAACAGTGAAGAAGACAATCAAATAGCAAACAAATGACCATAAGAATCGCGTTTTTTCGCATGTTTGGAGGAAAGTGTTACCCGTAGGGTTTGTTACGAATTGGCCAAGCACCACGCAGGAGGAGACGAATGCCGTTAAACACGTAGAAAGTGTTATTAGGAAGAAGAAGGACAAGCACACTACCGGAGTCTAATAGAAGGTGGGGAAAGGCACAAAACAGTCTGCTGGTACAGAGTACCTGCAGACTGTTTTCGGTAGTTCGGGAGGTCTGAGAGCGATGCCGGGTAGCCAGTGAGCTCACATTCTGTCGCGATGTGTTTGTAACGGCTCAACAGCAGAAACGGAAGTTCCTAACAGGCGGAACGCAGCGTCAGCAATTGGCGAACCAGTGCCGCAGTGACGGTGCCCAGACGGGCTCTTGAGCCATGACGGAGCCTAGCAACCGTCTTGTTCAGGGCGTCGCGTCCCACAGGGTCGTTTTCCACGTATCCGCGCCCTGTTCCGCCGATTGCCTTCCATCCGTCAACGTTCGAGCCTTCTCTTTCAGCCCCACCCGGCTCGCCCATTCATTGTCGTCGCAGATGTCATTCTCGCTAGGTCAAGTGCGCCTCCAATCTCCACAATGACCATTCATCACATCAGGCGGTCAATCGCACGCACGACAATTCATCCTGTTGTTCTTTCGCTAAGACACGCCAAACTATCAGAACGTATTTTGCTTGTCCGCGTACGAAAGAGCACCGAATATTATTATCATTACTACGTAATTATGTAGTGTCTAAAAAAACAGGTTTTAAGTGGTTCTTCTTTCCATTTTTCAGCGTATGTTCGTAGCAACGCAAGTTTTTAGGGGACTACGACGATGACAACTGCAATACACTAACATTTCCAGTGAACCCTTTTAGTTAATTTTTGCGAATGTAGTTTGTATAACTGTCATTACATATCTCTCCACACAACGGTCGCAACACGGGCTAGAATGAAACTACAAACTCTTGAGTACCTTAGAACGGCAAGATGATTTTTATGCCGGCGTTATTAGTAACGCGCATTGCAAACTTGCTGGTGTGCTTCTTCCGTACGGAAGACCGGCTGAAGTATTGACCGATTTTCTGTGTTTGAATCACGCAGAAGCCCCCTGCAAATTAATAGGTACAAAAACTAAGTTATTTTATTTCATAAGTGCTGGCGTCTACCCTCTGATAAAGTGTCATCTGTAAACTTGGATTTAGTCATCGTGTATTTTAGTTTGCTTTCCCTCATGGCTCCGCAAACACATACTGAGCATGTAATGTTTTCCCACAAGGATTTAATCTACGAGCGCGGATATGGCGAATGGCTAGCGGGGGCCGACCAAACTGTTGCAGATAGGGCGTTCGGAATTCATCCGCTGGCGGTGCGAGGAAGGTGTTGCCTGTAATGATGTTTTTCCTGACTGCTGCTCTCTTCTACACCCTGCTTTGGACTTGTGACTTTTAAATAAAATGCGTACCCTGACACAGAAAAGAGGATGCAGTCGAATGTTAATGACTGGTTTTGCCCAGCAGGGAGCCTTACATGGTGCGTCTGGTGAAAATTTAGACGACAATGAAAAAAGGAAGCATAGGAAAGATGCAACCAAAGGAAACATAAACACTGAACTTGTTTAGGTATGGTGAGACTGTTCAGTGGCACTGTTTTTTAATGAAAAGGTAAGATACACTCTAGAAATTGTCGTTAAGTTCGGCAGCTTTCTTAAACCGTGGAGTAACCACAAGCGATCAAGGCACGTTCAGCGCTGGAATCACAGATGCGCGCTGGTGAGCACGAGGTCGCGAGTTGAATTCACAGCCGGGCGGCAGCTTTTCGAATGAAGGCAACTGGAAAAAACGCCGTTGTGTACGATATTCCTGCGAACGTTAAAGATCCCCATGTGGTCAACATTATTCCGGAGCCATCCAATACTGAGCGTCTCATCCCCTGCGTTGCGTTGGCGCGTTAAACGCTACAATCAATCAATCATAACAGCAGACGTGCTAATTGCACACGCCCAGTCTTCGCTAGCACGTCCTAAAACTTGAAAGTTCAAGGATGCAGATCGCGTTCCTTTGTCACACGTAGCATTGTGAGAGGTAACACTGACATACGTATCATTCTTCTCCTTCTGCTTTTGATAACAATCTCTCCACCGACATACGCATCTGCAATGTCCGTTTGGTGCTCTGGTGCTTAAACTCTCCGCTCGAGGCAATAGACGCTTCTTCTCATCTTTCTCTTTCTCTTGTTTTCTGAAACTTGAAATTCTGTAAGAGCTAAGGCAACCAACAAATTTTTAACACGACCCTGCCTAAACTCGTTGTTCCGCCGGATACCCTGCACAGAAAAGCCTCTCTGAGCAGGCAGCACTTCTGTCACCACCTGCCGGAGCCGTGATACCACTGTTAGAAGCACGACTTTGGAAACGCGTCACGGGGTGCCTCGCCTCAAAGCGCGGTACTTGGACAAGTGAGTCGGTGGTGATATGTGCAAAAGTAATTCTTGCCAAAGTACAAAATACAGTAAGGCAAACAGTTAAAACCTCTAAAGTAGCCTCCCCCACGTGAGACGACACAAGCCGTACGGGGGCCACCGAAGGAGTTTAAAACGTTTTAGCAAATGATCGTCTCACTGCGCCATCTTCTACACTGGGAGCATCACTACAAAATCGGCCTGCAAGTACATTGCACACAAATAATATTTTTGCTCCGGCCTAGTGATCATTGTTGGAAACTCCTGACCGCGTTTCGAACCATAATTAGGTAGAAAAGGTGTCTAACGTTCAATTCATAACCACGCATAAACACTGCCGATCCAAGAACCAAGTGGAGCCGCCAATTTTGCGGTTTACTCTACCTTCGCTCCACTTGTTGGAAGCTGCGTCAGTTTTTCTTTGTGATGGGACTTCGCAACTCTGTTATTGCACACACTAGCACTGTATCTCGTAGCTCAATTGAAATATTGCCTGTCCTCGGCGTTTACCAGCCTTTATTACGAAAATTTTAAAAATAACAAAACGCCTTCGACTGCTTCCATGTAAGGCCTCAATAATTGGGTTGTTCAGTATTGTTTCACAAGCAAAAATAGTGCAAATATTCATGGTTTACAGAGGTAGGGATTCTTTGGCTTTCTAGTAAATTGCTGTTGTTTAAACTTTATATATCTGGATGGAATTCAGTCACCATCCAATACCCAGAAACGTTAAGGAAAGAACAATTTAGCGTACTGACAAAGCTTGGTTGCTTCCTAAACATGCTTAAAATAAATAATAAAACTGAATGTATCAGCAGATAGAAAGGGCCCAAAAGATTAGATCATTATTATGTCGATGGAGTGAGTATAAAATACTAAATGATAAAATAACAAACGTGTGACAGACGTGGGTTTCGTTAGCAAGTTACAAAAAAAACATAATTAAACTCCAACGAATCGTTCAGAGAATGCAGAAGCCCACTTTTCGGGCAGGCTTGGTTCCTTCTTCACGAGTGAGTGGGGCCACCAAGAAGCGGCGTCTTATACCCTTTCACCACAGTGGCTTCCTCACAAAACTCTCCGCTCCCGGAAGGACCCCATGTGTATACACACTCCAAGCGAGAAATTATGATTTGGATATGCCACAACTTATGTTAAACATCTTCTATTTCGTTTCTAACGTCAGGTTAGAAACCTCTTCTAATTTGTTTTTAACCTGAAATTGTATGGCTACTTAAGTGCATTCCCTGATCCGTTTGCGGACGTCGTATTGTGATGCGTACTTTGTATGTACATATTTAGTTTCACTGTTGTATGATCAGTAGTTGGCGCGGTGTGGAATGCGGTAAATACCTCCAGGTGCTTTTTCTATTCTCGCTTGGCCTATACAGCGCGGAAGCAGGTAGCCTATAGCCGTCGAAGGCTGGTCGATGAAGTACAACTATTCTCGTTTGATCACGGGCTGCAACGCCTCGCCAGCCTTGGCGCCAGCCGCCAACAGAAAGTGTTTCGAAGTAGTTTGAATATAAATATAAGTGGAATAGCCGGTTCTCATGCGAGGGGAGAGGTGCCGCCAGCTGTGGTGTTTCAACAGCCCGGTACCACTTGAGCCAGCTGCGCCAAATATTTGTTCGCAAATTGCTCTTGCTGCCAAAAATACGTCCTGCGCAAGCTGACGTGGCATAGCGCCATGACTCGTGGGCATTAAGGGTTGTCCTTTAGTTGAGGGTTGCATCATTTTCGAGGTTCGCACTGGCCGACAATAGGCGACCCACATTCCCGCTGTACATCGTACGGCAATGACCAAACCGTTACGCGGAGTTGCTTACCGGTTCCGTGTACGCAGTGCCCCTCTTCATGTATTTGTGAAAGTTTGTGAATATTTGTGAACCTGAATTGTCTAGGCCGCATAAACCAACGGCGCAAAAAGAACATACAACCCCCCGTAGCCGCCGAACACTGTGAAGTGGCTGAATAGAAATTCGAACTCACAGGCACGGCCATCCTCGGCAAGGAAAAGAATTGAAAAAAAAAATTAATTATTCCTTGCATATGCAGAGAAATAACCAAAGCCTATATATTTAGCGTTCAACACTGCCACCTTTGTGCATGGGCGGCGTTGGGGAGCGAGAAGCTTTGTAAGTTATGGTCCCCAGTGAAAGTATACACGACGCCGCTGCATTGCAGCGCACGTCACTCGTGTAAACAGAACCAAATTCGCATCTTAAGATCGGGCTTTGTATTCTTACTGCACCTGTTTTTATATGTTTCCTAACTGAATCTTGTGTAAACTTAACTCATCAGCGGCAAAAAAATAGTAAGAGGAACAAAATTTACTTTGGATTCGGCGAGAATAGCACAAAATAATCTGCAAAAAAATTGAGCACTTAAACGCGTACTAAGCTTTATACTAAACTTTATAAATGGCGCATTCCATCACCTCCTTTTGTCCTTTTTTGGGCATTGCTTTTTACGTCCGCTATTTATTGTAAAAAAATACAAAAAAACGAGGTAGTTGTGTGGGCGCGGCCAACATTATTAAATATTTTATCGGCAGGATATAACACCCCGCAAAAAATGTCACTGGCTACACCATTGATTCTACGGAAAGCTTCCCTTCCCCTCTGCAAATAGTACGTAAGGGTGTTTAAATTTTTTGTGTATAGTGCAATTTATGAAAGTAATTTTGTAGCATTTATTAAAATTACATCTTTTGTCATGCAACAGTTTTTGTTCGTCCTGAGTGTTATGTTGTCAATAACGATATACATTTTTGTGGGTTTTCTTAGAAGCTAGATTGCCCAAATGAAAGTATAATACTTTTTAAGTAATATTAACTTTTTAATGTTTACGTTTATTGCATTTTTGGGCAGTTGTAAGGAAGTTTAATTCTTTTAAGTTTTTGATTTACCTTTAACGCTTCCATACAGTGGGTTATTCTGATCTGGCTCCATTTAATTGTTGAGATGATGTTCCGACTAGTAAGATTGGCATCTGGTGTGTACGAGATTTCGGCGCACGTTAAAGATCCCCAGGTGGTCAAAATTAATCCGGAGCCCTCCACTACGGCGCGCCTCATCGCCTGCGTTGCGTCGACGCGTTAAACCCTACATTCAATCAATCAATCAAGATTGGCATCTGACCGCAAAACTATACTCCCAGTTTAATGCATTAAACTAGATTCAGCCGGTTCGGTGGTTGATTTAGATAACGGTGCATTTGTGTTCACACTGAATTGTAAATCATGGTTACCGTATAAAAACCTGTAACCGGGCTCATGTTATGCCCCATTTGCAACATTGTTAGGACGCGACATCCCAAAAGCGTGCCAGGGAACTGGATGTTTGTAATCCTTGGTAGTGGCGCGAACCCGCAATGTCAGATATTTACCTCCCTGCCTAAAGAAATTCGCGTTCACAGTGGTTATCCGCTGCTTATGGATTTCAGCTTGTTCACTATTATGATTTTGCTATCCCTACATATGGGCTCAGGAACCTTCGTATATGCAAATTTGCCCCATTCCAAGTCGAAATAGTCTCTTCTGCTCTGACAGAGTGCATGCCTTTAAATAGGTATTAGTGCAACCCCTTAGGTGATGAATACGCTCTTTTTATTTTCCAGCCATAATAAACTATTGTCGGTCACATGGTCTGATGGTTTTCGGATTTGTTGTCCACATTCTAGAATGGTTAATCAAGCGAAAAGTAAACAAATTCGTAATTAGGTATCCTCTATCGCTTGAAGTTAAAACCTCCCGTCGGAGCAAAATTTCCACTTGACAAGAGGTCCCATTTCCAACTTTGACAGTGCGCCTTAAGTTAGAATTGGTATGGGAATACTTAGTAGAAAAGCATTTTCTCCACACACAGACACTACAAACAAAGTGATGCCTTATCACAAATAGTGAGAATTAAATAAACATGACTTGGCCTATAAACAGACGCTCATCAACCTTCGACGAAAACTGAGCGCGCCTGTACGCTGTCCGAAGCCCGACACCCGCCAGAGCATTGGAAGGAAATGGTCGCAATGTTTTCGAATGTTAAAGGAACCAGGAGCAATTTGGCCGCGCCTATTGCCAGAACACTGTCCTCAATTTGGATGGGCCTGTTAGAAATCTTCTTGGGGGTATATAAGTCCCCCAGCCTCCCCGAGCCTTACTGGCACATCGATGCAGATACAACTGAACCGAAGGACCGCTGATGGCTGGACTTTAAATTGATGGAGAGACCGATGCGCGCACAGACAGACAAACAGATATATAGACAAAACAACAATTCTTCGTTAGTTAGCCCTAAATATTGCCGGCTTTATAAAAATCCACTATACAGCTCGGCTGTGCTTTTAGTAGCTGTACGATTGTAAGAAAAAAAAAACTGAGAAATGGCGCATAATAAATGAGTCAGTGAGAGCTGCCCAATTTATATGCACGGAATACTGTCACCACCGCGTCTTTTTAACACAAATGCAGGAGCTAAATACACAATTCCCCGCACGGGGCACCTTGACCAATCTTGGTGACGGTACTGGCGATACCGCGGACCCCGAGCCCCCAAACATAAGCTGGATCCAACCGTGACGATGTGTTTATAGGTGGAGGGTTAGAAACCACGAACGGTGGCCGTCGGAGCCCAGGTCAAGCTCCGGCGGATGGGCTCCCTGTTTGTTTACCAGGCAGGGAGCTCCGGGACCTCTCAGGCTATCAGGGTAAGGTTTGAGAAGAAAGAACCCCCGTCCCCTGCTTCTATACTATGATGTATGGCATTCTCTAAACCCCCCCCAAACGTGATCGGTCCCTGAAAAGGGGCCGCACCGAAGTATCTTTTCCTTTATTGCCATCTTTGACATTTCCTGAACCAGATAATTTTTCTCGACTTCTTGTCATAGAATCCATCAATCCAACCCACCCTCTTGCATCTCAGTCAGTCTTCTTGATTGCCAAGTATCTTGAAGCCATAGTAGGAAAATCGTATAAGTGCAAAAAACAAAAGTCTGGTGAACTCCTAATTGAAATAAATGACAAGCAGCAGTCTGCAAAGCTTCTTGCTCAGACTAGACTGGCTGATCTCGACATCCGGGTCACACCCCATCGGAGCCTCAACAGCTCGCAGGGTGTGATATCAGAGACAGATCTCTTGAATGAAACGGATGCGGATCTCCTTGCCGGCTTGAAGGATCAGGGCGTCACTGCCGTGAGACGCATCACTATCCGCAGAGACGACAAGGAGATTCCGACCAAACACATAATCTTGACTTTCGACCGCGCAGTTCTTCCACAATACATAAACGCAGGTTTCATCCGTTGCTCCATCCGTCCCTACATCCCGAACCCGCGGCGCTGTTTTAAGTGCCAGAGGTTCGGGCACGGTACGAACTCTTGCCGTGGCCGAACGACGTGTGCAAAATGCGCGGCGCACGATCATCCGAGCGAGAACTGCCCATCCGAAACTCTCACTTGTGTAAACTGCGGGGGGCCGCATGCAGCGTACTCCCGCAAGTGTGAAAAATTCCAAATGGAAAAAAAGATAATTAACATCAAGGTCACGGAGAACATCACCTTCCCAGAGGCGCGAAAGAGGTTCGCCTCTTTCCCTCTGGGGAGGTACGCAGACGCGGCTCGCCGCGGAGCGGCGTCTGGTTTCCACAGGGACCAAGTTCAGCGAGTCTGACCTGGCCCCGCCCCCGCCCCCCACTGGGTTGCCTCACGCAGTTCAACCCGGCACCACGCCGCTTGCTGAGGCAGCAGCGGTTGTGGTGCAAACCACTTCTGTCGGGACCGGTGCCGCTCCCGCCTCTGTCTCCCCGTCCTCCAGTCCGTTGGAGGGTACCGAGGTGATGGACACCACGGGCCCCGCACCGGCTCCCACCGTCACCGCACCGCCCGTGCCACCTCTGGTGCCCCGGACGCCCTCGTCGGTGGCGGCTCAAACGAAGGGCTCCCGAGGGGGGGCCAAGTCTGGGGGGCCCGGTCCGTCGGGCACCCCTCGGACATCCGACGACGAGATGGATGTCGGGCCGTTCCTGCCTGCAACGCAGCGCAAGGAGCGGCCACCGACTTCCAAGCCTACAGACAGGCCTAAAAAGCCTAACCCCAGAGTAACAGCCCCGAAAGACGACACATGAACACATACACACACTCCATTCATTCTTAAACCTAAATAATGGGAACAGAAAACATCATTCAATGGAACTGCAGAGGCCTCCTTAAAAATCTTGATGATGTGTATGATATCCTGCATGCCAATCAGCCAAGTCTGATGTGCCTCCAAGAGACTCACCTCAATTCCAAACAGACAAATTTCTTAAATAGGTACATGGTATTCAGAAAGGACAGGGTTGGCTGCACACACTCTTCAGGAGGTGTGGCAATTGTCGCCCGGAAGTCCTTAGCCTGCCACCCTGTCACTCTGAACACTGTCCTCGAGGCTGTAGCAATTCGAACAATAATATTTATTAGGTTGGTAACGGTGTGCTCCATTTACATTCCTCCTGATCATGCACTTTCGAGCTCTGATTTCGAGGCGCTGGTCGACCAGCTGCCCGAACCATACATCCTAACAGGCGAACTTAATGCGCACAACTCTCTTTGGGGCTCCTCCAGAACGGATGCCCGAGGTCGCCTGATAGAGAAATTCCTTACATCTTCTGGAGCATGCCTTTTCAACAAAAAACAGCCTACATACCATAACTTAGGACATAATACGTACTCACATCTCGACTTGGCTATTGGTTCTGCAATTCTCTTTCCATGTCTTGAGTGGGGCGTGGACACGGACCCATATGGTAGTGACCACTTCCCCGCATCCCTAACATACAGAGGTAAAGGCCCATGCAGTCCATCTGCCCATAACAGGTTTAATGAATCAAAAGCAAACTGGAGTACATTCACAGAAACATCTAAACTACACCACACAACAATAAAACACCTACACGTGGAGGAAGCAGCCCAACTCGTCACGGCGCACATAGTCGACGCCGCCGAAAAGTCCATTCCCCAGGCCTCCAGTGGGTCCCGCACCCCAAGGAGGCCCTGGTGGAACGAGGACTGCAGGCGGGCGCGAGAGGCCCAGAACAAGGCGTGGGGTGTCCTTCGCCGGTACCCCACGTCACATAACCTCATTTCTTTTAAACGGGCAAAGGCTTTTGGGAAGCGAGTGCGTCGTGAGGCGAAAAGGGAGAGTTGGCGCACCTTCCTCACTTCCATCAACTCATACACTGACACACACAAAGTCTGGACACGAATACAAAAACTAAAAGGACAACAGACACACAGCCTGCCCCTGGTTAGTACAACAGGGGACACACTGGAAGACCAGGCTAACACACTTGCGCAACACTTCGAACACGTGTCCAGTTCAGCACACTACACCAACACTTTCATTAAACACAAAGCATCATGTGAGAAGAAGTCCTTGCGAGACACTAATAAGTCGAACTCATCCTATAACACCCCCTTTTCACTTCATGAGCTGAAGGTCGCACTCGGTACTTGTAAACCTTCAGCTCCAGGTGCACACAGGATTTCATACACAATGATACAACACTTACATGCAGACACGCTTGAAACACTTCTTCACCTCTACAATAAAATATTTCTTTCGGGGCACTTCCCACGCTCTTGGAGGGAGGCCATAGTAGTGGCTTTCCTAAAGGAAGGGAAGGACCCTTCCTCTCCCGCCAGTTATCGCCCCATTGCCCTGACAAGCTGCCTGTGTAAGCTCTTCGAGAAGATGATAAACAGGAGACTCGTGTACTTCTTAGAGTACAACGGTCTTCTCGAGAGCTGCCAGGCAGGCTTTAGGGCGGGGCGATCTACGAACGATCAACTCGTTGCGTTAGAGTCGTATATTAAAGATGCCTACCTCCATAAGCAGTACTGTATGACAGTATTCTTTGATCTTGAAAAGGCGTACGACACTGCTTGGCGGTACGGCATCCTAAGCGATTTGAAGTCCTTTGGTATGTCGGGTAACATGTGGAACACGCTTGCCAGTTACCTCTCTGAAAGAACGTTTCGCGTGCGAGTTGGAACTGCACTCTCTAGAGTTCATGTGCAGGAAAACGGTGTTCCGCAAGGTGGAGTTTTGAGTTGCACTTTGTTTATTGTAAAAATGAACTCTCTTCGGAAGGCTCTGCCACCAACCATTTCTTGCTCAATCTATGCAGACGACGTGCAGTTATCCTTTAAGTCTTGTAACCTGTCTATCTGCGAGCGCCAAGTCCAGCTTGGTGTTAACAAGCTAGCTGGCTGGGCAGATAGCAACGGTTTTAAATTTAATCCAGTGAAGTGTACTTGTGTTTTGTTTTCGAAAAGGCGCGGCATTCGGCCGGATCCAGACATCAAACTCAATGGTGTCTCAATTCCAGTCAGAAATGAACACAAGTTTTTAGGTGTAGTCCTTGACGAAAAGCTCTCGTTCATTCCACACATAAAACAACTTAAACATAAATGCTTAAAGGCCATGAATATACTCAAGGTTCTCTCCCACTCTTCATATGGGGCTGACAAACAACTTCTTTTACGTGTTTTTACCAGACTGATAGGTTCACGATTAGACTAGGGAAGTGTTGTTTATGGGTCAGCAAGTAAGACATCCCTCAAAATGCTGGACCCAGTGCTTCATCTGGGGCTGCGGTTGGCATGTGGCGCCTTCCGGACTAGCCCGGTCGAAAGCCTCTATGTGGAGTGTATTAAGTGGAACTTACAACGTCAGCGAGCATACACAGATCTCCTTTTTGCTTTTAAAATTTCATCTATGCCACACCATCCTTTTAAATCGGCTTTTTATGATACGTCTATCACTGCACTACTCCTAAACCGACCATCGTTCTCTGCGCCCTTCTCTTACAGAGTTAGAGAGGAAGCGTCAGAGCTTTCTGTCTCCTTTTTAGACACCATACAAAGTTCTCAAACAGATTTTATAGCACCATGGCATCTCCGCCCTGTATCATGTGACACATCCTTCACACATGTAGATAAAAACCGAGCTCCCACATGTGCAATTCAGCAGCACTTCTTGTATTTGCAGCAGAAGTATCAATTTTCTGAATTTTATACGGACGCCTCTAAAACTGCCACCTCTGTGTCCTGCGCGGCGCATGGGCCCGGCCTTAATGTCACTAAAACTCTTAACAGTAATACGAGTATCTTTACGGCAGAGGCTTATGGTGTACTTGTTGTTGTTAATCATATCCTTCAAAGTCACATCCCACAATCCATTATATATACAGACTCCCTCAGTGTCGTGCGGGCGTTGTCGTCAACAAAGTCTTCAAAAAATCACGTTGTAAATCTAATAGTCAAGGGTATTATGTCTGTGTATGTCCACAAATTTGAACTAGTCCTTTGCTGGGTCCCTGGGCACTGTGGTATAGCCGGGAACGAAGCAGCGGATCGAATGGCCGCTGCTGCTACACTCTCGAATACAGTAGACATAACCACATTACCCTACACCGACGTGAAACCACACATCAGACAACAACTTCGCAAAACATGGCAAACACACTGGAGTGAACAAACAGACAACAAGTTACACGTAATAAAACCACACTTGGGACCATACACCACCGACACACGTAATAGATACACTGAAGTCGCCTTGGCTAGATTACGGATAGGGCACACTCATGCAACGCACTCGCACCTTCTCACGGGGTCTCCAAGACCTCTGTGCAGCAGGTGCGGAGAGGCCCTATCCGTGATCCACATCCTTATACAATGTAAGGCACTTGACACAACACGACACAAATACTTCCCACAACTACACACACGACATATTCCACCACACCCATCATACTTCTTAGGAGATGAAGCCATGTTTTCAATCAAACGCGTTTTCGAGTTTCTCACCGACGTAAAATTTTTACATCTCATTTCTTATAATGCATGTTGACAACCTGGCCCTTTACACCAGTCATCATCTTCATTACGTTGTCTTTTACTTGGTTTATTTTTACTGAAATGTTCTACTTTTACTTCCATGCCAGTTTCATTTAATCACTATTGTTTGGCGCTCTTTGCCCTTTGTCGGCCTTGCGCCATTAAACTCCAAACATCATCATCATAAATACACAATTCTTTGCTCCTTGAACATTTTTTCATCGACACTTTGATGTTTTTTCAGCCATTTTGATTACTACAAGACGAAAAGGGAAATATGCAGTGCACTTCCTAAAGCCCACTTATGAGAACAGCAAGAAAATCAATAGGACAACAAACAAATGACCACCCGAATCGCCAGCTCAGGCATCTTATCAGGAAAATGTTACCCGTAGGGTTCTTTCCTTATGTCGTGCCATATTATCAAAGCGTATTTTATTTGTCCGCGTACGAAAGATCACCAAATTATATAATGTTTACTACACAATCACGTACTGCCTAAAAAACGTTTCGGTAGTTCCTATTGCATATTTCAGCTTATTTTCGTAGCGATGCATTTTTTCTTAAGGTAACTACTGCGATGACCACTGCAATATACTAACATATCCAGTCAATACTTTATCCTATTTTTACCGAGTACAGCTTGTATAACTGTTGCTCCATATCCCTTAAGAGAACGGTTGCAACAAAGAACATTGAAACTTCGAAATCTAGAGTACTTAAGAAGATCGAGAGGATTTCTATACGGGTGTTAGTTGTAACGCGCATCAAAAACTTGCCGGTGTGCTTCTTCCGTTCCGAAAGCCGGCTTAAATAATGAATGATTTTCTATGCTTGAATCAAGCAGTATCTCCTCCATGTTACGTAATCGGTGTCAAAATATAGTTGTTTAATTTAATAGTTGCTGGTGTCGGCCTTTCAAGGAGGTGTTATCGGTAAACATGAATTTTATTCCCATGTCTTTTAGTTATTTCCTTTTACTCATGGGTCAGCAAACGCACTTTGAGTTTCTACTCTTCCACCACAACAATTTATACTGCAAGCGCGGATGTTGCGAACCGGTAGCGGGGCGTACCAAACTGTTTCAGATTGGCTACTCGGAATTAACCCGCTCCCAGTGCGAGGCAGGCGTACCCAGCAAGGATGTTTTCCTATACTCCTGCTTTGTTACTGCTACACCCTGCTTTCAATTAGTGAATTTCTATTAAAATATCTACGCCGACGTAGAAAATAGAATGCAGTTTAATTCAACTGAGGAGTTTTGTCCAGCAGAGAGCTTAACATCGTGCGTCCGGTAAAAGGTGAGACAAGAGAACAAATCAGAAAGAGGTGAAACATGAAACAAACAACAAAGAAAATGATCGACTTTGTTTAGGTACGGGAATAGAGTTCAGTGGTTCGATTTAAAAAAGAAATGGTAGAATACACTCGAGAAATTGCGGTTTTCAAGTTCAGCGGGTTTCTGCAAACTGCCTCTCTTTGAAACTAATTATAAACTAAGGGAAGCATTAAGTAATTATTTTGTGTGAGCTTGCAGTATTGTGGACATATTTACCTTATTGCCTTTCCAGTAAACATGTTATGTTTGTTTGCGAGTAGGCTAGAAATTGTGGTTATATTAGTTTTATTTATTTAGCGTGTTTGTCCGCTCTGTCAGGCACTGATGTTCGAGCCCTATAAGGCTTTGGTAGGCTGACTTCGGTACAGTTTCTCTTTCTGTTGAATATAGAGTGTTATTATTATTAAACGGCTGAGTAACCGTACGCGTGCAGGGCACGTTCAGCGCTAGAACAGCAGGCGCGGTGATCGCACACGCCAAATATTCACTACCACGCTCTTAAAATTTGTAAGTTTAAAGATGCGGGACACGTCCCGGTGTCCACCGTGCAATTGTGAGACGTAACAACCACGTACGTGCCTTTTCCTTGTGATGACCGATAACAATCTATCCATCGACATACGTATCTGAAGGTCTGCTTGGTGTTGTGTAGCTGAAACTCTACGCGCGAGGCACCAGGCGCTTCTTCTAATCTTTCTCTTTTCGTGGTTTTCGGACATTTTTGAGATTCCGTTAGAGATAAGCCAAACTAGAAATTTTTACCACGAAGCTGCGTAAACTGGTTTTTCCGCCGGATACCCTTCACAGGAAAGCCTCTCTGACCAGGCAGTACTCCTGTCGCCGCCTCATAAAGCCGTGATAAAACTGTTACAATGACGGCTTTGTAAATGTGTCACTGGGGGGCCTCGTGTCAAAGCCTGTTGCGTGCGACAAGTGAGTCAGTTGTAATGGTGCAAAAATAATTCTTGCCAATGTAAAAAAAGCCGAAACGCCGATAGGTGCAAATCTAAGAATTCGCGTCCAACACGTGAGATGACACAAGCTGGACGTTGGCCACAGAAGGAGTTCAACACGTTTGAGCAAACGCTCATCTCACTCGCCCTCCTCTACCCTTGGAACATCACTACAAATTCGTTGTGTAAACGTAAATTGTACATACTTTAATGGCCTGGTGTTCATTTTTCCTATGGCGTAGCGTTCATTGTTGGAAGCACCTGGCCGAGTTTCGAAGCATAACCATTAAGAAAACGTGTATCACACTCAATAATTCTTCTTCGCTGAATCAAGAACTAAGTGGACTGTTTGCTCTATCTGCTCGCCACAAGTGCGAAGCTGGAATAATTCTTCGTTGTGATGGGCCGTCGCAACCCTTGTTATTGGACATATTTGCACTGAATCTCGTTGCTAAGTTAAAATATTATATGCCCACGGCATTTATCAGCTCCGACTGCAAAAGATGTCAAAGCAGCAAGCACATTCGACCACTTCCAGGTAAGGCCTCAGTGATTGGGTGTTTCGATTTTATTTTACACGCACAAATAGCGCACCTATTCAGGGTTTATGGTGTATGTAGGCATATTTAGCTTCCTTGAGAATTGCTGATATGTTTAAACTTTATATCTGCGAATGAAATTGAAGTAACTATCCAGTAGGTAATATTATGAGGTAAGTAGAGATGGGCAAAACGGCTCACTTAGGTGAGCTGCTCAGAACGGCTCAGTTCACTGAAGTGAACCGGTTCATTTTAACGGTTCAGCGGTTCATTTAGGTCTGTAACCTGAGTTAAGCATGCATAGTCTAAATTATTACTTAATTTTTATTGAGACATTTATTTTGATAACAACAATTGGTGCATTTGTACAGAAAAGAATTGTCCTCACCATCATTACAAAAGTTTTTATGTGTAAGTGGTATTTCAGGATCCCTCTCGGTCGGTATATAAAGACAAAAAATGCAATTTTTTGTGAACTTTATAACATCACAGATATTATCTGTACTAGTGAGCTGGGATGCCACAAAAAATGTTTCTGGAAAACACACGATACAAGAAACTAATTTTAATATTGTGGTTTGTGAACAACACTTGGTTCAGTTTATTCGAAGCGAGACGGGTCCGCTTTTTAGCAGCGATAATAGATGACGCGAAAGTTGCACACAAGACTCAGCTGGGAAGGCCGATACGCCTCTAATAACTACACCGGAACGTGCCGACACGACTCGTCCAGAGCCATGCTCAGCACGATGCTCTGATCGAGTGAGCAGCCACTGATCGGTGGTTTTTAGGAGAGCCGCTCTGCCAAAGAACCGCCCGGAGCCGAGAATCGCTGCTAAACTGAGCGGCTCAAAAGTTCCGGCTCGTTCCTAACTCAGACAACATCTGAACGCACAAATGTAACTGTGGTGAATCATATGGTCACGAGTTTATTTTCCTATTACTTTGAAAATACAGACGCAGTTCGTTCACTGCTGCCATTGCGGCCCCCCGATCTGTCATTCACCGATGCCTCCGCCGCGGTCTCTCAGCCGCTGTTCCCAAATTGCGCCTCAGAAGATCCGCTTCACGCAGAGCGGCTGTCGAAAAAACCAGGTCAGAAGAACCGAAGAACGGCTCAAAAGAACCGGCTCTCCTTACTCGGACTGTCTGCTCACATGACAGGAGGCGCTGCAGGAATTTGAAAAATTAGCCCGACCGAGCAACTTCCCCGGCCAGGCAGGGCAGTTGCTTTCTTGCGCCGATAATAAATGGCGCGAAACTCGCCCCGAAGAGCTGTTTTCGGCTCTTCGGCTCAGTAACTGAGCGGAAGAGCCACAAGAGCCGAAGAATGGGTCAAAACTGCATCCGGTTCTCCTGAATCGCATTGTCTGCTCCCACGACAAGGGGCGCGCTGGAGAAATTTGGAAAATAAGCCCCAGCTGGCCCGGCAGTAGAGTTGCTTTCTCGCGTCGATAATAGATGGCGCAGAGAGACGGCTCATTTGACTTGGATCTTCGGCTCCTCGGCTCAGTAACTGAGCGGAAGAGCCGGAAGAGCTGAAGAATGGGTCGAACTGCATCCGGTCCTCCTGACTCGAATACTCTGCTGCCACCACAGGTGGTGCTGGAGGAATTTGGAAAATTAGCCCCAGCTGGCTCGGTAGTAGAGTTGCTTTCGCGCTCCAGCGATAGCTGGCGCAGAGATCTTTGACCCAGCTCTTCGGATCCGTTGCCTCTCCCTCCATGGTTTGCTGTGCTGTGGCTCACCCCATTCTACATAGATCACTGAGGGGGCGAGAAGGGGCTCCCTCTCTCTAAAGAACCGCCGCTCACTTTTACTGAGCCACGGCTCACCCGCTCTTCAAAAAGAGCGGCTAAAAAGATCCGGATCACTCCTGAGCGATGCATTTCTAGAGGTAAGCTCAATTTACCCTATGATAGAACTCGGTTGTTTCCTAGACATATTTACGATAAATATAAAACTGAGTAAGCAACCAATAAGGAAGGCCCCAATAGCTTAGATCATTAATATATTGGTGGAGTGAGTATAAAACAATACTAAACAACCTTTAAGGTTAAACGTTTGACAGACGTGTGCCTCGTTAGCAAGCTACAAATAAAAAATATAATTACACTCCAACGAATCATTCAGAGAATGCAAAAGCCTTGTTTCGGGCCGGTTGGGTTTCTTGTTTACGAGAGACTGGAACCACGAAGAAGCGGTGTCTTGTAGCCTTTAAGCACGGTGGGTTCTTCACAAAGCTCCCCGCTGCGGGACAGACCTGATGTGTGCACACAGAGGGAAGCGCTCCAAGCGAGCAGTTATGGTTTGTGGGAATTCAGTGGACATGCCACTAATGTTAATACTCTTCTTCTATTTCGTTTCTAACTTCAGGGCGGCCGTTCAGGTGACGCAAATTTTGGGAACAGGTACATCAGTGTGTAGGGTGACCTAATTGCATTCCCTGATATGTGTTCGGGCATCCTATTGTGATGCCTAATATTTAGCTAACATTTGTGCTTCACCGATGTATGATTAAGAGTTGGCGTGGCGCGAAATGCGGTAAGAAACAAAAGGTTCCGTTTCTATTCTCGCTTGGTCCTTATAGCGGGGACGAGGTAGCCTATATACGTCGAATGGCTGTGGATGAAGTAGACCTTTTCTCTATTGAAAATGTGGAGCAACTCATCGCCAGCTTTTTCTTACGGGCCGCCAAGGGAAGGTATTTCAACGGTCCGATGGTCGTTGTGTTCGGCGAGTTTGTAGCGCTCTATTTCTGTGCTGGCGGATTACGGAACGAATGAACGTATTTGCATAGCTAATTTTAACGTTCGCAATTTAGCTGCTCTGCTTTTTCTTACGTTCGTACGCCGAAGAGCAAATGCCCTTTACCTTTACACAGTTGCGTAAAGTGGACGCAAACAAGGCCTTGCCGTTGATGGAGACCTGAAATAAAATGAAAATTGCGAACGGTGTCCGTCGGCTTTGTATGAACTGATACACCCAGGCTATTTTCTTTCGTCGTTCCTTGGCCGTAAAGAAAAAGTATGAAGCCGTCGTGTTCGCAATTAACCGCGTGCTGACTGATTGGGTAATGGGATTTATATAAAATTTAATAGGGATTCCTGGCTTAGTCTGTACTAAGATAAAATATATGTTCATATAGCACAGAGAAATTTCAGGCTGCTCAGTCACAGCGAGAAGTTCCTCAGGGTTTCTCTTCTATGTGGTACATCGACAACAAGTCATTGTTACGTAGATGGAGGTGTTCATTGCGGTTCCAATTTTAAAGCACAGATATTTAGGCCTAGCTTTGCCTGATGGTCACACCAACAAACCTGCAAGCCCCAATATAAGCATTGGGTTAGAGTGGTTCTGAGAATCGATCCCGGAACTTTGGCGCTGTGTAATCGGCAACCTAACCAATGGGTGACATAAAAGTCAGATAAGTACCAAGTTAGCAGAGGCGGAAAACAATGAAATCCGCAGCCGATTCGAAAAAAAAAATACGCTTCACGTGGTTGGTATCGAACCGGGGTCGCTCGCACTATAAGACCAACGCTATCTGGATGAACTTTTTTTGACTCCTGGCGCCGAATATTATCTTTGGGTTCGAAGCGCGGGCGTTGGCTTTCGACTTTGCAACGCGGCGAACTTAGGAGAGATGTGACAGCCTGCACATGACATGATCCGGGCCTGCCAGTCATGAAAACTTTCAGTGGTATTTTTAGGAATAAATATCAAGCGCAATCAATAGCCGGGTCTCGGGCGTAGGGAGAGGGGCCGCCAGCTGTGTTGTTACAACAGTCCTGTACCACTAGTGCAAGCTGCACGAAAGTTTTGTTTGTAAACTATCGTTCCTGCGAAAAATACGGCCTGAGCAAGCAGACGTCCAGTCTAACAGCCTTTAGGGGTTTCCGTTAATTTAGGATTGCTTCATTTTCGAGTTCCGCGCGGGCACAGAAAAGGCGACCCAGTTTCGTGCTTGACAGATCGTGCAGCAGTGATCAAACCACTTGGGCTGCTTATCGCTTCCGTGTACCGAATGGCCCTTTTACGCAAAAAAAAAAAAAAAACGATGGCCGAAAAAAAAAAAAACAGACCGCCATGCAGTCGCCAAGCACTGTCATATGGCTGATTAGAAATTCGCATTCGCCGGCACGGCCATCCGGGCGAAGGAAACAAACTCGAAAGAGCTATTTTCAGTTAGCCCTGGCATACAGGGCGAACTTCACAAAGCCTTACTCACTTGAGTTGAACGCTGCCATCTGTTGCGTTGTCGGCGTTCCGCAGCGAGGGGCTTTGTAAGTGATCGACCGAGCTGACAGCCCCCGTCACTCGTGAAGGCGGAACCAAACCGGTATCGATACCTCGGGCTCTCCATTCTAGGTACGATTGGTTTTATATAATTACGTTTCGCATGTGAGTTTTGTATAGACTTAGCTGACCAGCCGCAAAAGAACTTGTTACAATAACGCTGTTAACTTCGGAGTGAGCAAGATGTGCACGGATTTATTTGCAGAAACCCATTGTCACTTACAAAACCTATGTCCGTCAAATGATACACTAAGCTAGGGATCTACACATTGTGAGCAATGAATTAGCAAGTACAGCCGATTTTAGTTTATTTCAGTTGAATAGAGGACACCAGAATTGAAATACCACATAAAAGGAAAATTTTCGCGACTGTGGTGTGTAAAAACTGGATGGTCGGCATGCGAGGAGAATATTAGAACAGCAGAACATTGTGCAAATTGGAAAAAAAAAGAAAGAAACTTTCAAACAGTTGGCCAATATATTGATGCAGAAAATTTCTTGTATACGGCCAGTAGGTGAGGAAAAATTGACATATAAGTGGGAATTCTGTAGGTCTCAAAAATATTTGTCAGTATGATTTGTTGGCGTTGCGGTTTCATTTGCCAACTTTATTTAAAAAATGAAAGTAACAAATTTATTGTAAAAGAATGTACTTAAAGATTTTCGGACGCATTCATTCAACGCCAGCCCCTTACGCTTATACGGTTAGCAAATATGTTTTAGAACTGTTAATCCAAAAACTACGCTTCAGCTCCCCGCGTCTTCGACAGGTTATTGGTAGTAATTAGAGAAACAGTCTTCTCAGGCCAGCTTATGAGCACTTACCAACTTCGGAGGTATGAAATCATTACATTGTTCAACTCATTTTAACTTGAGCACATAAAACTGTCCAATAGCAGTATTTTAGCCCTCTGGGCTGAGGCGTTTCACATTTCCTGTTTGCTTCAAACAAGTCAAACAAGCATTTGCGCCTGGGACTCATAAAAAGCACTCCAGTGGCCCACCGAAAACTTCTATGTCTGAGTCTGTTTTGAGTTTTATTGAATTTGGTGATTTTTTCTCCAGCAATGATGCAACAAAAGATTTTGTGTACTGACATAAAACAAACTTTCACTTTACTCCAAGGTTAGTATCGGAGTTACGAGAAATAAACTCGACTGAACGCACGTTCGAAAAACATTTTCAACTAGAAATGCCCCCTTAGACGACTCAGTGCTGTAGTCGCTTTTGCTATGTTGTGGTACGGTACATCCTTTATTACACATAATAAATGATGACAGGTTCAAAACGTCTACGTTACGGAGCACACTGCACACAATTGCCGGATATAGTCAACGATGTTTTATTACAAGGCAGACTAACGAGCTCCTCATGCGTGGACCTTATTGGGCGCGGCATTGCGTAATGTCAGGGGGTGGAGAGACGCCACTCGTGGCAAAAAGTACACGCGAGTTAGGACGCAGATGCTGGTGGTAAAAGTATGAATAGTGGACTGTAACTTGACTTTATAATAATCTGCCTATCGTTTATTGTTCACCATACAATGCTGAAAGCCATCCAACTTTGACAAAACATTAAACAGTTCCCTGAAAGTGCCCTGCCTTATAAACCGAAATGCATTCGTGCAGCGACATTATTTATGGTCAATATTAGCTGCCTTGTGTCAAACTAGGAGGCCCTCAGAACTTTTGTATTGGTGTTAAATTTACGAATACCACAGCAATGCCCTTTCAAATGAGTAAAGGGAAGGAGTCCTTTGGGTACTAGCATATTCCAGCTTCACCATAAAAGGCCCAAACAGTGCTTGACGTAAATAGCGCTGCTATGTTTAGGTACAAAAAAGTATCGCTTGATGGGGTCGAACCTACAAAAACGTAGTTGCGTCTAAATTGCGCCCCCGCTCTCAGACTTGGTTATCCTGCATGCCATTTTGTTTTTTTTTGCTTGCGACTGGTGTGCACTAACTGAGACCGAAGAATAGATCAAATTTACCTGGGCCCTGCTCAATGAAGGGTGTTCATTTAAAAAGGAGAGCGCTCAGCACTAGTCACCAATCCTCCTGTCGGTGATAAACGTGCTGACTGACGGTTTTGTTTAGGAATATGATTTACTGTAGTTGCAGAAGAGATACTGCCTGTTTTGCCAGATTGCTAAAGTACTTCCACACCGTTAAAACAGCCTACATTGTGGAGGATAGACTGCCAACATTATCCGTAATCCTCTACACAAAATTAGGAATTCTGTTAGGGGAAGATAAATAATCTAACGTTCCTAGCTTACATGGTCGATATCCCTTTATATTTAGGATATTTTATATTATTTTCCGACTTAGGCACATGTACAACACTAGTCTTTTCGTCGAATATTTTGAACAGAGGTAAGTGCGTCGTTATTCCTGAACGTTACCTTTGGGGTACCACAAAAGCGATCTTTTTGAAATTTATAGGAGCATTCCTTCTTTAAAATATATACCGCATGACTTCTTGAAACGAGCTAGCACAGTAAATGTTGCATCAAGTTATTAAATCTTGTGTGGGTGTTATTTAAAAGATACACGGTTCACTCCGAAGACAAACTTCACAATTGGGACACATATTCTGCTACCTTGTTTACGTATCGTTTTTATTTTTCGCCTGAGGCAATATTTTGGTCTTTAATCAAGAAACTATGCTTTGTCTTTCCCAAAGCTGGGAACACGACCTTGCTATGAGCGTTAATGATCACAACATACTGCTGGAACTTCTAAAACCACTTGAAAAAAAGAATCAGTTTAACGAGACGGTTTGGAATAAAACAGATGCATACGTCATGCCGTTAACGCACAAATTATAACATTTACAAATGGTATACCACAAGCCTTCAGCAAAATCTCAGGTCGTACGAATAGTACTGCTTCCTGTACTGACAGTGTAGGACTGTTTTCATATTAACTGAGTGGCCGCATACCAACCAGCGTGAACTAGTATACTGTCCTTAGGTGGTACACGCATGTCTAAATAACTTGAGTTAAAGAGTTTAGAATTGAGTCTAAATAACTGCTTACAAATTGGGCCTTCAGCAATTTAAAAAAATTGCATGTTTCTTTTTTGGAATGTTAAGGGTCAGTATTATTAAGGCAAGCTAAAACCAGCCCTAAGATTGCGCCAAATTTCTGAATGCGATATTGTCCAAGGAGGTCAAACATACTGACATTTCTTTTATGCTTTTAAATCAGCTGTATAGGAATTCGCACGTAAAATTGGGGATCGAGAAACTGGACCTCCAAATGCACAACGTATTTTGCATAATATTCCATGAAGTAGAGTACTACCGCGAAAATTGTAAATCACCTGGTTGAACCAGTATGAGGCACAATATAAATTGCATAGATTTAGTGCGGTTTTCAAACATTCGCGTACCTGAAACATGTTTGGCTGCCCGGAGAAGCGAGAGTCACAAGTAGTGCCATGTCTAAAATCAATAAAACCACACTTATTTTTGTCGTCTGAAAGCCAAGAAATATTCGCAGAAAGAGCGAGAATGCCCTAATCGCGCACAAGCCCTGCTACAATACCTCATATTGTAAAAAATGTGTTAAGGCGGTGGAGGTTCGCTATCTGACTTTTCGAATTTCAATGCATATACGCAGCTTTGCATATGGCCAGAGTCAACAAATCGTTAGCTGTATGTTTCAAGCCTTCGAAACACTGGGAACTATTTAAAATTTTCCCACAATAATCCACTAAGTGCACTTTTATATAGCGAACGGTTAAAATAAACATTGCGATTAAAACAGCTGCTTGTTTTGTTTCCGGCATAAAGCATCAAATTCTGAACCGGAGATGGCGCGATGAGGTCGACTGTACTTATTTCTCCGTGATCATTTCTAATGGCATCTTGGAAAGCAGTTTCGGCAAATGCAAAAAGGTGATTTACAATGGGAGCATACGAAAAGATATCGATGGCGTATTACCATTTTATTTTCCCCGTTGAAGTAGTACTGCTAGGTTTGCACAAATATTTAAGGTGCACGTAAAATATTCGGAGTCCTTGATCAATTATCGGAGGCAGGTGACTTGAATGTGAACATACTCACGCCGCCAAACATTAGTTACGGCATTATTATGGAGTGCTAAGAACATTGAATCGGCAATCCTTGTACATTTTCTTACTTTTGAGTAGCCAATCCTAGAGAAATAGGCTGGTTACTCGTATATCTTATCTCATTTTCACTATATTGTTAGATCAGTCGGGGCAATAAAAGTTTGAATATGGCATGCTATACTTCGACCACCCCAAAAGCCTGTTGGCTATTTTATTTAGGTAAACAATTTGAAAGTCATGTTCGTTGCTATTCCTCCTTCCAAACTGCGTAGGGTACTACGCACGACGATACGCATGAGTACTGGCTTGACTGGGGATACGGCAGGGGTCGTGCTTTGTGGGGAATTTTTTCAAAGCGTAGCTTTTCAGCTTGATCCCACCAACTTTTCGTGTTTTAACTTTTCTTTTGACATCATAATGCTATGCGAAACTTGGTACAGACAAGATGATGAAATACTGAAAATAACTGGCTATCAAACCTGCTATGGAACCACCTTGAAAAGAGAGGGTGAGGTGTGCTACTGATGATAAAGAGCACTCTTGAGTCTGAGATAATTCAATAATTCACAAAAATAACTCAAGATTAGGAAGTCCTAACCATAGTTTCAAAGCAAAACCTTTATTCTACAGTGTACCGCCCCCCCTTTGGTTCTATCACTACTTTCCTTCACTTTTTAGATATGTTTTTTAGCTGGATTAACGACAACGATTTTAACCTGGTCCTCGGAGGGGACATAAACATGAACATGCTAAACACGATGACTGATATCCACGATCTCGTAACTATGCTGGCGTCGCATGCCTACATCAACACCGTGAAAGCCCCTACTCGCATTCAAGCTAATTCCGATACTTGATTAGATGTCTTTATCACTAATATAGGTCCTACTACCATACTTTCTGGTGTCATTGGTTGTCACATTAGCGATCACTTGCAAACCTTTTTAATGTTTTACGAACCCACTGCAGTGAAAACGAAAGCTCAGGTGCGCGTATCGGCTTTCCAATACATCAAACCCTTCACGCTTACGGATTTCCGCACCTATTTATCACAAGTCACATGGCAAGACTTTTATAGCCAAACTGACCCTAACGATGCGTAAGAAAGCTTTTTCGATATTTTAAATCGATTTATGCAGAACATTTTATGTCTCAAACAGCCCGTCCAAGAAAAGCCCGCAAGCCTTGGATAAGTAATAAAATACTAAAACTAATAAAACACAAAGATTCTCTTTACCAGCGATTTTTACGTTTCAGAAATATAAACGAGTTACATTGTTTTAAGGCACTTCGTAACAAAGAGAATAAATCTTTTGAAACAAGCGAAAAAGCATTACTTTCATAATTTATTTAACCCTGACACAATAAAGCAGAGTGATACAGTATGGCGTAATTTGAATTTTGTGCTCGGACGTACGCGCAAGCAAAATAAAACCGAGAATGAAGTACCGCTTGACGGGGTAAGTTTGACTGCAGTTGAACTGTCAAAGGCTTTCAGTAACTTTTTCGTATCTCTGACATGCAGCACTTCCTGTTCGCGCGGCTTAGAGTACATGCATCCACGGAACAACGAAAGCGCATTTTTAAGGCCAACAGATGCGCAAGTAATTCACTCGGTTTTCGTTTCTCTGCGTAATAGCAAATGCACCGACGCAGATGACTTGCAAAATTTATCAGTTAAACATGTTCTTCATATCGTCGCTCCGGTTCTTGCACATGTGTATAACCTAATTTTTACACAGGCAATATTCCCCCGGCACATGCAACTAGCTAAAGTCTGCGTTCTTTTCAAAGGCGTAGATAAAAATAAATTTTCTAACTACAGACCCATTTCAATTATCCCAGTCTTCTCAAAATGCATCGAAAATCTTATTAACGAAAGGATGACCAGTTTCTGTGACAAGCACGACATCATATCGACCATTCAATTCGGTTTCAGACAAGGTCGATCATCAGAATTGGCATTGCTAACACCGAGAGAATTACCTTTGGATGCAATTGAAAGCAAATTACTAACACTTGGCATCTCTATAGACTTTTCTAAGGCATTTGATCGCATTAATCTTGACACCTTAATAAAAAAGCTCGAAACTTATGGTTGCCGCGGAATATTTTTGGACTTCATCACAAGCTACTTGCATTATCGAAAACAGTATGTTACTATTAATAATAAGGCATCCTGCACCCAGCAAATAAAATGTGGTGCACCTCAAGGTAGCAGCATTCTCGGACCCCTGCTTTTAACCTCTACATAAATGACTTTGTCAATACTACCGATTCAGCCGAATTCATAATTTACGCGGATGATGCAAGTGTAATTTTTACTGCAGCTAATACTTTCAATATAATATCCAGAGCCAATGATGTTCCAAGTGAACTTCATAACTGGAGCCTTGCCTATTGTTTAGCCATTAACGTAACAAAAACAAAAGCTATCTTTTTCAGATCTAGAAACAAGATAATTGATATAAATGATAGATAAATAATTGGTAGCACTCCTATTGAAATAGTTCCTACCGTCAAAAACCCGGGAGTAATTTTTGATGAAACTTTGTCTTGGAATGACCAGGTTAACTCAGTTTCGAGCAAATTTCTCCCATTGCTGGCATTCTTACAAAACTCCGTTCTGTTTTGCCTACTCACTTTAAATTGTTGATCTATAATTCCCTGTTTTTGTCGCATTTACAGTACTGCAACCTAGTTTGAGGACTTACCACTACATCAAACTTGAACAGACTATTTTTACTTCAGAAAAAGGCCGTGCGCGCGATTACTAATTCTACATATTATTCCCACACCAGCCCACTTTTCAAGCAGCTCTACATTGCAACAGTGCAGTGTATCTACAACCCCATTTTACTAAAACGCTACAGGGCAGCAGTTAGACAGCATAGAAACCCTTATGAACAACTCCTCAACTTAACGTAAATACGAACCACTACAACACAAGACGTTCTGAAAAATGGCAAGTCCACGCGCACGCACTAACTATGGTTTTCAGATGTTACAGCATACGCTACCAACTCTTCTAAACACAGTTGCACAATAATCACAGAAATGAATATTCGTGCATGCCTTTCAAATAGTAGCGATTGGACATTGGCCATCACGCTCCGGTGTATCTTTTTTGTGTCTTTTTTTATTTTTTGTTACCCTGGTTTCTGGCATCCTTGCTTTATTTTGTACTTGTAAATGTCCTGTGAATTTTTTGTTACCTTGTGACTGCCAGTGCTTTGTTAAATTGTTTGGTCTTTGTCGCATTTACACGGCGCATTGCATACAGTAAGTTATGATTTGGAGAAAAATTGTTGCTGCACTTTTTTTTTTGCTTTTTGCTTTGATGTAAACCTTGCTCTCATTTTATGTTCTTTATAATAATTTATATGTCCTGTGCTACTCCCGCTGTTAAGCACCCTTGTTTGTTTGACTGTAAACAAACATCCGACGAAGGGGCACAGACCCTCGTCAAGCCCAATCCTTTGAGGCATTTTGTCTGTGCTCTGGACATCTGTAACAAGTCTGATTTCGAATATAGAAAGATTCAAAGATTCAAAGATTTAAGTATTCCGTTGCGACCGTTTTGTCAACAGAAAACTCCCGCGAACCAATGAAAGATACTGAAACTCTAAAGAAGTTGAATCGAACCTGCAACATGTACACAAACGGAGAGAGAGCCAGTTGCCTTACCGATTGAGCTAGGAGCCAAAGCATACACGGGAAGACAGCCGGTGCACTGACGGAGCACATCTGCGGGATTAGCCCTTCCGCTGTCGGTGAGTACTACGTGATAGCGTAAAACGACCTGTCGCACCACTTCGCGCTCCACTCGCGGCACGTTTAGCGATAGTGTGTCGCGTTGCGCCTGCGATGTAATGCGAAGGCAAGATAACCGTTAGCCATTAAGGGTAAAGGTGTGGATCTCTGTAAAAGGCAAGCGTGGCAGGGGCGGCGTAAAGTTAGATGGACAGATGTGATCACATCTGCGGGATTAAATTATTGCAGTTCACACAGGACCGGGATAATTGGAGATTACTTGGAGATGCCTTTGTCCTCTTCTGGGCGTAGACAGCCTGTGATGATGATGCTGCTGATGATGATGTTGAAAGGAAGATAACGCCATTGCATGACATCTCCCTTCTGCTCCGTCTGTACCGCCTATACAGTCGCCTCCGTCGGCGCCAGAAGAGACACACCAGAATTGAGATCGTCTAGTGCAGTGTGGGAGCTTTCTTTCATTGAAAAAAAGCGTTCCACTCAAGTGTTTCACCAATACCACTCAACTAACCACCATTCACTAAGAACGCGTCGATTTAACCTTACCGAAGAATATTGTGAAGTATTTTCACTGATTTCTGGTTTCACTCTGTAGGGCCACATGTGGGAACTTAACTGACGTCACATTGGTAATGATTGTGGGTGTCGCTTACAGCTTCGCTTTCCAGCCAGCATCACAAGGTGGATAGGCAAGCATTTTCTCTATAATGCCAGTTATGAACGTGGTAACCATTTGTGTCATTAAGAACCTTACACTATCCTAATCATTTTTCAGACGTTACAGCAGTTCCTGGGAAGCGTTGAAAACTGGTATCATCCTTGCTAATGGTGCCGCCTGTCGGAGAACAGTCCGCTTCTTTTCAAAGTGGGCGGCCCCACGTCTTCCCTGTTAAACATTTGTCTTCTAAAAATTCATTTGTTTACCTTTTCCGACATTAGAGTTCCTGTAAATGCTCCCTACGGGAGCAAAGTTGCGCCTTTGATTTCCATTCGCCACTCACGACCCTATTCCTGATCGCCGTCACGTGCACAAAAAGCATCCACGCACGGCAGAGAAGACGGCGATGCGGCTGCAACGCCGCTGCTGCCCTCTGCAGTCGGCGTCTTTCGTACATTTTGCGCCGCTGCCATGTCGCATTCGTAGAGTAACTTTTTTGCACAACTTCAGCACGCAGTCAAGCCGACAACCCTGAAGGCCTAGAATTTGTTTTGGTCTTCCATTTTCGCTGTTGTCGGTTATTAGCAGCTGACTCTTCCTTTTGTTCGAATGCTTACATGAGAAGCTGACGCCTAGCTCTATTTTGCACAGCCATATCTTCCCGATATTTGGATATGCGTTATAGGAAAACTGCACTCAAGAGAAGGAGGATGAGTAAGAGGAGGACGGGAAAACTTTGTTGAATAATTAAATCGATCTGGTTAGTGGGCCGGGTCCTCAGTCCAGGACAAGAGAGTAAAAGTAATTTTCTTCTAATCATAGAACGCCATCCCGAGTAGAATAGGATTTGTTCTTCGCTCCTGGAAGGGTTGAAACACGCCGTGTGGCAAGAGAGAGACCTGCAATTTTGAATACCCTTATACACTGCATGCTTCGCCCCTCCCCAGGCTAACCAGATCGATTTAATTGTTAAACAAAGTTTTCCCATCCTCCCCTTACTCCTCCTACTCCTCTTGAGTGCAGTTTTCCTATAACGCATATCCCAATATCGGATGGCTGTGCAAAATGTTCCGAAATATCCCTCCAGGGGTTAAGAAACATATTCGTGTTACTATAAATTTAACGAAGACGTGACTCGTTTTGCTCAATAAACCTCCATACTGGTTAGATGCCTGGTCACATCACTTTACGTTGTCAAGGCATGAAAGTTTGCTGACATGCACTATAGACTGCAAAAACTGTAGGTTCAGTTCCAAATAACCCAGTGTGTATATACGCGCGTGCTGATTCTATACCAGGCATCTAACCAGTATAGGTTTATTGAGCAAAACGAGTCACGTCTTCGTTAAATTTATAGTAACACATATATGTTTGTTAAGACCTGGAGGGACATTTCGGAACATTTTGCACAGCCATATCTTCCTGATATTAGGATATGCGTTATAGGAAAACACCCCTAACATTAAAGCAAAGCGCGCGTTACAAAAAAAAAAGCAGCGACGTCGGGGCGCGCTCACGCTCCCCTCGCGCAGTGCGCACGACTCCTTCAAGCCCGACGGTTGGCTTTCCCACGCTGCTTTGGATGCTCGGCGGTCAAGATGGCGGACCTATGGGCAACTCTGCTCCCGTAGGGAGCATATACAGGAACTCTATCCGACATGAACGTATGACGCCACCTGTACTGAACAACAGACGTCCAAGCGAAACGATATCGCTTGCCCTGCTAGCTTCTCATTGTCATTTCTCTGGGGCATGCACCCGTTAAAATCAGGCTGAAACTGAAGAACTCTGGTTTTGAACTTAAAGAATTGCAGACACCAGGTAATTTTTGATCTTAAGCAACACTGTCTGTACACTAACCATCCAGTGTTTTGACATACCTCCACAACACAGAACAAATTTCGAGTTCTTTTTCACATACCTCCTACAAACCTTTTACGATACTCCAGGGTAACCTAGAAACGGAATAGTAGAATGCATCTATGTTTTTCTAGAAAAATAAAAATATTTACAGTTTGTGTTACAACTAAACCAAAAGATAACTGTATCTCTTTGATTTTTAATCTCATAGTTGAGAAAATGATCTTTCTGAAATTTTTTACTATTTAGTGTTTTAAGAGCTATTAAATTGAAACGTTTGCTGCAGTTTAAACAAATAAACAGTTAATTAAAACTTAATAAGTTATTATTTATTACAAAAGCAAGTCTAAACTGATTTTATTTCTTTGAGTATAAAATACCATTTAAATATTTGTGAGATTGAAATTATGCATCCAGAAATCCAGCACAAGTTGTTGCAGCTAACAAAACCTATGTACACTTGGTTGCAACGTGACTGCACCAACAATGCCTCAAAAGGCCCGGAGGAAATAATATGCTGCGATGTTACTCTGAAACTTTCCGAATAGTAAATACACCGTAACTTAGATTACCCGTCCTGTTTGCAAACTAATGTAAAAGAATTGACAACAGCCAGATACCATGCTAGCTTCCCCCATTAACCCGTAGGATTTATATGAAACCTTGGCATGTGAGCTAGTCAGGCAGATTATTTTCGTGCAAAACCAATAAAGCAATATGTACGTCACACCTGCCTCCCTCTAACAACCTCCTGTTACGCCAATATTTCTACAGTTGTAGCATATTTCGGCGACATATCCGCCTCTATGTTTTCATAAACCGTTGTCTGTGTTCCAAATATGCCTCTGCAGTGCCACACAGGACTAATACATCAATAATATGGATACACCACTTGAACCTTCAATGCTCGCTTGCAGTATTTTTCCAAAGCAGGTGTACATGGCTTTGAAATTTAAAAAAAATAATAGGCGAACAAAAACCTTGCCAACTTGAATCGTAAAGGAAGGAAAATAAAATAAATACGCTGTAGGCCATTTGCAAAGGATGGGCATGCGTTCAAGATATGAGCAGTATGTTGATGAGCAACATACCTTCGATATACGGGCTTGACACAAGAGCAGTCTAGGTCATAAAACTAGCAATATTTGATTAAAGTAATTATGCACATCATTCGTAGGCTACCACAACGCGTCTTCCTTGAAGAGCCGTTTATGATAATTCGGTAGAATTCTTCGTTTGAAATCTTCATGCAGCGTTTCAGCATACTTATGCATTCAACAACTGTGTTCCTCTGACAGTCTGTACGACAAATCTAGGGAAAAAACGTGTAAGTGCTCCTAAACGATCTCTGCACGGAGACATTTTTAAACGCGCGCAGATGCCAAAGAGAAACATTTTTCGGACTATTCCCAACTCCACACAGAGTGGTGTGGTGGGATAGGTACACGCAAGGCGGCTTGTCATATTTTCGTAGCCCATAATTTGCTTCTTTCAAAAATTACGGTTATCGCTTATTGTAAGTGTTTTTGCAGTCCATGCGCGCGTCGGGTGCCACAGGTACGCTGAAGCCCAAGGCCCTATTCTTGGCGAGTTGGAACAGCTAGAATTGCAGCGCGCCTTTTATATTCGGCACGATTAGATTTAAATGCCTGCGCGAATAGGTACAGCAGCAAATGGAGCTCGTTTGAGATCTTTTGCACAGGATGGAAGAATGGTTAATTGGTGTTTGCCTTAATGCGCTTTTGATACTGTGGCTAAGAAGAAGACGAGCGGCGGGTTAGGGATATCGATAGATTGTACGAAGCGGTTGTAATGAGTAAGGTGCACGTTTTTATCTCGACTCGGTTTGTGATTGAATGGTCGTAGGTGGAAAGTGGTAAAAACTAGCATTTTTTGGTTAGCTGTTCGTTGTATTTAATCTGCCCTTACGCTAATAACCACATGCATAACCGGTGCTAGGAAATAACACGTGTGTCACAATTACAGGTCTTCTATCATGAAATCCCTGGTGATTTGGCGACTAGTAAGAAGTGGATGGCGGCTGTGAAGAGGACGAATGGCCGCTTTTTCGATCTGACATTCTTATTAAGTCTCCTGCCATCACTTCCTTTACACCGACTGCTTCAAGAGCGGCCAGTAGTCGCTGGTACCTTATGAATTCTATGTCCCTTCATTTTCATCGTTCAAGAAATACCACAACGAGATCTCCTCGCGAAAGACAACTTAACGCACTGCCGTTTATAAAACAACATGAATACAGCAAATCAGACACGAAGGCCAAAGCAAGGCAAACTGGTTCGAACGACACAATGCATAATCTTCCCGAAATCCTGTGTGCAGGCATCCCTTAACTGATATTGAGGAACATCTGGAGACGGGCACCTTCACGGCGTGTTGTACTTTTGGGAACAAGTGGTTTTGAATGAACGTCAACTCCTGGATATGAAACGAATGTACGATAAAGTTTAGCATGAGAAATTGCGGTTGCAGATACACGTTAACTCGACACTTATTGAAAATACCATGTTTCCTGTCGAGATTTCTCAAGTTATAATTGTGCTTAAATCATTTGGAGTCGTCTGTTCTTTTCTTAAAACAAGTTTATACAAAGAGAGGACGATGATGTTGTTTCGTTTCATTTCATTTTATTCAGCATTTTTTAACAAAGAACAACACGAATGCAAGGGCAAGAACAAAAAGCTGCCATGCAGCGGCTTGGCAAGGGTCCTTCCCCCTGAATTTGGCAACGGGCACATTGGCAACGAACACTGAACACACAAGAAATAAAACAAAAAATATGTAATAAACAACTACCAACTAAACACGCAGGAATACGTAGTGCTACCTAAGCAAGGGTACCGAGATAAACAGGCAAAAAACGAATTTTACGTCAAATTCCGCAAACAGAATTACACAAACTCTAAAGATTGGCAGCAAACAAAATTAGCGCTTTAACATCACGCAGAACGCAATGTACAATAAATGAGAGGACCGTTAGCCAAATACTGTCGAAAAATTGTTATAGAATACAAAAATATTTTCTCAGATCTTTAAGGTTGTAATTTGTTATATATTTGTATTCGTAAGGATGGTACGGCAAGTTGTGCTGCAGTGACTGTAATTTACGGCATTACGAAATTTAGGTATGGACGAGATATTACTATTCCACGTGCACAACGTGTTTCTTCTATGCTTAAGGGAGGTCATGGTCGTCAAAAATGTTTAGAACAATCGGAACTCGAACAAAATGTACGTAGAATTCGAAACGCGTACATGCGTTCTGCTTTGATAAATTCACGTTTTTGGCGGCTTTGTGCGTTGTAGCAAGATATTCCATGTTCACATTGTGGCAGACGATTTTCTTTTAAAACATTAAAATTTCGTTAGTACTCGTTATGCTTGTACTTGCCCATGGCAAACTGATACGTAATATGTGACAGAAACAAAACGTGGTAAAATTGGTGGAAACGTATTCCAGATAACCTTGTTGAAACGCAAAACAAGCTGGAAACGTATTCCAGAAAACCTGGTGTAAACTCAAAACTTGATTGAAATGTATTCCAGAGAACATTGAGAGAAATCGAGAAACCGCAAAATCTGCCATTTGGAGGCCGGTATACGACTGAAAGTCACATGTAGATTGTCCCGTATTGGTAATATTTTATATTCATCTTCGATTGTGCAAAATTCAGATACTCAATATTATTTACTATGTTTTTCTATAAGCAAATACACGCCACGACCACGCTGATACGGCCTATGAAGAAAGAAATGTCTGTAGCCATCACCATCATCATCATAATCATTATCGTCAGCCTATCTACGCCCACTGCAGTGCAAAGGCCTCTCCCATTATTCTCCGATTACCTCGGTCCTGTGCCAACTGTGACCAATTTATCCCCGCAAACTTCTTATTCTCATCTGCCCATCCAACTTTCTGCCGCCCCCTGCAACACTTGTCTTCTCTAGGGATCCACTCTCTTACCCTGAATGACCAGCGGTTATCTTGCCTTTGCATTACATGCCCTGCCCACGTCTATTTCTTCTTCTTAATCTCTACTAATATGTCCTTACCACGTGTTTGTTTCTGACCCACTCCGCTCTCTTCTTGTCCCTTATTGTTACACCTATCATTTTACGCTCCATTGCCGCTGAGTCGTTTTCAGTTTAGGTTGAACCCTCTTAGTGAGCCTCCAAGTTTCTTCCCCATAGGTGAGTACTGGTAAGATACAGCTGTCATACACTTTCTTCTTCAGCGACAATGGTAGGCTGCTATTCATTATCTGCGAATGCCTGCCATATGCACCACACCCCATTCTGATCCTTCTAATTATCTCTGCCTCATGGTTGGGATCTGGGGTCACAACAAGCCTAAGTAGATATATTCGCTTACCACTTCCACTGCCTCGCCACCTTTCTCAAACCGCTGTGCTGTCCCGAGGTTATTGATCATTACTTGAGTTTTCTGCATATTAATTTTCAGGCCCACGGTTGTACTGTGTTTGTCCAGTGCGGAAAGCATGCTTTGCATTTCGTCCTTCGAGCTACTTAGCAAGGCAATGTCATCGGAAAATCCGAAGTTGCTTAGCCATTCTCCATTAACCCTTACTCCCACCTGTTCCCAATCCAACGTTCTTAATTCTTCTTGTAAACCTGCTGTGAATAACATTGGAGAGATTGTGTCTCCTGGTCTGACACCTTTCCTTATACGTATTTTACTGCTGTCCTTATGGAGGATGATGGTAGCTGTGGACCCATTGTAGATATCCTCTATAACTCTTACATAATGCTCATTTACCCCCTGCTTCTGTAATGACTGGATGATTGCTAGGGTTTCGACCATGTCAAATGCTTTCTCATAATCTATGAAGACTATATATAGGGGTTCACTATACTCAGCGCACACCTCTATCCCCGAATTGATCGTGTGAATATAGTCCATTGTTGAATACCCTTTACGGAACCCTGCTTGTTCTTCAGGTTGACTGAAATTTAAGGTGGCAGAAATTTCAGTAGCCACTAAGGATGCAGTAGCCATCAAGGTGCATAATATTACATTCTTTACAGTACCAAGATTCAGTAATCATTATTACATAAAAATGGAATGAAAATTGGTTCAGAAAATACCTGAAGTTTTCGTCTTTGCACTTTGCAGAACGTGCTATAAAGTGTAAAACTGTACTTTGCGATTTGTTAGGAAGTTTAAACTGATGTGATAAAGCAAAATCGTGGTACTTTATATCAAGCAGTTAGCTGTACGCAGGACACTTGCTAGATTGCAGGTATTTAGTAGGTTATCATACCCTGTTCTAGTGCGGAAGCGTTGGGCGGAGCGTCCGAGTTGTCACTTTACAGGTCTGCAGGTCAGCAGGTTTAAAGGTCTGCCATTTTTAAGTCACTTCTTTTGCCTCAGGGACTCTCCCTACCAAAGAGACAGAAGACAAAATTGCGCACGAACGTAGAGTGCTACCAGCAGCATTATGAACAGCACACAGGCGCTGGGACGATTTTGCAGCCTCAGGGAAAAGGCACTTTTTGTTGGTCTTTCTCCATCTTTCTCCGGTGCCTCTCCTTCGGCACCTCGGTTTCCACTCAGTTTCATTGATCACAATAGCGGGAATTTTTCCCTCGGTCGACTTCTTGTACCTGCCTACCGCTTGAACTTGAATGCACTAGAAGCAGTGTATGAGGCTATGCATGCGGTGTTTTATAAACAAGTATCACTCAACGCATGCGGTAGTAGATGCAACTGAAATCAACTGCAATGTTCCTAAGTCGTTTGTGACTCCTTCGCGATTTGTATTACCAAAACATATCAACTCACATATATATTGTGCTTGTCAAACAAACCTGTTCTACAAATTCTCCTCCGTTTTCCCCCTCCAAAGAATAACAAAAAACAACTTCGAACCAATACTCAGTTGCCAGAGCTTTGACATGTGTAAAGCAATTTAAAAATAAACAAACCGGGGTGATACCTAAAACATACTGCTTACTGACAAAGCTATTTACTAGAATGCAAAAATAAATACTGAAACGCATCGTTTTGCCTTCTTGCAGTTTATAAATATCCACAACGTCATGCACGCTCACACTCGAACACAAAGCCCCACATGAATATACAACATACCACTAAAGAACAGAGCATGTTACTAAAACACTAGTGCCCACTGATACTACCCTGACATCACGAAAATACGCAAACAACACTATTGAAGCGCGAACAATAGAAACAGTTATTCACCACATGACTGCAAGAGCACACAACTGAGGAGCAGCATCCAGGAGAAACAGAAAGCGGCTATCGGCACCGGCTAAAGAAGCCACAAACACCCCCAAAATCGCAAATTAACGTAGGTCTAGTGGTCCTCAACCCACGCAATGCCTCCAGACATCGCTCAAGGGTCGTAGTGAATGGAAGCTGTCATGCGCAGAACAAAGGGACACAGTCTACCTGAACACCACATTTACAGAGGGTAAACGTGTGGCATAATATTACCAAATATTTCCACAGTGTACCAGAGGATTTTCCTTCTTGGGTTTACCCAGTGCTGACGAGAATGAGGATGTGTCATTTAGAGGTCAATGATGCGTCATAACGGGATACGAGAGGAACTGTTTTTGCACAATTAAGGAGGTAGTGGCTCAAAGAACGACATATGTCACCACAAAATCGCATGTAGTTGTGCAGCAGTTAGGCACCATACTAATAGGGGGAACAGACCTTTTTTTATAGTAAAGAAAGTTTTTGGAATTGAGGAGTGTATGGGGAAATGGAGAGAATACTCGGGCTCACCGACGCGATTCAGCGTCTGTGTCGCGCAGCCCCGCATGCGCTGACATACCTCGCGAAGTAGCGTCATAATCTGCGCACGTAAGATTCACTTTAAAGCACGCGCCTCAAGTCCTTCATCCCTAGTTACGGCACTTGTTGGGACGAGGTCGGCGTGCTAGATGCCGCCCACCACGGAATAGTCAGAAACATGGAATAAGAAGACTGTACCGGAATCATCGAATTTCCATGCCAAAGTTAAATTTTATGAGTTTTTTAAGAGGGGTCCTCTTTCAAAACGTAGTGATAAGATGAGCTAATGAATGGTAATGGGAAAGCAGGACTAGTTGGCGTTGGGTGTTGAAGTAGAGAAAACGTCGGTGTGCCAATATTCTTCCCTGCAGGAGGTCGTTGGAGGCCGATTTTCAAATATTTGCTTCACCAATACCGCACACGTTGAACCTACCAGAACGAACGGGGCGCCAGCAACTATCCTGGTGACACCGCCATCTCTGTAAACATATAAATCAGAACTTCCCGTTATCAGCGATGCCGTCCAGGAGACTATCCTGGAATGTCGAATCGCCGCACACTCAGCGCGACGGCAGCTGGTTAATACAGATGACATTTCAGCTCGACTGGGGAAATGAATGTACCGTGCAGCCGTATGAATTATAGCCTGTAAAAGACGTTAAAAACTGTCTTCATGGCCAAGATGGTCGCCAGAGGAGGGCTGTTTGCCGAAACGATTCTAGCTGCTGTTTACGCTTTGGTGAGTACAAAAAGTGAACAACCCGTGAAGCAGCGAATTGTCCACTTCAGAAAAAGACGGTTATGGTCCCGCACCACGCCATTGCGGTAAAAGTTTCCGTCGACCGTATACATCATTGTAAAGAAGGCGAAGAAGCCTATATCCACAAAAGCAGTGAAACCAAAAAAAACCGATGGTGGCCTCGAAGAGCTATGAAATGCGGTACCCTAAATGTTTCGTGTGGCAAACAACGCGGAGATGGCCACCGGACACATAATCCAAGACCTTCACCTCAGTGACTCACCGCTGTCATTCGGAACACCTTAATGGTCAGTTTTTCTGTGAACCTCTCTTCCCCTCTACACGATCAGGTATGAACCTTTGTTGAGGTACAAACTTTGCCCCGCCGCGTGTATTCATTTTGATAGGCTTTCTACAGTTGCATTTGCGAGTTCTTTTGAAGAGCCGCCTTGTGTTTGCCTTGAATGCGACGGAGGAGTGGCCAGCGTACGCTGAATATTCACATCATGTACTGGAGTCATAGTAGTACATGAATTGCAACGTTTCACCATGAGTGGTCTCAGCGGTGAACCTTCCCTATAGCGCATTTTTGTATGCGGGTGAAGACTCTCAGGAGAGCCTTGCACCTACATTCAAAGTAAGAAGCAATAAACCACCAATACATTTTATAAGGGCAGCGACGTGTGCAAAGGGATACGTTCTTGTTGCGCGCGAGACATGTACGGCTGCTCGGTAGAGGCAAGCTGGAACCCAAAGACTCATCAAATAAGTAAAGTCAACGGTCTCTTTCCTTGGCAGGCCTGGAAACGAGAGACAAAGGTCTGCAGCGCCATTGTAGTACTCTTTCACTGAATGAAACCATTCTTATGTTTGCGCAGATGGCTGGAGGAGTGGAGTTAAAGTAAATTCATTCATTCATCGTCGTCTCACGCGGCTTACCGAGCCGCGATAAAATGCAAATGGCTCGGTACGACGACGACCCTTCTGGCGGGCAATTCGGTTTCAGTGTAAAAATCGTGAACGCTTACCCCCCTCCCCCCCGTTGGATAGTGGCCACTAGATAGGCACGCATTAAGAACTCACAAGAGAAGAGAGGATGCCTGTCCATGACGAAGGCAGACATATTGGCCATAATTTCTTGCAGCTATACGGATTTAGGCGCGGAAAAGCGATACATATTAGTTTGGACGCATGTTTTCATAAATATCAGCGTCTTCATAGCTCCATGGAGAAGAGCATCGCCACAAGGATTCTTAGTGGGCACGGGGGTTTGGGGCAATAACGCGGCATATTGTAACGTTGAGGAAGTGGATGAAATACTAAAGTAGCGCAGTTGGGCAGACCGGAATGTGAAGCAAGTTTTTAAAAAGCAATTTTAACGGGAATACCCAAACAATTCTTTCGAGCAGCTCTAGCGAACCTCCCACGGTGGCTTTCACCTTTGCTGCTTTATTGCCTGTTGCACTGTAGAGTAAAATGTTACAAAATGTGAGTTTGGAAATGAGCGTGAGATGACAGGCTGTTCTCACAAGCGTTGCCGAATGAGCCCAATCTTCGGTCTCCAAAGAATTCTCTAAATTTGTCTTGGCAGCTGCTCCAGGCGTTTACTGAGACAGTCGTACTTTGTATAAAACTCACCGGTGATGTCCAGACTCTGCGGAGATGACATAAATGGAGGAGGTACACTCTCGAAAAATGGGTAATAAGGATATCCCTAAGTAGTTCTGTTTAAGACGAATTGGTTAGCAGTTCATTTCCCTCAAAGGGCATATCTTCCACACCGAAGACGATGAAAGGGTAATCCCAAAGGGTTGGGGTGCCCTCAATTTTAAAACATCTACAGACTAGAAGGTGAACGCATCAGACAACCGACTTCAATGTACGTTTATTTGCAGTCAGTGATACACATAGATGATTCTTGTCATAGGAAATGTGCAATTGCCGTGAGCTTTTAAACTGCGCCAACCGCTGCCCACGCGCTCTATATACGGCACCGCCGTTATGCGCAATAAAAAACGACGGCAATGATCACATTAAGGGTATTTTCACTGTCTGATTTCAATGCCATAGAGGCGAGGATACGATGCAAAGACACCGAGGGCGTGGTGTATATCCCAACGAAAGTATATAAAGGCAAGGAGCAGCAATACAAGGGTTATGTCTAATGGGATACGTAAAACGGGCAAATTTCCAAACGTTGCTTCGGGAAAACAACCATGAACATAGGGGGATTTGAACCAGTGAATGTTATTTTACAGGAGTATTGGTAGCGCAACGTAAGGGTGGCAAGCAACAATGAAGTTATTGTTTTGGGCTCTCATTTACGACATAAACTGGGTCCCTGCAGGCCCTTGTGTAACATGGGTCGGCCTATAAAAGCTTCCTCCAAACTCAAGCATTCGGTGTGGAATTCTGAGTAAACTTAGCGAACATTGTTTACACTACAATTCGGGCAACGCCAGTAGCCAAGAATTTGCAGTATGGTGACCTAAAGTATCTGCAAACCAAACCACTCCTTCCCCGCAGCACGACACTCTCTGCCCGCAATGGTGCACTCATTGCACGTTGTCATAGAATGTTACTAAAGGTTTCAAACCTCTGCTGAGAGCGCACCGGAAGAAAATAGGCATATGACACGACCGTTTGGCACGCCGGAGGGAGCAAGACCATAGGCGGACCCCCTCTGGAAGGTTTGACGTCGAACATTCGTTAATGGGCAGAAAGTCCAGCCTATGTAGAGCCCGTCACGATGTTTAAGTGATACACCGCAACTAACACCCTGATTGTGTGCACATTGCTGCCTGTACGGTTTTGAAATATTTGCGACATCGGAAAGCATCGTCAGCATCATCATGGTTATTGCGAACGTTCATATTTACTAGCCAGATTCTATGTGTATTACTGTGGCCCAAACCAGGGGTTTTGAATTACAGCTGACGACTACAGGGAGGATAACTATTGAGGGCGAATTTAATATAAACGATCGAAGCCATGGCCTAGTTGAGATCGTCAATGGACTCTCGTTTGGGAGATAGCGGTTGTGCCGGAGCCAGGAAGAATGAGCTAGATTTGCTTCGCTCCGATATGGGAGTGGTCATTGCTAAAACTACATTTCTGCAGTGTGATGGCTTCTGGCCCTTGTATAGCGGGAGGGAGAATGGGACGCAAAAGAAAGACATGGTTTACATTGCACGAAAAATGACAAGGGTGGCTGTGGATCATCTGTCGAACCTTGCTGGTCAGAGCCACAAGGTGGAGCGTGCTGCGTTAATTCGTAGCCCAGTACAAAGGTTTAACAGGTGAGCCCATAAAGCACGCCCACTGGCACGATTGAGGACAAGGGTGAAACAAAAGCATGACCGAAACCGCTACCACCTCCCCTATGCACCCTCTCCTTTATGGCCGGCAGACTCATCAATGCGGCGTGTTTGTTGATGGCATTTCATTGGTATAAATTGCTACGTTGTGCTTTGGGTAATAGCTGCCGGGATTGGTTAGGATATGAGGAAAAGCTGTTTTTCCGCGCCATTTACCAACTGCTTTCTTTAGCGAAACTACAAACTCCACTTAAGCGAAAATTCTGTCTCGTGGGGCTACATTAAGGCAAATGTGCCCCAGAGTACCCAATCAACAATAATATTATGGGTGTTCGGAAACACAAACCGACGTCTTGAAGATTGGAAGAACATCACGCATCCGAGCACCTTTACCAATACTTAGCGTCCTAAATAAAAGTTGGACGAAGAAATACGTTGTGGTCTTCCACTTAGCCATTTGTATTAAACCAGGGCATTGAGTCTTACAAGAAGAATTGGATGCTGTTAATTTCAGCTGCGGCTAATGGCGAAGGGCGAATACAAAGGGCGAAGAAGGGATGGGAACTGAGTATTTTCCCACAGTGAGTAAGCGTCAAACTACGAAGAAGACAGCGGAGCAAACGAAAACGAAGCGTGGCAGGCCACTTACCCCAAAGTGATCTCCCGTACTGTTCCCAAAAAACCTTTTTACACGTACGTTTTCCCAAATACAAAAGCAAGTTTTGTACGGTTCATTGATTGCGACGTAGCTCCAAAACGTCCCACAATAAAGCCAATGTTGTCTGCCGATGCTGATGTTCCTTGAAGTAAAAGGTGGTTCAAACGCAAACCTATGACCAAACGAAAGCCCGTGACTTCATAGTCAAAAGCATGAGGAAAAAATTCATGTTTGTACGCTGAACAGGCCCTTTCGGAAAGCAAACAATTAATTTCCAGAAAAACTTCCCAAGCACCCCGAGAACGGAATGCTTGCGTGTTCGGCATATAACAGGTTTTTCAAGAGTTATGATTTGGTAGTGTAACCGAATTCGCAATTTCGGCAACGGGATGTGGCAAACATTGCCAATTCAGTTAGACTTGAACTTCAAAATTTCACTTGCCTAATGCCACCTAGATGGTTTGCATATAATAGAAGCTGCCGCATAGGGGGCTGCCTCAGATTTGTCCGCCAGTTTTAGTGTATCGCAAGTGAAATATTTCCGTCATTCAAGCTACCCACAAAATGAAGGAGATGCACCGTAATGCTTGCACCTATTTTATTTGCGATATAGTAGTGCGTTAGTGCCCACTGAACCAATCGCCCACATCTGCTATTCCTGTTAAGGTTTACCTCATTTAAGCAATATAAGCTGCAAGCCCAATTTTGGTAAACTTTGGCGATGGTAAACAAGCGCTGTTGCAGCTCCCTACGCAAAACCTTCCGACCGAAGTCCTGCGACTACAATTTCAGAAACAAACGCATCCCAGCGGCGGATATTTGGTTCATAGAATACGGAGAAGGTATGCAATGATTGCGTGAAAAATGAATCTCGCCTCAGACTCGCATTTTTTTCGGCTTTCACTACCAATTTTCAGTTCATCTGTTCAACGCACGCCTATTTCTTTTAGGCGTTTAGAGCAATCATCAAGCTAGATGAACACAGCATGAGTTCTCCACTTTATGCCTCCATTTTACTGTTTTACGAATAAAATATGAGTATGTCCTAATCTTAGAAAATGCTGACGCTGCTTCCTGTTTGCAGCCTTTGTGTTAAATTGAATCTGCTCCTTGTGCACTATATTCAGCACTGTGTTACCCCAAAATAAAGTACCAGATTGCCAAGAACCTTTATCAGTGCGCCGTTATAGTGACCAGGTGAGCTAATCACAAGCGATATACTCCAGAGATTTTTTTTTTTGTTCTCGACACTGTAAGGTCAGGAGAGACATTATCTTTCATCTGCATGAGGGCAGTATCTTTATGAGGAAAGTTGAAATAGGATACCAGAAAATCTATTTTTTAAAACAACCAAGAAAGCACAATGCTTGAAAATGAAAGTATCAATGACAGTTGAGGCAAATTGTTGTGTTGTTGTTTTTGTGCTTGATGGTACTCCCGCAGACGCACATCGCTATCAGTTGTGACCACGGACTGTTGTTCTACGTGAGGTCAATGCCCTGGTGTGATAGTGGCTCGCGGCTGTATCTAAGCAGCCGCGTGTTTCCTTCTTTTGATAAACTGTTCGTTTTGTGATCGAATAAATATGGGTTGCGCTTAGCCAGCGTGTGCTGCCTGCTGTTCTCTCCCCATCTTCGGAGAAGATGCAATATTGGCGAGGAGGATGCAATCCGTGTCAATCCGCACGGTCGAGAGACGTCCAGGCACCTTGGGTGCGAAGACTGACCAATTGCAGCGGCTGCAAGTTCGAAATCATCCTCGAAGACGGGTATGATGATTTCGAATCGTACATGGAGTAGTTCGGGCACTTCCTTTGGACCATCCAGGTGAGCGACATCAAAGTTTCGGGGTTGGTTGCCGCTGTTTGGAAGAAATCCTACCAGCGCCTAAAAACCTACTACCTCCCACGAAGCCCGAGGACAAAGAATATGGGCCAATAATACAAGTCCTCATGAGGCATTATGCTCCGGAACCCATGGTCACAGCGGAACGTTTCCGATTCAACCACCGGATTCAGCAGGCCACAGAACCGGTAGCGGGCTTTGCGTTAGAATTCAAGAGTGTGGCTGCCTCGTGCAATTTCGGGGCATTTTTGGATGAAGCTTTGCGAGACCGTTTCGCGGCTGGGCTGAAAGACCAGATAACGCAAGCAGAGCTTCTGAAGTGGACCACACTGGCGTTTGTAGAGGCGTGCAAACTAGCCTGAAGTATTGAACTTGCCCATTCCTAGACGAAGACATTAAAGCCCCAGGGCAAGAACGGGGTGTCTACGCTGTAAAACGAGAAGCTCCGAGTACAAGGTCCTTACAGCCGCGGGGAAAATACATACAAAACCGAGCAGTGAAGGAAACAACCGGGCGGTCTTGCTATTTTGGCGGAGCCTCCTCCCACGCCGACGAAAGGTGCCAGTTTCGGAAATACCGCTGCCGCGCCTGCAAACGAGTGGGCTACTGACCAGCCTGCAAACGTGCCGGCTGTCCACCAACACAGCGCACTATGTGGAGGACAGTAGTGGCGGGGACTGTATTAGGCTACAGAATGTATTTCTATGTGACTGGAGTTTCGGAAACACTAATCTGAAGGTACGGGTCGGGGTTCGTAATGTGGCGATGCAGATAGATACGTGCGCGTCCATTTCAATCCATTTCAATACTTGGTGGGGTGACCGTTGTTGGCGTGTAACATAAAGCTAAAATCCTATGGGGGAAAGCCGTTAGCGGTTCTGGGCAAGTTGATGATGCCGCAAGAGCACAATAACAAAACAGTGACGCTGCCTCTGGTCATTGTCCGCACGTTGCAAAAGAGTGAGACTGCGTTGCTAGGGCGATACTGGTTGGAAGCTTTTACATTGGACTGGTTGAGCATGTGTGGGGTGGGGATCGATCCCGTAGCTGGTTGCTTGAAAGATTCACGGAAGTGTTTGAACCAGACCTCGGACAGATAACAGATTCTCAAGTAAGCTTGTTGCGGAAGAATGGCACAATTCCAATCTTTTGTAAGCTCCCACCGGTTCCCTTCGCACGCCTAGATCCCGTTTACTAACAATTAGGGGCCTGGCAGAACGCAGGAATGATTGTTCCCGTCCTAAAAACAACTGGCCCACGCCGCTGGTGGTGGTTTCAAAATGCGACAACACGGTTAGGATATGCGGATAATACAGAATGATGGTGAATCTCTGTTTGCCCACCGATCATTATCCGCTGCCAGTCAAGGAAGACTTGTTTGTATCATTGCATGGGTGCAAATATTTCTCTGTGCTTGACATTTCTGCAGCGTATCAGCAGCTGCAGTTGCAACCTAACTCGCAGTTTTTGCTCACGATAAATACGCACATGGGGCAGTTTAAGTTTACGCGCCTGCCGCATGGGATAACCGGTGCATCGTCAATATTTCAGGCAGTCATGGACGATATTCTTGGAAGCGTAGATAAAGTTTCCTGCTACCTTGATGATGTGTTGAGTACCGGGGAACTTTTTAGCAGTGTTGGAAAAAGGTTGAAAGCGTGCTGACAAGGTTCAAGAAACGAGGCATTAAACTGCGCAAACAAACGTGCAAGTTTTTCGAAACGTCTGTGACGTCTCTGGATCACAAGCTGGACGCAAAGGGCATTTGACCATCGCGTGATAAGGTGCGCGCTATCAAAGACGCGCCGACACCAAATAACAAACGGGAGGTGCGAGCATATTTGGAAATGCTCTATTTTTATACCAAATTCGGTCGGAACATGTCAACAGGCTGAAGCCGCTGTACCAGGTGTTGGCCGAAAATGTAAAGTGGCAATAGACGGACAGGGTGACAGATACTTTTAAGAGATCTTAGGATTCCACAGCACTAACATACCACGATCCCGATCAGGAAGTGGGTGTCGTATGGGACGCGTCGGCATGTGGAGTAGGGGCGATCTTATTTCATTATTTCGCGGGACTCCAAAGACCGATAGCGATCGCATCGAGGACCCTAAGCCAGGCAGAGTAGGGTTATGCCCGCCTGGAAAAAAAGGTTCTTGCATTTTTTTTTTTGTTCTTAAGAAGTTTCACAGATTTTTTTGTCGAAAATTCTCCGTTTATTCAGATCACAACACCGTGGTTGGACTTTTCTGGCATGGTAACCCAATCCCTACAAGGGCATCAGCATGGATACAGCGTTGGAAATTAATCCTTGCAGCGTATGGCTACCGATGGGTCTACCGAAAGGCAAGCGGAAATCCAAAATGACCATGCTCTTTCCCGGCTACTGGTCCAGAACTAAGAAGAGGAGTTGGAAGGCGTATATTTCTTCTCTGTGCTAGAAGAGGCTCCCCTATCTGCAAGAGAAATCAAATTGGAAACACGTAAAGATCAACTGGAGTACATAGTCTTGTTTTTTACGCAGAACGGGTGGCCTGCGCATGTGTCGGACGACGATCTTTTACCATACTTCGTTTTGTCGTAACGAACTGTCGGTAGACCAAGAGTGCGCAACATGGGGCAATCGTGTGGTTATACCCGCTTCGATGCGGCGGGAGGTTCTAGAAATGCTGCACGAAGGTCACCCAGGTATGAGTCGAATGTAAATGTTGTCAAAGAGTCATGTCTAGTGGCCTCGCTTAACACTAGACTTAGATCAAGCGGTTAAAGAGTCCATCACTTGTCAGTTGTCACATAATGCGGCGCCTAGAGGGCCACTGTGCTATGGGGCTGGCCAATGCGCAGATGGTGCCCAGTTCATCTCAAATTTCCGCAAAGGGATCGGCATTTCTTTTTGGTCCTGACGGACGCTCACCCGAAGAGGGTTTAGGTGTTTTTAATGACAACAAGTGAAAACACGGTAAAGAAATTGAGAGGTGTTTTTGTGGACTACAGACTACCAGAGGAGATCGTGACCGACAACGGGCCCCAATGCACATCGCAGCACTTCGAAACATTGCTGAGCATGACTGGAAATTGGCATTACTAATCTCATTTCCTTATCATCCAGGTTCGAATGGTAGCGCACACTGGTGCGTTCATGCGGTCAAGAAGGACTTGTTATAACATATACTAGACGACGAATGAAAAGGAGACAGAAAGCCAATACAAGATCGTATAGAGCAATATCTCTGCAGTTATCGAAGCACCCTGTGGAGCACCACAAGACCAGCTGTTCTTGTTCTTGTCGTGGCAGCACAGAACCAGGCTAAGCCTGCTGCATGCTGAAATGGAACAACGCATGCTCGAAAGGGAGGAGCAGACGAAGCTCCACGCAGACCAGAACCGAGGGCCATGGAGACACTACAGTGGAATCGACCAGGTTTTGGTAACACGACTCCGCCCGGACGATGACAATTGACTGTTGGGTACAATTGCTCAGCGGTTCAGCGCTTACATGTACATCGTTCGCGTCGGAAAAGATGATAGATATGTTCACGCGGATAACCTGTGACGGCGTAAATTTCAGGAGAACTGGAACTTGCCTAATTAAGGCGACAGGAAGAGTACTGGACGGGCCGAGAGCGGAAAACGGGGGTCCGCTCTTCATGCTCACTTGAGAGCCTACCTCGACTTGCACGCCTACTCGGCTCAACGATCAGTACCAACCCGCAATGAACCTGACTTCCCTAGTAGCTGAGGCGGCAGGACCTTCTACCGGGCCTTCCCAGACCCGACAGCGCTCCGACGCTCGATATTGGTCCCCATAACGGCGACCCCTCGGAACAATCAGCACCGCGGCTTCGACGTTCTACGCGGTTGAGGTGACCGCAAGACCGTTACGTGCAGTGAGATGAAATTTCGTGAGGGGAGAGGAGCATTGTGTTATCGCGTTTGTTATCGTGGTGCTGCTGCAGACGCAGTTCGGTTTTAGCGGTGAAATTGGGCTGTTGTTCTACGTGATGTCGATGCCTTGGAGTGATAGTGGCTCGAGCCTGAATATATGCAGCCACCGTTTTCCTTCATTTTGATAAACTGTTCGTTGTGTTACCGATAAAACATGTGTTTCACTTAGACAGTGTGTGCTGCGTGTCGGTCCCGCCCCATCTTCGGCGAAGGTACAATACACAAACACGTGGTTGACACTTTCATTATCACGCTAGGCAACGAAAGTGCAGCGGAAGTGAAGACTCCAAACACATCGACACTACGATAGCCGCCGAACTATTGTGGTCTAGTTATTAGTATAAAAGCGAGGAAAAAGGTTGGTGAAATGGTGAATATGAGAAGAAATGGTGAGTACTAGCCCAACTGCGTTTCTACACAGCATTGTCAACGCTCCACTCCGGTGCTTTGGATTTCTGCCTCAACCATAAGGAAATTAGTGTCTACTTCGGAAATCGAACGAGCAACATGGTGCACAACGGCGGACCTAAATTCAACGTGCGAAATACTCGTATATACTCGTAATTGTTGCGGCTGAGACAGGTTCGGTGAACGGAATTTTTTGCTTTGGTTGAGGGGTGCGCTGCGTAAAAAAATACTGAAGAAGGCATGTGCTACGCATCTAAAAGATGTTCTCGGACATAAACACCTAAGGCCTGGTATGTCCCTGTGATACTTGCGTTGTTTACTCGCCTCAACGTTTTTTCTGAGCCTAATCATGGTGATAGGGCGATCATGCCTACAGATACAGTTACGGCAATCACATCCCCTGCAGGAATACTTCAATACCGTAAATCGGAGGTCAGAATTTCTCTTCCACCACTGTTTTTGTGCTTATTCAAGCGATAGAATTAAATTACTTCTGGTGAGGTGAACAATCCACGTATATAAAGGAAATTAAAACATATATGCCCGAGTCACTGCTCTGACTATGTGGTTCCAAAGACGCCATTGGCATATATTGCAAAAAGTATGTTTAGAAACAGAAAAGCTGATGTAAAATTTAAAAAAAATTGATTAGACTTTTTTTGTGTTGTTTTTGTGGTGTGTTGAATATTTACCCGAGACTAAAGTAAACTTTCTTGTGAACTTGTTCACTGTTTTTCTGAGAAGTACAATTTTGCTTTCTCGTTTTATTGTATGCAATTGTTACCTAAACTGTTTTTCACAAGCGCTTTTAATATGACAATAGTGCATCTTTTAAGCTCTTCTTCTTTAAAACAAATCAGCTGTTTTTAGGGACTTTGCTTATGCCACCGGTTATCTTTCCTGTTGTGCTCCTTTTAAGGTAATGCTGTCTGGAGGCGTATTAGCGTCCTTCTACGTCCTTTCAATACTGCGTGATACCGAAAAACGGTTTACCGTACTCTCCACCACAAACGGTGACCTTTTATAGGCCTGCAAAAATTAGGCAACCCTGTGCTGCCTAAAGTTAGGAAACATTGAGTTACGAACGATGTGCAAAACTCTGTTGGCGAAATCTCTACATCAACGGCGATTGTTTATCTAGTTCGCCCTTGCTCATGCAGTTACAGTAAGTGGTTGTACTATATAGTGCTCCCAGGAGTGCTCCAAGGATTACAATTATAACAATACTGCTTGTGTCACCCAGTGTGGGCTTCCCATGCTAGTCCTGTACACATACAATATTTGTATTGTTGCGCGGAACACCTAAAATTTTTCATTTTTAGTCTCCGAAACTTAGTGTCGAATGCTGCGCAAGGTGTTTATCAGCTCTTTGCACGATTTCTAACCTTGCATACTAACTAATTTTTTTAGTTCAAAACTAACCCCTCCGGTTTGCCCGGTCAAGCTTGGGTTTCGGCGGCTTGTTTATCTTACCCTTGGATGAGCGGTGTTCTTATTCAGCCTTTTATTGTTTCTAAATGCCTATCTGATGAAGTGTGAAGTGGCAGTGTGTTTTGTCCAGTTTTAACTGTTTAAGACCCCACAGGGTGGATAACTTGCTTAGTTTGCGATTTGCACATGCGACTTCGCCTAATAGGGCCCCATAGACTGTGGCTTTTTTTTAGTGTTGCACTTTTCGGTATGAATTCGCCAATGTTGTGAGTGGCGAGCTGCTTTAACTTGGAAACTATTGGAACATCCCCGTGATGACGAGGGTATGGCCAATCTACGGCCACTACTCAGGGAAGTTAGCTAGGTTGTTTTTGCTTTCCTAGACCCGTAACTAAACACGGCTACCACCACGCCTAAGAAAGAAAACTTTTATATCAGTAAAATGGTTGTTTCTAGGGTGTTAACATTTAGTATAGAGAGCTCTAGAAATTACAAAGGAGCCACAAACTGTTGGCCGTTACACGGCATGTTTCCAGAAAAAAAACATTGAAACTTTACACAGCTACGTGTAAACACGTCCGTCATGACGGGACGATTTTATAAATATATATCCATGGTGTGAGAGGAAAAACCCACAAAATAAACAAAATGCTTTCGGAGGCAACATTTTTTTTCTTGGTCGAACTGCTGAGGGATAGTGTTGTCCGCAATAAAATGACTTTCAGTTGCGATTCACGGTAACATTGATTGGTTCTGGATAATAACTTCTTAATTATTGCAGTTAGGTGTATGATTTTATTGTGAAAACTGTGCAATATCATCAGTCAAATAGATGCCCAGCGTTAAATTGGGGAAAATATAATTGCCCTTAGAACTATGGGATATCTACTTCAGTCTCGGAGAGCGGGCTTTTAAAGCAAAGCATTACTACTTTCGTACAGAGAATTCGGGGAGGATGCGGAAATGACCTGTTGAGCGGAAACACACCCCTCCAGGCGCGTCGCGTGGTTCGGTGAACCCGCTGTCAGCGGTGCGCAGAAGGCCACGTTTTCAGTGGTTCGGCGCCGAACGAGCCGCGTTCCCCCACGCCGCTGTGGCGTAGGCAGCCGGTGACCTCCACAGCCTCCCATCCATGCAACGCTGGGTCGTATCGGGCAACGTGAATACTCTCGCGCCCGGCGTAGAAAAACGGTCCGTTTGCCTTCACCGAACGCCGCGATCGCAGCATTAGTCCCTGCGAGAGCCACGTTCGCTGGCCTTCATCTGTGAGCGTTGCACGGAACCAAACCAACGGCTTTTTTTTATTATTTATTTATTTATTTATTTATTTATTTACAAATACTGCTGTCTCACAGTTCGAGACATTGCAGGAGTGGGTTCATAACAGTGAATACATAGTAAACTAACAGAACACACGGTTTGGTAGTTCATTAAAAAACTATTGGTAGGCAACTTCCGGAGGAAAATATCCAGATTATTCCACAATTCAACTGTGAAAGGCAAAAATGAAAACTTAAAACAATCCAGAAATGGCATGAAGGGCGTAATGTTAATAGGGTTTGACCTGCGAGTGTTTGCACCGGAGTTTGCAAAGGAAATGGGTATGTCAATGGTGATTATCTTGTTCACGATTTTATGTAAAGTGCCGATACGCTCACAAGTACGTCTGTGTTCCAGTGATTTGAGTGATAGACGTATAGCGTGTAACGAAGGCAAAATTGTCTGATCAGAACGGTGATATATGAATCTTATAGCTTTTTTTTGAACACCTTCTAGTTGTGCTATGTCGCATGCGCAGTGAGGTGACCAGACAACGGAGGCGTATTCAAGTACAGGCCGTATCAGGGATTTGTATGCTGTTAGTTTGCATTCGTGAGTTGCATCTTTTAACGTTCGCTTCAAGAAGCTTAATTTCCGAAGCGCTTTCGAGCAAACTAAGTTTATATGTTTATGCCATTTTAAGTTCGTTGAGAGTGTTACGCCAAGGTACTTGAATTCGTTAACATGCTTCATGTTCTGACCATAGGAAAAACGTAGGGGTCCCTTCTTGTTTGTGACTGTCATGCTTACCGTTTTGTTAAAGTTTACTTCCATTTGCCACGTTGCGCTCCAGGTACACAAAGAAAAAAAAAACATTATTTAACTGTATTTGGTCACGGGAGGTACTAATACAAGAATAGAGGACGCAGTCGTCGGCGTACAGACGGAGTTTGACTGGTGTGTTTTTTGTTATTTCAACAACATCGTTCAGATAAATTAGTAAAAGGAGTGGCCCAAGGACCGAGCGTTGCGGCACACCCGATGTGACAGGGAGGGATGACGAATGCGAATTGTTAAACGCGACAAACTGGTGCCTTAAATTTAGGTAATCTGATAGCCAAGATAACAAGCGAATGCCGCGAGTGCTGCGTAAAAAGGCTTTTAATTTGAGAAGTTTTTTGTGGCAAACAGTATCAAAAGCTTTCGAGTAGTCAATAAAAATGGCGTCCACTTGACAGCGATCGTTTAAAGTCGAAGCGATGTTATGCGTAAACCCTAGCAACTGCGTGACTGTCAAAAATCCTGCACGAAAGCCATGCTGATTTTGGGAGAGGAGGTTGTTTTCAGTTAAATATGTGACTAAATGTTTGTGAATAATGTGCTCTAGAATTTTACAGCATGTGCAGATTAACGCAATTGGTCGATAGTTCGTAATGAATTGTTTGTCCCCAGATTTAAACACCGGAACAACTTTCGCATTTTTCCAAATCTGCGGCACAATTCCTCTTTCAAGGGATCTCTGAAAAATTATTGTTAAATACTTAGCATTCCATTCAGCGTAACGTTTTAAAAATGTGTTTGGGATGTTATCAGCGCCAGCACTCTTATTTGTTTCGATGTTCAGTAGTAGATTAACAACACCAGAGTAACTAATCTGTAGCTCTGGGAAGGCAGACAATGTACTGTCAAGACCGAAAGCGGGACTGGTACCATCATCTATACTGAACACTGATTTGAAATAACCATTGAAGGCTTCAGAGATAGTTAAGGAATCCGAAGAGGGCTGCTCGTTCACAATAAGTAAGGAAGATGTCGGGCCGGCAGGATTAAGAGTTTGTCAGAATTTAGATGGGTCGTTTTTCATAAAGGTTGTTAGCGAAGTTTCATAGTAGAATTTGCCGGCAGCATGCATTTTTTTCTCTTCGCTCTGTTTTCAGAGAGTTCAGTAAATTCTGGTTATTTAGAAGAGTTTTACGATGCCTTCGAAGTCGCTTTATTCGCCGAGTAAGCTGAATAATTTCTCTGTTTAGCCAAGGATGCCGAGGGTTTCGTTTTAGGCACTTCTGTGGGACATATGTGTGCATACAGTGTTCAACAATCTTATAAAACTGCTCAACTAACAAGTTCACATGACATTGGTTGCTATTTAACAAGAAATCATTAAAAGATGCTGCTAGAACTGCAAGAATTGAATGGTCGTCCGCGTGGGTAAAATCTACAACCGTTTTGTACGTCGGAAGTTTAGGTTCACAGGCAACATTGAAGCTAAGAACGACTGCCTTGTGGTCAGATACACCATCCACTGCTTCACATTCAAATCCATTCTGCTGTACAGCCTCATTTAAGAATACAAGGTCTAAAATGGCATTTTCCCGTGTAGGAACATCGACTACGTGGGTAAGATCAAAGGACACAACAAGATCAATTAAAGCTTCACTGAGTGCCCTATCGCGACCAGTCGTAAGAGTGAATTCCAGTCAACATGCGGTAAATTAAAATCACCACATAAAATCAGTTTAAATTTGTGAAGCCTGTTTTTTCAAATATATTCACTAATAGCAGGAAAAACAACGTGGTCAGCACCAGGAGGCCGGTATATTACACCTAATACGGTTGTTTTCCCCCCAAGGCTGATTTTGCACCATACGGATTTTGACTCGTGAAGGTCGGGTAACGGATAGAATTTCAAACTATTCTTTAAGAAGATGGCGACACCGCCACCGCGGCTGTCCGCTCTATATTTACGTAGTACCGAGTAACCCGGGGGTAGAAATTCAGCCTCGGAAATAGTATTATTTAACCATGTCTCAGTCACACAAATTAGTGATAGGGCGTAAATTTGAATGAGCCAATTAAAATCTACATTCTTATTCACCAAACTGCCAGCATTTACGTTCAGAAGCACTAATTTACGCTGGTTTCCGGAAAGTCATTCATTGCTACGAGGAACATGAGTGCTAGACGCTTCAACAACTGACTTGGTGACGTCGTCCCAGACGTAGCGAACACTGTCAATAACTAACTGATCGTACTGTAGGCGTACTTTTTCGGCTGCTTTTCTTGAGTCAGCAGAGTGCTGCCATAGTTCCTTGCGGATTTGTCGAACCCTGACTGAAAAATCTTCGTTGATGAAGGCATCCGTTCCTTTTAATTTGCTAGCATTACTTAAGATCTCGGTTTTTGTTCGAAAATCGAGTAGCTTTATAATAACTGGCCTTGGATTTTCGCTTCAGCGTGTTCCGAGGCGATGGCACCGTTCGATGTTGTCACATTGAATATTAAGCTTCCTTGATATAAGGTTCACGACCGACGGTGACCCGCCGCGGTGGCTCAGTGGCTAAGGCGTTGCGCTGCTGAGCACGAGGTCGCGGGTTCGATTCCCGGCCGCGGCGGCCGCTTTTCTGATGGAGGCGAAAAGCAAAAACGCCCGTGTGTACGAGATTTCGGCGCACCATAAAGATCCCCAGGTGGTCAAAATTAATCCGGAGCCCTCCACTACGGCGCGCCTCATCGCCTGCGTTGCGTCGGCGCGTTAAACCCCACAATCAATCAATCAATCACGACCGACGGTAGTAGCTGGTCGGGTTTCTCATCACGTGGTTCCAGCAATCCATGTATGACAAGGTTATTTCGTCGTGATCGATTTTCCAAGTGGTGGTTTTTGCGATCAAGTGTGTGCGCTGCTTTAGTTAGATCGTTCATTTTAATCTCTAATTCCGGTACACGTTTTACAAGATCGTCATTATCAGTGACACTAGACTCCAACTTTGTTAGACGGGCTTCGAACGCTGCAACCCTTGTGGTGAGGGCTAATATATTTTAGCTAATGCGTGTTTGCCCAGTAAGCAATTCTAATAACATCTGTTCAGTTTTGGATGTAGGGCCGGGATTGGTCTCGACATCACCAGACAAAAGTAACAAAAATCTTAAGGAAAGTTTTACACTAGTGACCACACTGAAAAGCCATGCGCAAGTAGGGTCCGGCAGAAGCAGCAAGAAACGGTTGTCACTTCTATGGCATTTATACCGGTAGGGATTTCCTACCTGCAAAATGAAGCAGAAGACACTTAGCGCTTGCACTTCATGCCGCTGCCGGACCCACTGAAGGGGAGCGTCGGCGACGATGCTTTTATGTCTGTTTGCCTCCAGGTAGGTGTCGCTGCCGTCCCACGCCGTGTGCAATTTGGCCAGCTGATCATGGACCAGCCGACGGGCGAGCACCACGTGGCAGCTGGCACGTCCCAGAGAGTCGATGATTTGGCACATGTGCTGTTATTGAAGGGTTCTTCATGCTGTTTGGAGGGCGCGTTGCAAGCGTGGCTTTCCGAAGGGGCATGCAAGTAGAGATAGTTGTTTCCCGGACTGGCGGCAATCTGCAAAATGGAGCAGAAGACACTGTAGCGTCTGCACTTCATGCCGCTGCCGGACCCACGGACTTTGAGACGTGGTCGGCCGGACTTTGAGACGTGGTCGGCAATACAGCAAAATCAAAGGTTAACCAAGCGAAACCAAAACTCAACCAGACAAATCCGACTTTTGCTTTGCATATCCGAGATTATCTGGGCTAACCCGCCGCCGTTTTTTTAGATCGGCAGCTGGAAAGAGCCTCCAAGCTCCACCAGCGTGGTGACATCAAACTGCAAACGTACGCCACGCTTTAAATAGCGGAGGCGCGCGCTCAGGCAGCTCAGCTCTAACCCGGTCCCGCTAGAGCACGGCGTACGTTTGAAATGTGACGCCAACACGGGGCTACCGGTTTGCGGTGCTTCGCAGCCACCGATCTCAAAATACGCGCTTTCAGAAAAGTGAAGTACTTAGCGCATGCTTTTGCGGGCAATTACGTTTTGGCAAACCGTACCCTTGATTTCGCTTGGACAGATGAACCTCTGCAATTTTTATTAGGATTACACGCCCTAATGCAACAAAAGAAGCTTATAGCAAGTACTAATGTTTTACCGTAAATAGAAACTTCAAATCGTTTTATTGTGTCCGCTACGGCCCCTGATTACTTCAAGGCAATTAAGCACAGCGCCACAGGCGAAAATCACGACAAAATTAAAGTACACTGAAGTTTCCCCTGCAGGGCCAGTCTTCTTTGGAGAATCGTACAACCTAGACACGCGTACCCTTCGATAGGTGCCGATGGTGTCATATAGCACACCACCTGTCCTACGGACGTCCTCGTTAAGAAAATAACATTGCGTGTTGGGGAGATGGAACAGGGAAATAGACAGCACTGTATTTGTGCGTACGATTTCTAGTGACGTACAGACCATCAACAATTTTCCCAGCACTAAAAAAAACAAAATATAAAAACATAATAAAAAGGGAAAGATTTATAACAGCAGCAGACGCTGTCTCGCAGGTCCGAGCACCAGAAACTATTTCTCAGAAAGCAAAGCAACAACCAAGTTCATGCGATTAAAAACGAGGGGAGGACCGCAACTTCCTGTACTGATTACAGCAAAAACCAATGGTACAGCGAACGTCTCGAAATACGAAATGCAATGCAAGCCGACTTACAGGCGGAAGACACGCAGCCGGGCTGCCACCGATGGCAAATGCTATTCTGAAAAAAAAAAAAACATCGACGAGCTACATAGTGAGAAATAGCAGAGGCAGTTCAGAAATCCACAGAAGATCTCGTGGTGCAGGCCCCAGCAACACAAAAACTAACAAGCACATGTAACTGCAGCAACAGCAATGTCCTGCGTGGAAGCTATCACAATATGGGTCACGAGTAGTGGTCAAAAGGTTTCGTGTATATTACCAGAGCCACCGCATGCTACAATGGTTAGGTTAGTTTAAACAATGTTTGGGTTAGGTTAGGTTAGGTTAGTTTAGGGAGGCAAGTCGCGAATAAGAGATTGTTAGAGCTAACTAAATTCTCCAAGAAGCGGTATGCTTGGGTAAAAATTAGTGGTGATACCGTGTTCCCCGTCGGCAGCCCCTGAGATCGGCGTCCGACCGCAGTGAACGTCTCACCTCTCAACTAGATGTGGAGGGGGGAGCCGTACAGGGAAGGCATCTACCATGCGGAGCTAAAAAGAGAAGAAAGAAAGAAAAGAGGGGGAACGTGGGGTGGATGACACTTGTATAGTGTCTGATGAAAACCGAAAAACAGGAAGAGCATTTTGTTTACTCACCCAGCAAACACGGCAGTTCTCGCAAACTCTCAATAATCTGCCATCAAACTTCCGTGAAACCTTTTTATATTAGTTCCAGTATTTTAGATATATATTCAAACCACTTTTGTAAAGCGGGATTTTTTTTTGATGCCCTGAATTATTTGTGTCCGTTCTACGCACGTATATTCTTCTAATTTTGTGGTGTGATAATACTGTCTTTTTTGTTTCAAGTTTACCATAAACAGGCATCTGAAAGGCCCGGCGAATTGCTGGTTTTCACGGCGGAAAACATTCTTGCCAAGCAGAAAACTAAAAACAGCACTTTGCGAAAACTTATTTTAGTAGCAACTTCGGCGTTTCATTTTTTTCTTTCTTTTCCTCTGTATGGCTGTCCGGATTAAAGTAATCATACTGCACAGGTAAGTTCTCTCGTTTACATCTTCAGACTTCAAGCTTAGACTATTAAGCCCACGTTATTTCAAAGGTTTTGAATACATCTCTTACCGTGTTCCTGATATATCTATTGTTTTAGAAGTCCTGAACTCAGTCGCGTTCTGGTTATTGAAGACTTCGACAGCTACCTGCATAAACCAAGAGGACCAACTCACACGTTACATCACCATCACAACTTGTCTTGAAGTGCAAACAAAAGTCTGGTTGCGCCCCCCTCAAAGCGATACATCGCCGCCGCGGCCTGGTATGTTGACCTGCCAGATGACGTTGCAGAGGCAGTGGCCATTGCTAAGTCCACGGCGCCTTATCGCAACAAACCATACCACCCTATAATAACAGAAATTGGAGACGCATGCCGGCTATATCAAGCCGCAGTAGAACCATCAATGTCTCCCATCCGAACAAATTTTTCTTGTGACATAAACGTATCGATTGTCTGGTCCCCAGGTTCCTTGGCTTTTTTTTTGGAACCAGACTGCCTTTGTGGCTGCTTGGGACCTGAACTTGTGTGCATACTAAGCTTCAAGACCAAAAACAGTGAAATTCACCGAACCTTCAACCTACATAAAGCTCCATAGATACCACTTCGAAGGGAATACATTTCAGCGATACAAAAATAAAAAGAATGCGAACTCCTCCGTACAGCTGACTACCACACCACCAAGCATGTGTACTAGGAATACTGCGAAGAGTAACATTTCGAAATCACATATTTCCCTCAAACATTCCAAAATCTCTTCCTACCTCACTGAACGCTATACAACACACCTCTTAGGACGTATCTGCTCGTATGTTCTTGCCCAACGAATATCAACCATTTGGTGCATTCCCCAGTGGAAGTCTGCGCTACTAAGCTCGCTGACGGAAGCTTAAGAAGACCTGGTGCCACGTGCACAGGATTTGTAAAAGGCTCATGACCTCTGCAGCATAAGTGGTTCGCGTTACCAGGAGATTGAACTCACTGAGAAGTCGAAAGCCAACGCCTGCCCAACGAATCTAGGGAAATGCTGTGAGTCCGGAATACAGTGGTAGCCTAATCAAGTTGATGCCGGCTTCATAACACGAGGGGCCGAGGTTCAATTGCAGCCAAGGGAGCATTTATTTGTCTTGATAATTTTCTGCACCCGTAATTGTTCGCGGCCTCTGCAAATCATGTACCCCCCGGATATTCATCGAAACCCAGTTGTTAGGCTTCCGGTTTCACAGCGTGAATTTCGGGTTCCACAATCGGATCCTCAAAAACAACGTTTAGTTCAAGAAGACCACTCTGAGCCCCTGCTGCTCGACTCCTTGTCTCCTTGGCACATACCCTACACTTGGGTGTTTTTTGTGTGTGTGGAATGGACGGATATTACTCGGGCTAAGCACTTCAGCTTCTAGAAGGAATGTGTGTTTCTGCTTCTGCAGTGCGTGAATGAAACACTCTGCGAGGGCCTGTACAAATAATTAAAAGAGTTGATCATACACATGCATACAATGTAGGTTGAAGGTTGGTTCGCCCCTTCATAGCATTCGCCCCTTCACTGAAAAAGTCCATGGCGTTCAGTTCTTCGTATCCGTTCTTTATGAACAAGCTCTGCTACTTTCTTGGCCGCCTAATGTTTACCTTCGCTTCATCCCGAACATCGCAGGCCTCATTTGGCCCACGAGAGACATGCTCGAGGAAAACAATGCAAGACCAATCTGTCTCAGGCAACCATACTCTTCTATGCGACACCTGTTAGTCAGCTTTCCCTACTTACTGCCCAATCTGACAGGCCGTCGGAGCTGTCTTGCAGCAGTGTTTTAGACAAAGCATAAAGAACCCTTGCTTTCTTGTCCCGTAAGATTTAGCATTCAGAGTCACGCTACAACACTTTCCGAAGTCAACTGCTGGCAATATACGTCTGTGCGTTGACTGCGACATTTTCGAAATGTGGAGAGTTCTATCTGAAGACTGGCCAGATATCTTTAACCTTTGCTATCAAAAGCATCCCAAACACTCCAAGCGAGCAATGATGGTTTGGGCGAGTTCACTGGATATACGACAACTCATGTAAAAGACTCCTCCAGTTCGTTTCTGAATTGACGGTGGCTGTTCCGGTGACATAATTTTCCTGGTCAGCTATCTCACAATTTTTGGCGACTTCGCTGCGTTCTCTGATCTGTTTCAGGATGTCGTTTTGTGATAGCTAACGTTTAATGTAGATTTGTAGTTACGCCAATGCATGATAACGTGTTAGTGGCGCACTGAATGCGGTAAACTATTTCAGGTGCTTTTGCTATTTTCGCTCCGCCTTTAAATCGGGCAATCAGGTAGCCATTTCTCGTCGAATGCTTGTGGATGAAGTACACCTTTGTCTTTTGAACACATGGGGCAACGCCCCGCCAGCCTCTGTGACAGCCACGAACGGAACGTGTTTCAAATGTATGATTGTCGTAGTGTTCGGAGATTTTGTCGTGCTCTATTTCTCTGCGCAAGGAATATTGAACGAATGAACGGTTTTCGAAGCTTTTTTTACGTTTCGCACTTACCCGGTCCTCTTTTTTGTTGCGTTCGTACAGCGAAGGGCAAACGGTGCTTTCTCTTTGGAGTAAAGTGGACACAAAAGAGGCGCTCCCTGTTCCGGGGAAGAGTCGAAATTAAACTAAATTATAGCGCGGTGTGCGGCGGCTTTCTGTGCACAGAGACAACCAGGTTCTTCCTTTTTCTTGTTCTTTGGCCGTAAAGAAAAAGTATGACGCCGCCCTGTTCGCGTTTAACCAGGAGCTAAAGAAGGAGTAGATCGAATTTATGTATTATTTCATAGTGATTCCTGCCTGAGACAGTACTATGAGAGAATATAGGCCCACATAGTGCAGAAACGTTTTCGGTCAGATAGATAACAACGAGAAGATCCTCAAGGTTTCTCTTGTATGTGCTACATTTCCAACTAGCCCTTGTTACGGAGATGAACGCGCCCATTGCGGTTCCACTTTTAAAGCACAGCTGTTAAGTCCCAGCGTTATCCATACACGCACAAACAAACCTGGAAGCCTCAATTGGAAATGTGTGTTAGGGACGTCACGGAAATTGAACCGGGCACCTTTGCGCTGTGTAATTGGCAACCTAACAAATGGGTGACACTAAAATCCTGGTGGGTCAGTAATAACATGCGCAGCCAATTCGAAAACAAAAAAAGAAACTTCACGTGGTTGACGACGAAGCAAGGTCCCTGGCATAATAAAACTAACCGGTATCTGATTGAACTATTTTTGCTCCCCAGGCGCGGAACAGTATCTTTGGGTTCTTAGCGCGAGCGCTATTTTTCGGCTTCCCAACGTGTTGTAGCGGGTGTTGGCGCGGACCACCTTGGGAGAGATGTGACATTCTGCCCACGACACGATTCGACAGTGCTAGTCATGAAAAATGTACAGCGGTGTTTTCAGAAATAAATGTGAATTGCTATTGCCGTGTCTCAGGCAAGGGAATTGGGGCCGCCACCTGGGGTGTTCCAACAGCTCTGAATCACTAGTGCAAGCTACACAAATGTGTGTTTGTAGAATATATTTCATTAGAAAAATACGTCGTGAGCAAGCAGATGTCCAGTTTTTTCCAGAATCGTGGGCATTGAGGGGTGCCCTTTCATTTAGGCGTGCGTCATTTGCGAGGTCCGCACGCGCATAAAAGGGTGACCCAATTCCCCGCTTTAGAGACCGTGCAACGATAAACAAAGCACCCAGACTTCTTTATTGCTTACCTTCACCGAGTGCCCTTCTTGATATATTTGTAAAAGCGGAAATCTAACTGAATGGCTTAGGGAGGAAAATGACGGCCGCAATAAGAACAGATAACGCCTCGCCATCGCCGAGCACTGCGTTGCGGAGAAGAACTGTGTTGTGGCCGGTGTAAAGCAACAACAAAGAGATGTCACGCCCTACGCCATTCATTCCAAGGAAATACATGCTGGTGCTCTGCAAATAACACGTTAGGGTGGTTATTTTTTGGTATAACGCAAATGATTTAAGTAAAATTTGTACTTCCAATTGAAATTACATCTTTCGTCAAGGAACAATTTTTAATATTGCCACGTGTTTTGTTCAATGCAAAGAAATACATCCTCGTTGATGTTCTGAGCAACTGGATATCACTACTGTAAATTTGATGTGTTTTTACTACAACAAGCTCTCGTTTATTTTTTTAGTGGTAGGGAGTTGTGAGCAAGTTTAAACTGGAAACTATTTTCTATTCGCTGCATCACATTGGATGAAATGTATCAATCGTCCTAGTCTCTTAAGTTTTCAAACCCTCTTTTGACTGTTATGTCCGGCTTGACATAACTGATCATTGTAACTGGGCGGATAATTATTTTTACAGATTTATGGGTGAACCTAGACTCACCCCGATTGGTGGCTGATTGAGAAAATGGGGCAGTTGTGTTCACACTGAAATGCAATTCAGGGTTACCGTATAGAACTCTGCAACCAGGCTCATGATATGCACCATTTGCTGTGTTACTGTGTGACATGGCAAAAAGGTGCCAGGGAACTAATTCTGAAGAATCCTTGGTAATGGCGCGGAGCCACAATCTCAGAGATATTTACTTCCTGCCTTAAAGAAAGCTGCCTTCACAGAGGTCATTAGCTGCGTTTCGCTTTCAGCTTTGTGCTCAATATTAGTTTACTACCATTATAGTGCCACGAAGCATGTATGGTGTTGTTTGTTTATTGTTTTTTTTACTGCCCGGCCGCTCCCGGCTCTTTTATCAGTGTCCCAGCGAAGCGCGTGTTCTGTTGGTTATTTTTATGCCGCACGGGCTACCTCATTCGGATAAAGAAACTGTTTCGCCCTAACTTCACTAGGCTAGAATAATAATATTTCATCTACAATGCTGTGAATGTAAATCTACGGTTCGAGAAACACTCGCATCGAAAGATGAAAATCCTGCAGAGCAGATGCAGAGGTATTCGACTCGCCGACACTCGCTTGCTCACGTCACTTGGCTGACACCTACTTCGCCGCCAGTCTATTCTACGAGTTCTTAAGGGAGCACGTGTTCGCTCTAATAAACTGCTTTCCCTTGAACACAATGCGTCGTCTTTGGCTTCGTGACATCTGTTAGAGCCACGTGGTAATGATCCCCGCACTTCTCGCATTCCAAGCGGGACTTGCTGGGATCGATACCCCGCAGAACAAATAAAGCGGCTAATTCACCGTGCGGACCCGGAAATGATGGAGGACAAGAAACTGAGATTTTTTATGCGAGGAGTAAAGCGAGAACTCTTTGCTTGCCTTCTCCTGAGCCCCCCTAGAACGGTGGCCAAATTTACGTCTGACGCTGGCGTGATGGGGAAGATTTTATAAATTCGATCGAGGCAATACGACCGCCCTCTCAACGCGCAGTTCTAGGAAATATTTGATTCCGCCACGGCAAGTTCCGGTACATTGCGCGAGACCATCCAACTATTCGTCAGGGAGGAGCTTGGGAAGCTTCTACTAACGACGCCACAACCTGAAGTGGCTTCTCTAACTGGCGACATCTGAAAAGAAATTCAACAGGCACTGAGACTTCTACGGCATTCGAAGCCCCCCGTGAACCCCCCGTGAACCGCCGATAATCGTCCGCTGTGCTACAACTGCGGAGAGTCCGACCACATCTCGGTGGCTCGGTTTGCGAATATTCTCCGTCGACGCACCACGCCTCAGAAAGGCCAGCGCCCTACTAAGATCGAAAAATACCTCTCTAACACCAACCGATGACCAGCCCACTTCAGCCGTTTACTGTCGCCCTACCCGTACCAGTAGCCTAAGCACCGTAGCACTGCTGACTTCTCACGCAGACGTTCCCTAGGCCAAGCGGGGAAAACTAAAAACAGCAACTATTGAGGTAAAGTTGCACAACCCCGGAAAAATGAAAACCCTCCAACGACGCAACGACTCGTTGAAGACCACGATTCTTGACATGCCCTTAGCCGGACGGCTCGATCTATCCCGGACGTGGGCCCAGAACACAACGACCGCCACATCGCACGATGCCTACCCGAAATGACCAAGCCTGCCGCTGAGAAGACGATGATAACGAGGACGGACAATTCACCATAGCCAACACGCACAAGTCGAGATACAACGCCCCGACGCAGCCGAACCTCAAGGAAAGCGCCGTCCAACGTCTAGTTGTATTTCGACGCCTTTGATGCCGTCGCCCTCGTCCACGCGGGAGCCGACTGCTAAGTAATGAGCGGCTCATTCGCCTCTAAGCTGAAGAGAGTTACGACACGATGGGACGGTCCGCACATACGCAAAGCAGGAGGCCATCTCGTAATGCCAAGTGGAACTTGCACATCGCGGGTAACATTAGACGATACCGCATACAGTGCTGCGGTCGTCATTTTGCCTAACTATCCCGGCGACGTACCGCGCAATATTTGACCTGCAGACAAGGTCGGTAACTTTTTCCTCCCATCCCTCCAAGGTGCCAAAAACCGAAACTCGAAACCTGTGCTGCTGCAAGAATTGCCGACGATCATGTCACTCAGCACCTCGCGCAAGCGTGATGGTCACCGTCTACTCTGATGATGCTGCTCCTGACGTTGACGCTATCGCAGAGAGTGACCAAAGTTTGCTTCTCGACCAATGTGTCTCCTTCGAAAGAGGCATTCAGCGCTTTAAGCAGTGCAAATCCACATTCTGGTGACAAATTTTACCGCGGAGTACCAGCATCCATACAAGGGTGCTAGAATTGCGTTCCTCGAATACACGCAAGAAACAAGTCAAGTGGCAGCCATCGCCAAAGTTGAACGCGCACGTGCAGATGCCCTTACGCTGCCGCATCCTTTCGACGTGAACCCGGTGCTGCCGCAAGAAAAACGGGAGAAATTATAAGATTTATCGCGGCGCTAGAGCGACTGTTTTCTGTAGAACTCAAAATACGTGTGACACCCCTAGCGAAACACCAATTTATAAACAAAAATGAGCCCCGACCGTCACCGTACCGTGTGTCTTCAAATGAGCGGGAAGACATCCGGACACAAGTCTACGACGAGCTGAGTGACAAAATTATACAGCCATCAAACAGCCCGTGGGCTGCACCGGTCGTCCTCGTGCAGAAATAATAATGGCACATTAAGGTTCTGCGTTGACTACCGACGACTGAACAAGATCCCCAAAAAGGAGATGTATCCGCTGCCACATATCGGCTACTCCATCGACAACCTCTGCCGCGCACAGTAGTTCTCTTCGATGGATTTGAAGACAGGCTGCTGGCAAATTGAAGTGGACGACAGAGACCGAGAGAAGACTGGATTCAGAACCCCCTGACGGCTTATAAGATTTCAAGGTTATACCATTTGAGCAGAGCAGGGAACCAGCGACGTTTAAAAAAGTCATGAACACAGTTCTAGCTCACCTGAAGTGGCACACCTGACTCGTATACCTCGAAGACGTTGTGGTATTCGTCCGAACTTTCTACGAACACCCTGAAAAGTTGCAGTCTGTACTTGAGGCTATCCGTACTTAGGGGTTAACGGTGAAGCCTGAAAAGTGCCGCTTCGCGTATAAGGAGCTCAAGTTTTTGGGCCACGTCTTCGACGCCAAGACAGTCCTGCCTGACGCGGCGAAAACTTCAGCGGCAGCGAAATTACCAAAACCGAGAGACAAGACGGGCCTTCGAAAATTTCTAGGACTATGCATTGCTACCCGCGCTTCGTCAAAAATTCCGCATGCATGCAGAGCCACCGTCGCCCTTCACGAATGATAGCACACTTTTCAGCTGGCAAAGCGCCAAAAGGAAGCGTTCTGCAAGCTTCAACAATGCCGCAAAAAACGCCTGTGCTCCCCCATTTCGACGAAAATGTTGATACATAAATGCATACGGACGGCAGTAATATCGGCTCGGGGACCGGGCTCATCCAAAAAAAAAAGCGGTTCCGCAAAACTGATAGCCTATGCCAGTCGTGCTTTGTCAAAGGAAGAAAACAAAAACAGTCAGCCTTTTCGAAAGAGTGCCTCGCAATTATATAGGTCATTCCGAAACTTCGCCCATACGTGTATGCAAAGCCGTTCAAGGTTGTGACAGACCACCATACGCTGCGTTGGCTCGCCAGTTAGAAGGACCCCTCTAAGCGACTCGGTAGGTGGAGCTTGCGCCTGCAAATATTCGACGTTCGTCGACCCATCACCACAGCCATCCGACGAGCACGGCGCATTGTTCGGAGCATTGACGGAAAGCGACCTAGCCATCCGGCAGCGTGGCGTCCCCGAGTTATGCATCATTGTCGAATACACGAAAAGCCTCAACGTTAGCTTGCAAAGGGCCTTCAAATACAATTTGCCTGCATTCACTCTCAAAAAAGGCGTCCTCGTGAAGAAACATTTCAACCCTGGAACGAGAACAAATTATCTAGCCATCCCCGCCTATTCGCGAAGAAACGGAGTAGGAAAACCAAATAGTTACGCTGAAACAGCACTTCGGGGAAGCCAACTTACACAATAAATTTCCTCAAAGGCTTACAATGCAACTCGATAACCGAATGCTTGTGTGTTCGAAATCAAACTCGGTTCACTCGCATTGTGAATTCCCTAAGTATTGGATTTTGAAGCTTGCTTCTTTATCGCAGGGTCAAAAGGATTACACATAATATGCAGACTAGGGGGATGCCTGGTATTTTTTGAATATTTTGTCGCAATTCTTGAGTACTCTGCAAGCGAAATAATTTCGTGATTCTAGCTACGCACAAAATGCAAATCTCGGAAAGCTTGTTGAAAACATCGTGGCATAAACCTCTCTTTTATAACATGACTCTACACAATCCACATTTTAAGCACAATGCAAACTGAAATCCCTGACAGATTACAGTTCGGCCAAATTACATATTTAAACGTAAATGCAGGATTAATTTCTTAAATTGGCTTCTAACTCCTTTAACGAGGTAATTCTCTGGTACAGTTGCTAGTGCATTGCCGTTGCTACCCCACAGTGACCCTAATTGCAACCCCATCTGAAGATGGTATCTATTCACCTATGCCTGAAGAGAATGTACGTTACGTTTGATGAACCAATGATGCTATGCACCCAGTTCATTTACAAAATTTTACTGTTGCAGCGCCCACTGCACCGAGTCCATCTATCTATCTATCTATCTATCTATCTATCTATCTATCTATCTATCTATCTGTCTATCTATCTATCTCTTCCTCTCTCTCTCTACCTACCTACCTACCTACCTATCTTCGTGGTGGTCAGCGCGAAAGGAAACAATACACAAAGAAGAGAATAGACGACACAGGCCTACCTACCTACCTACCTACCTACCTACCTACCTACCTACCTACCTGCCTGCCTGCCTGCCTGCCTATCTACCTACCTACCTACCTTCCTTCCTACCTACCTACCTACCTACCTACCTACTTAACCTACCTAACTACCCACCCACCCACCCACCTACCTAGCCTGCGTGCCTGTCTGCCTGCCTGCCTGCCTGCCTGCCTGCCTGCCTGCCTGCCCGCCCACCCGCCCGCCCGCTTGCCTGCCTGCCTGCCTGCCTGCCCTCCCTCCCGCCCGCCCGCCTGCCCGCCCGCCCACGCGCCTGCCTGCCTGCCTGCCTGCCTGCCTGCCTGCCTGCCTACCTACCTACCTACCTACCTACCTACCTACCTACCCCCCCACCTATCCACCCACGTACCAACCCACTTACCTACCTACCTGCCTACCCACCTACATACTACCTACCTACCCGCCTGCCTGCCTGCCTGCGTGCCTGCTTGCCTGCCGGCCCTCCCGCCCACCTGCCCACGGCCTGCCCACCTGTTTGCCCAGCCGCCTGCCCGCCCGCCTTATTTCCCGCCTGCCCGCCTGCCCGCTTGCCTGCATTGCTGCCTGCCTGCCTGCCTGCCTATCTATCTATCTATCTATCTATCTATCTATCTATCTATCTATCTATCTATCTATCTATCTATTATCTTCGTGAAGGGTACTGTTCACATTTGTTTCAACAAAAACTAAACCATTCTGCACAATTATGGGTTGATGAACATAAACATGAAGTTGCAGAAAAACATTTTACTTGGCTTTTATTAGGAACGCAAGAACTAAGGCAACTGGATAAGTAGTTTGATCATTTTCACAGTGTAGTTTTCTTAAGATGACTAATCAAATTTCTGTTTTACTACGAATCGTAAGTGTATTGCTTTTGTGCAAGCATAGAGCGCCCCTCTCTTGGTAGGATGCTTCAACAACACCGGCTCTTCGATAACGTCTTCCGGCTCGTGTGGAACTACAGCATGAAAGTGGTTTTAATAGAGTATATTATAATGTATACAACGTCATTCAGATTTACTGATTCAGATTTTATAGAACAGAAAGAAGAGAACCTTATTTTTTCTTTCTTGCTATAGCCCATTCCCAACACGTGACTGCGTTTGCCAACATTGCCACTTAATTATAAGCCAAACCGATTGCTATGCACAAATAGTCCGCCTAATGGTAACATTTTGCGAGGAAGACGAGCATATACTGCATATAGTACTCTACTTGTATGAAGTGCAGTTCGTGACCGTAGCCTCTTGATAAACAAGGCTTCTTTTCTATCCCCGTATTTTCATACCAGAGTTTTAGAACAATACATCAGCAAGCTCCACCACTTTAACAACACAAGACAGCAAGAATCATTTGTTCATTTTTAACTGCAAACGGACCGCCCAAAACTGCTTCGACCCAAAGCTCCCGTTTAAGAGAGTGGTGTAGATTATGCATTTTACTGATTTGGTTCAGATAGGGTAACCAATCTCATTAGGGTGTTTTATGATAGAACATGTGAAAACACAACTTTGTAGGTTGATTAAGAGATATAGCCATTTATGAAACCAAACAACGCGTCTTTATGCGCATCCAAGGGTAGCCAAGGGGGTATTGTGGTGCGAGGGCCTGCACTTATGATTAAACAAATTCATCATACAAAAACATACAGTGCGAGTTGAAGAATGGTTAATCACAAGAGATATGCGCCCTTGCGCTGCGTCCTGCACGCCTACCCTGTACTTTACGGAATGGGCGTATACTCAAAAAGAAAACTAAAAAAATTGAAGTGTTGCATAGTGATTTATAAGAAGGATTGCAAACGGCTATGGCAAGAAGTTCAGATGATTATGCAACTTACTATTTACAAGGACATCCATCAAACGCAGCAAGAACACCCTGGCGTGTGGTAAATATAACTATTACGGTGCAGTCATTACAAATCAATGTTTTGGCGATGCATCTATTGCTAAACGTAGTTTCAGGCTAGTAAATCTGAATGTGGTAGCTTTACAAATGGTTATAAAAGAAGTCAAACATGAAATTATTGCGCGAAATCACCGGCTTGGCGAGTAAGGGGCACTGCCTTAACACTGTTTTAAACATTTTTAACGTTATTTGGCAACACTTGGTTTGTGTTTACAACCGTTAATATTTACCTAACCTCTGTAAAACAGTCCTCATAAATCAGGATAACCCCCCCCCCCCCTTGGTTACCGCAGTGTAGGGGAAACCAAAGGGGACAGCCCCAGTAATTTAAACGAAAACTCAAATGACTAGTTATGACTAGTGCAAGTATAGGTGCGTCCTTATAACCAACCACTTATTCGGGGACACATCAGTTCATTGGAACGTTGTATCATTCAATGCATATTTTTCACGCCTGAGTAAAAAATGGCCCCTAAAACTTAAAAAGAACATGCAACTCTATTCAATATATAGCAACATTTTTTTTCTTTGGCCAAACGACTGCCACAGAACATTACGTAATATATTTTACATTGGGCTAAGTAAGAAATCAAATGGTTATGCTGGAGTGTTTTGATAGACAAATTTTTAGCCTTCTGATGTTTTGTGAATTTCATTTTTAAATGCAGAGCATTTCAGTAACTCACGATTTCACCCGCGTTGACGTCCGTAGTCCGCACCGCACCCCTCCCTTCTATATAAAAAAAATACTATCCGGCGCCTGGTTTCGATCCCTCGACCCTGCGGGCGGAACGCAATGTACATGGTGCTCTACCCACTGCGTCACAAAGCCGAATCAGAAATGGACGCTACGGACGCGCCTTATATCATTGACTCATTCAAATTACTGCTGACGAGCGCTCTCTCGTCAGCAGTTGCCACAAGTGCACCAACATTACCCTAATGCAAACTACTTAACGTCGGGCGCCCCCGGAAATGCTTTGCATTTGATCGTGCCCCTCGCGAGGGGGATGGTTCACTGCGTCTTCTGTCGGTCGCGGGACCCGTGGCGCCATCTGGCGGAGGCGCGGCACAACTCGTAGCACTTCCTTTGAAAAAGCGCCTCGAAAGCGCCGCAAATATAAAAGAGGGATGACGCGCTTTCTGCGCTACAGTTTTTTGTGCAATTCCGTAGTTTTTTTGCTACAGTGTATAGAAAGGGCGTGTGACTGCTTTTACAATGAGTGATATTCATGGCAGAGGAAGAGGACCCAGGAATAGATCGTTTTTTTCCGAAGTTACATACAACCTAAGGTGACGTGAAGCGATACCCGATCTTTTACCCCAACGGCATGGAGAAGCACTTTCCACATACCAACTTTGACCAGGCTATGGTTTGGTGGCCGAAAATGGAAGACCGGCTATATTGCGCTAAGTCGATAGCGATACGATCAGAAAAAAGCCTGATTTATAAGAAGGGTTGCAAACGGCTATTGCAATAAGTTCAGGTGAATATGCAACTTACTTTTTAAAGGGACATTTATCAAACGCAGCAAGAACACTCTGGCGCGTGGTAACTATAACTATTACGGTGCAGTCATTAACAAATCAATGTTTTGGCGATAGATCTATTGCTAAAAGTAGTTATTGGTTAGTAAATCTGCATGCGGTAGCTTTTCAAAGGGTTATGAAAGAATTCAAACATGAATTAATGGTGCGAAATCACAGGCTTGGCCAGTAAGGGACGCTGCGAAACACTATTTTAAACATTTGTAACGTTATTTGGCAACGCTTGGTTTGTGTTTACAACCGTTATTATTGAACTAACCTCTGTAAAATAGTCCTCCTAATCTACCGTAGAGTAGGGGGAACCAAAGGGGACAGCCCCAGTAATTTAAACGAATACTCAAATGACTAGTTATGACTAGTACAAGTATAGGTGCGTCCTCATTACCAACCACATATTCGGGGACACATCAGTTCATTGAAACGTTGTATCATTCAATGCATATTTTTCACGCCCGAGTAAAAAATGGCCCCTCAAACTTAAAAAGAACATGCAACTCTATACAATATATTGCAACATTTTTTTTCCTTGGCCGTACGACTGCCACAGAACATTACGTATTATATTTCACTTTGGGCTAAGTAACAAATCAAATGTTTACGGTGGAGCGTTTTGATAGACAAATTTTTATGCTTCTGATGTTTTTGAATTGCATTTTTTTTTTGCTACAGTGTATACAAGGGGGGTGTAAATGCTTTTACAATCAGTGATATTTATGGGAGAGGGAAGAGGGCCCAGGAATAGATCGTTTTTTTCCGAAGTTACATACAACCTAAGGTGAGGTGAAGCGATACCCGATCTTTTACCCCAACGGCATGGAGCAGCCCTTTCCGCATACCAGCTTTGACCAGGATATGGTTTGGCGGCCGAAAATAGAAGACCGGCTACATTGCGTTTATTTGATAGCGATACGAAGTCAACCGAAGAGAGTACATACAGCAAAAAGCCTGAGCCTCTAAACTGGTATTATATACAAGTTGCCCGATTACCCCGCTTTGGGAGAACGCTATTAGCCTGTAGTCAATGGAAATGCACATTGCCCGCCTTTTGTGCCACAGTGCTCAGCGCCACCTTGCTTTCGTTTTGGTCTCACTAAGATCACCAGATTTGGTACTATGGTAACGTCTCGCAATCATCCGGCGAGGAGGGAAGTAAGGGGGAGTGTGCAACAATTTTACGCGTTTTCTTATCATAGAGAAGAAAAGTATGGGAGGATGACGGTTGTCAGAGTAATGATATAGTAACTTAAAAAACGAAATATCTGTAAGAAATATGTATCCAACACAAACGTACCATGTCATCTTGAGTGGGCACTATGTTCTCCCCGCTCTCTTTCTATGCTTGCTTCGAATATCTTAGAGACCTGCCTATCTCAACATGACACAAAATAATGACAGCGGAGTCTAAGCTGCGTCCCTTTTTCTCTTTTTTATCCTCTTGTTCTACAAATCCCGCGAATAATACAAAAATACCAACTAGCGCATAAATCAACGCAGAACTCAGAAAAGGGCATGTTCAGCATACACATCCACGTATACTCTATATTCATTCACATTTACCAGTACGATTGCGGCCAAGTTTTCTTGTCGATGATCATCACGTAGTAGTCGCAGGTGCTCGGAAACTCACCGAGCAAGATAATTTTGCCAGGAAACCTCTCATGGCTCATGCATTACCTTTTTATTTGTAATCCTGCGCTGTACCAAGCAGGTTGCTGTATCCCTTCTCCTGGCGGCTGTGAAGAGTTTAAAAAAATAGTGTCTCCGGTTGTCCTGTTTCTCCGATGGAGAAATTTTGTTTTTTAAAGGGCTATACTCCCGTAAAAGCCTTATGTACAACACGTAGCAGTCTTCGTTGGTTCTACTCCAATCGCCGGTATTTCAAAGAAATGCAACGCTTTCTGAAATATGCGTGTTTTAGTAATATATAAGTTCAATGTGGAGGGCCTTGTTTAGAGCGAGGGTTTTCCTGTTAATTGATGCCATCAATGAGATCAAGGGTTGGGTATCCCTTTCGGAACCCAACCCGTTGTGGGTTGTTGCACAAACAAGCTATCGCGTTTGCGGTTAACTGATAGCTTGGTAAATAGTTTTTGTACAACTGAGGGTGGGCGGCGTTGTATGTTGTATTTGAACCGTCTGGCAACTGAACGCTGATTTAACTTAGCCACTCAAACACGAGGGCGAGGAAGAAGATATGGACTTGCAGCACGGAGGGCGTGATGGGACTTTTGCTTTGTCAACTGGGAAGGACACGATGCGCGTTGAAATCGTTGTCGGTTTTGGGGTCTCTTTCCTTCGGCGCCACTAAAAGCCCAGGCGCTTTCCTCCCATTAGCGGATTGGTATGTTTTTCTTGGAATTTTTCGAATCTTCTCTCTTGTGAGCGAAAGTGTGCACACGACACCACCCGGACCTGCCAGTCACGGAAAACATACAGCGGTATTTTCAGATATGAATGTGAAGTGCAATAGATCGGTCTCGTCATAGGAAGAAGGGCCCCCAGCTTTGATGTTTCAACGGCCCTGTAGCACTAGTAGAAGCTGCGGCAAATTTTCGTTTCTGAAATGTCTTTCTTGTGACAAATACATCATGAACAAGCAGACGCCCAGTAACAGCGTGCGTCATGGGCATTTAGGGGTGTATTTTAATTAAGGGTTTCTTTATTTTCGAGTTCCGCACGGGCCGACAATGGGCGACCTACTTTCTCGTTGTACAGACTGTTCAGCAATGACCAATTCACCCAGAGTTAATTACCGCTTCCATGTGCCCAATGACCCTCTTCATATATTTGTGAAAGTTTGTGAATAGTTGTGAATCTGAATGGTTTAGGCTGCAAAAAACAAAGGCGGCAAAAAGAACAGAAAAAGCCACGCAGTCACCGACCACTGTGATGTGGCTGGGTAAAAATTTGACCACGCTGGCACGGCTGTCCTTGGCAAGGAAACGAACTGAAAAAAAAAGTTTTATTTAGTCCTGGCGTGTTTAGAGGACCAACCAAAGCCTTTATCGCTCGCGTTCAACACTGCCGTCTTTGAGCATGCGCTGCGTTCGGGAGCCAGAAGCTTTTTAGTTGATCCACCGTGCTGAAAATATACACGACGCCACTGCATTGCAGTCCCTGTCACTCTTGAAAATGAAACCAAACTGTCATCGAAACCTCGGGCTCTCAATTCTCGGTTCGACTGATTTTATATAATTAGGTTTCTCATTTGAATGTTGCATAGACTTAACTGAGCAGTCACGAAATAAGTAGTTACAGTAACGAAGTTTACTTCGGAGTGGACTAGGTTTGCACGGATTTATATGCAGAAAATAATCGTCACTTACAAAGCCTATATGATTCAAATGATATACTAACATTTATGAGTAGCGCGCCCCATCCTCTTCTTTAGGTCTTTTTGGGCACATGCTTTTTGCACTTGTCAGCCATATATCCTACCGGAATACGATCAAACAACTAAAATAGGGTATTGTGTGGTCGCAGGCAACGTGATAAATATTTTTTCAGGGGGATATAACACCCCACAAAAAAGGTTCATTGGCTACGCCATTGATTCTATGTAAACCGTTCCTTGTGCTCTGTAAGCAGTATGTCAAGGTTGTTAGGTGTTTTGAGTAAATTGCAAATCATTTAAGTAATTTTTGTAGTATTCTAATAAAATTGTATATCATTTGTGAAGCAAAAAGTTTTGTAATTCTCGTGTGTTTTGCTGTCTGTGAAGAAATAGATCTTTTGCTATTCTTAGCTACTGAATATCCCTGTAGGAAATTTATTATTTTTTTAATAGTAACAACCTTTACACTTTTGTTTTTTTTCTAATAATAGGAAGTACTAAGCAAGTTTAATTTATACAAGTTTTTCTATTTACTGCATCACCTTTGTTTTAAAGGCTTCGTCCAGCTTGTCTTTTTATTTGTTTCAAGTTTGTTGACTACTGAGCGTGGTGACAGGCTGCGAAACTATTTTTGCAGTTTAGTGCAATATCCTAGATTCAGTCGTATAGGTGGTTGATTTAGATAACTTGTTGATTTAGATGATTGACACAATGAAAGGTAATTCAAGGTTAGCATATAAAAACCTGTAACCAGGGTTGCGTTATGCCCCATTTGCAACACTCTTAGGATGCGACATCTCAAAATGGTGCAGGGAACTGAATTCCAGAAATCCTTGGTAGAGGCGCGGAGCCGCAATATCAGAAAGATGTACCTCCCTGCCTAAAGAATTTCGCGTTCACATAAGTCACCTGCTGCTTATGGATTGCAGCTTGTTCATTATGGTGATTTTACTATCAATATATATGGGCTCAGCAGCTTTCGTACACACAAATTTGCCCAATACCCATTCGAAATAGTGTCTACTGCTCAGGCAGAGCGACTTGGCATTGAATACCTCTTGGTGCTGGTGCACGCGTCGGCAAGGTAGGAAATGTACGGAGGGAAGTGCTGATATATACTCTAAGGCGATCAATACGCTCTTTTCTTTCTTTAATTTGCCAAACATAATCTGCCATCGCCGGTCGCATGGTCTCCACGCACGAGGCAGGAAAACCTTCTTCTAATCTTTCTCTTAGTGTGGTTTTATTAGGTTTTTTTGTTCAGCAACAGATAAACCAAACTAGGAAGTTTTACCTCGATGCTTCAAAAACTGGTGGTTCCGCCGGGTACCTTTCAAAGGAAAGCCTCTCTGAGTGGGCAGTACTCGTGTCGCCACCTCCCGGAGCCGAGATACAAACGCTGCACGCACGGCTTTGGAAACGCGTCACGGGGTGCCTCGTCTCAAAGCCTGTTGCGTGCTGGTGTGGTGGTGCAAAAACAATTCTTGTGGAACGAAAAAAAAGCAGTAAGGACGAGAAGTGAAAACCTAAAAATTACCATCTTATACTTCAGATGACACAAGCCAGACGGTGGCCACCGAAGCAGTTTGAACGTTTGAGCAAACGCTCGCCGCACTCACCCTCATTTACACGGGGAGCTTCACTACCATTTTTAAACCTCCTTGGTCAGTTCAAAGTTGTTTGGCAAGCGAACATTCTATATACTTTATTGGCCTGGTGTTCGTTTTTCCGTCGGCCTACCCTACATTGCTGGAAACACCTGAGCGAGTTTCGAGGCATAACCAGGTAGAATAATTGCGCCCACCTCCCCGCGAGGGGAACCCTGTGTAGATGCGACGTACCGTGGGGTTCCCTTGGTGTTTCCGTTGGATTGATTCTCAAATCGCGGGAAACTTGTCGGGAACGCGTATGATTATTATGTTTTATGACTATTACTATGTTTCATTTGCCAATCTTGGTCAATCTCTCTAAGTGGTATGCTTTGTGCTTCGCATTCGCAACCACCTTTACTGCATCATTGTTGCTGTAAGTGGGAGATTCCTTTTTTTTATTGCCCCATTATGCGTTGTATCAGTAGCATCTTGACGTAGTTTGAATGAGTCAAGGATATAAGGCGCGTTCGTAGCATTTCATTCTGTCTTGATTTTGTGGCGCAGTGGAAAGAGCACCATATCCCCTTGCGTTCCGCCCACAGGGTCATGGGATCGAAGCCGGGCGCCAGTAGCTATTATTTTTTTATAGTGTAGGGGGAGGGGCGGCCGACAACAACGCCAACGACGCTGCATGGACAAGGCGAGTGAATGAGATGCAGTCGCATCTAAAACGTGTCTGAGGCTCAATTCATTACCACTCATAAATTTCGCGGAACCAAAAGCCAAGTGGCGCCACCACCTTTACTGTTTGCTCACCCTTCGCGCCACTGGTGCGAATGTGTATATATTATTCTACGTGATGGGCTTTCGCAACCATTCTAACTGCACGTATTTGCGCTGAATCTTGTTGTTCAATGAAATATTGCATGCCCACGGCATTTATCAGCTTACATTGCAGAAAATGTCCGCGCACCAAAAACATTCGACTGCTTCCAGGTAAGCCATCAATGACTTCGTTGTTTTATTTTTGTTTCACAAGCAAAAATAACGCTATAATCCAGGGTTTATAGGGTATGTGGGGATTCTTTGGCTTGCTAGGGAATAGCTGTCGGTTTATACTTTATATCACTGCATGAAATTGCAGCCACCATCTAGTAAGAAGAAAGTGTGATGAGAGTTCAATTTACCTTACTGAGAAAACTCTGTTGTTTTCTAAACATATTTACAATAAATAATAAAACTGAATATATGAACAAACAGAAAGGCCTTAAAAGCTTACATCATTTTTATGTCAATTGAGTGAGTATAAAACAATACTAAACAATTTTTGCTTAGACGTTTTACAGACGTGTATCTGCTTAGCAAGTTACAATGACAAACGCAGTTACATTTCAACAAGTAATTCAGAGAATGCAGATGCCCAGGTTTCAGGCCGGCTGGGCTCCTTTATACTAGTGAGTGGGGACACCAGAAGCGGTGTCTTATTGGCTTTCAGCACGCTGGGTTCCTAACAAAACACCCCGCTGCGGGATGCTGATGTGCACACACAGAGGGAAGCGCTCGAAGAGATCCGGTGTGGTTTTGGGGACTTCGCTGTATATGCCACTAATGTTAAACGCCTTCTTTGGGGATAAATTTTGGGGATCAGATACATGAAAGTGCGTGGCGAACTCAGCGAATTCTCTGATCTGTTTTGGGGCGTCACAGTGTGATGCCTAATCTTCTGTGTAAATTCTTAGTTTTACCAATAAGAGATGAGGAGCGGCCGCGGCGCGGATTCTGGTTACAAACTACAGGTGTTGTTTCTAGTATCGCTTGGCCTTTTTCGAGGGGAAGACAGTATCCTGTAGCCGTCGAATGCTTGTGGATGACGGGCACCTATCCTCTTTTAACATGCCGGGCAACGCCTTGCCAGCTTTTGGGACGGCTGCCATGGGGACGTGTTCCAAAAGTATGATTGTCGATTGGCTCGGCGAGTGTGTCCGGCTCTATTGTTCTGCGCGGCGGAATATGGAACGAATGAACGTTTTTGGGTAGCCTTTTGTTTTAGTTTCGCATTTACCCGGGCCTCCTTTTCGTTGCGTTTCTACGACGAAGAGAAACGCAGATTACTGTGTGGAATAAAGTGGACACAAAGAAGTTCTCGCCGTTGAAGGGAAGAGCCGAAATAAAATGAAAATTGCGAACGGTGTGCGTCGGCTATCCCTGAACTAAGACATCCAGGCTCATCCCTTTTCTATTTTTTTTTAAATCAGAGCATTTCAGTAACTCACGATGTCACCCCCGGTGACGTCCGTAGTCGTAGTCCGCACCCTCCCCCTACACTATATAAAAAAAAATTGGCTTCGTATCTGCTCCTTTCCTTGCAAATGTCGTCAAAAGACGATAGTCTTTATCGACTTTCGCCAAGTAACTGCCTTCTTTCGCTTTACCGCTCAGCTCTCATGTTGTTCCTGTTGCGTCACGCTCCTCCCAAGGTAAAGACGCCAAAGGTTTGCTTAAATCATTTTAAATTTTCCGCGTTCCACTGCTCCAAACCAGGTGTAACACTAAACGTTAACGCAATACACCCACCCCCTATGCGACGCATTTTCTCGAGTCCCCCTCGCGGGGAGATGGGCCCAATTTTTTTTTGGCCGCGAAGACAAGTATGAAGACAAGTATTTACCCACGTGATGACTGCATGAATGAAGGGATTTATATGATAGTTCATACTAATTGTTGCCTAAGACAGTCCTATGAGAAAGTATATCAGTCCACATAGCGTGGAAAAATTTTAGGTCCTCAAGGTCACACCGAGAGTGTGCTCACGATTTATCTCCTTTGTGCCGCATCGTTCACTAGCCATTGTTACAGAGATGGAGGTGCCCATTGCAGTCGAACTTTTAATGCACAGCTCTTTAGGCCGAGCCTTGCCCGGTCGTAGCACCAGCAAAACCTGGAAGACTCACTAAAACACGAGGTTAGGAAGGTACCGCACCTTAGGAAGATACCGCACCAGGCACCTTTGACTTCTGTAATCCGCAACCTACCCAATGGGCGACATAAAAGCCCGATGCCTACAGCTTTAGGGGTGGTGTTTAACTATAAAAGGCGAGAGATTTGAAAATAAAGAAGACGTGCACTTTACGTGGTTGGCATCAAAATAGTGTTTGTCGCATTATAGGACCAACGTCTATCTGAACGAACAATTTTTGACCTGCTCCGCAGAACATTATGTTTGAGTTCGTAGCGCGGGCGTGGCTTTCGGCCTGGCAACGCGTACTAGCGCGTGTTAACGCGGCCAACTATAGGAGAGATGTGTCAGCGTGCACATGACATAATTAGGGCCTGCCAGCCATAGAAAATTTGGAAAACCATACAAAAGAATAATTATTGATGTAGTTTCACTGGTTTCTGGTTTCACTCCGTAGAGGCACGTGTGTGAACACAACTGACGTCGCATGGGTAATCGTTGTGGGTGTCGCTTACAGCTTCGCTTTCCAACCACCCCTCAGGGGTGATTAGATGTCATTTTGTCCATAATGCTAGTTATGGACATGGCGACAATTTGTGTCGCGAGGAAATTTACACGATCCTCATTTTATTTTAAGATGAATAACATGAACCCTGGCTTTATGTCGCCTCACGTATCTGACGTTACGGCAGTTCCCGGAATCGTTGATAACTAGAATCATTCTTGCTAATTGTGGCGCCTGCCTGAGAACAGTCCACTTCTTTTCAATGTGCGTGGCCCCTGTTAAACATTTGCTCTTCACAAAACTGATTCGTTTACTTCTACCCACGTTACTATAAAACGCCAAATGTACTGAACAACAGACGTCGAAGCGAAACGATAGCGCTTGGACAAGGCGCCAGTATATTGAAGCACTCTGGTATTGAACTCAAAGAATCGCAGACACCACGTATTTTTTGATCGTAAGCAACATTGCTTGTACATTAAGTATCCCTCTTCTTGACATACAACGACAACACCTACCTTAGCTCATCAACCACTGAATGCGCATCATCAACCACTGAAATTTATGGTGACAGTTTACTTCTAAATGCGCATCATTAACTACTTACATTTATGGTGACACTTTATAGAAGGGTATTTCAAGGATTGGGTCTACTGGGTGCAAACTTTTATGCAGTAATGAGCGTATTTACTATACACCGCAAGCTGAAATAAACAAAAGCACGGATCCTGCCAGCTATGTATAGCTTGTAAGTTTGAAAAGTGTTTGCTGCAACTGTAAGTAAACTTGCACATAGAATTTATTAGGACCTATTAGAATAAAACGTTAGTTGAAGGTAGAGAAAATAAACCCTAATGCAAAATTTTAAAATCAGAAAAATTATGTGCAAAAGACACCGCTACCAAGATTTTATTTTATAGGCTTTAAAAGACCATTTAATTGTTTGTAAAATTTGAAGTTGGCATCCACAAAGCAACCAATAGCTATTGCACAGAAAAAACTTGATATGCAGGCTTTGTTCAACTTTGACTGCGCCAACAGCCGCACAAATAGCCCAGAGAAATTTGCTGCACTCTAACCCCGAAACGTTTTGAATAGTCAATGCACCGTAACTTAGATTTGACGTGCTGCTTGCAAACCCATGTAATTTAATTGACAAAAGCCAAATACCAGGCTAGCTTTCTACCGTAACTCACCGGATTTGTATGAAGGCGTCGCACGCTGCTAGAGAGTTCGACTTTTTTGTGCAAAAACATTGTAGCAAAATAAAAATCCCCGCTTTAAATACACTTGTGGCGCAGATATTTCTGCCCTTTTTAGATATTTAGGGTACACATTCGCCCCTAGAATTTCCAAAACCTGTTGTCTCTGTACTAGGTATGTCTCTGAGGTACCACGCCGGACAAATACATCGATAACGCGGATACACCGCTACAACTTCCAATGCAGCCTTGGAATAAATTTTTGCAAAGGAGGCGTACGTGGCATTGAAACTTCGAAATTAAATCGCGGGCAAAAGCTACGGCAACTTGAACAGAAGAGGATGGGAAATAAATACGCTGTAGGCAATTTCTATAGGCTCGATATACATTTGACATACGAACTTGACATACGAGAAGTATAGTTTCTAGAACTACACTGCTGGAGCCATGTTTGATGAAAGTATTACTGCACATCATCTGTGGGCTACCACAAGGCGTCTTCCTTGGAGAGCTGTCTATTATATTTTGGTAGAATTCTTCGTTTGATACCTTTATGCAGCTTATTGATCATAATTATGCATTCAACAACTGTGTTTCGCTGACCACGAAGTGCAGTCGGTACGACGAACTTAGGAAAAAGGTAAGTGCACATGAACAATCTCGGCACGGAAACGTTTTTAAAACTCGCGCGGATGACAAAGAGACGCGTTTTTTCGCAGTATTAACTCTCTACAGAGTGGGGTGGGATAGGTATACGAAAGGGGGCTTGTCATATTTCCCTAGCCCAGAAATACCTTTTTCCGTAAATTAGGGTTATCGCTTATTGTAAAGGATTTTGCAGTGCGTGCATGCATCGGCTGGCACAGGTACGTTGAAGCGCAAGGCCCTATCCTTGGCGAGTTGGCACAGCTTGAATTGCAGCACGCCTTTGGTTTGTGGGCCATTAGATCTAAAACGTTCTCGCCTGCTTGTTTTAGTTTTAGTTTTAGTTTTAGTTTAGTTTTAGTTTAGGCGCATGTTTTAGTTCTTTTGTAAAGGATGGAAGAAGGCGTAATTTCTGTTTCCTCGAATGCGCTTTTGGTACTAGCGCTAAAAGGAAGACGAGCGGCCGGTTAACAACAGCGATTGATTGTAATAATCGGCGCGTCATAGGTAAGCTACACGTTTTTATCTCGACTTCATTTGTGAGTGGTTGGTCTTAAGTGAAAAGTGGTAAAAACTAGCATTCGCCTCGTCAGTTGTTCATGGACACTAAACTGCGCTTACGCTAATGACCATCTGCAGAATGGGTGCTAGATAATAACGCGTGTGTCACAATTACAGGTCTCCAATCATGGACTCCTTGGTGATTTGGTGAGGTGTGAAAAGTGGGTGGCGGCTATGAAGTGTACGAATGGCCAATTTTTTGGTTTAACATGCTTCTTAAGTCTGCTGCCATTAGTTCTTTTACACTGACTGCTGAAACCGAGGCAAGTAGTCACTAGTAGCTGTATGACTCCTGTGTCCCATCTCAATTTTTTTGTCCTCCAAAAATTCAGCAATGAGATCTCGCAAAAGGCAGTTGAATGCGCTGCCGCTTAAAAACGAAAGGGATCAAGCAAATCATAGCAGGAACGCCGAAGGAAGCGAAACGGGTGCGGAAAGCACATTGCGCCGGCCTCACAAAATCCAGTGCGTAGGCATCCTTTAACTAGTGACATCGAGGAACAAGTGGAGACTGGGAACTTCACTGCGTATGGTACTTTCGGAACAAGTCGTTTTGTAAAAGCGTCAACTTCTAGTAAGTAAACCTACGTACGAGATAAGATCAGCAAGAGAAATAGCGGTTACAGATGCACCTCCATTCGCCACAGACTGAAAATACCATGTTCGTGTCGAGATTTCGCAATCGCAAAAGTGCCTAAAAAGAGATGTGTCTGTTCTCTTCTTATAAGAAAGTTCAAATAAAGAGAGGACGACGTTGTGTTTTATACAAGTCTTCCAAGTTTTAGTAATTTCTTTTAGTTGGGGGACTTTCCCAACCAAAGAGACACTGGATAAAATAGCCGGCGAGCATAGAGTGCCACCGGCAGCATCTCAAAGAGCAGACAGGCGCTCTGGCGATCTAGCAGTCTCAGTGAAAAGGCCACGTATTGTTTGTCTTTGTGAAGCTTTGTGAGGGGCTGCTTCCTCGGCACCACGGTTCCTCTTCTGTTTTAGTGAGCCCTATCGCGATATTTTTTGGTCATTAGGTTGAATTCTTGTACCTTCCTGAAGCTTGGAGGCCTTGAATTTACGAAAAGCCCTGGAGTAACGTATGCCTGCGCTGTTTTATAAACACGTATCACTTATCGTATGTGGACTTTGATGTAACTGAATGCCGATGCGATGTTCCTTGGTCATTTGAGCCCGATTGGTAATTTCTACTAGCAAAACAAAGCAACTCAGATATTTATTGTGCTTGTCACACTAAGCACTTCTACAAATTCTACCACGTTTCCCTCATCCCAAGAACAACGAAAGAGAAAATCGGAAAAAATATCTAGTAGACCGAGCTATGACATGTTTAAAGCTAATTAAAAATAAAGAAACCGGGTTAATATCCCAATCATTCTTCTTAGTGACAATACCAATCACTAGAACGCAAAAATAAATACTGAAACTTATCGTTTTGCTTCCTTGCATTTTAAAAAAATCCAGAAAATAAAACACGTTCCCAGATCAACCTACAACATACCACTATAGAGTATAGCATAATGCAAGAACACCAGTGGCCACCGATACGACCATGACCCCAGGAAAACAATGAAACAACACTTTTGAATCGGGAACTAAAGACACTGCTTCACCACATGGCAGCACGAGCACACAACGGAGGAGCAGCACCTCAAAGAAACAAGCAGCTGCTCTCGGCAGAGACTCAAGAATCCACAGACACACGCAAAAATTGCTAATAAGCGTAAGGTCTAGCACTGATCGACTCAATCAGTGATTCTAGACATCACTGAAGGGTCGTAGTTGATGGAACCTGTCATGCGCAAGACAACCGGACAAAGTCTACGTGGACCATCTTCCCAGATGGGAAACGTCTGGAATACTATTACCAAACATTTCTGCAGTGTATCAGATGATTTACCTTCTTTAGATTTACCCAGTGCCTGATGCCAAGGAGGATTTTCCATTGGGAGGCAAATGATGCGTCATACAGGACACGAGAGGAACTGTTTTTGTACAATTAAGGATGTAGTGGCTGACAGAACGAGCTATGTGACCGCCGAATTACCTCTAGTTGTGTAGCAATTAGGCACCGTAATAATAAGAGGGGAAAAGACCATTTTTTTTATTTGGAAAAGTCATTGGGGTGGAGGAAAGTATTGGGAAATGGAGAGATTACTTTGGACTCATTGACTCGATTCGGCGTCTGTGTTGCTCCAGCCCCACATGCGCTAACACACTCGGCGAAATAGCCTCATTATCGGCGCTCATGAGAGTCACTTTAAAGCACGCACCTCAACTGCCTCGCCCCTGGTTACCGCACTTGTTGGGACGAGGTCGGTGTGCTCGTAGCCGCACACCCCGGAATGGACCTGAACATGAAAGAATACTGTGTCGGAAGCCGCGATTTATCCATAGCTGTCCTGAATTTTATTGGTTGTTTCAGAGGTGTGCTCAATTAACACGTAGTGATAGGCCCTAATGAATGGTAACGTGAACGGATTACTATTTTTCGTTGAAGTAGAGAAAACTTTGGTTTTGCAATATATTCGTCCCTGTGGGCGGTCGTCGGAATGGAATTTTCAAATGTTTTTTCATCAATACCGCACCGGTTGAACCCACCCCAACGAAGGCTTACACTTCGGGCGCACATTCCTGCATGATTGATGTGTCGTGAAAACAGCACCTCAACTCCTGCAATTCATTGCCATTCTTATCGTAGGGAACATATTTTGAAGCTGTGACACAAGTTCCCGGTTTTTATTTTCCCGGTCCTCTAAAGTGGTACTGTTTGCATTTTCGGTTTTTTTAGTACTCTATGCGCTGCCGCTAACACAAATGACTGCAGGAATTACAATTATTTTATCCTGAAAATGTGCACGCCGAAGCGGCCCTTAGCTTTGTGGAGCCATGACTTGCACTGGTTGGCAGAAATATCCAGTCCAGTACCCCTTTGCGCAAGAAAAAATATGGTGTTAGTGCAGCGACATGCATTTGAGGCAAACACAGGAGGCTTACCCATAGGAAAAAATATGATTGTGCCGAGAGGCATGTTTACCGGAGAGATGAAGTATGCAGAAGAGCGTATTCTTTAACAAGAGTGGAAACTTTCCTTATCACATTTCTTTTGTGCATGTGCATCCATGTACCTCTTGTTGTGTTCTTGCATTCCATGAAATGTTGATACTCTGTGCCAGTACTTCTCAGCTACTCACTCTCTGTAGTTGTCAATATTTTGCCGTGTTTACAAGTGTTGTTTCAAGCCACTTTTGCGCTCATTGGTAGACACAGCTAATGCAACCATTCATAGGCAGCATTGTTAAAATAAAACCTTGGCACTAAAAGGATTCTGTGTATATGAAAAGGCAGGATTAGGGCACAGTGAAAGAAAGGGAAGTGTGGTTTCAAATAGAATGTCTTCAAATTTGAAGCTCACGGAAATGAAAAGGGGTCGTGAAGACAAAATCCATTTGTCTTTGCCTAATTTTGCTTCTTCAGTGACTTTTTTAAAACACAAATCCAAAATATTTTCACAATTCATTGCTTCTGAATATTAGGAGACAACTTCTGAATTGTTGTTTTGAGGTGCATCGCAAGCGACCATGCGAGCATCGCATTGCCAGTCGGCAGCGCAACTAGCAGTGACGTCGCAGTCAAAACAGTCAACAGTTAAATGCTCTTTTTATATATTGTTCTGTACAACTGCAAACCCAATATTTTAAAAATAATGCACCCTTTAGTCATTACCAAACCAGTTTTCTGTTTACGCGACCAGTGTCGCGACCGCTTCTGTGGTGTGGAAACCATTGTAACAAAACTCAGACATAGCTTCCTGTAGAGGCTATGACTCAGACGTACGGGCTGTTTGTACGATTTGTAGGCAGTTTCCGTGCTGAAGTTCCCGTTTTGCTGCATTTCCTTTGGAATCATACCTCTTTTGTAAATAAAATGGCAAAACATCGTTCAAGCAAAAAAAAAATGCCCCGTGTGCGATTTGAACTTGAGGCCGCCGGGCCGGGCCAACGTTACGGCTAGCCTGCATTGATGTCAGACATGCTACCCACTACCTTACCTACGCAAGAAGCGTGCGTGACAGTAAACTGCAGCATAAAAGCCGCTTCACATTTGTAACCCTGAACTCAGGTGTGTTTTCATAAATTCTTGTCAACTTAGAGCTTTCACCACCAAATTATGGTTGAGTGTTTCTGCAGTGAGCCAAAGGGGAGCATACCCAATCAAAGAAACAGCCTTTACAGCATTGTTCATTGTAGGACACAACTTAGCAATCGAACTGCGTGATGGTAAGACTCCGCGCTGTGTCCCTGCTTCTCGCTAGTTATTTTTGTGCTTGATGAGTAAATGATGGGTTGGTTTTAAGTTTCCACTTCTCGAAGTTCCTTCGATGAACGTGTTAGGTAGTAAATTCTCATTTTAAGCTTTTGGTCATTTATGTCCTCAGGTCAGAGGTTTCTGATTGTAGGGTTTAACGCGCCGACGCAACGCAGGCGATGAGGCGCGCCGTAGTGGAGGGCTCCGGATTAATTTTGACCACCTGGGGATCTTTATCGTGCGCAGAAATCTCGTACACACGGGCGTTTTTGCTTTTCGCCTCCATCAGAAAAGCGGCCGCCGCGGCCGGGAATCGAACCCGCGACCTCGTGCAGGTCAGAGGTTTCACGTTCGAAAAAACTCGCATTAAAGGCTATGTGAGACAGATGTCAGCAGTTTAGACTCATGCGAAACAGCGTAAACACTTTACAAATACCCAGTTTACATTCACCATGCTTACCTCTGCCTGCGTCACTCGGCCGCATTTTTAACTGAAAGTTCGTCATGTTGATGAGTCGCATCAGGGATGAGACATCTCGCGTTCAGTTGCAAGGTGAATTTCATTATGGTAGAGATTAATCTGACCCTTTGCGAGCTCGCTCTGTGCCGGCATGTGCAGACAAGGGGGAACTGTGATTGGCTTCTTACCAAGACCTCACCTCACGATTTGAGGAGGAAAGCCTCGGTGAAACATTAACTGCATTTTTTTCCTATTTGCCAATGTCGGACCGCAGAACAGTTCTGCATTGTATATTAAGGTTCCACAGTTATAAGTACGCACACAACACAACTTTTTTAGAAAATGTCTTCACGACCCCTTTAATGAGCTTGTGCTGTAAGCACTATGCACATGCTATGCAGTTCTGAACTTGAGACTAAGCTCTGTTGTTGTTGCTTTGTTTGTGTAATTTCGGGACCAGAAAATTTACCACTCCTAAAACACTGCTTGACTAGACAGACTTGGCAGTATAAAATTACAGTTATTAAATTATAGTAATTAAACTACTTTCTGCTACAATTAGTAATTTAATGAATTACTTTTTAGTGTTGGTAATTTAGTAATGTAATAAATTACTCCATGCAAGTAATTTCATGGAAATTACTCATTACTTTTTTTATTACTTCTATTACGATATAGGCTATCTGCTTTTCTTACGGAATAAAAAGTTGACCAAGAAAAGTTTAACAAGTAGAGTTCGAATGCCTAGAAAGTATCTGGGCATTGGAACTCTACGAACGCAAAGGAGACAACGCTTCAATGAGAGCTCCGCCTGCTTTCGCGTGCCTCTTCATTGCCTTCTCATGCGTGTCAAAGTAATTTCTTTACTTTAGAAAAGTAATAGTCATGTCATTACTTTGGGACAGATGTAATTTCTATTTAAATTTATTTACATTTTAAAAAATTCTAGGAAAGTAATGATTAATGTAATTTATTTACTCTTTAGAAGCACTTTTGCCATCTCTGGTACTAGATCGACTAGGCCTGAATAAAAGTGGGGGGACATGCGGGGGAAGCTTCTCCAAGTCATCCCGTTACATCTTGAGCTATTCATGTAGGCGGCCAAAAACTAGGGGTGTGTGAATATTCGAAAATTTGGAATATTACTTGAATATTAAAAATATTATATTTGTATTCCCTACGAGAACTCTGTATTCGAAACATTTCGAATAATCGAAAGGGTTCGAATAATCGGCTGTTATCGAATATTGATGGATTAGTTTTGGAAAAATGACCAAAACTTTTTTTTAAAGCCACATATTCCGTTTTTATGTTTTCTATCGTGTGCGTTTGCAAAGTTTTTCCACCAGAAACCGTCGCAAATTAACATTAAAAATACTTCTGGCAGCCGCGGTGACAAAATATCAGCGCGAAAGAGTGAAAAAACTGCAATTTTCGGAGCACTGTCTCCACGCAACAGTGCCACCGGCCGCAGCCATTTTGGTACCATTGGATCGGCCCAGCGATCCTCTTTCCGCTCCTGGACGTCTCTTTTATCTTTGTTCATTAAAAAACGCACACGGCCGAAAACGAAAGACGCACAAACGAAGCCAGAAATAGATGCTGAAGCGTGGTAAGCATTCTGGTCGGCATGAGTTGAAACGGCCTTCCTGATCGGGCTTCGCTGCGGCAATGCAAGATGGCGGCCGGCTCGTCAGGTCGCTGTTAGATTTAAATCTAATCTCACAGGCGTTATTTCAACTATCGGCGTTCAAGCGTAACCGGTTGGCCATTCAGGCGGTGCTCTGACGCGCAGCATGCAGCTATGCCATGCGCGCGGTAGCTTCTGACGCGTCGGACATTTCCTTCTCAAAGCTAGCGAGCCTACTATCAAACATAGCAATAACTAAGCGTGTAAACATCGCACATTAGACTACAATTTCACTTTGCCAACCTCTATCATGTGCGCACACCGTCTTTCACCCTCCAGGGTAAACTCAAGCTCACCACGAAGCGTTCGACGACCTCCGCCTTTCGAGCCACGCTACTTCCCGTAATCAGGCTCGTGATCTCAGGCATTTACATCCCGATGAACGTCCATGTTGAATACCACAGCATATAAATGACTGAACAGAAACTTGGCTGAGCGTAGAAGGGAAAATGAACTCCGAAACACGCACTGCGAAGTTCAGGTGGCCATCATCTTGCGTTGCCACACCTACACCCAATCAAGAGGGCCTTCTCAGCGTGCGCCTATCGGAGAGCCAGTCGAGCTTCAGTTGCTTTTTCTGGCTTCGTTTGTGCTTCGTCTTTTTTCTCCTGCTCACAGGTGAGTCAATGAACGAAGATAAAAGAGACGGCTTGCACAGGAAAGAGGATCGCTCGGCCGACCTAATGGTACCAAAATGGCCGCGCCCAGTGGCCCCGTTGCGGAGATACAGCGTTCCGAAAAGTGCCGTTTTTTTTCGCTCTTTCGCGCTGATATTTTGTCACCGCGGGTGGGAAAAGCGATTTTTATGCCATTTCGTGACGGTTTTCGGTTGAAAAAGAATGCAAACTCACAGATTAGAAAACATAGAAGCCAAATATGTGGCTCTCAAAAAAAAAAAACGAGATTTTGGTCATGTTTGGAAGCTGAAAGACGCATCCCCTCTTAATTATTCTATATTCGAATCGATATTCCAAGCTGGATATTCGTATTCGAAAAAATTGATATTCGCACACCAAAACGCATGAAGCACATACGGGGTCAGTACAGAATATAAATAATTTAGCCTTGGAGTTTAACTATATTGAGTTAAGCAGGCAGTGTAAATAACTGTACTTCTCAGAAATATTAGAATCATTGCCACTAAAGGAGTGAACTACACGGTATCAGTTCCTTCTCCATCACCTTCAGGTAAAAAAATCAAGGTTAAGTTCAAGTCCTGAAATTGCAGTTGAATATTCCTCCAGCTGCATCACCATAGCAGACTTCCCAGTGGACATTTTGCTTTTGCTGTTTCCTTTGCACTGCCCAGCGGTTAAGCCACTTTTGTTCACAGTTGCCATTTTTTCGCTTTAGTTAGTAATTATCTTCTTTCAAATATCCACCACATCAGATTTTTATATTTTTTGCTGGCCGAAATCTTTGCAAGCTTCTTTTTAGGCACAGTATGAAAATGCAAAAACAGTCAGCTTCTTTGATGGAGTGGTCAGGGAAACAGGAAAGCTTTATTCTTTCTGCAACCAAAATTGGTTTTTTGATTTATAATACACAAAATTAGTAGTGGCTTAACTCTGCTATGCAAGTATATACGTAGCGTGAGCTAAGGTTCAGCAATCGAGTCTAATCCAGTCCACTCCAATTCAGTCCAATCCAGTCCGGTCCTGTCCAGTCACTGTTCCTCGTGCATGATCAGCATGGCTCTTCATGAGCCACGCGAAACGGCTATCAAGCGGCTCCGGCGCAGCATCAGGCTTGGCTACTGCGCAATTGAGGCGCACACCTGGGCACGCGCCGGCGCCAATGCGTCTGCCATGGCTATGACTCAACACAATCCACTTTAATCCAATCCAAGCGAAGCAAATCCGATCCAATTCAATGCCCCTCGCGCTTGTGCAGAACGGCCCTTCCGCCACACGCGAAACTGCTCAACCTCGGCCAGTGTAGCTTACACTACAAAATTCGGTGAGTGCAATTAGAAGTGAAGAAATTTGATGCAGACCAGCATAAGTTTAAGAAAAATTGATTCATCATTTGCATAGGTCCGCCTGACTGATTTTTTCATGTATTCATTTCAGAGACAGATTTGTTGATTTGTAGATGTAATAGTAAAAGGAGAGCAAGATAACGCTGTTGTTGGTGTATAATTGTCCTTACAATTAGGTACTGGGACAGGGAACTAAAATAATTTTGTACAGGAATGGAGACAAGTTGAATCATGGACGGAGATTTTCTGTCTAACGGATGTTTTAGGCAGTTGTTCACATGTATTTAGTTGTGTTAACGGGGCTGTTGGATGGCCTTGTAGTGGAAAAGGTATCTGAATAGCTACTCAGTATCTGCTATATATCACTTAAAAATGCTACCTGCGCTTGGCACCTTTGCAAAGAAATGGAATTTTCAGCAGTTTAGGTTTTAACTCAGGTCCTTTCCTTGCATTAAAACTCCATTTCTTGCTACACTTGTGAAGTTGTGGTTACCATCCCCGTACACAAAAAGTGTTTGGTGAGCTTGTTTTGCTTAGTGTAAATTTTAAACAGCTTGCGCTCTCTGTCCCCGTTCCTGTTCACACCGAATTTAGGGTCAGGACACTGGCACGTTAGCTAATGGGAGCAGGGTGCCTCTGTGGTGAAAAGATTACTTTAACAGCCTTCATTGTATTGTCGCGGAACGAGTTGCCCAGCTCTCTTTATGCCTGCAGCAAGCTTGCATAGATGGAATAGCTTAATAAACTTTTTTTCCCCGAACCAACGTCTACAATTTCACGCTGTGGCACTTCTGCTCAAAAAGAGGTTTCAAGTTTCTTCACAATGAAGTAATGCTGTTTAGATTTAAAATATTGAATTGGAGCTTATGTTGGTTTTTGGAGTTGCAGATGGTTTGTTAACTTACAAATAGGGCACAATCATTGCAAGCGTAAATTAATTTTTAGCAGTGTCTTGCTTGTAGTTTAGGCCAGCAAAAAAGTCATTGTCAGTGAGCTCATGTCAGTGTGGACTATTTGTGTACCGACTGAAACGTTCTGGCAGCAGCCACTGAACTGTGGGAAACAGCCTAGCTGTGCATCATGGGTAATGGTTAGGGATGAAGCATGGTTTATATTTTTACTATATTTTCAATTTAGAAACTCTCAGCTTTGTCTTGACTGAGTTAATCTGGGAAGCCCGGTCTCCTAAAACATTGTAACTATTGTTACTTTGTGTTATTTCCTCTATAATGGTTCAAGTTTTTCAACCAGCACATGTTTGAACCAGTTGTGTATTTGAAAAATGGTTTGGGCCATACATCATTCGAACTTCACCTAAAGGTTGTCCAAATTCTTCGTAACTAGATAATAGGTACTGGTAACTCAAGATTCATGATAAATGTTCTTTCTGGAATTTCTGCCTTCTTAAAGGGAACCTTCAGCACTTACGAGCAACTATTTGGAATGTATTTTGGGTTAAAGCGCTGGTAGGGCATTTTTAAAGCAATTAATGTTTCTTGTCGGGTCGAAAGGGGAGTATTTAGTGGATCACTCAAACTCAGCGCACTCACAACACAAAAGAAACCCCAAAACTGTACACACAGGTTCACGCTTAGAAGAGTTTTGTACACAGTGCTGACGACGGTGGATCGTCACAGGAAATGCGAAAACTAAGCCGCGAAGTTGACCAGCGGCAGCCCGTAGTACAGCCATGGCCACAATGACATAGTTTAGGCCATGCCAGGGGTGCATAATCAGGAAAATTGAAAGCGCAGTTGGTTTTTTCTGCGTCTTTCACACTGATTTGCGCACCCACTGCTTCACAGCTCAAAGAGTGTTGCAGGGTCCCTTTAAAGTAAGATGCACATTGTAGCGTAAACGTAGCGACTGGTCAACGGTAAGGGGTATAGTTTAATAAGAAAAGAGACCAAAAACCCTACAGCAGTGTAATGGCGATTCTGCTTGCTGAGGGAAGCCCGCGCGAGAGCGAAAGTCCTCTTCCTCCTTTAGCCGGGTTGTCTCCGTGCACACCCAATCTCGTGCGAACGAGGGATTGACGGCACTGCCCTGCGCTTCTTGAGTGCCTCAGGGTTGCCTTCCAATGATTTGACTGTGGCATTGCCCCCCTCTTCGGAAGAAGCATCGTCTCGATGCTCGAAGTGCGGGTCCCCAAGAAGCAATAGATGACAGCCCCGGAACGAGATAATGGAGTGCTTCATTGCCGAAGGGTAACCGTCCCAGGAATTCGGCAGGGAAAACGTTCTGTCCATCAGCACTGTAGAAGACATGGCTAGTCTCTGTCGTATTACGGCTTCATTCGGACCACGTGCACAACCTCTGGAGTTAGACTGACGCGTCGGGAGTAGGGTGCCCTTCCATAAGGTGCCACTTCATAGTTGACGTCGCTAAGGCAGCGAATAACTTGATATTGCCCGAAGTACCGACGAAGCAGTTTCTCAGAATGTCCACGCTGTCGAACTAGTGTCCAAACCCAAACCGTGTCCCTTGGTTCGTAGAACACGGCCCGCCCGTGCTCGTTGTAGCGAGCAGCATCGGAACTTTGCTGACGTTGAATTCGCTCCCGTGCAAGCTGGCGTGCTTCCTCGGCTCTTTGCACGAAATAGTCGGCGCTGCCGTCTTCATCCTCTTGGACCGCAAGCATGCAATCAAGAGTCGTAGTTGCAGTGCGACCATATACCAGCTGAAATGGAGTCATTGGTTTGGTCTCCTGAACGGTGGTGTTGTACGCGAAAGTTGCGTATGGCAAGGTCTCAACCCACGTTTTATGCTCGACGTCGACATACATTGAGAGCATGCCGGTGAGGGTCCGGTTAAGTCGCTCAGTCAAGCCATTGGTCTGCGGATGGTAAGCAGTTGTTCGCCTGAGAGATGTGTGGGTTAGTATCATGACGGAGTGCGTGAGGTCAGCTGGGAAAGCAGTGCCCCCATCCCTTATGGCAATCTGGGGAGCTCCATGCCGTAAAACGATGTTGTGGACGAAGAACTGAGCTACCTAAGCCGCAGTTGCCCTTGGGACAGACGCTGTCTCTACGTACCGAGTGAGGTAGTCGGTCGCCAACACGATCCACCTGCTCCCCTTCGTGGAGGTAGGAAATGGGCCCTGGAGATCCATGCCTACTTGCTGGAAAAGGGCCATCAGTGGTTGTATTGGCTAAAGAAGCACTGCTGGTTTCAAAGGCGGAACCTTCCTCTTCTGGCAGTCGCGGCAGCTCTTGACGTAGTGCTGAACTGTTCGCAATAGCTTCGGCCAATAGTATTTCTGGCGTATCCTCGCCAGTGTACGGCTGACGCCCAGGTGCCCCGCCGACGTTTCGTCGTGGCAGGCGTATAAAATTTCCTGGCGCATTGCTGTTGGTACAACGAGTAAAAACGCGTCCTAGCCATTTCTGAAATTCCCCTTGTACAACACTCCGCGCCGGAGACTAAAGGACGAGATGTCGCGGGTAAAGGCGTGCGGAATTTGGACATTGAGACCTTCCAAACACTGGATGGCAAGGAGCAATTCAGGGTCCTCTCGTTGTAGTTGGGCCATTTCAGCAGGAGTAACGACTCCGAGAAAGGGTGAAGTCTTCGTGTGTGTCTGGGCTTGCCGACTCGACAGGTGCCCGTGACAAGTAATCAGCATCACTCTGCTTCCGCCCAGACCTGTAAATGACCATCATGTCGTACTCTTGTAGGCGGAGACTGCATCTGGCGAGGCGTCCAGATTTGTCTTTTAGGCTTGCCAGCCAACACAAGGAATGGTGGTCACTGACAACATTGAACCGCCTGCCATAAAGATACGGCCGGAACTTGTTGATAGCCCAGACGACGGCAAGACACTCTTTTTCAGTGATGGAGTAATTATTCTGTGCCTTTGATAGAGTGCGGCTGGCATAAGCTAGAACTCGCTCTGCTCCGTCCTGCCACTAAACGAGGAGTGCGCAAGACCGACGTTACTGGTATCGGTGTGAATCTCCGTATGTGCGTGTTCGTCAAAATGC